>NC_080689.1:95238559-96443448 GCF_030445035.2 Dasypus novemcinctus
AAGAAGAACAAAGTGACAAAGAGAAGATATAACACTTACACAAAAACAACAGCTAATTAATCCCCAAGACTAGACAAAGAAGCTAAGGAACTGATTAAACCTCTCAAGATAAAATGATGACCAGACAGCAACAAAAATCTACAAACAAAACCAGTAATCAGGAAAACATGGCTGAATCCAATGAACAACCTAAAAACCAGGAAGGGGAGCAGAACTTTGCACAAGTAATTAAAGATCTCAGAACATAAATCACAGACGAACTTAATGAAGTAAAGGAAGAGGTTAACAATATGAGGACAACACTTGGAGGGGAAATTACAGACATATGCAAAAAGATAAAGATATGATGGGAATGAACACCACAGTTCAAGAAATCAAAAATACACTCGCAGCAAATAACAGAAGATTAGAAGAGGCAGAGCAGAGAATTAGTGATGTGGAAGACAGTACATCGGAAATCAAACAGATAGTAGAATTGATCGATAAAAAGATAGAAAAAATCCAGCTGGTACTTACGGACCTGAATGACAATGCAAAGCACTCAAACATACATATTATAGGCATCCCAGAAGGAGAAGAGAAGGGAAAGGGGTCAGAAGGAGTGTTGCAGGAAATAATGGCTGAAAACTTCCCAAAGCTACTGAAAGAGACAGATGTACATATCCAAGAAGCACAGAACACCCCAATCGTCATAAACCCCAACAGGCCCACCCCAAGACATATACTTGTCAAATTATCCAACGCTCAAGACAAAGAGAAAATTCTAAAAGCAGCAAAAGAAGACCATCACATACAAGGGAAGCTCCATAAGATTAAGTGCTGATTTCTCATCTGAAACCAGGGAGGCAAGAAGGCAGTGGTATGATATAATCAAGGTACTAAAAGAAACAAATTTCCAACCAAGAATACTCTATCCAGCTAAACTAGCATTCAAAAATGATGGAGAGTTCAAAATATTCACAGATAAACAGAAACTGAAAGAGTATGCCAACAAGAAACCTCCCCTTCAAAAAATTCTAAAGAGAGTTCTGCAGGAAGAAAGGAAAAAACAGGACAGGCAGAATTGGAGGAGAGTGAAAGAGCAACAAAAAAGATGAGAAGAAAAAACAAACAAACAAAGAAAATATGAAAAAAACACAAGTCCAATCAAAATATGGCTAACATAAATAATTTCTTGAAAGTAATAACACTGTATGCCAATGGATTAAACACACCTATCAAAAGTTTCAGACAGGGACATTGGAGAAGGAAATATGACCCATCTATATGCTGTCTACAAGAGACACATCTTATACCCAGAGAATCAAGGAGGCTGAAAGTGAATGGTTGGAAAACAATCTTACAAGCAAACAATAACCAAAAAAAGGCAGGAGTAACTATATTAATATCAGACAAAATAGACTTTAAATGCAAAACAATTGTGGGAGACAAAGAAGAATTCTGCATATTAGTGAAAGGGACAATCTGTCAAGAAGAACAAACTATCATAAATATTTATGTTCCTAGCAAGGGCGCCTCTAAATACGTAAGGCAAACACTGGAAAAACTAAATGAAAGAATAGAAGGATCTACAATTATAGTGGGGGATTTTAATACACCACTATCAACTCTGGACAGAACATCTCAAAAGAGAATCACTAAAGAAACAAAATATTTGAACATATATTAGAAGAGCTGGATCTAACAGACATATACAGATCATTACAATGAAACACAGCAGGATATACATTTTTCTCAAGTGCACATGGTTCATTCTCTAAGATAGACCATACGCTAGGCCACAAAGAAAAGCTTAATGAATTCAGAAAGATCGAAATCATACAAAATAATATCTCTGACCACAGTGGAGTGAAGCTGGAAATCTGCAAGGGCCAGAGCCCCAGATTTCACACCAAGATATGGAAAATAAACAGCACACTCTTAGAAAAACAGTGGTTCAAAGAGGAAATCTCAAAAGAAATAAATGACTACCTTTAAACAAATGATAATGATAACACAACATACCAAAATTTATGGGATGCAGCAAAAGCAGTACTGAGAGGGAAATTTATAGCCATAAATTCATACATCAAAAAAAAAAGAGCAAAAATTGAAGAACTAACTGCACATTTGGAAGAATTAGAAAATAAACAACAAAGTAATCCAACAGGGAGAAGGAGGAAGGAAATAACAAAGAAAAGAGCAGCACTAAATGAAAGAGAAAATAAGAAAGCACTGGAAAAGATAAACAAGACCAAGAGCTGGTTTTTTGAGACGATTAATAAAATTGACAAACCTTTAGCAAGACTAACAAAGAAAAAAAGAGAGAAGATGCAAATACACAAAATAAGAAATGAGAAAGGAGATATCACCATTGACCCCACAGAAATAAAGAATATCATAAGAGGATACTTTGAAAAACTATATTCCAACCAAAATGACAATTCAGAGGAAATGGGAAATTCCTAGAAACACATAAGCAGCCTATATTGACAAAAGAAGAAATTGATGATCTCAACAAACCAATCACAAGTAAAGAGATAGAATCAATCATTAAAAAATCTCCCAACTAAGAAGAGCCAGGGCCAGACAGCTTCACTGGTGAATTCTACAAAACATTCCGGAAAGAACTAACACCAATCCTGCTGAAACTCTTCCAAAAAATCAAAACAGAAGGAACATTGCCTATCTCCTTATATGATGCCAACATTACCCTAGTACCAAAGCCAAACAAAGACACCACAAGAAAGGAAAATTACATACCAATTTCTCTAATGAACCTAGACACAAAAATACTTAACAAAATACTTGCTAATCGTATTCAACAACACATTAAATGAATTATACACCACAACCAAATGGGACTCATTCCAGGTATGCAAAGATGGTTCAACATAAGAAAATCAATGTAATACACCATATAAACAGACTGAAGGAAAAAAATCACATGATTATATCTATAGATGCAGAAAAAGCATTTGACAAAATACAGCACCCATTCTTGATAAAAACACTCCAAAGATCGGAATACAAGGAAATTTTTTGAACATGATAAAGAGTATATATGAAAATCCTACAGCCAACATTGTTTACAATGGAGAAATCCTAAAGTCCTTCCCTCTTAAGTCAGGAACAAGACAAGGATGCCCATTCTCTCCCCTTTTATTAAACATTGTCTTAGAAGTACTTGCTCGAGCACTGAGAAAAGAACCAGAAATAAAAGTCATTCAAATTGGAAAGGAAGAAGTCAAAATTTCATTATTTGCAGATGACATGATCCTATACATAGAAAACCCTGAGAGGTCCAAAATAAAGCTTCTAGAACTCATAAATGAGTTTAGTAAAGTCGCAGGTTATAAGATCAATGTGCAAAAATCAGTAGCATTTCTGTACACCAATAATGACCAAGAGCAGAAGGAAAAAAAGAAACAAATACCATTCACAATAGTCAATAAAAAAATCAAATATTTAGGAATAAATTTAACTAAAGATGTAAAAAACTTATACACCGAGAACTATACAAGACTGTTCAAGGAAATCAAAGAAGACCTAAATAAATGGAAGAATATTCCCTGTTCATGGATAAGAAGCCTAATATTATTAAGATGTCTATCCTATCAAAACTGATCTACATATTCAATACATTCCCAATAAAACTCAACACAGCCTTCTTTAAGGAACTAGAAAAACTAACTATGAAATTTATTTGGAAAGGAAAGAGGCCCCAAATAGCCAAAGACATATTGAAAAAGAAAAACGAAATTGGAGGAATCACACTACCTGACTTCAAAACATACTACAAAGCTACAATAGTGAAAACAGCATGGTATTGACATAAGGAGAGAAACAAGACCAATGGAATCGAATTGAAAGTTCTGATATAGAACCTCATATATATAGCCATATAATATTCAATAAAGCCATCAAACCCTCTCAACTGAGAGAGAATGGCCTATTCAACAAATGGTGCCTGGAGAACTGGATATCCATATGTAGAAGAATGAAGAGGATTACCATCACACACCTTATACAAAGATCAACTCAAGATAGATGAAAGACCTAAATATAAGAGCCAAGACCATATGGACCTTGGAAAGCAGGGTAGGGAAACATCTACAGGACCTTGTAATAGGAAATGGCTTCATGAACATCACACCAAAAGCATGAGCAGGAAAAGAACAAATAGATAAATGGGACTTCATCAAAATTAAACCCTTCTGCACCTCAAAGGAGTTTGTCAAGAAAGTAAAAAGGGAACCTACACAATGGGAGAAAATATTTGGCAACCATATATCTGATAAGAGACTTATAACTTGCATATATAAAGAACTCCTATATCTTGAAAATAAAAAGCTAAACGACCCATTTAAAAAATGGGGAAAAGATTTAAACAGACACTTCTCCAAAGAAGAAATACAAATGGCTAAAAAGCACATGAAAATGATGCTCCAAATCTTTAGCTATCATGGAAATGCAAATCAAAACTACAATGAGATACCATCTTACTCCCATAAGATTGGCAGCTATGAAAAAAAATAGAAGAATACAAATGCTGGAGAGGATGTGAAGAAAGGGGAACACTCATCCACTGCTGGTGGGAATGCAGAAGGATCCAAACTTTCTGGAGGATAGTTTGGTGGTTTCTCACAAAACTAACCATAGATTTGCCATATGACCCAGCAATACCACTGCTGGGTATATACCCGGCAGAACTGAAAACAAGGACACAAACCGATATATGCACACCAATGTTCATAGCAGCATTGTTCACTATTGCCAAAAGTTAGAATTGACCCAAATGCCCATCGACAGATGAGTGGATCAATAAAATGTGGTATATACATACAATGGAATACTACTCAGCTTTAAGAACAAATACACTACAAACAGACGTGATAACACATGGGTGAATCTTGAGAACATTATGTTGAGCAAAGCAACCCAGGCATTGAAGGACAAATACTACATGACCTCAATGATATGAAATAAGCAAGCTGCCTCAGAGAGCTAGAGACTGGAAGATAGGCTTACAGGAAATCGGGGGTTAGAGGAAGGATGTAAGCTGATAGGGGCATAGGGTTACCTTTGAGTGGGGCTTTGCGGGTTGGAGGGGCTCTAGGGATGAGTGGATGGGTAATATTGCCCAAGAAATTGGGGGGAGGGAAGGGCAACAAACAAACAAAGGAGATTCTCAGGTGTTGGTTGAAAGTAAAATGCTGAGAAAACTGTATCAAAATATAATTAGGAGGGTTACCTGTTTAGGATGCTCAGAGGGGATGGTCTGACATGGGATGGACTCCTGGGGAATGTCTGAATGCTCATTTTGCCAGGGTGGGTTGTACCATTGGGTAGAGACCCAAGTAGTGAGAGTGGGGGTGGACCCACATCCTGGGGAGGACTAATGCCATCAAATAGAGGGAACTGTATCTCTCAAGAGAAATGATGGCTCCCAGGGCATTAGGGCAGTGGAACAAGTCAAGCCCTCAACAATGTTGCAAGTATCTCTGAACATGGCTCCTCAAGAAATGAAGATTGACTGTCACTGTGGGCCCCAAGGGGAAGGGGAAATAAATATTGAATAGATTGAACCAAAGTAAATGTGAGGGCAAAAGAATAGTTTCACAAGAGTACACAAGGATGGATATAAAACATGTAATATTACACCAAAAACATATAGGGGACGACAGACTAATAATGTAAACCATAATGTAAAACATAGGATAACTAAAAAATTTAGAAAACTGTATAGCCTAAAGTATAAACCACAATGTAAACACAAATGTCACTTTGTTTGAAAGCTATTGTCTCAATATCTGTACATCAGTTTCAGTAAATATGATATGAATAAGTTAAAAGATTATCGCTGCGGAAGGGAAAAGGTTTTATAATGGATATGTGGGAGTACTGTATATTGTATATATGAATTATTGTGATCTAAGGCTCTTGTGAAGAGAAGCTCAATAATTAGGAAAAAAGGAAAGAAAAAGATAGGATGTAGAATTTTTCCAAATCAATATGTATTCTATATCTAACCTTTAAACTCATCGCTATATTCCATTTTAATAGTAAGGGAACCTGACATTATACTGGACTTCACTTTTCAGGAAGTTTTGGATCACAGAGTGGTTCAACAATGGCAGCAGAGGAATAATGGTATGGGATGTTAGGGACAGGTGATACATGGTTGACAGGGAGTTATACAGGGCATGTGTCCAGGGTGCATGGAAATGTTTGGATTTACTCATAGTGGAAACAATTAAAAACAACAGCTTGGGGGGTACTGGGTTCCTGGCCTGGGGGGGCTCTGTTGTGGTCCCTAGGGGAGCAGCGGCAGTCCCCCAGGTGCAACGGTAAGGACCAGGAAGGAATGAGGGTCCAACACTGAGCCCCTGATACTAATGACTATGCTTGTGAGCCTATACACCTGAAATAAGAACAAGGTCTAGAGCAGCACTGTGCCTAAGAGTTCCCTCCTGACAGCCTCTGTGTTGCTCAAATGTGGCCAGTCTCGAAGCCAAACTCAGCATGTAAATGCAATGCCTTCCTCCCAGCATCGGACATGACACCCAGGGGTGAGCCTCTGTGGCACTGAGGGATGACTACCAAGAACCAGCTGATGACATAACTAGAAAATGACTTTTGATTTAAGGTTCAACGCGGACCAGCAGAATATCCCTGTCTACATATAATAACAGGAGTTATAAATGCTGTTTGACCTAAAGTAAGCCAGAAATGGAAAGGACAAATGAGTTTATACAGCTATGAGTCTCTAAAAAAGAGTCTGGAGGTTGTCAGAAGGATTGCCCTTATGCACACCTGAGCAGAGTCTCAGAGACAGATAAAGTAGATATAACCCCAGATATCGGTCCTTTTGAGGGATAAAGAGACCCACAGGTTCTATGGTCATGGCAGATGGGGTTCACTGCAATGGCAGTTGGCTCTTCTTTGGAGTTGGTGTTTCTGCGTGATGGAGCTGGACTCAGATGGGATCTCTTTTCACAATCCTTTCATGCTACTTTACTGGCATTGTAGTTGGTGCTGGGGTTTAAGATATATCTAGGGGATTTGAATCTCTGGACTGACAATATGATAGCCAGGCCCTGAGCCTCAACAGACTTCAGCTCCTACACTCTGATTTATTGGACTTACCCCACTCACCTAACATGGAATTGAAGAACGTCAACCACTACACCATGGAGCCTAGAGTGCCTACAACTGAAAACAGGAGAATTGCATCCAATATCCATGTGGAATCTAAACCCCCTCTTGACATAGATGTGGAATGGACACAACCAAGCCAAGGTCCACAGGAAGGAGGAATACAGTAAGGATCAGAGTGGACTTAATGATATCCTATTCATGAACTATTGTGGTTAATAATAGAGAAAATGTGGCATTGGTGTGGAAAAAGTGGCCATGGTGGCTGCTGGGGTGGAGAATGGGAGGAAGAAATGAGATGTGGAGGCATTCTTGGGACTTGGAGTTGTCCTGGGTGGTGCTCCAGGGAGAATTGCCGGACGTTGTATGTCCTCCCATCGCCCACTGGATGGAACGTGGGAGAGTGTGGGCTATGGTGTGGAATACGGGACATGGCGTGCAGCGATGCCCGGAGATGTACTCACCAGACACAATGGATGTGTCATGATGATGGGGGAGAGTGTTACTGTGGGGGGATTGGTGGGGTGGGGGCGGTGGGGGTGAATAGGGACCTCATGTTTTTTAATTTAATATCTTTAAAAAATGAATAAGTTGAGTAGAATTTGGGGAAAAAAAGAATAGGGAGCTAAAAAATAAAATAAAGAATAGAGAAAAAAAGAAATTAACCATTAATCTCTGACTTCAGTGTGATCTTGCTAAAAAGCAAGAATGTTCAGAGTATTCAAGAGAAGAGAAGGCAAAAAAATAGGTTTCATCAGAAAATAGAGGATTCTGAGGGTGAGGATGTATTTTTATTATGATAAAGACTCAGGACATAAAAGAATGAGAAGGAACAGCTACCAGTAGAGCCTGAAAATGAAGACAGTGACCAAATATATTCTAGATGCCAGGCATTGTTCAAATATTTTACTGGCATAAACTTGTTGAGCCTTACAACAATCCTACAAGACACAAAACAATTTTTATATCCTTGTACCACAGAGTAGTAAAGTAGCTTCAATTTCCGGGACTAGGAAGTGACAGAACTATAACAATAAATTTCATACTTTAGGGATCAAGGTCATAGAGAAATCTGTACTAATTTATTGAAAGGCATATTTACAAAATTGAGTGGTTTTTAGTGGAAGTATGAAAGAATGAGATGATTGCCCATCTTTTGTGTATTGCTTGTTTTATTTTAATAAAGCAATTTTGTGGATACATATCAATAAAGCATGAATTCCTCCAAAGTGTACAATCAAAGGTGTTTGTTATAAATGATATTTAGCTTGATTTTTGCATATCGATCCTGTATCCTAACACTCTACTGAAACCGTTTATTCACTCTAGCTAGGAATAAATATTCATAACTATTATGGTCCCCATTTCTGTAACTGGCCACATGGTCAAAGTACATATTCATCACTACCTTCTTCCACTACCTATTCCAAGTTCCCTTCACCATTAGCAAGCACCTCACCTGGCTGTTGTTCTTTGCCTGATGGGATGACTCAAACCTTCATTCCTGAAGATTCTGGGTCATTGATAGGCCTGCTTGGGTTGAGTTGTTGCAGTTTTCCATTGACTTTAATCACAGTGATACCCTAGGTGATCTCCTCTATTTCAGGCAAACTCTTCTTTACCTCCACTGTGTTGTAACAGTCCTTTCCCCCTTAATAGGATCAACCTAGCCAGTACAATAATTCCCTTCTTTCCCTTCGATTCAGAGGCATGAAAAGACCAAAGTGGGCAGGTTGAATTCTTATCATCAAGATCAAAGGAATTAACTTTGTATTTCCTGGTGGAAGCACTCCTCCTTTTGGGAGTAAGACATGTAGTCCAGCTGAGCATAAGGTAGGAGCGACAGGAATCCCAAACTTTCCTGGTGGAACACTAGTGATAAGAGTGTGTGGTGAAACTCCCATTTTTGCCCCTTGATTCTAGGATTGCAAATCCCAACTATGGGAGAAATAGTACCATAGAGTGAATGCTGATTTAGAGCATGCAAAGCTTCCTGGAAAGTATTGCCCAAGCCTTGCAGATACTGTCACCTAGTTGACAAGGTAAGTGAGCCCTCAAATGACCATTACACCAAGATGGAAGAGTCATGCATTTTGTTGAGTTTGTCTCCCATCCTCTCTCATCCAAAATTCAGATTATACATTAATAGCCATTATTATAACCCTAGTATGGAAAGGAGTACCAGGCTTGTAAGAGACTGCAGCTAGTATTTGTTAAATAATTATATGAATGAAAAGATAAATGAATAAGAACATCAGTTATGTCAATTTTATTTATAAGTAAAACAGAATTCTAAGCAATTAAATAATATATAATTTTAGATTTTTTTTTGTTGCTATTTCATAAAATTAGCAGTAAGGAAAGTAGGTTAGCCTAGCTAAGAATATTCTGGGGAAATAAATTTTAATACAGACTAATGGTACCAAATATGACAAATATTTTGGGGATTAGTTCTCTTGGATACAAACAACAGTAATGGAGTAGGTTTAAGCTAAGCAAAAATGAAAGGACAAAATGAATATCTTGTGGCCTACAGGTCTGATCACAAGTTGGGGCTGCATAGAAAATGTGTTAGAAGTTAAACGGCATTAATGTAGTCTGAGACATCACAAAAAAGAGAAAGATATGATCCCACTCCTACCACAGATGGACGGTGGACACTCCTTTTGGCAACATCAATGCTGGATGCCAGTCATGAGACACTGGAGGTTGAAGACATCTACTGCTGCCATCATGGGAGAGGATTCGGTCTGAACTGTTTTAGACTCAGAGATGCATATTAGAAAAATTTCTACTTGCTATGTCCAAACTGTCTGAATATAGCAACTGTAAATAAAATCCTAAATGCAATTACTTTTTTCCAAATTAGTGTTATTAGAGAATCCAAGACAAGAGATGAGCTCTTTCAATGTTTTAAATATATAAGTAAGGAGAAATACAACCAGCAAGAGGATGGCAGAGTAAGGAGCTCCAAGAGTCAGCTCATGCTACAGGGAAGTTAGTAAACACCCAGAGCTATCTGAAGCACCTGTCCTGTGGCTCCAGGCAACCAGAAGAGCATCCTGCAACATCCTTGAAAGACTGGAAGGAGGAAATGACCCATCTGCAGAGAAGATTTCTGAGTAGAGCACTCCACACGCCGGGCACCAGTACCCATCCTACACTGGCTGCACATGCTGCCTTGGGAGCTAATCTATGGCTGGAATTGTAAGCTCCACTTCCCAAAATCTGGGGAGGAAGAGATGGTTGGACATAAACTTAAGATATTGACTAGTAAATGTGGTGTGCTATAGTATAATCCTAAGAACAGCTAAAGTTGGAACCTGTCCAAGCCAGAAAGAGGCCAGCAGCCACCATTTTAACTCCAAGTCTGGCACAAAGGGAAACAGGGTGGACTGAATGAAAACCACAGTGCTGGTAAGGAGTGGTTTCTTTGTATCCCAATCAGACTGCAGTTCTAGCATAAGTCCCAGTTGCACCTCAGGCAGGAAAGTAGCTGGAAAGACATGCACCGGCCTCTCCAGGAAAATAAAGGCCACACCAAGGCAGCTGGTGATATCCTACTTTGGTGGTACAGATCACCTTAGGGTCTATCTTGTGGCTGGAATTGGAAACTCCATTTCCCAGAAACAGGGGAGGAAGAGACAGTTGACCACTGAATTCAGCTACTGATTAATAAATTTGGCTTGCTAAAGTATAACACTAAAAATAGCTAAAGTTTTAAATAACCCAAGTCAAAGAAGTGGCCAGTAGCCACCATCTTGAATCTGCACCCAGCATGAGGCGAAGCGGACTGAGTGAAAATCACCGTGAAGGTAGGGAGTGGTATCTTTCACTCAGATCAACATGCAGCCCTAGCCTAGGCTTCAGCCCCACTTCTTGCAGGGAGCAAGCTGATGGGACCTGCACCAGCCTCTGTGGGAAAATGAAGATACGTTCAGCTAGCACATATATAATAGTAAGAAATCTATAGGTTGCCTTGGACTTTACTGCATAGATTGTTGCCCACACCTGCAGCTCCATCCCCACACCAGGAAGGGAAGAAAGGAACTTGAAGCTTCATGAGTCTCTCTGAGCAACTAGGGTCTAGAACTACACAACTTGGATTTTTTTTCAGTTTTTTAAATTTAATTTTATTTTTGAATTATCCTTTTTTATCATTAATAGATCACACAAAACATTACATTAAAAAACCTAAGAGGTTCTGTAGCTCTGCATAAACCTTGGCAAGAAGAAATTTGGAGGAAGTTTCCTTGGTACCTAGGGCAATGAGGACAGCTTGAGCTTCCACAGCTTATGACACCAAATGCATCCTTGGCTTTTTCAACACAAGCAGCAATGGAGAAAGGGCAAGAAAGCCCTAAACAAAAGAGAGAAACTACACACAGAATTAATACTCTAGTAAGCCAGATCTCAAGAAACTAACAAAAATTTACAGCACACACCAAGAAACAAGAACATATGACCCTGTTAAAAGAATAACATAAGCCTCCAGATGGCATAATGGAATTGATACAACTAATCAGAGATGTTCAAACAAATCTCCTTAATAGATTCACTGAGATGCCTAAAGAGATTAAGGATAGTAAGAAGACATTGCATGAACACAAAGAAGAATTTGAAAGCATACATAGAAAAATAGCAGATCTTATGGAATGAAAGACACAATAAATGAAATTTAAACTACACTGGAGTCACATAACAGCATATTTGAGGAAGCAGAATAAAGGATGAAGAGCTTGAAGAAATGGCCTCTGAAAGTGAACAAACAAAGAGGCAGATGAAGAAAAGAATGGAAAAAATTGAAACAGGGTTTCAGGGAACTAAATAACAGCAATAGACAAGCAAAATATGTGTCATGGTTGTCCCAAAAGGAGAAGAGAAGGGAAATGGGATAGAAGGAATATTTGAAGACATAATGGTAGAAAATATCCCAACCCTATTGAACAATGTAGATATCCATGTCCAAGAAGCACAACATACTCCCATTCAAATAAATATGAACAGACAAAGTCTGAAACACATACTAATCTGATGTCAAGTGACAAGACAAAGGAAAAATTCTGAGTGCAGCAAGAGAAAAGTAACACATCACCTATACAGGATACCCAGTAAGATTAAGTGCCCATTTCTAATCAGAAACCATGGAGACAGGAAGAGAGTGGTATGATATATTTAAGATACTGCAAGAGAAAAACTTCCAACCAGGAATTTTATATCCAGCAATATTGTCTTTGAAAAATGAAAATGAGTTTAAAATATTCACAGATAAACAGAAACTGAGTTTATAAGCAAGAGACCAGCATTGCAGGAAATACTTAGGGGTGTGCTACTTCCTGAAGAGTAGAGATAGGAGATAGAGACCTGGAAGAGAGTCTAGAAATGAAGATTATGTCAATAGAAGTAAAAGAAACAAAAGAGTGATGAAAATAATATATGACAGATAAAATCCAAATATTCAGGAAATACTTAACCAAGGATGTAATGAACTTATATCCAGAAGAATACAACTAGTAGTTAAAAGAAACAAACAAGACCTTGATAATTGGAAGAACATTCCATGTTCACAGATTATAAGACCAAATATCATTAAAATGTCAATTATACTTAAATTGATATACAGATTCAATACAATCTTCATAAAAATTCCACAAGAATTTTTAAATAAATGGAAAACATGATTTTCAATTTTATGTGAAAGGATGAGTAGTCCTGAATAGCCAGAAACATCTTAAAAAGGAAAAGAAAAATTGGTGAATTCTCATTTCCAGACTTAAATCATATTACCTATCTACTTTGGTTAAAACACAATGAAACTGGCATAAAGAAAGACACACAGACAAATGCAACCATACTGATGCTTCAGAAAAAGTTCTTCACATCTATGGTCAAGTGCTTTTGACTGGCATGACAGACCCACTCAGCACTGACAGAATAGTCCATTTAACAAATGGTGCCTAGAAAACTGAATATCCACAGTCAAAATAAAGAAAAAGGCCCCCCTATATCACACCTTATACCAAATTTAACTCAAAATGGATCAAAAACCTATATATAAAAGCCAGAACCATACCTTTCTAGAAGAAATTCTAAGAAAATATCTTCAAGACCCAGTGGTATGTGGTGGCTTCTTAAAGGAGATGAGAAGAGGACTGAGGTGGGCTTCTGATGTTTAATGCATGTACAAAATTTAGTTAACTTTACTGTAAAAGTTTGGAAATGTACAGAGTTGATGTTAACACATTTAGTGAGTAACAGCTGGTTTATAAATAAGAATGTGGCTGAAAATGGTCATCTGGGAAAGTAGTGCCAAGTGAAAGAAAGCTAAAAAATAATCTAGGGAATGACTAACACAGTAAACACAGAAGTGGATGAGAATTGGGGTTGAAGGTACAGAGGCAAGAGTGTCCTTGGTGAGCTAGAGCAGGTGAACATCACATTGCAGAGTGGTGGGTATGTGGAGAAGCATGGGAAAAATACAATGGGAGTGACCTATGGACAGTAGTTAATAGTAATTATGTAATTTTCAAGCATCTATGCCAAAGATGTACTCTGCTGATAATGGAGGAATATGGAAAAAGTGTGCCAAATGTATGCTATGGTCCTGGTAATAATCTGATGATACTGTCTCATAATCTGTAACAAATGTTCCACCAGGATGTGGTGTGTTGATACAGGGGTGTTTTTTGGGAATTCTGCAAATGTGCATGATTATTTTGTAGGGTTACAACTTCTATCATAAAAATATATTTAAAAATAGGGTGGGTTGAGGGAAAAATACACCAAATGTAAGACATGGACATAGTAAGATTTTGGAAATATTCTTTCATGATTTGTAACAAATGTCTTAAAACAATGCAAGGTATTGGTGGTGGGTTGATACATGGAACCCCTGTATGATGTTATGCATGTTTGCTTGTAAGTTCACAACTTTTACTATACACTTAGTGTTTATGTATGTTCATGTATAAATGATATAAAAATAATAATAGTGTGTGCTGGTGAAAAGTACTTTGGTTAGTAGTAGTATTTTGAGGGTGTCCTTTAATCATTAGTTAAAAATGTTTCACAATAATGCAAGGTATTGGTGGTAGGGTGAGGTATGAGAGCCCTCTATGCTGTTATGTATGTTTGTTTTGCGTGTCCACAACAGTTGCTATTGACGTATTGTTCCCCACCAACTTTATAAAGGGTGCCATCTTTATAGACACCTAACCTAGTCTACATCAGTAATCCAATATCCTCTTTTAAAAACAGGGATTCCTAACCTTTAATTAAGTTTGCTTCTTTCAGAACGAACATCTTATTAAGCATATAAAAACTTCATCTAGCTTTGTACAGAATGCCAGACCCATCTTCCTCCAGTCAAAATAAAATTACAAAGTTTTTACCTCTTGTTAGATAACAATTACAACACTTGGCCAGCAGGAAGTAATTACAGAAAAGCGATCATATCCCTTCAGTACCCCTTTAAAATTAAAGGTACAATTACTTTAAGGGTAAAATAAAACTAATAAATGAATCTGGAGCCTGGAGGGAAATCCACATAAGCACCAGTGACCCCCAGGATAACTGCTGGGGGACTCTGTACCCAGAATTCTGCTGTCCAGAATGAGAGCTTCTTCTGAAATTAGGATGGGCCTGAATATTACCCAGGAACTTTGTCTTTAGGCCCTCACTAAAAAATTAATGAGTAGGATAATCAATCAAAATGCAGGCAACCGCCCATCTCATGACTCTATGAACATACCAGTCAGTCCAGGGGGACTCTGACAATAGTGATGCCTAAGCTTAATGGACATAAGCTTGGCCTCAAAGGGGGAAATATAATATAACCTGTGCATAAATTCAAAATTATCTAATTCTGTATCCAAGTGTGCCTACTCTCTAGAAATTCAATTAAGTAATATAGGCCCTACAGGCTTTGACTGAATGTGTATTGAAGGTTGCATCCAGAGGGAATGTGGGTGATAAGTTAATTCAAGCTTACCTGGAATGTGAGTGATATGTTAATTCAAAGATATGTTAATTGAGGCTTACCTGGAATGTGGGGCATATGCTAATTCAAGATCTAGATGATACTCAGATGAATGCTTTATTAACAAAGTAAAGTTGTTTTCTTTCATAAAAGCACCATTAGACTCCCCACCCTGTATAAAAAGAACCCACAATTCCATTTGGCTCTCGGATTTGGGGATGAAAAGCTCTGAGCCTGACTGGACATAAATAAATATTTTTTTTCTTTCCCCAAATTATTCCTGAGCCCTGGCCTTTCTATACACAAATAATTGAACCTCTCTCAACTTCTACAACAAGAGCAGAAAGACTTCGTTTTGCAAAGATGAAATTTAGGGAAGCAGATGAGGCTCAAGTGATAAGGCCTCCGCCCACCATATGGAAGGACCTGGTTTGATCCCTGAGGAATCCTGGAAAAAAAGGGGGGAGGGAGGAAAAGTGTGCCTGCACAATAAGCCAATTGCCCAAGCAGCAAGCCAAGTGCCCATGTGAGTGCCAGTGTGGAATCCCTGTACCCATGTGGCAAGCCAGTCCCTGCATGGCAAAGTGAGTGCCCAAACAGTGAGCCAGTGCCCATGCAAGTGAGTCATGCAGGAAGATGATGATGCAACAAAAAAGAGACAAAGGGGAGAGTCAAGGTGAAGTGCAGCAGAAACCAGAACTCAGGTGGCTCAAGTGACAGGAACCTTTCTTCCCATCAGAAGTCCCCAGGATCCAATTCCAGTGAATTCTAGAGGAGAAAAAGAAGAAGAGAAGACAAACAGAGAAATAGATACAGACGATCACACAGCAAAGGGTACAGACAGCAAAAACAGCAGGGTGGGAGAGGGGGAAAAAGGTGAAATCAAAACAAAACAAAACAATGAAATGGACAAAGGCCAAGAAAGTTAGGTAGATAATTGTTGGTATATAACAAATTTAACTTATTAAAGTGAGAGGACACTCAACCATGTGTTGAGGACACTCAACCATGGATATCTCAAAAACAAATACCATGGCAAAAGCCATGATATTTTAATTGTATATAAAATATTCCAGACAAAGGCTTAACTAGAGAGGACAAAACGACAATTCAATGTAACCAGGACACTTTCAGCCAAGCCTAGTGTAACCCTACATGGGAATGAACTCACCACAGAAAGGGAATGACACAAGGACTAAAAATCTGCTGGGACACTTGTTAAAAATATGAATCTTGGAATACATTCCAGTCAAATTGGTGAGAATTCCCAAAGTTTGGAAATTATATTCTATCCAGATCCCATATTTTTCTTTTGTGTACTGTCTCATCAGTCTTCGATTTGGAACCAACATTTCATCAAGCAAGCAGCAATAGCAGCATTTGGAATGATGCTAAAATCTACTTTACATTATTTTTATTAGAATGTAATGAAACATGTAAAGCATATCACAAATTATAAACACTATGACTATCATAATGATAATGTAGCTAAGAAATGAAAAATGTGAATTCGATTTAGAAAATAAGAATCACGGTGATCCTTCATTGAGGAGATGGTGGAAAAGGAAGAAATTGCAGAGTATTAAAGGCAATGTAAGGTAATAAATGGAATCAACAAATATAAATTGGTTTAGTAGCTATAGGACTGTATGAATTAGTAAAAGGGAGGCTGATGCAAAATACCAAAAATCTGTTGGCTTATATAAAGGTATTTATTTAGGGTAGAATCTTACAGTCACAAGGCCCTAAAAAGTCCAAGTCAAGGTATCATAAAAGGTACTTTCTAACACAAAGTCATTGGCCATGTGTTGGAACAAGATGGCAGACAATGTCTGTGATGGTCCAGCCTTCCTGTCTTCCTCTCTTCCTGTGGCTTGTTTCTGTCTGGGCTCACCTGCCCTGCTTCTCTGTGTTCTTACTTCCTGGGCTCCACTCAAAATTCCAACCACACTTCACCGCAGTGAGGTTTCTCCATGAGTCCCTGCCCACCATGAGACTGGGGTTACAACATCCTATCGATGTGGCCCAATCAAACCATTAAGCATTTTTTAATGAAGTAAAAGTAAACACTCTGAATCCAATATAATCTAATATGACCAGAGGGACAGACCAGTTTAGGAACAAAATCCAATATCATTTTTTAAATTCATAAACAATATTCAACTGCTAAAAGGTCTCATGAGGTCTCAAGATTTATTCTTGTACACCTATAATAATCCAAAGGTGGCACTACAAAAATTCTGTTCCTAATCCTGGGAACCTGTATATGCTACCTCATATGGCAAAATCTTTGCAGATATGATTAAGTTAAGAATCTTCAGATAATAGGATTTCATGGTTCATGAGACTGGACCTTAAATGCCTCGCATATAGCCTTATAGGAGGGACATTTGACCACAAATAGAAAATAGGGTGGGAATAAGACAGTGAAGAAAGGAATTAGAAGCCTTGAGATCTGAAGCATGTCAGTCACAACAATCAAACGATTCCTTGCAGTAAGTCCCTTAATAGATATGCTAAGTTCTATTTCTCTAGTGGAATCCTGATTTTACTACCAAGCATGGAGTACTGCTTATAACAAATACCAAAATATGTGTTAGTGATTCTGGAAATGGAAGGTGGATGTAGGCTGGAAGAATTTTGAGGCATCTGATGGAAAAGCCTAGATTTTCTCAAGCAGAATGTTAGTAGAAACATAGACATTGAAGCTACTTCTGTTGAGGGCTTAGAGGAAATGAGGAGCTGTTACCTTAAACGGGAAGGATGACTATCTTTGTATACCTGGGCAGAAATTTGGTTGAATTTTGTCTGAGAGTTTTTGGTGTGAAAAGCAATACTTGAAATCAATAAAATTGTAAGCCAAGCAGTTTTCCAGACAAAGTATTGAAAGTATGTTCCCAGTTCTTCTTGCTATGTATGTAAAATCTAGGAGGAAAAATAAATAGAAAAAAAAAGTTAAGTTAAAAAGACCTGGGAATTATGCTTTGGGCTATTTGCCACCTATCTAGATTGGAAAATATGCGAAAATTAAGATATTAACTGTAATGAAAGAATGAACTTAATATAATGTCAAGTGTGAAAAAATTGCAAATGTAAAGAGATTAGGCAAGTACTTCATGCATCCCTTTAACCATGAAGCAGAATCCAGAACAAGAGATAGGCATATCCAGAAAGATCTGTGGATGACTCTCTTGTCTAATGACATGAAACCCTCTGAGATAGTGTTTTTTCATTTCATAGCAGATATTAAAGTATTAATATTATTTCATCAATTTTTTACTGACATCAAATAAAATGATGCATAATTCACTCTAATTACATTATCTAATGTGCCGTATATGTATGATGCATCATACATATGATAGTTGTTTAATGCACATTTTTATTGACTTTAAAGAGAAATATCTTTAGCTACCTATATAGATTTCTTTTTTTTAGCACTATTAAATTAACTTTTTATTGGTACATTTAACTGCCTTGTCAGATATATATTGTAGATTTTCATATGGCATAAAAATAAAAATATTTTCATGAATATAAAAATCTGAATGAAAGAGATGGCAATGGCACTTTTAAAAATTAAATTCACACTGGTGCTGAAGTCACTAGGTAGTTGGTAAAAACTGGAACACATTTGCAGGAAAAAAAATGTTCTGCAGCATTTTAAGTCAAATGGCAGTGGTACAAGGCCAACAAAACAGGAAAGTAATTAAAGTACAGACCACATAGAGTAGATATCTGAAAAATGGTCAATTGATCAGTTCATTTTTCAGTCTACATTACATTATCTAATTTAGTATGGGAACTGGAGCTCAGTGAGTAAATGCTCTCTTATAAAATAAAACTACTTTTTTGGGGACTCACATTTTAATCCTCTCAAACAGTAGTCACTGTAGTCCATGAAAAGAAAAAATAATTCATGACATACTTATTTGGATGATTATTTACTCGTAATTAGTATTCCTATGTTTTTTTTAAAGGCAACCATTTTAAATGACAATACATATCAGGCTAATAGAAACAAGTTGAAACAAAGCCCTCTCTTTCAATCTCACAAAGTCAAGCAGACAAGACTAGGTAAATTCAATATCTTCCAATGAGGCTTCTTGCAATTATCAAATTTCTTTTCTGGTAAAGATGAATTTGGCTCATCATAAGAAGAAGTTTCTTTGAAGGCTGTTGCTAAACTCACTTCCCTTTGAAAAAGCAAATTTCAAAGCATGATAGTGCAAGAGGCAAGTTTTTTATTTATACAAGATTTATAGACTAATTGTGTATAGACTCTAATTTCAAATTAATTTTAAAGAACAGAAATTATTTTGATAAATTCCCATTTGCCTAAATTTACCAGTACTTCCATGGATAGCACAAGAATTAGTACAATTCGATTATCTTAATAATTCTGTCATGAAGCCTTCACACACTGCATCAGAAGGGAGGGCAGCACAGGCAAGTCTCCTACAAGTTCTGTGCACAAGTTTTGTAGAATTTGAGAGAGGTTCAATTATTCGCAAATAGAGAGGCCAGGACTCAGGAATGATTTTGAGAAGGAAAAATGGTTTCTTGACGGTGGGCCAGACTCGGGAGCTTTCTGTTTCAATCCCAAGTCCCGAACAAGATTTTTGAGTCCCTTTTATACAGAGAGGAAAGGCCAAATGGTCCTTTTGTTTCAGTTCTCAATAGGCTTGAATTAGCATATATATCTTCCACATCTTAGGTAAGCTTTTAACATGGACCTCAGGCATTCTATATAAGCTTTTAGCATATTTGGTTTGCATTTCCCCTGAATACTTAAAGTTTATAGACCTTACATTGTTAAACTGTTTCCTGGGGCTGGAGTCCTTGCCCTAGTCACCAAGGGCAGGACTGCAGCCTTTTATCATCCCACACCCACAGGTCACAGATAATTTAGGTTATTTCTGAAGAGACAAAGAGCCTCCTGCCCATAGCCCACATCACAAGGACTGTCCTCTTGGGAATCACGGTATATGAAAAAGCAGGTTTCCCCACATTATGTCCTAAAAAACCATGCCAATTAGCAATTTGGAAAAACAGTGCTAAGTGGTGTTTCTTTTCTTCACTTAAATCTGGGAGCTCTGTGTGTTCCGGGAGTGTCCATTGCGAGTGTCGTGGGTCAAGAATCCCTCGACTGTGAGTATTCACTATTAGAGGGCTCTGGAGGGTCAATCAGATGTTCATACTCGTTGTCAACTCATTCATCAACACTGTCTCCAGTTGCTCTTTAGGAAGGAGGAAGTTCTTCTCCACCTCCGTTATACTTCAGTCCGGCACTGGTGGAATCATAATTGGAGGAGCCCAAGGCTTGAGGCATAAAGACACTGCTTTCCATGCTAGAGTGGCTTAAAGTAATTTCTTGATTGTTTGGGTTAAAATCTGAATAAGAGGGAGGAGGATCAGAGGCATCTGCATCTCGAAGTGTACCTCTGCCTTCCACTGTGAACCCAGATTAGGGCATCTGAGGACTGAACACTTGCTCCAAAATTTCAGAATTCATCTGTTTGCTTAACATCGTCTGCTGCATTCATCTTTCCTGTTCCTTTTTAATTTTTCCTTTGAGTGATTTCTTTGCAATTCATTCTCTTCTGCCTGGCAAGGTTCAAAAACTCGCTCACTCTTTTCTACATCTGCACAGACGGCCTGCATTTTCTCCTGAAGTGCATTATAAACCCGATTAATCACCCTGATGCCTTTTATTCCTGCATCGTTGTCAAAAAAGTCAGCACCATGTTCTTTAATAACTTTGGCAATACTCTGAAAAGTATTTGGCACTGAAGACACTGTACTCCTGCTGGCTAGGATGGCCTAGATTGGCAATAGCGAGTGATATCCTTTGATTATACTTTCATTTTTTTCTGACGATAACATTTTCTAAAGCCTGAGCAGAATTGTTGGCAGTGGAGATGAACCTGAATAGGAGGAAGACAAGGTCAGGTGTGCCAAGGATCTGGGTGAGCTGCTTATGGATGTCCTGCTGTCTGTATGACATCTGCTGCTGCATGTTGCATCAAAATCTATACCACCCAATAACTTTCTTTCTCTGATATTTAGGAATCCTGTCCAAACTCTGTTCATTAAATTTGCTTGCATAGTCATAAAAACTAAAATGTTTTGAACAAGGCTAATGGGTATGGGTTCCATTTACTAGGAGAAATTCTGTGTTGCTGATTTGTGAGTCAAGAGTGCTAAATGTTTCCTCTTGTTTAACCTCTCCCAGCAAAAACCTTTGGAATCAGCTTCACTGTTGGCGCTGTGGAAACAGAGTGCTGAAGGTATACCCCAAAATGGAATCGCCATGATGGAAATCTCCAGTTGGCCCCTCAACCTATCTTTTTCCTCACATTTTAGATTAAATCGATCCTAGATTGTCTTATCTTATATACTTTCTGGATGCTTCCATGTAGCTACGTCAGGAACACACATATTCCTAATTCTGAATTTTATTTTCCTTTGTGGCAAAGTCTCTCTGAGACAAGCAGAGACATGCCACTTAAAAATTCCTGTTGAATGGGGAAACGGACTTTGGCCCGGTGGTTAGGGCGTCCGTCTACCACATGGGAGGTCCGCGGTTCAAGCCCCGGGCCTCCTTGACCCGTGTGGAGCTGGCCCATGTGCAGTGCTGATGCGCGCAAGGAGTGCCGTGCCACGCAAGGGTGTCCCCCGCATGGGGGAGCCCCACGCGCAAGGAGTGCACCCATGAGGAGAGCCGCCCAGCGCGAAGGAGGGAGCAGCCTGCCCAGGAATGGCGCCGCCCACACTTCCTGTGCCGCTGACGACAACAGAAGCGGACAAAGAAACAAGACGCAGCAAAAAGACACAGAAAACAGACAACCGGGGGAGGGGAGGGGAATTAAATAAATAAAAATAAATCTTTAAAAAAAAAAAAAAAAAAAAAAAAATTCCTGTTGAATGATCAGATAACATTAAGTCAACAGTTATTTCAGAGTATGAAATTGTTTTCAGGTTATGAACATTTTTGTAAGAAAACATGTAGAAATATTTTTGAGGATATTCTGAGGAAGTGGAAATATTCCAAAGTTTCCATTTATTTAATCCTAATGTGTTTGTGTCTTATATAGCACCATGTCTCTCTAACAGAACCCAGCTATAAGCAAACTTTTCAAATTTAGGTGAAAGGACTCTTAAAGGTCTTAAGATTTAAGAAATTTCAAACTCCTTACCCATACTCCCTACCCACATTATTGGTTTGTACTCTCCTAAACCAGATTTTTGAGAATTTTATATTATCCAAAATGCTGCCTACTGACCTGAAAGAGTAAAACAGAGGACCAAATTCAAGAAGGCTGTTGGAATTCCACAATTCTGCATGCTGGTTCATGCAGATTCAAGTAACCATTGAAGAAAAGAAAGGCAATGCCTTCACTTGCCAGGCTGTTGAGACAAAATACTACAGAATGGTATGGCTTGAACAAAGGGAATTTACATGCTTACTTTGGAGGTTAGGAGATTTCCACTATAGAGGCTTCAGCAAGACATTGATTTCTCTCCAAAGTCTGTAACATTCCAGTGCTGGCTACCAGAGATCCTTGAGGTTCCTTGGCTCTTATCCCTGCCTTGAACTGAGGGCAATGTCCACTTCCTTCTCTTCTCAGTTCTGCTGACTTCCATCTTCTGGCTCCTCTCTGTGGCTTCTATATCTATGCCTGAATTTCTCATGCTCATAAGGGGATCCAGTAATCTCATTGAAGGTGCTGTTTTATTCAAGTGGGACAAACCTTAACTGAAATAAAACATTCAAGAGTTCATATCTAACATGGGCCCACACACACAGGAATACTGATGAAGATGAAGATGAAGAATATGAATATAATTCAATCTATCTCAAATGAAGACAGAGGCCAGCTCTGCTGGCAGAGATATCACAGACATGAACTCAGAGACCAGAGATCTGGGTGTAGAGGCCAGAGCCAAAGGTCCAGAGGGCAGAGGCATGGTCCCAAGGACAATCCATAGGCCATAGTTAACTTCCAGGTAGTGAGACCTAAAGAAACTTCAGGATTTCAAAATTGCTTGCCAGAAGTGGTTATTTACTTCCTTATTTTCCCTCCCTTTTGGAATGAGGATGCCTAAACTTTTATATGATGCCTGCAGCAACATTGTATTTGGAATCAGTAAACTTGTTCTTAGTTACTGGTCCACAGAGAGAAATGGATTTTGGATCAGAATGGGTCCTAGCCAGAAAGTCATATATACCTGATTTAGGCAAGGTAGATGACACCTTAGGACTGTGAGCAGATGCTATTTAGATGAGGTTTGGGAATTGACTTGAGGCTGTAATTTGTTTAGACATTTGGGCATGTTGGGATGAGGAGAATTTATTTTACATATGTGGAAAATGAGTACCATTGGGTTTGAAAAGATTACTGTATAGATTGAATAATACCCTGAAAATATATGGTCTTAAACCTGGTACCCAAGCATGCTCCCTTATATGAGATAAACTATATACTTTATTTAATTTGAGATGGAGAGATTATCCTGGGGTTTCAGGTTGGCCATAAATTCAGTCACATGTATCCCAAGAAAAGGGAAGCAGAATAATTTGAAAGACAAACAGAGGAGAAGGCAAGTGAGGGCAGAGCAGAGAGACATTTGAGGATGCTGGACTGGAAAACTGGAGTAATGTATTCTCAAAACAAAGAATTCTGGTAGCCCTCTGGACTGGTAGAGGTGAGAAATGAACTCTCCTGGAAACCACCAGAATTGTGGACTTACAGAAGCCTTGATTTAAGCCTTGTGATATAATTTCAATTGTCTGGCTTCCAAATTGTGAGAGAATTGAATTCTGTTATTCTGAGTTATCCAGGATTTTAAAATTTGTTAAAGCAGCCACAGAAAACTAATTTAATCATTCATAATTGATAAATAACTGCATCATTTTTGAAAGAGATATGAAAATACTATCAAATCTGGTAGAACCAGCAAGATGGCAGCAGAGCAAGGAGCTCTGAGAGTCAGTTCCTGCTACAGGGCAGTTAGCAAACACCCATAGCTCTCTGGAGCTAGCTGAAGTGCCTGTTTGGGGGTTCCAGGAGACAAGAAAAGCATCCTGCAACATTCTTGAAGGAGTGGAAAGAGGAGACAGCCCATCTACAAAGAAGACTAGTTAGCAGAGTGCTCCATGCAGCAGAGGCCAGTGCCCATCCTCCACTGGAGGCACAAGGGGCCTTGGGAGCTGTTCTGTGTTTGAATTGAAAGTTCCACTTCCCCAAAATGGGGGAGGAAGAGACAGGTGGGCACCATTTCAGGTACTGGTGAGTAAAATCAGTGGGCTACAGTATAATCATGAGAACAGCTAAAGTTGGAGCCTGTCCAAGTCAGAAAGAGGCAGGAGCCGCCATCTTAACTCCATGCCTGGCATGAGGGGAAGCTTGACAGACTGAGAATCCCAGTGCTGGTGGGGACCAGTTTCTTCCCATCCAGATCAGATTGCAGCTCAAGCCTAGGCCCCAGTGCCACCTCCAGCAGGGAGGAATCTGCAGGGACCTGTACCAGCATATCCAGGAAATTACAGGCCAAGCCATGGAGGTCAGTGATTTTCCTACAGTGGCTGCTTGAGCCACCCCAGGAGATATTCTGTGACTGTAATTGGAAGCTCCATTTCCCAAAAACAGGGGAGGAGGTGACAGTTAGCTGCTGATTTCAGTTACTGATTGGTGGACTTGGCTGGCTAAGAGATAACCCTGGGAACAGCTGAGATGTGAAGCAGTCCAATTCAGAAAGAGGCCAGAATTCGCCATTCTGACTCCACCCCCAGCCAGAGGGGAAGCTGGGCTTACTGAAAGTCTCAGTGTCAGCAGGAACCAGTTTACTTCATGCAGATCAGCCTGCAGCCCATCTAGGCTTCAGCCCTGCCTCTGGCAGGAGGAGTCTGAGGAGTCCTGTACCAGTCTACACAGGTAACTGCAGGTAACTTTGGTTGGCATAGACCAAACACTGGAAGTCTACCAGGGCAACAGCGGTCATCTTGGACCTGCACTGCATAGATTGCTGCTCACATCTGCAGCTCCATCCCCACCCCAGGCAGGAGAGAAAGGGATGTGAAGCTTCATCAGTCTCTCTGTGCAACTAGAATCTAGGTTTGCACTTGAATTACTCCACATAGCTGTAACTCTGTCCCTACCCCTGGCAAAGAAGAAAGTTGGAAGAAGCTTCATTGGTCCCTGGTGCAATGAGGGCAGTTTGAGCCCCCACAGCATACAACACCAACTACATTCTTGGCTCCTACTGCACAACCAGCAAGGGAGAAAGGATAGGAAGTCCTAAACTAAAGAGAAAAACTGTACCCAGAATAAATACTCTAGTAAGCCAGATGCAAAGACACCAACAAAAAAATTACAATCCAAACCAAGAAAGAGGAGGCTATGTCCCAGTTCAAAATCAAGGTAAGCCTATAGATGACAAAGGAGTTGAGACAACTAATTACAGATGTTCAAACAAATCTCCTTAATCAATTCAGTGAGAGGGCTAAAGAGATTAAGGATATTAAGAAGACACTGGATGAGCACAAAGAAGAATTTGAAAGCATACATAGAAAAATAGCAGATCTTATGGGAATGAAAGGTTCAATCAATGAAATTAAAAAATATTGGAACCATGTAATAGCAAATTTGAAAAGGCAGAAGAAAGATTTGTGAGCTTTAAGAAATGGTCTTTCAAAGTGAACATACAAAAGAACAGAAGAAAAACAGAATGCAAAAAAAAAATGAACAAGATCTCAGGGAAATAAATGACAGCAAAAGGCATGCAAATATGTGTGTCATATGTGTACAAACGAAAAGAGAAAGGAGAAGGGACAGAAGGAATATTTGAAGAAATAATGTAGAAAATTTCCCAACCCTATTGAACGACATAGATATCACTGTCCAAGAAGCACAATGTACTCCCATCCTAAAAAATCCAAATAGACCAACTCCAAGACAACTACTCGTCAGAATACCAAATGCCAAAGACAAAGACAGAATTCTGAGAGCAGTAAGAGAAAAGCAGTGCATAATATATAAAGGCTATCCAATAAGATTAAGTGCTGATTTCTCACCAGAAAGCATGGAGGCAAGAAGACAGTGGTCTGATATATTTAACATACTACAAGAGAAACACTTCCAGTCAAGAATCTTATATCCATCAAGACTATCTTTCAAAAATGGGGTGAAATTAGAATATTCATAGATAAACAGAAACTGAGAGAATTTCTAAGCAGGAGACCAGATTTTCAGGAAATACTAAAGGGTGTGCTAGAGTCTGAAGAGAAATGACAGGAGTGAGGGACCTGGAAGAGAGCCTAGAAATGAAGATTATATCAATAAAAGTAACTAAAAGTGTCAAAAGAGTGGTGAAAATAAAATATGACAGATAAAAAATAGTCAGGAATAAACTTAAACAATGATGAAAAGCACTTGTATTCAGCAAACTGCAACTCAATGTTAAAACAAATTTTAAAAAGCCCTAAAAAACTGGAAGAATATTCCATGCTCATGGATTGGAAGACTAAATATCATTAAGATGTCAATTCTACCCAAACTGATATACAGATTTAATTCAATCCCGATAAAAATTCCACCAGCATTAAAGAAAAAATTGAATACATGATCGTTAAATTTATTTGGAATTATAAGGAGTCCTGAATAGCCAAAATCATCATAAAAAAGAAAACCGGACCCTAATCTCCAGCCTTTAAATCATAATGCCTACCTATATATATATAGTGGTAAAAACAGCATGCGACTGGCCTAAAAACAGATATAACAGACCAATGGTACCAAATTTATGGTTCAGAAACAGACACAGGTATGGTCACATGATTTTTGACTAGCCAGTCAAAGTCACACAGATTGGACAGAAAATTCCATTCAACGAATGGGTACTGAAAGAATTGGATATCCACAGCTGAAAGCAAAAACCATAAAACTTCTAGAACATATTATTGGAAAATATCTTCAAGACCTGATGGTAGGTGGTGGATTCTTAATGGAGATAAGAGGAGGACTGAGTGGACTACTGAAGTTTAATGTAGGTAGAAGTTTTAATTACCTTTACTGTGAAAGTATGGAAATATATAGAATGGAGGTAACACACAGTGAGTAACAGTTAGTTTATAAATGAGGATGTGACTGAAAATGGTAGTCTAGTTATGTAAATGCCAATTGACAGAAAGCTAGAGAATAATCTAGGAACTGGATAGCACAGTAAACCAAGAGGTGGATGAGAATCGTGGTGGATGGTATAGATGCAAGAGTGTTCTTTATTAGCTAGAGGAAGTATATATCGGTAATGCAGGGTTTTGGGAATGTGGTGAAGCATTGGAAAATTACAACTGGAGTTACCTATTGACTGTGGTTATTAGTAATAATATAATATTCTTGTATCTATGTAAAAGATGTACTGTGTTGATACTGAGACAGTATGGAAAATGTGAGCCAAATGTACACTGTGGACATAGGAACAATCAAATGATACTATTTTTATCTGTAGCAAATGAAACATCACATTGTGGCGTGTTGATGGAGGGGTGTTGTTTGGGATTTCTGCACATGATTGTTTTGTTTTATAAGTTTACATAAAAAATATATTTAAAAAATGGTAATAGGGTGGTTTGGGGGAAAAACACTCCAAATGCAAGATAATAACTATTGTAAGATTTTGACAATATTCTTTCATCATTTGTAACAAAGGTCTCATGACAATGCAAGGTGTTGGTAGAGGGTTGATGTATGGAACCCCTGTATGATGTTATGCATGTTTTCTTTGTAAGTTCACAAATTTTACTATACATTTAATTCTTTATGTATTTGATATAAAGATAATAATAATAGAATTGGCTGGGGGATAATACTTTGTTTAGTAGTAATATTTGACAATGCTCCTTAATCATTAGTTAAAAAGTTTTAACAACAATGCAAGCAAATTGGTGGTAGGGTGAGATGTTATATATGTTTGTTTGATGTTAGATATGTTTGTTTTGTAAGTTCACAACTATTATTATGCACTTATTGTTTATGTATGTTTATGTATGAGTGATATACTTCAATAAATTTAAAAAATTAAAAAGAATATATCATGAAAACAAAAAATAGTATAGGGAATTCCCATGTAACCCCACTCCACCACCTCCTACATTTGACTCTATTAATAATATCTTACTTATTGTTGTATTTTCCACAATTGATGTACCAATATTTATACATTGCTACTAGTCAAGGTCTATAGTTCACATTTCAGTTTACAGTTTGCACCATAGTGATATAAGTTTTGACAAAATATATAATGATCTATATCTGTCATTGCAATATGTTACCCTAAAAAATCCTATGTTCATTTCACCTATTCTCTGGTAACCAATATATTTATATCAATATTGCAAATTTTTCATTACTATACTGCTAATGAGTCTACTTTGGTCCATCGTTACATTCTCCCCTCATGTTTATTCATTCATCAGTTTTGAGGCTTTGGGGATGATGCTCCCTGCTCTACTTCAGATTGGGGGAGGGCTTAGAATTTGTGGGGTAGATGGAAGGGAGTTTTTGTGGCATTTGTTGAGCTCTTTTCTTTTTGGGATGGGAATTGTCCATCACCATCGTTTTGATAATTGTCCTGTGTGAATCCAATGAACTGAAGAGTAGGTGTAGACTGTGACTCTGCTGAGATTCAGGCTCAAATGGCATATGAACAGAACGAAGATTTAAGTGTCTGGAACATGTATTTAATAGGTATAGTTTCAAATAAAAGAGGTAGAGAAACCATGAGTAGGGAAATTAGAAATGAATCTGACTCTCATGTTAGGAATACGATTATCATATAATCCAGGATAAGACCCACAAATGGGGAGCTGATTTTATGAGCCTGTGTGACTTGATAAAGGGTCTGGATGATTCTAGAGCACTTAGCAGGACCTCTGTTTAAGATTTTGTTTACTGTGGCAGTTAGTGAGATCTGCCTGAGATGTTCCTAAGCATAACCTCTGAAATGACCTCCCAGTTCACAAGCACATGTCCCCCACATTGAAGAAGAAATATGTTTCTCTTATACAGCACTTGTCTTACCATGGGCATTTCCTTGGTAGCCAAAACTTCTGCATCATCAAATGAAGAAAACTATTACTTTCATGACAGAGTCAACATTAAGTAAGTGAATGATTCTAGAGACAAAACAATATTCCTGTGATTTTCAATGTTTTTCATGTGATAAAACTGAAAGAAGACCTAAACAATTGGTCAGCCCAAATTTTCCAAAGTGAATTTATCTCAGGGTATAATTTTGTCTGTTCCTGCCTTCTTTTTTTTTTTATTAAGCAACTTTAAGATTATAGAAATTTATCGAAGAGGAGCATTTCCATAGATGCTCCACCACTCACACACTCTTCCCAATTTTGCCTAACAATAGCATGTTGCAATGTTGTAGTACTTTTGATAGAGTTGATGAAATTATATTATAATAAATATACTATTAATTGTAACAAATAGTTTACATTAGGGGGTCACTGTTTTGTCCTGTTCTGAGTTTTTATAAAAAAAATTTTTTTGGTGACATGTATACAAACTACGATTTCCCATTTGAACCACTTTCAAATATACAATTAAGTGATATTATTCACATTCACACTTTGGTTCCACCATCACCACCATTGATTTTCAAAACACTTCTTTCATCCCAAACAGAAGATCATGTCAATTACATCTTAAATACCCTTTACCTACCACCACCACTCTTGTCCATGGTAAAATGTATTATTGATTTTACCATAAGAATTTACATATTCATATAATTTTATGTAAATAAGATAATATAGTATTTGTCCCTTGATGTTTGGCTTGCATTTAGTATGTTCCTGTTTGCAACTTTTATTTTAATGATCTCAACTCAGTAAGAAGTTCAAAGTGTGAGTTTGGGCACTTATATAATTGGATTATAGATTTCCAAATTATTTTGAATAGTATTTGAACAAGTTTGTCAGGACATCTGTAGCATATATAGCTTTGCATTTTCCCCACAGCTTTTCCAGTTCTTTACCCTTCTAATTAGCATTTCATTTTTTAATAGTTACACAGTTACAGTTGGGAAATAATTTTTCCTGGCTCATGATTGATAATTATGCTTCGCTTGCTTTCTCTCCCAGGAAACACCAAGAATAATCTATTCTATGAATTGTTTAACACCTTAACAGTAACAAAAAGTTGTTACATCAGCCTTAAGGACAAACATTGCAAATGCTCCTTTAACTTAATTACTATGAGAAAGTAACTTCTGTCTTGCTGGGAAACACTGTGAACTTTTGGTCCTTGATTATCTGTGCTGAGCACTGTACTGTCAATCATATCCCCCCTCACGTGCCTTCCACACGTAGATACATGGTATTAAAGACCCCCCTTGCTTTGTGGCAAGTGCTACTCGAGCCTTGGAAGTGCCATGCTTTCCAGAGCTGCCAGGGATGAGAATTTAGGTCATGGGCAGGTTAAGATTCTCCAAAAGAGAGGACTCCCCTCTGGACCATTGGGGACAAGGCCCCATGTATGCCCCCTATCAAACACATGTTTCACTCAGACTTGTCTCAATCTGCCTTTGGTCTGACATATCCCTCTCAGTTTGGTGGGAAGCTGTTATTTTACAGGGCTCCCTGCTCTACTTAGAACATCTTTACAGAAAGTTCATTGCTACTGTAGTATACCTAGGTCAATTTACGTGTTTCTCCAAAGGTTCAAATCTTTCTGAATATGAGTTATTAATTGCCATCAAATAGAAAATATTGGAGTGAATTATTTGATTTCTATTCAATATCAGCAGTGTATAAAAGTTGCTATTCAGTTACTCTATATGTGCGTGTGATTGTGCATGTGTGTATAAGTGGGTGGGTGGGCATATATAATATGTATATAAAGCATTTGTAAAGTTTGGCCATAAGATTTTCTCTTCAAATATGTAGAACATCACAGGTTTCTCAGATACAATTTTGAAAACAAGTCTGCCATAATCAATTCCTAGCAAATCCCAACATTTTCGTTTTCTATATTGGTAAGAAAATGATATTTGCCACAATATTGTGAATTTTTAAAAATGTTTTATTTGGCTTTGTTTCCAGATATTATGACAAATACATGCAATGGATTGGCTTAAATCATTAATCTCTTACTGCATAGTTTAGGAGGCTGGTGTCTGCTTCCTCTGGTGGTAGAGACCATTCTGGCTGTCTGGCCGTCCTTGGGTTCCTTGACTTTCCATCCCACATTGCTTCCTCTCCTTTCTCTTCCAGGGTCCTGCTGACTGGGCTTCTGCATCCTCCCTGTGGCATTCTCTTTCTAAGGCCTCCAGCAGTAGCATTAAGATGACCTTACCTTAACTAGAATAACATCTTCAGAAGTTCCTGTTTTACAGTGGGTTCACACTCACAGAAATAGGGTTACGGTTAAGAACATGTGATTTGTAGGGTACATCAATCAGTCTACTATAATCATCACACAACAAAATAAGTTCTTCTCCACATTGTGGTCTTTAACGGAGTTTGCAATAGTATTAACAATAATCAGGCATTTCACTTTCCACAGACTGAATTTTCAGAAGGTTTTCTTAAATACTATAAATCTAAGGAAAACTCAAGACATTAGTGGAATTAAACCAGTTTCTTTTTGAAAGGTTCTGATGTTCCTGATATAAAACTGTCATCACTGAACTATTTGAAAATGATTGCTACGCTAATGAAGAACAGCAAAGAAGTCTGTCACTTTACAATTAGAAGTTGTGCACAAATCATAGAATCAAAGATGAGAACATTTAATTCAGATATGCCTCTAAATTGTCTAAATAAAATCTCATTTTCAGAGTGATGCCTAACTGCATTTTCAGGAGCTACACATAATAAATTGTTATTGGGTCTAAATCTCTTAAAATAAATGCTTCCATGTACAATGGATGCTGGGAGCCAGAAGTTGAAATCACAGAACATAGATATTTGACATTCTTTTCAAACTGGCCAGAATTCCCAGAATTGGAATTTGAGAAGCTGTATTTTAGCTCATATTTTTCTTAGCTAGTCTGTCTGCACAAGTCATTGAAGGGGAATTTAGTAACCAAAGCTGCCCCAATAAGCAGGCCCACGTTTTCAGTTAAAACTATCAAACCTATTTCATGTGGTTTCTATGAGGATTAAGTGAGATATGTAAAGCATATAATGAAGGTTAATCGCTATCACAATCATCTATCTTCAAGGTAATGACATTTCATAAGGGAATAAAAACTTAATACTTGATTTGGCGATTAAAGTTCAATGGCTCACTTCATTGTGTGGTGGGTGAAAAACAAGAATTGCAGGGTAATGAAGTAAAGACATGGAGGGAACATTAAAAATTACATAGGAAGTAGACCGCTCATGTGTTTTGATTTGATAAAATTGAAGGTGATAAAAAAGAGCTATTGAGAAGTTGATTAGTTAGTGTACAAGTGTTTTCTTAAAGCCTTATAATTTCATTGACTTATTTTGCTTCACGGTAATACAACATTACAATAATCATATCCATTTTCATATTAACCTGCCAAAAGGGTGCTGATGCAAAGTACCAGAAATATCTTGGCTTTTATAATAGGGATTTATTTGGGGTAAAGCTTATAGTTCCAATGACATGAAAAGTCTAACTCGTGGTACGATAAGAGTTACTTTCTCTCCAGAGTCTACTACCATGTGTTGAAGCAAGATGATGGGTGATCTCTGTCAGGTCTCTCCTTTCCCTCTGGGCTTCTGTTCTGTGGCTCAGCTGCCTCTCTTATTTTCTCAGGGCCTCCTCTATCAGTCTCCGCTGTTCTGTTCTATTCCCAAGTTATGCTGTAAGCTATCAGGCATATGGCTTATCTTTCCCTGGGTCTCAGCTGTTTGAGCCTTCTTTCTGTCACATAACAGAATCAAATATAAGAGACCTCCCTCTTCTTGGGCCTGTCTGTCCATGTGAGTCCCTTTATATCACACCCAACAAGGGGGAAGGGACTCGACCTGGGTCATGCCTAAATGCCTTAGTTTAAAAAAAAGCCCTAACGCTTTCTTAACAGGTAACCTAATCAAATGCTTCCCAGTTGGATTTAAAGCAATCATAGAGTATCGCACCCAGAGGAATAGATTAGTTTATACATACAATCTTTCTACTTCTGGGATTATAAAATAATCTCAAATTGCAACAATTTTACATGTAAAAAGATCTTCTCATGGAATAATAATTTAATCAAGTTCTCCCGGCTAAAAAGGGTCAGAGTTTTAAAGGTAAAATTGATATTGGAGGAATCAAATTAATGAATAAGTTAGCACAAAGTTCTAGTTGTTATGTTTAGATAATTGGAGAATAAACTTTAAAAAGTGTAGGACTGAGAGAGATGAATTTCCATCTTCTAATTTTAGTTGCTATTGCTTTCAGAAGGAAAGGCTGTACTGAGCAAAGGGACTACAATAGAACTGCAATAACTATAATCAGATGACATTAAACAGAATATCCTGGTTGGAAAAGATGGTGAGTAGAGAGGAATGGAGGAGGCAGACTAGGGTCTGTGGTTGAGAATTGGAATATGGAGGGACCAATAGTATCTTGGAAAACTCCCAGATTGGAAGCATAATAGTACAGACAGGAGGAAGAGAAGGAGGCTGATAAGGATTTAAAATAAGAAGTATTAAAAGCTAGAAGGCATAGGGAACTGGTAGTTGAGTCATGAGAGTGTAAATCTATATGGAACATATAAACCAAGGATGGAGCCAGAGCTTGGCTTGGCTCGTGCATGTGCATCTATCTGTGTGGAGCATGATGATAAGATTCCGGACCTGTACAGGAAGTGTCCATGAGGGGTAATGGTAGGCAAAATATTGGCTCAAAAATTGCCAACACTGTAAACCCTGGATCTGTGAATATGATACCTGTTATGGTAAAAGAGACTATGAAGATATTATTAAGAATATGGATTTTTAAATGGGGAGATTATCCTGGAATTTCTTGTGGTCCCAATCTATGCACATGTGTCCTTAAAAGCAATTTTCCCATCTGTGGTCAGAGTGGGGTATGATTATACAAGAATTAGTAGAGAGACATAATGTTGATGGTATAAAACTGAGGAAGAGAGTATCATCCAGTAATGCAGGAGGCCTGGAAGGGTAGGAAACCAATCTTAAATAGATCTCCCAGAAGAGAATGCTGTCCTGTAAACAAATTACTTTTAGCCTAACTAGAATTATTTGGAGTTCTAAACTCCAGAACTTTAAATTTACATACTTCTAATGTTTAGGTAATTAAATCCATAATAATTATTTCCAGGAGAAATAGGAATCTATTACGAAGATTGAGTGTGCATTTCCCTGGTGTCCTTCCCTAACAGAAAAACAAAGGGACAACAAACAAACCTCTTAATTGCCTCCTGGTCCCTGAAATCATTCCCATAAGTAAGTCAGACCCCACAACCTCTCACGCTTAAAGAGAAAGTGAATAAGCTCAGGGCAGTGTGGGCAGGAAGCACCTGCTACTGCACAAATTCACTGAGAAAGAACTCTCAGGAGGAGGTTTGTGTTCGAGGCTGAAGCACTGTGGGAGGAGTGCTGTAATGCTGCTGACAGAAATATTCTCCCACATCTTCAGCCTGGAATCTGCTGATGGTGAGAGTGAAGTCTTTTGCAGACCCACTGCCACTGAATCGGTCGGGAACCCCAGATGCACGGGTGGAAGCCCAGGAAATGAGCAGTTTAGGAGCCTGTCCTGGTTTCTTCTGGTACCAGGCTAAGTAGTTCTTCTGGTTGGTGCTGTATAAAATACTCTGACTGGACTTGCAGAAGATGGAAACTGTCTCTCCTGGAGAAACAGTCAGGGAATCTGGAGACTGTGTCATCACAATATCCCCACTGGCACCTGAAATTAGGATGAACAAGTATCATATACTGCATAGAAAATATGTTAAAATGTATATCTAAAATTCACATTTCTTTTTTATTGTATGCATTTGAAACAGTTTCTTTCACTCTGCATATTTCAAATGAAAAGTTTCTTTCACTCTGCATATTAAAATAATTTCTCCAGATTTATAACCGTGTTACACTTCTAAACCTCTTACCTGAGGCACAGAGCAGCAGGGAGATGAAGAGCTGAGCCTGTGACACCATCTTGCTCTCCTTTGTCGTGCACTCAGGCCCCATCTCCATGGGATCCCCATTAGTACAGTTCTGAGCAGTCACTCAATTACTGGAGGAACTTATGCAAAGCATTAGGGAGTATGAAAGCAAATGTGCTGTGCAGTGAGCTGTGAAGACAAAGAAGCAGCAGACAAAATATCACTACCACAGGGAATAAATTGCAAGCTTACAAACAGCCCCTAAATCACTTAAGTGTATAACTGTCGACAAAGTTCAGCAAAATTTCTGATTGTAAAGTATTTTTAGTATCATATGTATTTTTTTCAAACAATCTGCTACTTTTGAAAAAAAATAATTTTGTAATGGAATCCATGTCCTTGTGAAATTATACGTTCAGAACTTAATTGAAGTATATAAATCTAACAGTACATGGAATATATTCATGTCATTATGTTCAATGAGGACATAGTGTGCGGAGTTTTACCTCTAGCTCAGATTCATTTTTAAATTTTAGCTACTTCATTCAAGTTCTTCTTTGTCATCTCAAAGACAACTCAGTATTTCCATATATTTAATCTCTGATATTGAATAAGTCAACAGATGGCTGTCATCATTCACACTGCAAGGTCAAATTCTTTCATATCCTCTCAAATCCAGTTGTCCCTAACAAACCAAAGCTGTCACAGCTCCCCCTGTGGGTAATAAGTGACATAGCTTCCCTGGTGTGGTAGTTGACCTGGTGAAGGACAGTTAGCTAACCTGGGTAGGTCCAACAAACTGGAGAGTAGGTGTTACAACACTGCTGCGATCAGAGCCCAGCTGGCACATGGATAGTCCAGAGATCCAAGTCTCCTGAGTGCCGAACATAGGTTCAGTAAATGTGACAAACAAGGCATGTGTAGAAGGGTCATATCTGAGTCCAACTCCACCACACTCAGGAGCACAAATTCCAAAGTAAGGCCCACTGGCAAGGCACTGAACTCCATTACCATCTGCCGTGACCATAGAACCTGTGTGTCTCCAAAGCCCTCAGAAGCACCAGTATGTGGGGCTTACTGGTACCTTTACTGTAGAACTATTGTCACTCTAGCAATGGAAACAGTTGTATCATTGATGTAGAGACTCAAGGTTAAAAGAAATAAAGAAAGGCCTAAATAGCTGGAAGAGCATTCCATGCTCATGGATTGGAAGACTAAGTACCATCAAGTTGTCAATTCTACTCAAATTGATACAGATTTATTGCCATCCCAATAAAAATTTCACCAGCATTAAAGAAAAAATCGAAAACATGATCATTACATTTATTTGGAAGGGTAAGGATTCCTGAATAGCCAGAAAGATCATAAAAAGGGAACGTGAACCCTCAACCAGACTTTAAATCATAATACCTACCTATAATGGTAAATACAGCATGATACTGTCTTAACGACAGATACAGTAGACCAATGGAAGCAGATTTATGGTTCAGAATCAGACCCTCACAGGTATAGTCAAGTGATTTTTAACTAGCCTGTCAAACTCACACAGCTTGGGTAGAACAATCTATTCAATGAAAGCTTCTGAAAGAATTGGACATCCACAACTGCAAGAAGGAAAGAGGACCCCTATCTCACACCTTATCCAAAAATTAATTCAAAATGGATCAAAAACTAAAACTAAAAGCAGGAACCATAAAACTTCTAGTAGAAATTGTCGGAAAATACCTTCAAGACCTGATATTAAGTGGTGAATTCTTAAGGAGATAAGAGAAGGACTGAGTGGACTACTGATGTTTAATGTAGGTAGAAGTTTTAATTAGCTTTACTGTAAAAATGTGGAAATGTATAAAATGAATAATGGGAAGCAGACTTGGCCCAGTGGATAGGGCGTCCATCTACGACATGGGAGTTTCGTGGTTCAAACCCCAGGCCTCCTTGACCCTTGTGGAGCTGGCCCATGTGCAGTGCTGATGCACGCAAGGAGTGCTGTGCCATGCAGGGGTGCCCCCCACGTAGGGGAGCCCCACACGCAAGGAGTGCCCCCTGTAAGGAGAGCTTCCCAGCATGAAAGAAAGTGCAGCTCGCCCAGGAATGGTGCCACACACAAGAAAAGCTGACCCAGCAAGATGACACAACAAAAAGAAACACAGATTCCCAGGCTGCTGACAAAAACAGAAGTGGACAAAAAGATTTACACACAGCAAATGGACACAGAGAACAGACAACTGGCGTGGGTGGGGGGAAGGGGAGAGAAATAAATAAAAATAAATCTTTAAAAAAATGAATGATACCACACAGTAACAGCTAGTTGATAAATGGGGATATCACTGAAAATGTTAGTCTAGTTATGTAAATGCCAATTGACAGAATGCTAGAGAATAATCTCAGAACTGGATAGTACAGTAAACCAAGAGGTGGATGCGAATTGTGGTTGATGGTGCAGATGCAAGAGTGTCCTTTGTTAGCCAGAGCAGATGTACGTCACTAGTGCAGGGTGTTGGGAATATGGATAAGCATGGGAATAATACAGTTGGAGTGACCTATGGATTGTGATTAGTAGTAATAATATAATATTCTTGTATCTATGGGAAAGATGTCCTGTGCTGATACTGAGGCAATGTGGAAAATGCGAGCCAAATGTGCGCTATGGACATGGCAACAATCAGATGATATTATTTCATCTATAGCAAATGACACACCGCATTGGGTGTGTTGATGGAGGGGTGTTGGTTTGGAATTCTGCACAGGTGCATGATTGTTTTATAAGTTTACAAGTTCTGTCATATAAAAATATATTTATAAAATAATAAGGGTGGTTTTGGGGTAAAACACACCAAATGTAATATAAGGACTATGAATAACAGTATGATTTTGACAATAGTCTTTCATAATTTGTATGAAATGTCTCATGACAATGCAAGGTGTTGGTGGAGGATCGATATATTGAACCCCTGTACGACGTTATGCATGTTTTTTTAATAAGTTCACAACTTTTACTATACACTTTATTTATGTTCATATATAAATGATAAGGTAATAATAGGATTGGTTAGGGGAAATACTTTGTTTAATAATAATATTTTGATAATGATCCTTAATTATTAGTTAAAAAGGTTTAAAAACAATGCAAGTTATTGGTGGTAGGATGAGATATTATATATGTTTGATGCTATATATATTTGTTTTCTAAGTTCACAACTATTATACACTTATTGTTTATGTATGTTTATGTATGAGTGATACATTTCGATAAATTTTAAAAAATACCATCAAACCTGGGAAACATGTATTTTCTATGCATCAGGTTCAGCTCATAGCATTTATTTTTGTATTGGCTCATTTTGCCTCACAACATCCCTACCTAATAGGTACAATCATTATATCCATTTTATATCTGAGAAAACCTTGCCACTGAAAGGCTAAGTAATTTACTTGAGGACACAGGGCAGAATGAGTAAGAGATATACAAAAGAATAACTAAATTGTTACTTGAGGGAAAAGGGTTATGGGGAAATTTTCACATATTTATACGTAGGATTAGAAAATTGTGGAATGACCTTTAAATGGAAGAGAATGACAGAGAGAGATAATATTCTATGTTTTAAAATTTTCTTTTCTTTTCCAAAGTAAAGGTAGAAAGGAGCAAAGGCATTGAGTGAGGCCTGTAAAAGTACACTCAGCAGGCCCTGAGCAGAAGCACCTGCCTGGACAGAAGGTCTAGTAGTTAAGGAGGGAGAGTGACTGACAAGATCTCCAGAGGAGAGTCTGAACCTGTGTGGCCAGGATTATACCTTTATATCATATTTGGAGGACAATAGCAGGGACCAGAGGAAAGGAAGGAGAATGAGAGGAGCCAAATAGGGAAGTTGAAAGATAATAATAATGGAATTGGTTAGGGGGAAAATACTTTGTTTGTAGTAATATTTTGACAATGCTCTTTTATCATTAGCTAAAAAGGTTTAAAAACAATGCAAGTTATTGGTGGTAGGGTGAGATGTTATATATGTTTGTTTGATGTTATATGATTGTTTTGTAAGTTCACAACTATTATACATTTATTGCTTATGTATGTTTATGTATGAGTGATATATTTCAATAAAAATTTTTAAAAAAAGAAGGCACGGCAAAGAGGTAGTTGGTCTATCAGGGTATAAAACACTCTGGATCAGGGCTTTTATTTCCTTTTTTGGAATCTGAAAATAACCATTCAAAGAAGCAAGAAATACTCAGCCAGGTGGTAAAAGACATGTGGTCTAGTAAACTGAAAGTCAGTCTGATAGCCAGCCAACAGACATGAGAAGGAAATGAAAGACCATTATGCCTCCACAGTCAGTACTAAAGGTGTAGTGGAAGCAGAGAGGATTCAATGGTCTTGTATTGAAGACTAGGACTGAGAACTTTCTGAGAAGAAGGGTTTTAACACCAGCCAGGCCACATGGACTTTTGTCAAATGTCAAGCCCAGAGTAGAGGCTTCTAGTATATTTTTATACAAGAGACACACATGGTATGGCCAGGAGTGCTTTAGGAGTCAAAAAGACTTCCTTTGTTAGTTTTTTAGGGTTTAGCCATTTGTTTGAATACCAGCTAAGCTTGAACTTGTATATTGCTCACATTCCAGGTAAGTTTGAATTAACATTTCACCCACATTTGCCTGTATGTAACTTTGAATGCACGTTCAGTCTACTTTCTTTCTGAATATTTAAAGCCTATAGGTTCAGTGTTACTTAATTAGCTTTCTAGAAACTAGGCACACTTGGATACAGAATTAGATAACTTTGAATTCATGCACAGGATATATTAAAGGGATCTGCCAGATAACTGTAAACCAAGAGAAAGCCCAGTCAAATAATCTGTTGCCCTTATTAGCAGGCTGAACATGTAATAAAAAATATCAACACCTTAACATTTATGCAATTTGATTTTGGGCATGGTACATTACATGGCAGTAGCTAACTGATACATTATCTTCTTTTTAATTGCTATTCATTCTTTTTTTCAAAAAAAATATATATTGGATTTAATAGCAGTATAAAATAATTTTATAAGAATATTTATTTCAATCATTCTTCTATTGTAAGGCACTTATTTTTATTTTCATGACTGTAGGAAATGTAATTGTATGCCTGAAAAAGACCCAGAAATCAACTTAAGACTCTAATTTTCAAGAAAGTTCAGCAAAATTGACCAATTTAACCAATTTTATCAATCGTAATTTTTCAAAACAAATATCTTGAAAACATAAATTGATTTTGTAAAAGAATACATGCATCTGTAAATGTGTAATTTTAGAACTTAATTGAATCTTATAAATATGAGGACTAAACCTACATGGAATACTTTCATGTTTTGGATAGATGAAGATGCAGTGCACACATTTTATACATATCTCTGTCTATTCTGATTTTTAGATCGATATTTGAATCCCCTTTGGACATCCCAAAGACATCTCTGCACATATAAAACAAGACATCTGTATTCCCCTCAACACAGACGTTATCCCCAGAAATGACTCACCAAATACTCGCAAGTCACCCGTAGCAATGTCCTTGAAGTCCACTGTTTCTAAAATCATGAATGAAGTGATTAGCAGACCTGAAGTGTGAAACCTCCTTCTACTGGTAATAGGTAAAATGGCTTCAACTCCCAAATCTGATAGAGCAGGTCGTTCGTTGATTCCTTCCCAAAATCACTGATATTTATAGAATCATGCAAAGAAAAATATCATGAACACTTCCAGGCATAGGACAGTAAATTATGAACGAGTAAAACAGATCCCTTGACTTCATAAAGGATTCATTTTACTGAGAGAGGCAGCAGTGCGGCCACTACTAACCTGCTTCTCTGAGATTTCCTCCCCTGTAGCAATGCTGTTACCCAGGACAAGCAGGGCAATGTGAACCCAAGTCAATTCCAGTATCAGTTTGGGCCAGCTTAACAATTTTATAGATAACTAAATTCTTCGTCTCTCATGAGACTCCAGAGAAACCTCCCTAATACTCACAAGTCATTTCCCTTTGTGTAAAGTGTCCTATGGCATGTATTGCTGCAATTCTAAATAAGAAGAAGTTAATTTTTCTGACGTTTGTCTCCTCAAGAGCCCATGGCCTTAGGAGGTGGTCCCCTCTCCCATCACTCAGGAATGGTGCTGAACAGACCCACATCAGCAGGGAAGGCATTCCTTCTCATCAACACTCCTGTTCTTGGTCCACCACATATTTGGGTTTGGAAGATACAAATAATTTCTCCAGATTTGCCCTCTATACGTGTTTTATTTTCCTGCTCTTACATGAGCTACATTTAATATACATACATAAATTTACTTATTTGACTTCAATTTCTAATATACATTGGTAGATTTCCTGCTTCAATATAATATTATCCCCATCCCATTCTTACACACATTCAAAAATTTATCGTCATGGATGAGTGATAAAACAAGAGGTGTCATGCAGAGTAACTGGCCCAGAGGGGTCCACATAAAATGTGGGATAGGGAAAGGTTCCCTTTGAGTAGGGGACAGTTGGCCTCATGCATGAATGAGGAGGGGGCTGGCATCCAAAGATCAGGGAAGAGCACTTCAGACAATGAACAGGACCTGGGAGACGATGGAGTCAATGTTTAAGAAATACTAACGAAACCGTATAAAAGCAGACAAGGACCAGATCCGAGGGAATCGTTAATTGGATGATAGTTTGAGGTTTAGGTTAAGTGCTGTGAGATTACATGGAAAAATATTTAGAATTAATTCTTGATTTTATAAGATACTTCTGGGTCATTTTACATGCAATAACACACTGTGGGTGCAGAATATGTGGAAGTTGTTTTGTTTCAGCGCCAGCTAGGATTTTAGCTCTTCTATCCTGTCCTTCTTTGAAAGTTAATCATTTTAAAAGTGAAAATTTCCTATGCTTCCCAGTGCCAAAGATTCGATGAGACCCGATGGATCTTTTGTAAATGTTTTTTTAAAATGTATTGTGGTAAGCAGAATTCTAATAAGCCTTGACCACTCCTGCCCCCTGGTACATCCACATGTTCTCTCAACTGTTGAAACTCTAATTCAGTTCCTGCTGTGCTGTGATTTGACATCTATCATTAAATATGTTGACTTTAAGAAGGAGTGTCTATTTTATTATGCTGTTCTGGTCAGAGACAAAATGCTCAGTTAGATACATAGATGAGTGTGATTTGAAGTGGAAGAATATATCCAAAGTAGGTTGAGGAGAACGGGGTCCATATGACAAGAGATGTGGGCAGGCTCTAGGAGATGAAAGCTGATAGTCAGCAAGGACATGGGATCTCAGCTCTACCACCTGAGGATCTGATTCTGCCACACCCCATGAGCTTGGAAGAGAACTCTGTGCTCTGGAGAGAATGTAGCCCTATTGACTCTATGAATTTAGCCTTGTATCAAGCTGAGAAGAGAACTGTCCACACTGTACCCAGGCTCCTGATCTATATAACTCTGACCTAATGAATTGCTAATTAGACATAAATGTTAGAAAAATAATATATGTAACTATATGTGTATAAATGTATCAAAATGAAGCACATGCTAAAAGAGAAATCATGATTCCAGATAGAAGAATTATCATCCCATTTACCTCATGACTGAACGTTGCTTCACTTGTCCCTTCTCATACACATGGTGTGCTTTATTCCCTTTCACCACAGATGATTTCCTCATGTGTTACCATATCCACAGGGTCAGGGCTGAATACTGTGCTATGAAAATACAGGTAAGAACAGAACTAGCTTTGAAGGTGGTCAGGATCTGTCCCCTCTGGTTTACATGACCATGTTTTCTTACAACTGAAGAAATTCTAATCAGGGCTGTTGGTAAGAGGGCAGAGAACTGGGGACATCCCAGGTAGACCTGAACCATGCTGCTGTCTTCATATTTGCTTAAGACCCTGGAATTTTTCAGATCCCTAAATGTGGGTGATTCCTTCTACATGGGAATGTTGTTGTTTTGTCTTGATCTAAGAAATAAAATGTCTTATTCTTCCATTACTTTTATAATGAATAATTTTAAGTGTTTGATTTAATATTGTATACTCCTGTTGTTAAAATGACCAAAAATATCTTAATTATAGATAAAACGAACTTGGCTAGTATCTTTGCTGGGCACAGCTCACACCACCCCATGCCCTTAACCTGGGAGTATACTCAGTAAGGGTGCCTCTGTTGCAGACATAAAATCAGACTGAGCAATATATAGAGGCCAATTTACTTATAGTCAGATTAAAAATGCTTCATGTTTCTCAAATAATTCTATATATATATATTATACAGAATTGTTATTCCCCATTATAGCTACAGGGCCCCAAGAATTGTGCTCAAATAGCTAGGGCATGAATGAATGAATGTAATGGGTCAGCAAATTGTTAGTGTAAAGACAAAATTAATCATGAATCTTGAAATAATGAAATTTGTTGACAAATTCAGAATATAACATATTATATAATTCCTTACAATGTGAGAATTGCATTAGCAGTGAAAATGACATTATTCTGTAAATGGCACACAATATTCCTGCAACAAATTCATGGAACCTAAGGTAACAATGTGTCCAGAATTTCATCCTTGAGCTGGAAAATAATATTAGTAGAAAAGATGCTTAAATTCAAATACCATCTGAGGTTTAATTATTATATATGAATGAATGCACCATGGTGACATGAAATGTTAACATTTGGGGAAACTGAAGTATGGCAAATGGAAACTCTGTATTACCTCTGCAAATTTCTATAAATCTAGTAAAATTCAAAACTAAATTTTATTTTAAAAAACACAGGTCAATATATTTATAAAACTGATAGAACACTGGATGGACCATGCTCTTTTGACACCTAATTTTCCATTGCTTATTCCAAACACTCCTCCTCAAAAAAGATACTTTCATTGAGAAAGTTTATGATACAAATCTAGAAAATGGGCAACAATTCCTCTCACGAATTCTGTGGTTTCCAAACTCTTGCCATTCAACATAATTGAAGGAATATTTACTTTAATTGTCAGCCCAAGTATTTCAAAATAGTATAATGGAATTTCAAAATTAAATATTGCTGGAGTTCTTGATTTTAATTATTTCAATTACTGCCTTTAAGAATTGAAATAATTCCTTCACAAAAAATTTTTTTTCCACATTGCAATTCATGAAAAAATGAAAATACGGCCTTTGTGGCATATCATTGTATAATTAGAATAAAGAATTCCCATTGTCACTTTCAAACAATTTTATTGATTAACAATAAGACAGTCAAAAATTCATCCAAAGTGCGCAACTATTGGTATGTGGTTTAATTATGTAGCTGTGAGTTCATCACTTTATCTTTATTAGAGCATATTTATTATTTCAGTAGTAATATTAAGTCAAAAAACAGAAAAACAAACAAACGACAATTCCTTACCCTTCAATCTCTCTCTGTTTCCGCTGCTGTACATGCTACTTCTGGCTATTCTTGCAAAATTTTTTATTTGTTTTATAAGGAGTTTCATTGAAATATATTCACATAAATTGTGATCTATCCTAAACGTATAATCAACAGCTTTGAGTATAACCACAATTTTGTACATTCATAATCTTAAATAAGTGGGAATTTCATTACTCCAAAAAGAAAGTCTCCCCACCCCTTAGCATTCCTTCCTAAGCCCTACATACCCACTAATCTACTTTCATCTTTATAAATCAACTATATTTACATTTTGTATAACGCCATAATGTAATATGTAATACTCTGTGTCTGGTCTCCTTCATTTAGTATAATGTCTTTTATTGGTCTAATATTAACATTTTGTAGTAAGAAATTACTTTTGTTCACAATCAAAGAAAAATGATCTTACATATGCAATTTTACATTATTCTTACTTAACATAACATATTTGGTCCATAATAGTGCAGTCACACAGTACTTGTCCTTTTGTGTCTGGCTTGCCTCATGAAACATAACGACCCCCGGGTTCATCCATGTTGTCATTTGTTCCACCACTTCATTTCTTCTTACTGCCGTATAATATTCCATCGTGTGTTTACTCCACCAATTGCTTTATTTTTAAAGATTTATTTATTTATTTAATTCCCCTCCCCTCCCCCGGTTGTCTGTTCTCTGTGTCTGTTTGCTGCCGTCTTGTTTCTTTGTCCGCTTCTGTTGTCATCAGCGGCAGGGGAAGTGTGGGCGGGGCCATTCCTGGGCAGGCTGCACTTTCTTTCGCGCTGGGCGGCTCTCCTTACGGGGTGCACTCCTTGCTCACAGGGCTCCCCTACGCGGGGGACACTCCTGCGCGGCACGGCACTCCTTGCGTGCATCAGCACTGCGCATGGGCCAGCTCCACACGGGTCAAGGAGGCCCGGGGTTTGAACCGCGGCCCTCCCATGTGGTAGACGGATGCCCTAACCACTGGGCCAAGTCCGTTTCCCTCCACCAATTGTTTATCCATTCATAAACCGGCTTTTTTTGCTGGCTCTTGATGCTGCTATGAACACCAGTGTGCAGATGTCTATTCATGTCACTGCTCTCAGTTCTTCTGGGTATTTAACTAGCAGTGGTATGGCCGAGTCCCATGGCAAGTATACATTCAACCGCCTTAGGAACTGAACTGTCACACAGTCACCACAGTGGCTGTACCATTCTACGTTCCCAGTAAGAGTGAAAAAGTGTTCCTATCTCTCCTCATCCTCTCCACAGTTTACAGTCTCCTGAATTTTAATATTTTATTGTACTTTAATTTGCACTTCCCTAATTGCTAGTGATACCGAACATAGTTTCATGTACTTCTTCACCATTTGTATTTCTTCTTTGGATAGTTGTCTTTTCAAGTCTTTCTCCAATTTTTTAACAAGATAGTTTGTCCTTGTACTGGTGAGTTATATAGTCTCTTTATATATCATGGATATTAAACGATTATCAGATGTGTGATAGTCAAATATTTTCTCCCATTGCTTCAATCACCTATAATATTGTCACAAAATTTAGAGAACTTTCTTACACATTACCACTTAGGCTGAAATATGTATGTGTTCAAAGGCTCAAAATTTTATGTAAATCGACACTTAATAGGCAGCAATGAGAAAAAGTGTCCATGGAATTATTTCATTTTTGTTACCTACATACATAAAATTTGCTGTTCAGGTTGATATCCATATACAAAAAAAAATGCTATTCTGTTATTCTGTGTGTATCTGTGTGTGTGCCTGAGTGTTCGTGTGTACAAATATGCAATATGTGAGTGTGTAGGATCACAATTCATCTGGGTGCCTGAAAAATGAAAGATTTTATTGCCTCACAGTTTTGAAGGCTGGAAAACTTAAATCAGGGTATTGGCAGGGCTGTACACCAGCTGCATTCTCTAGAATGAATCTATTCCATAACTGCCTCCTAGTTCTGGGGGTAGCAGCATAACTCCAATCTGCTTCTCCATGTTCACTTTACCTTCTCCCCTGTGGCTTTGTCTGTGAAATTTCTACCTTCTTATAAGGACAAGGAGAATATAGGAATGGGACCCCATCTTCTCCAGGGTGATCCCACTTTAATTTAACTAATTGAGCATTCAATGAACCTAGCTCCAAATAAAGGCATATTTGAGATGCTGGAACTTAGTAGGACTTCAACATATATTTGGGGTGACACATAAATAACTAGTTAATATAACATTTGTAATTTTTTCCATTGCAATGTCTTTTTCAATTAAGAGATTGTCACAGAATTTAAACATTTGTGAACAGTGATCGATTTATTGTTGCTACTCCCTAGATTTCATAATTTGTTGGGAAAATTATTTAACCACAATTGACTGTTGTGTAACCAAATTTGTTTTAAAAACAATCACAAAAATAAATTAGTCATCTTTAATATGGACGGATTTAATTTAATTTACAATAGTTTTCACTATATCAGCTATTTCACTATGACCAGAATGAATTTTCAAAAGTTTTCTGCAATATCATTAATTGCATTACAGAAATTAATTGCTTTTTTTGAAGAATGAGTTGCTAATATAAAATTGGTGTTATCTGTGAACAAAATTACTCTTCTATTAGTGGAGCAAGCATAAAAAATATCATTTCAATTATCTCTACAGAGAAACATAGAATCAAACTGAGCAAAATTATTTTATTAGAATATTTATCTAAATGAAAATTCATATCAAAGTGGCACATAAATGAACTTTCAACAGCTATACATAGTAAATTTGCCAGTTCCCATAGTCTTAAAATAAACACTTGCACATGAATTGGATGCTTGTGTTGTTTAACTGATTCATGTTTTCTTGATTTCATGGGCTCAGCTCTCCTGGCATACAGTAAGTAACAATTTTTTTTCATGTTACATAGTTCACATTTCAAATGCTTGAGAAAAATTCAGTATTTTTGAAACATGCACTTTCATTTTTTAATCCCATTCCTCACAAAAAGGTTTCTTATGAAAAAAGCAACTATTGCCAAACAATTAAATTCACAAAATTACACAATGCACTCAATGACAAAATGACTGTAGCAAGAGTCTTTGCACTGCCCTCTATTTATTCTATAGCAGGACTGCTGAGCTTCTCTACCCACAAATAGTTTACATACAATTAATGTGTAATTTCCTATATTTTTCAATATCCCCAATATTATGCATTTTTGTATCCCACAAAATTATATGTCCAAATCCTAACAGCAAGTTTCTGAATACTGAGATAAGTGCCAAAAGGACCCTGATAGGCTCTTATCAAATGATCCCAGTATCCTTAATAAAGAGGAGAATGAACACAGATGGACAGAGAGAGGGGAGACACCATGTGACCAGTGTGTTAGACAATGTCATAGACTGGCAGGAAGCCAAAGCCAGCAGTGAAGACAGTGTCAGGGAAATGATTCATGCCTACAGGTTTAAGGGGTAACATGGAACTACCCGTTCCAATATTTCAGACTTCTACTCTGAAGAACTGAGACTGTAAATCATTTGGCTGAAAGCACTGCTTGTGATAATTTTAAAAAATTTATTGAAGTATATCACTACATAAACCTACATAAATAAAAAGTGTACAGTAATAATTGTTGAACTTAAAAACAAACATATATAACATCATGCAGGACTCTCACACCTCACCCTAACACTAATACCTTGCATTGCTGTTAAAACTTTTAAATCAATGATTAAGGAGCATTGTCAAAATATTACTACTAACCTAAGTATTTTTCCCAACCCCTCTCTTATTATTATTCTCTTTATATCATTTATATATGAACATACATGAACAATAAGTGTATAGTAAATGTTGTGAACTTACAAAGCAAATACGCATAACATCATACTGGGGTCCCATCGTTAACCCTCCACCAACATCTTGCATTGTCATGACATGTTTGTTACAAATTATGAAAGAATGTTGTCAAAATCTTGTGACCAATTATAGTAAGGACTATATTTGGTATGCTTTCCCCCTACCCACTCTATTATTTTTTTAATGTATTTCTAAGACAGAAGTTGTAAACTTATAAAACAATCTTGCACATATGCAGAGTTCACAAAAACACCCCTCTATCAACATGCCACACCATTCTGGAACTTTTGTTACAAATAATATAATATCACCTGATTTTTACCATGTCCCTAGTATACACTTGGCACATATTTTCCTTACTGACCTATTATCAACACGGTGCATCTTTGGCACAGATGAAAGATTATTATATTATAATAACCACAGTACTTAGACCACTCCAATTGTATCTTTCCCATACTTCTCCACATTCCCACCATCCTGCAAAAGTGATGTACATTTGCTTTAGGTAACAAAGGACACTATTGCATCTGTACCATCAACCACAGTTCTCATCCACCTCTTGATTTACTGTGCTGTTCTGCTCCTAGAATATTCTCTAGCATTTGCACACTTAGAGTACCATTTACAGTCACATCCCCATTTAAAAACTAGCTGTTACTATGTGTTACTACCAACTCTATACATTTCCACACTTTTCCAGTAAAGCTGATTAAACTGCTACATACATTAAACATCAGTAGTCCATCTCAGTCCTCCTCTGATCTCCTTTAAGAATCCACAACCTCCCACCATGTTTTGAAGATATTTTCCTAAAATTTCTTTTAGAAGCTTTATGGTTCTTGCTCTTATTTTTAGGTTTTTGTTCCCCTTTGAGTTAATTTTTGGCTAAGGTGTGAAATAGGGGTCCTCTTTCCTTCTTTTGCCTATGAAAATCCAGTTCTTTCAGCACCATTTGTTGAATGGGCTGTTCTGCCCAAGCTGTGTGAGTTGGACAGGCTAGGATAAAACCACTTGACCATACATGTGAGGGTCTGTTTCTGAATCATCAGTTTGGTTCTATTGGTCTATGTGTTTGTCTTTATGTCAGTACAATGCAGATTTTACTGTTATGACTAGGTAATAAAATTTAAAGTCTAGAGAGGAGTGTTTGCTTATCCTTTTTGAGATGTTTCCAGCTCTTCTGAACCCCTTATCATTTTAAATAAATTTGATAATCTTGTTTTCAACTTTTAAAAAAGTGCTGGTGGAAATTTTATTGGGATTGCCTTGAATCTGTATATTAATTTGAGTAGAAGTGACATCTTAATAATATTTAGTATTCCAATGCATGACTGTGGAATGTTCTTGCAGTTATTTAAGACTTTTAAGAATTTCTTTTGACATTGAGTTGCAGTTTTCTGAATACAAGTGTTTTATATCATTGGTTAAGTTCATTCCTAACTATTTGAGTTTTATCTGTCATATTTTTTGGTCTTTATTTATTTTTTTAATGTTACATTAAAAATTTGAGATCCCCATATACCCCCCACCCCCTCATCTCCCTCCTCCTGCCATGACAACCTCCTCCATCGTCATGAGACATTCATTGCACTTGGTGAATTCATTTCTGGGAATCGCTGCACCTCATGGTCAATGGTCCACACCATAGCCCACACTCTCCCACAGTCCACACAGTGGGCCATGGGAGGACATACTGTGTCTGGTAACTGTCCCCGCAGCACCACCCAGGACAACTCCAAGTCCTGAAAATGCCCCCACATCACATCTCTTCCTCTCACTCCCTACCCCCAGCTATCTGTCATATTTTATTTTCACCACTCTTTCGACATTTTTAGTTACTTTTATTGATATAGTCTTCATTTCCAGACTCTTTTCTAGGCCTCTCTCACTTGTCTTTTCTTTTCAACTCCAGCACACACTTTAGAACTTCCTGAAAATCTGATCTCTTAATTAGAAATTTTCTGTTTCTGTTTATCTCTGAATATTCTAAACTCACCCTCATTTCTGAATAACAATCTTGCTGAATATAAGATTCTTGGCTGAAAATTTCTCTTGCAGTATCTTAAATATATGACACCTCTGTCTTCTTGCATTCATGGTTTCTGGTGAGAAATCAGCACGTAATCTTTTTGGATATCCCTTTTATATTATGCATTGCTTTTCTCTTGCTGTTCTCAGAATTCTTTCTTTGTGTTTAGTATTTGACATTCTGATTAGTGTGTGTCTTGAAGTTGGTCTATTTGCAGTTTTTTGGATGGGAGTACATATGGCCTTCAACAGGGTTGGGGAATTTCCTACCATTATGTCTTCATGTATTCCTTCTGCCTCTTTTCACTTCTCTTCTTCTTTTGGGACTCCCATGACAATGTACGTTTGCATGTCTTTTGCTGTCATTTAGTTTACTGAATCCTTGTTCAAATTTTCCATTCTTTTTTTCATCTGTTCTTTTGTATGTTCAAATTCAGAGGTCATTTCCTCAAGCTCACCAATCTTTTCTTCTACTTCTTCAAATCTGCTATTATATGATTCAGTGTTTGTTTTTAATTTCATTTGTTGTGCCTTTCATTTCCAAAGATGTGATATTTTTCTATGTATGCTTTCAAATTCTTCTTTCTGCTCATCCAATGTCTTCTTAATATCTTTAATCTCTTTAGGCATCTCATCAAATTTATTAAGGAAATTTGTTTGAACAACTAATCAGTTGTCTCAATGTCTTTTTGTCATATGGAGGCTTATCTTGTTCCTTTAACTGGTCCATATCTTCCTGTTTCTTGGTGTGGACTGCAAAATTTTTGTTGGTGTATTGGCACCTAGCTTACTGGAATATTTTTTCTGGGTGCAGTTTTTCTCTGTAGTTAAGGACTTCCTGCCATTTCTCCAATGCTGATTTTTTTAGTAGGGACCATGGATGTATTTGGTGCTATAAGCCGAGGAGGATCAAGCTACCTCATTACCCCAGGAACCGATGAAGTTTCTTCCAACTTTCTCCTTTGCCTGTGGTAGGGACAGTGTCAGAGCTGTGTGGAATAATCCACATCATGCAGGCCTAGACTGTAGTTGCCCATAGAGACTGATGAAGCTTCATGGCCCTTTCTCCCCACCCTGGGGCAAGAATGGAGTTGCAGGTGTGGGCAGCAGTCTATGCAGTCTGGGTCCAAGATGACCACAGTTGCCACGTTAGACTTCAGATTATTCAGTCTGTGCCAGGCAAATGCACCTGCAGTTACTGGGAAAAGTTGGTACTGGGCCCACCAGCCTCCTCCCTGCCAGAAGTGGGGCTGATGCCTTGGTTGGGGCTGCAGGCTGATCTAGATGAAATAAAGTGATTCCTACAGTCATGGTGATTTTTGGTAGCCTGACTTCCCCTCATGCTGGGGGCAGAGTCAAAACTGGCCTCTTTTCAACAAGCTCAAACTTTAGCTGTTCTTAGGGTTATGCTCAATCAAGCCAAACCCACCAATTAGTAGCTGAAATCGGTGGTCAACTATCTCCTCCTACACAGTTTTTGGGAAATGGATCTTCAAATTCCAGCCACAGAATAGCTCTTGGGGCAGCTTGTGCTGCTAAGATAGGATGATCACCAGCCTCTGTGGCTTGGCCAGTAATTTCCCTGGGAGACTGGTGCAGGTGCCCCAGCTTCCTCTCTGCTTGAGGTGGGGTGAGGGCTTATGTTAGAGCTGCAAGCCGATATGAATGGAAAGAATCTGGTCCCTACCAGCACTATGATTTTCAGTCTTTGCTGCTTCCTCTCATGCCAGGCACTGTTGGGAGTGGTCAATAGGAGTATACACTGAGTTCAGCAATGCTGGCAACATGGCCACCAGAGCAGAGCCCACTTCCTTGTTCTTCTCCCTCCCTGCTCCTTTGTTCTCCATTTCCCGCCACTGCCCAGACTGATAAGATAATGCACAGGCACAAGGCGCGAAACTAAGGTCTGCCTCCCACCCCGGCGACAGCAACAACCAATCCTTAGCCTCTACTACCTCACTCCCTGCTCGTCCCCCACCCGAAGGTATATATACTTTGCCCCCTTTAATAAAGTTGCAGTTTGATCAGAACCCTGTCTTGCTGTCATTCTTCGTGTCTCTTGTCCCACCATTCTTTCTCGGCAGGTTTCGGGTCTCCGTTGCCGTCCCGCGGGCCGGGGCAGTCTGGCGCCCAACGTGGGGCTCGACGATTCCCTGTAATCGAGAAAAGAATGTTGCTCCACCCAGGAAGGGAGTACTCCCAGCACATCAGCCGATGAAAGGCTCCCAGCGGCGGAAAGGGAACAGCTCTGCACCAACCCATAAATCCTTCAATCATTGGCGGTGGCCAAGCGGGTAAGCAAAATACTCTATTTCACTTCACTTCTTTGTAATTATGGGACAAGAAGAATCCTCACACTCATTATTTCTTTGCCAAGTAAAGGAGGCACTCAAGACACGAGGAGTTAAGGTTAAAAAGAAAAGTTTAACTGAGTTCTTTAAGTTTGTTATCAAAACCTGTCCATGGTTTCCTGAGGAGGGCACAATAGATGAAAAATGTTGGAACAGAGTAGGCAATTGTTTAACTGATTATTACAAAACCTTTGGACCTCAGAGAGTCCCCGTCACCACCTTTACCTACTGGCGGCTAGTACAAGATGTACTAGGAATCACCCCCAACCTCCTGATCAAAAGAATTTAGTTACAGAAGGGGAGACTGCTTTAAAATTAGGTTCTCAACCCCCTTCAGGTTGCAGTAAAAAGTCTGAGCATCACTCGCAACCCCATCACTTACATTCAAACTCACCCCTCAGCTTAATTTCCCTTGATGATAAACCCTCCACACCTTCTGCCCCCTCCCCCGAGGATGAGGTCTGTGAAAATAACCCAGAAACTCCCAATGAAGATATAAGTTGTAATCTTGAGCCACTCTCACTTTCCCCATTTAACCCCCCCCTTGTAACCTCTTCCAGCCGAGATCCCCCGCTCATATATCCAATGTAGTAGGCAGATTGTGAAAGGCTGCAGAAAGACTGTTTGTCGATACCAACACAGAAACAGACTTTGTAAAGCAAATTGCCTTTGTAAATGCAAATGCGGCTTATCAGGCCGCAGTTAGACCTTACAGAAAGTAGGAGAACTTGTCTGGTTACTTCAGGCTTTGTTCTGAAATTGGCCCTGCCTATCAACAAGGCGAGCCACAAGCCCCAAAATCCAAACAAGCTTATAAGGCAATCAACTCTGTTCCAGCAAACGCCTACCCCTTTCACAACTCCTCGGGCTCCCTACTGTCTACATGACAATGTAGCTCTGGGCTAGTGAAGGCTAATAATAGTTAATCCACTGGTATGAGAGAAAAACGTGGCAACATTTGTGTTTTGTTTTATTTCCATGCTAATTCTGATTGGGCTTAATTTAACCAAGATAATAAAATGAGTACAAAATTTTTATCAAGGTCTAAAAGGAATTTTCAGTTTTAAATCAATAATTATCTCCAGAACTTCAAGTCTCAGTATAGTCTTACAGTAATTATCCAAAAATGTGTGCTAATGGTCTGCCTAACTGCTGCTCAAGTTATTTTAACTGATTGCTGATAACTAATACAAATGTTTCCAAGCACAAGCTTGCATATTACAGGCAACATGAATTCCAGAAGAAATCTTGAAAGGTACAATCTAAGATGTGCTATATAACAGAAGATTTAAAAGCAGCTATACCAAGAAAGTAAAGAATTATGAGTCGATTGTAAATAAATTATATGTTTCTGTTAATGTGTTGTAATTGTTCTGTGTTTGTCTGTCTGTTCATTCAGTGTCAATGTATATTGTGATACCTCCGGATGGTAAATATAAATTACTAGAAATTTTTAAAAGAGCTCTATTCAAATGGCCAAAATTAAATAAGCACTTATATTAATACTTAAGTTTATTATATCAATACATAAGCTTAAATGTTAATAAGATATCTACAACAATAAAAATTGTAAGTCTTGATTAGCAAAATTAACTGTACGTCTTCATAAAAGGTTGTTCTTGCCCAGATTAAAATAAATAACTTATTTTTCTTCACAGGATAATATAAAGAATGTAAAGCTTAAATGAATATTAAAAAGGTTAAAAGTTTGTGAAAATGGTAACTGAAATGTAATAAGTTTTGCAAAAAGGCGTATTTTGTCCTAAAGTAGAATAGCTAATTTTTCACAAACTCTTGAAACTTAATTTGCATGTGGAAAGCTGTAAAAGGTATTGTGATAACTTTAAGTAAGGGAATGTGTTCTGTAAAGATAAAATTTGTCTTCAATAGTCTATATGGTTATAAATAATTATAAAAGGTTTAATAAAGCATTGTTTACATTAAGGTATTAAATGGCTAATTCCAAAAGGTCATTCTTAAATATATATAAAACTGAATTGATGATAATAATAATAAAAGGTAATTTTATAACAGGAAAGATTGGCAGCAACCAGCCTCCCCTGCCAACTTGCTTCTAGGAAACTGTTTCTAATATTGCATGCTACTAAGTATTTAAAGAAAAGTTCATTATTTTAACAAGCTTGTTTAGTGTTCACAGTATTATAAGAAGTTTGCTTAATAACTTTGTATATAGGCTATATGGAATTTGTTTTTATTATTTAAGAAACAGAAAATGATTTTGTCCTGAAATAAAATGATTAATTATTGGAAAGAGTAGAATATAGGACGAAACCTGAGTGAATGCTGAAACTGCAGAAAGTTGGTGGAAAAGGAATTTTTACAGTTAAAGTTAAATAAAATTTAATGGGTCTATCTATAAAATTTTACAGGCTTTGGTGTCGGGTAGTATGCTGATGCAAAGTTAAAAATTTTTGTTCTTTCTCAAGGCCTCTCACCATTAATCTGTTTTGGTAAAAGTTCTTATCCTCAGTCAGTATACAAAGAAAGTCTGTCTTCTGTTTCTTGTGCTTATCATTTCCTAGGTATTCCAAGAAGGAAAGCTTTATCTCTTAAAGGAACATAATGTTCAAAACTGCTTTCTCAAAACCTAATCCTGAACAGTAGCCTTTTATTTCAAACTAATTATAAGAGATTTGTTCTTTTACCTTGAAAGAAAAATTAAAGTAATAATTAAGTTCATTTGATATGTTATAAGTTAAATAAAAGGTGTTTTAAAGTGTTATAAAATTAACAAGTTTTTTCTTTCCTTTAACCCTCTGTTAATTAAAGTTGTCTGAGTAAAAGTTTTCTATAAATGCTTAAGAGTGTATAAAGTTACCAATATTTCAGCATAATATTAAAGAAAAGTACAATGTGGTTGATTATGGTTTTAATTATTATAAAAGAGTATATGTCACAAAAACAACCTCTTATCATAGATTAAAGTAACAACACTAGTATGCAGCAATCCCAAATACTGCTAGTTTGTTGCAAAAAGTTAAAGTCCAGCTGTATTGCTATCACTTTGTTTTAAAACTTGCTAAGACTTTCTTTAGTGTCTTCTTAGACAAATCAAGCCAGCTGCATTCGTCTATCTGTAAAAAACCCAACAATAAACTTTTGCAGTGCTTTTCAAGGTTGTGTGCATAGCCCAACCATCCTGTACAGTATTTACTGATAGTAATAGTAATGGAAAAGCAGCATACGTTACTTTTCAAAAAGAACAGGTTTAGCCAACTCCTTATTCATCTGCTCAATGCACAGAGCTTTGAGCCATCATTAAAGTTTTACAAATGTTTTAAGAGCCCTTGAATATTGTCTCTGATTCTGAATATGTATGCCTTACTGTCAAGCATATTGAAACAGCTCATATCTTTGCTACTGATGAGTTATCTCAACTTTGAGCTGACTTGCAACATCTCATTAGGTTAAAATCTATTTACATTATTCATATATCTCTCATGCCTCTTTGCCTAGTCCTATGACATCAAATAATGCTCGAGCTGAATTATTAGTAAGGTGTTTACAAAGTGCTTGTAATTGCCATGCTTTAACTCATATTAATGCTAAAGGCCTGTGAAATAAATATCAAGTTAACAAGACTACAGGCACAAGGAATTATCTGTACCTGTCCCACCTGTGGACCCTTAACTACAGCGTCTTTTCAGGCTGGGACTAATCCCAGAGGCCTGACTCCTAATCAGTTATGGCAAATGGATGTTACTCACATACCATCCCTTAGTAAACTACAATCTGTTCAGTGTTATATTGACACTTATTCTCATTTTATGTGGGCTACTGCTCGAAGTGGGGAACAGTTTCATCATGTTCACTCACACCTCTGGTCTGCTTTTGCTGTAATGGGATGCCCTCTGAAAATTAAAACTAATAATAAACCTTCTTACATTAGTAAATCCTTCGAATCTTTCTGTCTAAAATATGGTATTGAACATGATACCAGCATTCCTTATAATCCTACAAGTCAAGCCATAGTTAAATGCAGCCATCATACTCTAAAAACTATGATTTTAAAACAAAAAGGGGGAGATGATGGTATTATAACACCAAAAGATCAATTAGCTAAAGCTTTATTTACTTTACATTTTCTTAATGTTTATAATTCATTAACACCTGTGGAATGTCACTCTGGAAAATGTCAAACATCTACAGTAGACACAGGAAATGAAGATCAACCAATATTCTGGAAAGATATTTTAAGCAATGTGTGGAAAAAAGGCAGGATTAAAGTAAGGGGGTGAGGCTATGCTCTTATCATTTCAGAAAATGGAGAACAAATTTAGTTATCTGGGAAAAGGATTAAGCTCCAGAATGAAGAGATGGAGTCTTCTACAACTTCTGATGATGGTGATCGTAAGTAATAAGGAAGCTGCCAGTAATTACACTTATTAGGCCTATGTACCTAACCCCCCATTACTTAGAGTGTTAACCTGGAAAAGTCCATTCTTTCATATATATCTGAATAAAACCCATATATTCCCTATACCAATTGATAATCGATTGCCAATTAAACCCTATTAAGAAAAAGAATCGATAATCTCATATTACCATTTGATTATCAACGCTTATGCATTGGTAATCATCCTTCCTGTATGTATGTTAAAAATCGGGCCATAGCTATCTTCAAAAATAATAATACTCAGTTTATTGTTACTTTATTTCCCTCTTACGATTTAATCATAACTAAAAATCCTACTTATGATTGTCCGCAAAAAGACAGTAGGGATAAAGAAGGATGGCAAGAATGCCATATAGGAAGAAAATCTGTCATTTTTAATGATTCCTATGGAATAGTGTGGGTAAGTGCCCCTATGGGGAGTCCCATTGAATATAATGACAGATTTATTTGGCATGGTCTAAATAGTAAAGGACAACAAAAAATATTTTTTACTAAAAATAATAGTGTTTGGAAACAGAAAGGGAAATGAATCCCTTCTCCATGGTGTAATATCACATCTATACATAAGCAGAAGTATCTGTGGAAAGTTTTTCTAGGAATAACTCCTACTATAGAATGGATTGGGAATAATAGTAAGGATAGTCAATATCTGCATTTAAATCAAATTCATCTTCAGGCATGTGTAAAAAATCCTTATGTGTTTGTGGTTGGAAAATTACTATAACCCAAAAATGTACTATTCTATAAAAATGAGGCCTTGCATCCTAGTAGCCATTACCCCACAACTAACATACTATGGAGAAGGCAAACTAAAAAATTTTACTATCCCCATCTGTGTCAAAGAGAGCCGCCTTCCTCCCTATATTGGTAAAAAATTAGCCTCACAGGTTCAGTCGCTGCAGCTGCCACAGCACGTGGTGCTCTTGGTCATGGCCTCATCAGCTTGCAGTACTTTGAACAACAACAACAAATTAGCCTAGAATCCAGTGCGCAGTCTCTTAACTCTATGCAGCAGCAACTAACATCCCTCGCCCAAGTTTCTTTACAAAACCACAAGGCCCTTGACTTACAGCTGAAAAAGGGGGAACCTGCCTTTTCTCCAGGAAGAATGTTGCTACTATATAAATCTGGTATTGTTGAGCAAAATGTTAAAATACGAGAATTGCGGGAAGGGATACTGCCCTCCCAGTCATCCTCCTCCCCGATGTTAGTGTTATTATTGGAACTAAACCTGTACCTATCCCCAGCATGGACTACATTGCCGGCCACTCTAGAAGAGCTGTGCAACTTATCCCACTTTTTGTTACCTTAGGCATTTCTGGAGCCCTAGCCACTGGTACTGCGGGGTTAGGACTCACTCTTACCCAATATACAAAATTATCTAAGCAATTAATGATGTCCAGGCTTTGTCGAGCACTATACAAGGTATTCAAGATCAAATAGACTCTCTAGCTGAGGTAGTGTTACAGAACAGAAGAGGGTTGAAGCTGCTTACAGCAGAACATGGAGGAATATGTCTAGCTCTGTAGGAACAGTGCTGCTTTTATGCCAACAAGTCTGGCATTGCTCGAAATAAAGTTAAAAGGCTTCAAGTGTGACATTCTTAATACCCCATAATAATACAAAATGGCTGTGTTCCTCCACTGGCCTGACCCCATGTCTTAGCATCCAAGCCCTCAACACAACCCGTGAAACCTGCGTGCTCGCTATTATACTCCCCTGCATTTATTTTCATAATGATAACCAATTCTTTGACTCCTGGCAGTGCCACCTTCTACCGGCCTATGTACAAAAAAGAGAAATCATTACCACCATCACAATCGCTTCACTTTTAGGTCTCGCCGGAGCTGGCACTGGAGTAGCAGCCCTAACTACACAAAAAACTTCTTTCTCCTCTATCAGGCGAGCCGTCGATGAAGATATAGCCCACATCGAAACCTCCATTTCCCATCTAGAAAAGTCCCTTAATTCATTATCTGAGGTTGTCCTCCAAAACCGGAGAGGGCTAGACCTCCTCTTCCTTAAGGAGGGAGGGATTTATGTGGCATTAGGAGAGGAGTGCTGCTTTTATGCTAATCATTCTGGCCTTATTAGAAATAACATGGCTCAGCTCAGAAATGGACTAGCAAAGCGTAATAAAGAGAAGCCCAAGGAAACTTCTCCTGGGGATTCAATGGAATCCTTCCTTACATCCTCCCTATACTAGGCCCATTAATAACCATACTTCTCATACTGTCTCTCGAACCTTGAGTCATAAAAAGAATTATCCAGTTAGTCAAGGACCAAATTGACTCCGCTCTTGGCAGGCCTATCCAGGTGCATTACCACCGGCTCCACCTCGCTGACCAGGGTGTGTCTGTGGACCATCCAGACTGCCTCCCCTCCTGGATGAACTCTCCCTGCCAATAAGCTGCTGAGTGCAAGGCACAGCACTGCAGGAGACAGTTAGAGGTAAGCACAACCTAACTGATCTCTGAGAAGTATGCCTCATTGTTACAGGGGTGCACTCTGTTTGCCAAGGCCACTAGGTAGGGTGCTTCGACCACATTCAGCCTGCATAGACAGGTGGGATGCGTCGATAGCATTCTGACTGCTCAGGGAGCTGGGCTGGCTAGCCAATGACAGGCAACTGAACCGACCTAACAGTCAACCTAAGACAGGGACATGGCCTTTTGCTGCCATGCCTCCCCATGACGGGTAAGACTGGTCACGTGTGTGAGTGAGCTGAAACGGCCCACCAGGTGCGGTTCCGACCTAAACCAGGCACAGCCCCCCCCTCATTCCATCTGCCTTTACTGCATACTCTATAACACCCCTTCCCGAAAAATCAGAGCCATCTACATCAGGGAAATGAGGCCTCTACTTCCCTCAGCTAGCCGTACTGTGCGAATAAAAGAAAAAGGGAGGAGATGTTGGGAGTGGTCAATAGGAGTATACACTGAGTTCAGCAATGCTGGCAACATGGCCACCAGAGCAGAGCCCACTTCCTTGTTCTTCTCCCTCCCTGCTCCTTTGTTCTCCGTTTCCCGCCACTGCCCAGACTGATAACATAGTGCGCAGACACAAGGCGCGAAACTAAGATCTGCCTCCCACCCCGGCGACAGCAACAACCAATCCTTAGCCTCTACTACCTCACTCCCCGCTCCTCCCCCACCCGAGGGTATATATACTTTACCCCCTTTAATAAAGTTGCAGTTTGATCAGAACCCTGTCTTGCTGTCATTCTTCATGTCTCTTGTCCCACCATTCTTTCTCGGCAGGTTTCGAGCCCTCGTTGCCATCCCGCGGGCCGGGGCAAGGCACAGAGTTAAGATGGTGGCTACTAGCCTCTTTCTGTCTCGGACAGATTCAAACTTCAGCTGTTTTCAAGATTATACTTTAGCCCAGTGAAGTTACTCACTAATAGCTGAAATTGGTGCTCAACTCTTTCTTCCTCCTCCAATTTTGGGAAGTGGAGCTTTCAATTCCAGTTGCAGAACAGCTCCTGATGTGGCTTATGCCTCCAGTGGAGGATGGACACCAGCCTCTTAGATTAAGAGCACTCCACTTATGAATCTTCTCTGCAGATGGGCAGTCTCTTCCTTCCATTCCTTCAAGTATGCTGCAGGAAGCTCTTCTTATCTCCTTGAGCCACCAAACAGATGCTTCAACTAGCTGCAGATAGCTCTGGTTGTTTACTAACTGCCCTGTAGCAGGAGCTGACTCTAGGATCTCCTTACTCCACTGCCATCTCCCTGGTTTCACTTCATGATATTTTGATAGAGGACTCCTAGGAATTTATGACACCCACTGGTTAGCTATGTGGCCACCTTGTGCAGGTAGAAGACCAAAACAGAGGCCAGGGCACAACATCTAGTACAGCAAGAGGCAGTGGGAGAGCACTGTGACATCACTAACTGAGACCAGGAAGACTTAGTTATGCAAAGATGAAATGGACAAGGGCCAAGAAAATTGAGGTACATAAATGCTGGGCTATTTCAAATTTAACTTGTTAAACCTAGAGGACTCTCTACCACACATAGCTCATAAATAAAGACCATGGCTGAAACTCATAATTAAATTAAAAAATGGTCTATAAAATCATCCTTGTTTATTTTAATTCAACTATTAATATAATTTTATTATGAAATGAAATGTTTTAGGCACATGATTTGCTAGAGACAAGCACTGGAAGATTCTTAGTAACCAGGACAGTTTCAGGCAAGTCTATTGTACACCTACCCAGGAATGAACTCAACCACAGGAAGGGAATGACACAAGGTCTCATACTCATGAAAGATGACCACACTTTCCCAGATTAGATGCAAATGAGTTTCAGCTGGGAAACTTGTTACCAATAGAAATATTGGTCTTATTTCCAAGCAAATTGTTTGGAATTCACAGAGTTTGGAATCTATACTATAGCAAGATCCAAGATTTTTCTTTTCTAGCCTATCTCGGCAATCAGTGATTTGGAACAAACACTGCATCTAGGCAAGGAGCCCCACTAGCATACAGAATGACAATAAAATCTACTTCCAATTGCCTTTATTAGGATCTAATTAAATATCTAAATTTTATAAAAAATCATGATCATTATCCATGTATCAAGGTAATGATTATCTGGCTAAGAAATAAAAATTGTGAATTTAATTTAGAAAATAAGAACCATAGCTTTCTTTCACTGAGTGGGGTGTGAAGATGTGATACATTATTCAAATCAAGAGAAGATAAAAGATGAATTGAAAAAAATATAAATTGGATTAGTAGCCAGAAGACTAATGAGGTTAGAAGACACATATTTGTATGTTTGTCATCATCCAAAAGAGACCGTACTAATAATTAGGTCCTAACCCTGACCTACCATCACATATAGCCTTGTAAGGTGGATATATGACCACAGACAGAAAATAAGGTGGTATCATGAAAGTGCAGAAAGGAATTAGGACAGATAAAACTCTTGAGGACTGAAGAAAGTCAGACCTAACAATCACATAAGATTCCCTTGCATAAATCTCCTAATATATTTCTAAAAGACTATTTATCTGACATACACCTGATTGGTACAGATTTAATACCAAGAACAGAGTTCTGCTATAATGAATATCACAATATGTGGAGATGATTTTGGAAATGGTTGAAGAGTACAGAATGGAAGAATTTTGAGACACCTGATTGAAAATTCTAGATTTCCTAAAGCAGAAAGTTGGTTGAAATACAGATATTGGAGTTGCTTCTGTTGAGGGCTCTGAAGGAAATGAGCAACTGTTACCTTAATTGGGAAGGATGACATTTGTATATAAGGGCAGGGACTTTGTTCAATTTTGTCCTACAGTCATGTGAAAAGCAAAACTTGAAATAAATAAACTAGTATACTTAGCTGAGAACATTTCCAAGTACTTGTTCATGGTATGTTATCCAATTGATGTGTTGTTGGTTATGATTAGCAAGTATTTTTTTGAGGTTTATCACATTTAGGTTAACTAGAGAGATTGCTCTATTGTTTTACATTCTTGTGTTGTCTTTGTTTTTGTTACTGGGTGATGTTGGCATCATAGAATGAGTTGGGCAATGTTCCCATCACTTCTATTCTTTGGAAAAGACTGATACAGACCACGGTATACCTTGTCATAACTTACAAAATTGTGTGGGAGAAAGCGTAAACTATAATGTAAATGATAATTCATGCTTTGTGGCAATGCTCCTTATATGTTCATCAGTTGTAAGAAATGTTCGACAGTAATGAAGGATGTTGTTAATGATGGAATTGTGGGGTGGGTAGGGAGTGAGGTATATGGGAATGCCCTATAATTTTTATGTAACATTTATGTAATCTAGAATCTTAAAAAAAATAAAATAAAAAAATATTAAAGAATGAACTGGAGATAAAGTCAGGGGAGCCTTGACAACTCTTGCAAGTGTAAAGAAGCTTAGTCAAGTGCCTCACAGACCACTTCAACCATGAAGCAGGAACCAGGAAAACAGATATGCATATCCAGATAATATCTGTAGAGGATTGTATTATCTAATGATATGAAACCCTGTGACATACACAGAAGACCTACAGGTTTTTTCCCCCTTGATATCAGATATTAAATTATTACTAACATTTCACTTATTTTTCTAAAATCAAAATAATGCATAACTCTATGTGATTACATTATTGAACCTGCCATACATATATCATTTATCATACAAATGACAGGGGCTTAATAGACATTTTTAATTGCCATTAAAGAGGAATCTCCTTAATTCCCTCAGCCTAGCTCTTCAATCAAATTTCAGATTGAATTGATCCTTGCTTGTCTTTTCTTATAGACTTCCCTTAAGCTTCCAGTAACTAAGTCAGGAAAAAAATATCCCAAATCAGGCTTTTTATAATGCTTTGTAGTGAAGACTCTCTGAGACAAGCAGAGAAATGCCAATTAAAACTTCCTGTTGAATGAACAGACAACAATAAGTCAACTGTTATTTCAGTGTGTGAAATTATTTTCAGGTTATGCACATTTTTAAAAGAAAATATGTGAAATATTTTTGAGAATATTGTGAGGAATTGGAAATATTCCAAAATTTCAATTTATTTTACCCTAATATGTTTGTGTCTTGTAGAGCACCATGTCCCTCAACGAGAATTCAGTTGTAACCAAACTTTTCAAATTTAAGTGAAAGTTGTGTTGAGGTCCTCAGGAATTATGAAATTTCAGACTCCTTATCCATAATTCCTCCCCACATTATTGGTTTGTAATCTCCTAAAATACATTTTTGAGAATGTTATATTATCAAAAGCACGCTAACCAATGGACAATAAGTAGACAAAATTAAAGAGGGCTGTTGGAATTCCAAAATTCTTCATACTGAAATAACTTATAAATTCAACCAACCATTGAAGGAAAAGAAAGTGTGATGCCTTCATTTGCCAGGCTGCTGTCACAAGTACTACAGAATGAGATGGTTTAAACAATGGGAGTTTACAGACTCATGGTTTTGAGGGTAGGAGTAGTCGACTATTGAAACATCAGCAAGGTATTGGTTTCTCCCCAAAGTCTCTAACATTCTGATGCTGTTTATCAGAGATGCCTTGTATTCATGGCAATGTCCTCTTCTCTTTCTTCTGGTCTCCGTTGACTTCCATTTTCTGGCTCTTTCCAGTGCCTTCTATCTCTGACTGAATTTCTCATGGTAATAATGGATTCCATTAATCTGAATTAGGGGCCATTTCACTGAGGGGTACCACACCTTAACTAAAATAGCACAATCAAGAGTTCCTATCTACAATGGGCCCACACAGAGAGGAATACCTACAATGACTAAGAATATGTATATATCTCAATCTACCTTAAATGAAGAGAGGGGCCAGATCTGCAAGCAGAGTTATCTCAGACTTGGGCTCAAAGACAAAAGACCTGGGTGCACAAACCAGAGTCAGAGGTCAAAGGGCAGAGCCATGGACCCAAGGACAATTCCTAGGCCAGAGATTACTCCCAGACAATGAACTTAATCGAAATCCAAGATTTCAGAATTTCTTAGGAGCAGTGATTCCTTTCTTCCTTTCAATCTCCCCCTTTTAGAATTAGAATTTCTAAAACTTTTATACTATGCTGGTCCCACCATAGTATTTTAGAATTAGTAACCTTGTTTCCTACTTATTGGTTCACAGAGAGAACTGAATTTTGCTCCAGAATGGTTCCTACCCAGAATGTCATATATACCTGATGTAGGTGATTTAGAGAATGACTTGGAACTGTTCAGCAGATGATATTTGGATGAGGTTTTGGAATTGAGATTATGCCGATTATTTTTTTCAGATGTTTGGGCAAGTTAGGATGAGGAGAATTTATTTTGCATGTGGAATTAATATATACCATTGGCATTGATGGGTACACGTTGTTGACTGAAAAATAGCCTGAAAATACCTCATTTAAAACCCAGGTACCCAAGTATGCTTCCTTATATGAGACATACTTGTAGTTTATTTTTTTATTTTTTTATTGATTCGGTAAAAATATTACATTAAAAAATATATATATGAGGACCCATTCAACCCCCACCCCCACCCCACCACTCCCCCCGCCCCCTCCCAGCAACACTCATTCCCATCATCATGACACATCCATTGCATTTGGTAAGTACATCTCTGGGCACCTCTGCATCTCATGGTCAATGGTCCACATCTTCAAATGGAGACTTTATTCTCAGTTTTAAAGTTGGGGCATAAAAACAATCACGTGTATCCCTATGAAAGTTAGTCAGGAAATTTGAGATATAGAGGAAAATGCAATGTAAGAGCACAGCACAGAGACACTTGAAGATACTGGGCTTGAAAGCTGGAATAACATAGTTACAGAACAAGCAATTCTGCCAGCTGCCATGGGCTGATAAAGGTTAGGAATATACCCTCTTAGATAGTCTCCAGAAGAAGTGTGACATTATAGAAACCTTGATTTCAGCCTTGGGATACTGAATTCAATTTTCAAACATCCAAAACTGTGAGGGAATTGATTTGTGTTATTTTGAGTTATTTTTTGAAAAGCCACAGAAAGCTAATTAAATCATTAAACACTGATAAATAATGGAGAATTGACAGCATTTTTTAAAGATAAGAAAATACTAAAAATGGTAGGACCCTAGTATTTCTCTGTGTCAGGTGCTACTCATAGCCTTGTATGTGTATTGACTTACTTTGCCTCACAACATCCCTACTAAATAAGTACAATTATTATACCATTTTATATCTGATAAAACTTTACCACTGAGTAGTTAACTAATTTAATCTGGGACATATGATTAGAATGTGTCAGAGATGGACAAAAATAATTTCCATAAGGGTCATGGGGAAATTTATACATATTTATAATTAGGATTAGAAAATTGGGAAATGGCCATTAGTAAGGAGAAAATGACAAAGAGAAATATTATTCTGTCTTTTAAAATTTTCTTTATTTTCAAAAGAAAAAATAAAAGGAGCAAAGGCATTGATCCAGGCCTGTAAAAGTACAATCAGGAGACCCTGAGCAGAAGGACCTGCCCATATAGAGGGTCCTGTAAGGAAGGAAGGAAAGTGACAGGAAAGATCTCCAGAGGAGATTTTGAACCTGTGATGGCCAGGATGATCTATTTATATCATATTTGGAGGATAATAGAAAGCAGAAGAAGGGAAGGAATGAGAAAGAGTTAAAATAGGAAAGTTTAAATAAAGAAGGCACAGGGAAGAGGAAGTTGGTCTATCAGGGTATAAAACACTCTAGATTGGGGCTTTTATTTCCTCTTGTAGAGCCTGAAAATAGCCATCAGAACAAGCTAGAAATAGTCTGCCAGGTGGTAGTCTGCCAGGTGGTAGACCAGTCAACCGAAGAAAGACTGCTAGCCAGATAACAGAGATTAGAAGGAAAGTGAAGTCCATAGAGTCCAGATCAACTAGACCTCAGGAGACTTGACAGATAACTGCAAACCAATAGGAATTGGAGCTAAAACAGTCTAGCTTTCCATAATTAATGAGACTGAAAGGGTAATGAAAAAACGAACAACTAAATGTGTATACTACTGGGTTTTGGCCATCGTATATTACATGGCAGTAGTTAACTCATATATTATTTTCTTTTAATTGACTATCTGTTCTTATGTCACAATCTCCTTCCCCAGTCCTAATTTATTTTACTTCCAATCACTTAAAAATTACATAGAAGATATTTTAATTCTACAAACGCATGTTTTTTTTCTCCTCAGCTAAAAAGATAAGAAGGATCTTTACAACTGATAGAGTAACCACTTGATAAATATTCCTTGAGTGAATGAAAAACATGGGTTCAGTGATATTAAATCGCTTCTCATTAGGTATACTATAGTCTTTGGTGTATTTTCCTCAGGTTTGAAGAGGTATTTGTTGATAAAAAATTTCATCCACCAATATATTTACAAAGTAATTTCAGAAATAATACTGTCTGGAACTTTTCCACTTTTATACTTGAATTAATGTGATAATTAAAAGCTATCCAAAGAGTTCAGGTTACAGAAGTTTTATGAATTATGAATTTTTTCAGTCCAAGGGATGATAAAAAAGTTGACAATTGGTGAAAATGTTCAGAATAAAAGTTGACTCGTATTTTAGAAGAGTAAACTAAAAAATTAGAAAGTTGCCATTGAAAGAATGAGAATGGCTGAAAGAGTTGGAAAAAAGAAAAAAGGGCCTTATGAAAAGAGACAGACTTTGAGTTATTCTGTGAATATTTGCTTTTCTAGTTTGCATAGCTATTGAAATGGGTTGACTTTCAAAAAAGGTATTTCTTAATTTATCAGGCAATGCTTTCTTCCTGAAGAATGGCTGCAAGTGATCCTGGACTCCATCACATGGCAAGGCATTGGTGGCATCTGCTGCTCTCTTCCTTCTTTTCCAGGTTTCCTTGCTTTCACATTTCTGCTGCCATGGCTTTCTCTTTCTTTGTCTGATTTTCCTTTTCTTTTACAATTAAAGACTCAGCAACAAGATTGAGACCCACAGTGGGCCAGGCATTAATTGAAGTAATCTACTCAAAGGGTTCTACCTACAATAGGTTACACACACAGAATGGATTAACTTTAAGATTATATTGACTGAGGTATATATACTGCTTCACACCATCAAATATACATACATTACTTTTTACATTATTTTTCTTTTTTACATGAAAGAACATAAAATATTTGGCATGTTGTAAAACTAAAGTTGTATATATATAATTTCTAGCATATGGGAATATGATGAAGTAAATCCAGGTCTTAAAACAATATGGAAAACATTTAACTTTTGATGAGTTTTATGATTTTATAAGACAACTATAGAGACAGGGTGACAATTACAGGAATAAGAAACATTGCTGAAAAATGTGTGAGGAGGAAGCTGCTGTTGCTGTGGGACTCACTGCCCTACAGTCCTCGGAGGAGGTTTGTGTTCTAGGCAGAAGCACAGTGAGAAGGTAGCTATAACCCTGCTGACAGTAATAGTCTCCAGAATCTTTAGCCTGAAATCGGCTGATGGTGAGAATGAAATCTGTCCTAGACCCACTGACACTGAATCAATCAGGGACCCTGGATGGCTGGTTAGATGCATGATAGATTAGCAATTTAGGAACCTGTCCTTGCTTCTGGTCATACCAGGCTAAGTAGTTGCCAACACTCTGGTTGGGCTTGTGCTTGAGGGTGACAGTCTCTCCTGAAGATGTAGACACAGAGCCTGGAAACTGTGCCAGCACGATGTTCCCACTTGCACCTGTAGAAAGAAAAGAACTTAGATCATACATTGAATCACAAATATATAAAATGTATATGTAAATGTATATTTGTTCTTTATCATATAATGTCAGACCCGTTTTAGACTAGTTTATTCACCCTGCATAGTAAAAGCATTTTCCAGCTTTTTAAAGATAATACTCTTCTAAAGCTCTCACCTGAGACTCAGAGCACCAGGACGATGAGGAGTTGGAACAGTGACATCATCGTGCTCACTCTTCTGATGCACATAGGCCCCATCTCCAGGGAAAATGCAGAGACACACTTGGGAAAACCAACCACAGTCCTGGGACATGGAATCATGAAAGGACTGTGAAAAGATATTAGGATTATAGTAAAATTCCCTCCCTAAACCTGACTGTGAATACAAGAGGACTCTTGTATAATAACAGGGGGACACAAAGGAGAAATCTTTAAAGCCCAGACATTATTTAAGAAGAAATTCCAGAATCCTCAGCATTGGGGAATAAAATAAGGACTAGAATGGACTTACTGGTATTCTATTGTGGACTTATCATCATCCTAGTAATGGAAGAAGCTGTATGATTGTTGTGAAGACAGTAGCCACTGAAGGGAGACAGAAAAAGACCTCTGATTTGGGGGCATTTTCAGGACTTGGAATTGTCCTGGATGACATTGCAAAAACAGATACAGGCCATTATATATGCATTTAACAAATCTACAGTGGTCAAAACTGCATGCTATTAGCACAAGGACATACATACTGCATAATGCAACTGAATTGTGATTTCTGAAAAACGTCCTCACGTACAGTCAAGTGGTATTCAATATGTCCACCAAGCGAACTAAAGTGGGACAGAAAGGTGCCAGAAGAACTGGATATACCTATCCAAAAGAATGTGAGAAAATCACCAGCACATCCTCTATACAAAAATTAACTCAAGATGGATCAAAGACCTAAATATAAGAGCCAAGACCATAAAGTTCCTCAAAGATAACATAAGGAAGCATCTAGGGAATCATATAGTAGGAAATGATTGCATAAACTTTGCACCCAAACTGCAAGTAATGAAAGAAAAAATAGATAAATGGGATCTCCTGAAAATTAAAAAAAATATATGTTTCAAAGGAGTTAGTTAAGAATTTGACAAAGCAGTCTAGTGAAATAGGAAACAAATTGACGAATCTGGAACCTGGCAGAGAGTCCATGTGAGCATCAGTAACCCCCAACATGGCTGCTGGAAGACTCTCCCCTCCCCCACCCCCCGCCCCAAGAATCTGCTATCTAGAACAAAGACTTCTTCTGGAATTAAAGAAAAGCCCCAGATATTCCCCAAGAACTTTATCTTTGTGTCCTCAATTGGGGATTGATACATAGGATGAATAATTAAAACAATGAACAGCTGAAACCTCTCCCCTGCCATTATCAAAGGGGTGGGAAAATTATTAGATTATAAAGCAGACTGTGAGGGCTTTGCATACCCATGCTTTCTTGCCTCTGGACCTGATCCAGCTCTCTGGGCGCCACTCTCACCATTTTTCCTCTGCCATGTGGCCACACAAATAAAACCTGGGTATTTATAACCTATAATGGGGAATTGTAGTATGTAAATCAGACCTCTTTATACCTTTTTACCCCCTTCCTCTCTACCTGGGGCCTCTGTTCTCCCATTTATCTTCCTTCCCTAACCTAAATATATCACGTTGCATGCTCTTGAAATTCATTTCTACAGCATAGCCAAGAACCTAAATAAAATCCACTAACATTTGAAAAGGTAAAGTACTTAAAGGGAAAAAAAATTTGTGAATCACTTATCCAATAAGGGTCAAATATCTATGATATATAAGGAAATCTTACATCTCAGAACTAAAAGGAAAAGCAACCCATTTAAAATATATGCAAGAGATTTTAATAGACACATTTTCAAAGAGGAAATGCAAATGGCTAAAAAGTTCATAAATATTTCTAGTATTACATATTGCATGCAAGTTACCTCTTGAGAGCCTCCTTGTTGCTCAAATGTGGCCTCTCTCTAAGCCAAACTTAGCATATAAATGCACTACCTAACCCTCATCATGGGACATAAGTCCAGGGGTTGAGCCTCCCTGACACCAAAGGATTTTTACCACTAAGGGCTCACCAGTGATGTACCTGGAGGGGGACGTATTAAATACAATGAGATTTTTATGACTAAGAGATTTCAAAGTGAGTTAGGAGGTCATTCCAGAGGTTACAGTTATAGACCTCAACAGGATCTCATTGACTTCTACAATAAACACTGCCTCAAAGAGTGGGACTCCTAATGGCTCTAGTGATATCTGGACACTATAAGTAGGGCAAATAATCTCAGGAGTTTGGCATCCTGTTGGTGGACCTTACTTTGGAATTTATACTCCCCAGTTTAAAAAAGATAGATACACTCGTAGTTGCCCTACACCTAGCTCTTCTACTCATTTCATTTGAACATATAATTAGCACTGAACTTATTAAATACATGTCCCAAAGACTTAAGTCTTTGGTCAATTCAAGTGCCTGTTGAGCCCTCAATCTCAACAGAGTTATACACATACTCTACAGCTCATTGGACTCACCAAAGAAAACTAACAAGGGGAGAGTGATGGACAACACCCATCCAAAGGAACAGAACGTTTTTGCAACACAAGAAAGAGAGTTCGATATAACTGCCCACTGAGATCTATGCCCCCTTTCAATTAGAAAGAGTGAGCATCACCATCCAAAAGTCTTCAAAACTGGGGACTTAACAATGACCTACAGTAAACTTAATATTATTCTACTATAGACTTATTATTATTCTAACATTGAAAGAGCTTATATCATTGAAATAAAGGCAGTGGCCACCAGAGGTTTTGAGGGGAGGGAGAAGAAAAAATCAATATAATATGGGGGAATTTGGGGGACATTGGAATTGTCCTGCATGACATTGCAATAATGGAAGCAGGCTATTATACATTTTATCAACATCTAGGTGTTAAAGAGGCTGACAATGTATGGCAAAGTATAGTTAGTAAACGTAGCATGTTTTGTAAATTTTGTGTTGAAATTCATTGGAAAGCTTGTGTTCCATATATGAGTTTTTGGTATGAGTTTATTCACCCACCTCTAAATATTACATTTGTCTCTACTTATCCACTGAACTGTTAATGGAGAAAAGAAAGTGAAGAGGGCATCCTCTGAGGCCAAGATGCTCATCTTTAGGAGATAAATCACATTATAACCTTGGCATGTGTGCAATTTTATTTAGCAATACTCTGTATGTAATGGAGAGTACATTCTTATTTCAAATATTTAGTCTTTATAAATATTTTGTAAGTGCTCGATGAGCTTAAGAATAGATTTAGTAGAGGAACATTGCAAATACCTTTTAAAATTGTCTGGACCACCCCACCAGGGAACTGAGAGAGTCTACAACTGCAAGCAGGAGAATCCCATGTATCAGCTATGTGGGATCTAAGCCCTCTCTTGATTTAGAGGTGCAGTGGAAATCACCATCCCAGAGTCCACAGGATGGAGGAATAAAGTATGGATTAGAGTTGACTTACTGGTATTCTACTATGGATGTGTTGTGACTCTAGCAATGGAAGAAATTGTGTCATTAATGTGGAGATAGTGGCCATGAGTGTTGCTGATGGCAGGGAGAGGGAAGAAGAGATGTAATATGGTGACATTTCTGGGACTTGTAGTAGTCCTGAATGATATTGCAGGGACAGATGCAGGACATTATATATTCTGCCATAACCCACTGAATGAACTAGGAGAGTGTGTAAACTACAATGTAAACTAAAATCCATGCTGTGTTGCAAATGTATTCATCAAATGCAATGAATGTGACACAATGATGAAAGAGATTGTTGATGTGGGAGGAGTAGGGGGTAACAGTGGGGTATATGGGAACCTCATATTTTTTAATGTAATATTTTGCATGATCTATGTATCTTAAAGACAAGATTATTATTTCTAATTTGGTGGAAATATTATCTTTGGAATTGGAATTGTACTCTTGCTTATTGGTTTGAGGCAGGTAGGAGGGAAGATGGTTCAAAAGGTGTATGCTAGTGTGTACTGGAAAATTTCTGGTCATCCATTGACCTCTATGTTATGTGCATTCATTTAACTTTGCTGTAATGTATATATTGCGTATATATTGGAGAAAAGTGTTCTAATTTTATATCTAGTCCCTAGATATTAGTGAGGTTGCCAGTGGTAAAAAACTCATTAAAAGATGCTCATATTTGTTAATAAATATAGCTGTTAAGTGTGTGTAAAAATATTGTGAATATTCTAGGGAAAACCTAGAATTTCATATAGTTTGTGTTTTTCCATGTAATTTTGATCTAAGTGTATTCTTTTGAATGTAACATTAAAAAATAAATAAAAACAAAAAAATCCCTATATTTTAAATTTCACCATAAATTAGTTTATAGAAGAATCGAAAGCAGGGACAAGAACAGTTATATGCACACCTATGTTCATAGAGGCATTGGTCATTATTGCCAAAAGTTGGAAGCAACAGATGAATGGATAAGTCAAATGTGGTGTACACATACAATGGAATATTACTCATCTGTTAGAAGGAAGTAAGAATTGACAGACACAACTACTTGGATGTATCTTGAAGATCTTATGTTGAGTGAAGTAAGCCAGTCACTAAAGTACAAATACGGCATGACATGACTGAGGGAACCTAAGCATATTGAGTTGAGTCACAGAGCTAGAGTCTGCAAAATAAGATATCAAGAGACAGTAAGGGGGTATATAATGGTGAGCAGATGCTCAATCTGGACAGAACCTTTGATAAAGTGGAAGGAGGTGATTTTGCAGTGGATGGGGTGATGGTGGGGCAGGGATGTGAGTTGGGAAGTGGTGCTGAATGGTGAGGATGAATAGGTAGGCGGGTTTGGTTGAACTATCCATGGAACTGAGGGAATGGCTGGAGGAAAGAAGATGTGAACTCTGAGGATTTATAGGTCTGTGGTTGAAGCTACAGTGGTGGGATGTATTTCGGCAAATACGGCAGGGGAGGTTCACTGGTGCAGGTTGTTCCTGTGGGGGAGATATGTGAGAAAGTGTGCACCTAAGGCATGCTTGTATGTAATATGAATGTGTTCATCTTGTCATAGGGTGCCATCACAGTGGGTGGACAATCACAAAATAAGCGAGAAAATATTTAACTCCTTGATATATTGAGCAGCAGACTGAGAAAAGAGACATGAAGGCCTTGCACCTTCACTAAAATATCTAAATTATGGATTATTATTGCCATTACCAAGGGCAAGTTTGATATGCTACAGACAACACAGGACTGAGAAATTGCACATTGCAATCACTCCTCAAAAGACAACTGGAATCGCTTGCTTTTTAAAACAAAACTTGTTTTTCTTCTCAACTACCCTTTTTCTTTAATTTTTTTCCTATGAAACTCTAGCTTGCATTTTCACTTCAAGCTTGTTTTGGGAAGATTCCCTGAGTTCCTTGAGTTTGCACTTGAAATAATTCACATTCTTACTGAGAGTAATGGTTCTTTTTTGTAGATACGGGTTAAGAGGAGTTTTCTATTTCAAATAGCTTTGCTTATAGTAACACACAAAATAATCACAAAATATTAAGTTCCCATCCTCAGGAGTCCTACTTTTTTCTAATAGATTGGAAAGACTCTCCAGAGTACATAATCAGTACCTAGTGAAAAAGGACTAACAATACAGCAAGCCCTTGGTATTAATCCTTGTACTTATGAATCTTATTCTGATAAAACGTTAACATATCATAATAAAATATATTGCATATGAGTTACCTGCTGAAAAACATCCCTGTTATTAAAATCTGACCTCTTTCTAAGCCACACTCAGCATATAAATGCATTGCCTCTCACCACTGGCACTAAAGAACTATAACCAAGTATAAATAAGCAATGCATTTGGGAAAAGACCTTGATCAAAGGGGGTGTGGGGAATACATTAAATGCAAATGAGTTTTTGTGGCTAAGAGATTTCAATGTGAGTCAGGAATTCATTCCAGTAGTTATGGTTATGTACCTCTCAGAAGGATCACACAGCCTCCACAGTAAATAATGCCTTGATCAGTGGTGCTGCTGTGGGCTCCAGAGACATCTGGACACTATAGGCACAGCAGACAACCAGAAGGAATTGCCACACTATCGGTGGGGTTTACATTAGAGTCTATGTTAACCTTCTCTCCAGTGTAACAGAGTTAAACTCATTTATGATTTTCCTACATTTGGTCCTTCTGCCATTTTTATTTGAATCTACAATAAGCACTATACCCATTAAATATCTTTCACAAAGACTTAAGTCTTCAGTCTATTCATGCGCCAGTTGAACCCAGAATTTCTGCAAAGTTGCAGAAAGCACCTACTCTTCTGTTCATCAGACTCATGCAGAAAAACTAAAAAAATGTTCATAATGGACAACACCCATCCCAACAATCAGAGAACATCTACCACTGCAAGGATCCACCTATGATTGGAATTGAAACCCCTGCTCAATCTTGAGCAGAGTGGGCATCATCATTTCCAAATCCTCAAGATTTAGGAATGAACAAACATAAGGGAGAGTATAACTATGAACCAAAGTAGATTTATTATTTTTCTAGTACTGGAAGAACTTGTAACATTGTTTTAAATATAGTGGCCATCAGATGTTCTGAGGGAGGGAGATGAAGAACAGGTGTAAAATGGGCATTTTTGGAACTTTGGAATTATTCCATACGACATTGCATTGACAGATACAGGCCATTATACAATTTGTCAAAACCTATAAAAATGTGCAATGCAAAGTGTAAACAATAATGTACACTACAGAGCATAGTTAGTAGCAAAGCTTCCATATTTGATCAATTGTAACAAATACACCACACTAATGAAGATGAAATGTGAGATAAGGGAGTGAAGTATATGGGATCCCCTATATGTTTTATGTAACTTTTATGTAATCTAATATTTCTATAAAAATAAAAAAAGAAAGGAAGCCAAAGAATCATCTAGGGAATGTATTAGAGTGATCTCAGTGGTGCAAGAAGATTGTTGCTAATAGTATAAATACAAGAATGCTCTTCTTTCACAAAGTTCTAGGAATATGGAGATACACAAGAAAAGTACAACTAATGTAACTTATGGATGATAATATTGTAATATTTGGCAGCAATGGCAAGAAGATATTATTTCAATGCTGACAGACAGCAATAAGGCTTTAAGGTGGTGTGGGATTTTTAGTTTTAGAGTAGTGAAACTGTTCTAAAATTAACTGAGGCCAGGCAGTACAACTTTGTGATGAATATAGACTGTAGAAAGCATGGACCTGTATAATACAGGGAATCCAGTGATGGACGATGGACTGTGGTTAACAGGACAAATTAGAGAATGTTTTCTCCTGAATGATTAAGAAATATAAAATTCTAATACAAGTTGTTAAAAATAGGGTAGGTTGGGGGAAAATACATCTGATGTAAGTTATGGTCTGTAGATAGTAGTAATATTTTGATGATGTTCTTTCATAGTTTGTTACAAATGTCTCACAGCAATACAAATTGTTGGTGGTTGGGAAATATATGGGAGCCCTGAATAATGATATGCATGTTTGCTTGTAATATCACAACTTAAACTATTCACTTATTGTTTATGGATGTAAATGTATGTATGATATACTTCCATAAAACTTTAAAGAAAACATGCAACAAAATTAAAAGAGCAAAAGACGTGAACAGATACTTTCCCACTGAAGAAATATAAATGGCCCAAAAGCACATGACATGTTTAATGTCTCTTGCTATTAAGGGAAACGCAGACCAAAATTTCAATGAGATACTATGAGAGTTTGAATTTGATGAATACAAAAAATGAAAAAGAAAAATTATGTTTCTAAATGAATCCATTCCTGTGGGTATGAATTTTTTTTAAGGTTCTGGGGCCAGGAATGGAAACTGGGACCTCATATGTGGGAAGCCAGCATTCTAAGACTGAGCCACATCAGTTCCCTGGAGGTGTTTTTATCTCCCTTTGTTTGCATCTCCTCAGCTTGTTTCCTTCTTTTTTTATAGGAATGATTGGTAACTGAAACCAGGACCTTCCGTGTGGGAAGCAGGAGCTCAACTGCCTATCAGCTCCCCAGTGTGAGATCCTTTTGATGGGATACATCAGTGAGGAATGACTCAGATTGAGTCTCCATCTTGCTGGATTTAAGTACAGAGACACACCAAGAGAGTCACATGAAATGGTGACAACCAAATTGATCCTGCTATATGACAGGAAGGACTCCAGGTTCACCCACAGCTGAGCTCATAGAGAGAAGCCCAAAGAGGCTCAATGAGCTGAGGCCCAGGGAGATTTGAGCAATATGTCTGATGGATCGCAGGTGAACTCAGGAATAAAGTTGAGACTGAGTGAGGAAACCTCGTAAGAGAGAAACCCTATGCCTGGTTGCTCACAGCTGAACTCCAGGATATGGTAGTTTCTGGAGGGGAAGGCAGAGACCTCAGCAGAGATTGGAGACCATCTTGCTTCACCACATGGTGGCTGACTTTGGTGAGAAAGCATTTCTGCTGTTGATTTGATTGGACATTTCACATCCTTGGAACTCTAAGAATTCACCCCAAATAAATCCCCTTATAAATGCCTACACATTTCTGCTACTTTGCATTGGCAGCCCTTAGGCAACCAAGAATGATATCATTTCATGCCTTAAGAATGGCATTTTGAAACTGCAATTGCTGGAGCGGATATGGAAAATTTGGATCATTCCTTCACTGCCAGTGGGAATGTACAATGGTACTGTCCCAATAGATGAGTTTGACAGTTCCTCAGGAAGTTAAATATAGAACTGCCATATGACCCAGCAATTCAACTACTAGGAATACATTCAGAAGAACAAAAAGCAATGATGCAAACAGACTTTTGCATACCTATGTTCACAGCAGCCTTATTCAAATTTGCTAAAATTTGGAAACAACCCAAATGTCCAAAAACTGATGAATGGATAAATAAGATATGGTATAAACATACTATTGAATATTATTCAGGTATAAGAAGTAATGAAATTTTGACTCATGCAACAACATGGATGAACCTTGAGTACCTTATGTTGAGTTAAATAATGCAGGTACAAAAGCGCAAATATAATATATACACACACACATATGTATGTATATATGTATGTATAGTATTCTATTTTGTGAATACTATTCAGATGAAATGAACTGGGGATACATATGACAATATGGGTGAATATTTTGAACAGTATGTTAAGTGAAATAAGCAAGACACAAAAGGACAAATATTGTATGCTCCCAATAATATGAACTAAATGTGATGAGTAAATTCATGGAGTTAAAATCCATAGTATAGGTTATAGGAGATAGAATGTGGGTTGAAATGGGGGAGCTTATGCTGAATGTCATAGAAAATTTAATGAGCACATTGTAAATTGCAAAAATGGATAGATGTGATGGAACATATTTCACTGTTTATAAGTATCATTGCTGATTTATAAATGTGACTGTGGCTGAAATGGCTAGTGTGGGGAAGTTAATGTCAATTGAAAGAAAGCCAGAAGATAACCTAGTGATGGCATAACATAATGCTTTCAGTGGTGGGTGATGATTGTGGTTAGTAGAAGAATGTTCCTGAAATACAAGGTGTCAATAATGGAGATGAATGGGAAAGTACAGCTAATGTAATGTAGAGATTATAGTTAACAGTAATATTATAATATTTTTACAACAATGACAGAGAAATTACTATATGAATACTAAGAATCAATAATGGGGATGTATAAGGTAGTATGGGATTTTTTTTCTTTTGGAGTAGTGACAACATTCTGAAATGGACTGAGCTAATGACAGCATAACTCTGAAATGAAACTGAGAGTGACTGAGCATAAAATCAGATGGATTGTTCAAGGTGGGCAACTGTATAATGTAGTGAACAGTGTGGAGAATAATGGACAGTGTTTAACTGTTCAAATAGGAGATCATTCTCTCATTAACTATAAGAAATATAGTCTAGTACATGGTATCAATAATAGGATGGATCATAAGTAAAATACACTAGATATAACCTACGGATCATAAGGAGCAGTAATATTATGGTGAAGTGATTTCATCATTTGTTACATATGTGTCAGAACAAAGGAAGTGGTTGGTCCTGGGGGACAATGTATGGGAAGTCTGTATGGGATGCAGGATTGTTTCCTTACGTCACAACTTAAAAAAAAAAACCACTATTAAAAGTAGAAAAGTCAACCTGTTTCATGTTATCCACTTTGGGAATATTTAGCAAACTGGACCATTTATACAAACCCTTATTTTAAAAAAGAGCGATACAGTTATTAATATATATCTATAAGGTAAAACCAAGGGCTTTATTACTATATCATGCAGAAAAAGTGTTTAACATTGTGGGAAAGGAAGGGCTATGTTTAGTAAAGTTTACATGGAATTACAAGGTAAAATAAACTATAAATTCATGGCAGCTGAATGACTACTAGGTTATTATATAAGAAAAATGTTCATATAATATATGTATAGCATATGCATGTCATTGTTATATTTATAATACATTTTAAATAGATAGTTATTGTAAATATAATTTCACACTTTTATTGATACATAGGAAAATAATATCCACAAAGTATCTGACATGATGCTTGAATAACAGTCTGGGAGAATTAATATTTGTTTAATTACTTTAATGAACAAAAATTAAATAAATAAATGAAAGCATTAATTATATCAAAGTCTATGTAACTGAAAGGAAAAAGTATATCTTGTACAAAATTGTACCTCTATGTCAGATATCTAGTTTGAACTCTTAAATTTATCTTACATGTCACAAAAGCATCTCAAATACAAAATCTAACTCCTGGATGCTCCCACAGATCCTAATTCCAAAAAATTCCAGCCTAGGGAAGAGGCCAACACACACATAGTTGTGTAAACCAGAATAGTTGGAGTCATCTTTAACTCTACTCTTCACATCTACACAAAAGGTCAGGATATCAAAATATCCTATCAATTTGACTAAAATAATCCATTAAAAAAGCAATAGAATCTGCAAAATGAAAATTTTGATCATTGAAAATATCTATAAAATGTATATATGTTTAGGTAAAGTGACAAAAAAAAGTAAGAGGATACAAATACTTAAAATCAGATGAAAAGTTAGACATTTCTACTGACCCCATCAAAGTAAAAGATTATGAGAAAACGACTATAAGATAATACTATGAAAAACTATACACCAATAAATTAAATAAACTTCATGTAATGGAAAAATTCTTAGAAATATACAAAGTACTCACCTTGTCTCTAGGAACAATAGAGGATCTGATCAAAGCAATTACTAGTAAAGAGAGTGAATAAATAATAAAAGCCAACGAACATCCAAACATTTTCTATTTTTCTTAAAAACAGATCAGTTTTATCGATATACATTAATACAGATAAATCCACCTAAAATGTACAATCAATGGTATTTAATATAAATACATGGTTGTACATTCATAACTTCAATCATTATTTGAGCATTTTCATTTTTCCAATAGTAATAAAATCATACTCAAAAAACAGACAAAAAAATCATCACTTCTCAATATCTCTATGCTTCCCCTGAAGCACATAGCTGTTATTCCGTTTCTGTCTTGCTAGTTTATTTGTATTTATATTTGTAAAAGCAGTCTTACATATGCAATATTACCCATATTCATAATTCACATGAGGTTTCTCTATGTTATACAGTCCCATATTATATTTTCCAGCTTTCCTTCTAGTGATATACATGTCCTTGGACTTTCCCTTTCTTTTTTTTTCTTTATTTTCTTTTAAATGTTACATTAAAAAAATATGAGGTCCCCATATAGCCCCCACCCACCCCACCCCTCCCACATCAACAACCTCTTCCATCATTGCAGCACATCCACTGCACCTGGTGAATACATTCTGGAGCACTGCTGCAGCATATGGACAGTGGTCCACATTGTAGTTCACACTCTCCCCCGGTCCAACCAGTGGGCCATGATAGGACACACAATGTCCAGCATCTGTCCCTGCAGCATCATCTAGGACAACTCCAAATCCTGAAAATGCCCCCACACCATATCTCTTCTTCCCTCTCCCGACCATCAGCAGCCACCGTGGCCATCCTCTCCACATCACTACTATAATTTCTTCCCTTACTAATCACAATAGTTCCCCAGTAGAACACCAGTAAGTCCACTCTAATCCATACTCTATTCCTCCGTCCTGTGGACCTGGAATGGCTATGTCCAGTCCCCCTCTACATCAAGAGGGGGCTTAGATTCCACATGAATAATAGATGTAATTCTCCTGCTTGCAGTTGTAGGCACTCTTGGCTCCCTGGTGTGGTGGTTGACCCTCTTCACCTTCCTGTCAGCTGGCCAGGGTAAGTCCAAGAAACCAGAGCGTTCCTCCACTGCCATAGGTGAACCCCTCTGTGGGCCAAACGTCTTCAAAAATGAAGCCTAATATATTGCCAAATTCAATTAATAGGAAAATGAAATAGCAATGATAGGTTTATAGATTAGAAATAGAATACATACTAATTTAAGAAAACCACAAATGATAACAGAGGGGGTGCTGAGTTCCTAGGCAGTGGTGCTCTGTCACATTTCCCAATGGAACACCAACAATCCCCCAAGTGTAAGGGCAAAGACCAGGGAAGAAAGAAGGCCCAGTGATGAGCCCTTGATACTGATGATTATGCTTACGAAACTTTGTGCCTGAAATTTTAACCAGGCTAAGAGCTGTAGGGTGCCTAAGAGTTACTCCTGAGAGCCAGCATGTTGCTCAAATGTGGCCACTCTCTAAGCCAAACTCAGCATGTAAATAAATTATCTTCCCCCAGGGTATGATATGATTCCTGGGGATGAGTCTCCCTGGTGCTGTTGGATTACTACAAATCATTAACTGATAATGCAACTAGAAAAAGACCCTGAATAAAAGGAGGAAATGGTAAAGCTAAATTAATTTATATGGCTGAGAGTATTCAAAAAAGATTCAGGTAGTCATCAGAGGAGTCATGCTTAGGCTTAGCTCAGCAGGGTCCTGGAGACAGCCAAAGTAGATATAGCCCCATTAACTGATGCTCCTGAGGGATACAGAGACACACAGGATCTATGGTCATGCAGTTGGCTCTGGAGTTCAGTGCCTTATCATTGGGCCCTACTTTGGAATTTGTGTTCCTGAGTGCGATTAAGTTGGACCCATATGTGACCTTTCTACACATGCCTCTTCTGTCACTTTCACTGAATCCGTGGCTGGCACTGGGTCTTCTGTATACCCAGGAGACTTGAATCTCTGTACTGGTCAAGTGCCAGTTGGGACCTGAGCCTCAGCAGAGTTGTAACTCCTAACTTCTGGTTTATTTAACTTACCCAGGTCAGCTAACATGGAGGAGAAGATGATTAAACACCACACCAAGGAACCTAGAGTGCCTACAACCCCAAGCAGGAGAATCACATCCATCACCAATGTGGGATCTAAACCCACTCTTTATATAGAGGTGGTGTGGACATCAACACCCCAGGATTCACAGAGTGGAAGAATAAAATATGGATTAGATTGGATTTACTGGTAATTTACTATAGAATTATTGTGACTAGTAATGGAAGAAAGTGTAGTATCGATGTGGTTAAAGTGGCCAAGATAGTTGCTGAAGGTAAGGAAAAGGAAGAAGAGATGCGATGTTGGGGCATTTTCAGGACTTGAAGTTGTCCTAAATGATATTGCAGGGACAGATGCTGGACATTATATCTTGCCATAACCCACTTAATGGACTGGGGGAGAGTGTAAACTACAATGTAAATCATACTCCATGAAATGCAGCAGTACTCTAAAATGTCTTCCCCAAATACAATGAATGTGCCACACTGATGAAAGAGATCATAGATGTGGAGGAATAGGGAAATTGTGGGGTATGTGGGTTGTGAATCAGCCCAAGTCAATAGAGTTTGGTGGCCACCATTTTGACTCCACCACAGCCTAAGGGGAAGGTGGGCTGACAGAAAATCACAGTGACAGTAGGAACCAGTTTTTTTTTTTTTACCCAGATTGGCCTGCAGCCCTAGACTAGGTTTCAACCCCACTTCTGGCAGGGAGAAAGCTGGTGGGCCCTGCACCTGTCTATCCAGGTAACTTCAGGTACCTTTGGCTAGCACAGACTAAAAATTGGAAGTCTACCAGGACAACTGTCATCATTTTGGACATGCACTGTGTAGATTGCTGCCCACACCTGCAGCTCCATTCCAGACCCAGGAGGGGAGAAAGGGGTGTGAATCTTCATCAATCTCTCTTGGCAACTACAGTCTAGAACTGCATGATTGTGATTATTTCACACAGCTGTGATGGTCCCTACTCCCAGCAAAGGAGAAAGTTGGGATAAGATTCATTGTTCCCTGGCACAATGAGGGCAGCTTAAGCCTTCACAGCTTATAGCACAAATTACAATCTTGGCTCCTACTGCACAAGCAAGGGAGAAAGGGCAGAAAGCCCTAAGCTAAAGAGGAAAACTACACCCAGAATAAATACTCTAGCAATCTAGATGCCAAAACAACAACAAATATTACAATCTACACCAAGAAACAGGAAGCTATGGTCCAGTTAAAGGAACAAGATAAGCCTCCAGATGAAATAAAGGAGTTGAGACAACTAAACATAGATGTGCAAACAAATCTTCTTAATAAATGCAATGAGATGGCTAAATAGACTAAGGAAATTAAGAAGACACTGGATGAGGACAAAGAAGAATTTGAAAACATACATAGAAAAATAGCAGATATTATAGGAATAAAAGGTGCAATAAATGAAATTTTTTAAAAAACGTTGGAATCATATAATAGCAGATTTGAGAAGGCAGAAGACAGAATTGGTGAGCTTGAAGAAATGGCCTCTGAAAGTGAACATCTGAAAGAACAGATGAAGAAAAGAATGGAAAAAATTCTACCAGTTCTCAGGGAACTAAGTGACAGCAAAATGTGCACACATACTTGTCATGGTGTCCCAAAAGGAGAAGAGAAAGAAGAGAAAAGGAATGTGGCAGAAGGAATATTTGAAGAAATAATCATAGAAAATTTCCCAAACTTATTGAAGGACATAGATGTCCATGGTCAAGAAGCACAATGTACTCCCATCTAAAAAAATATGTGAATAGATCATCAGCAAGACACATACTCATAAGAATGTCAAATGCCAAAGACAAAGAGAGAATACTGAGAACAACAAGGGAAAGCAATGAATAACATATAAGGGATACCCAATAAGATTAAGTGCTTATGACTCACCAGAAACCATGGACACAAGAAGAGAGAGGTCTGATATATTTAAGATACTACAAGAGAAAAACTTTGAGCAAATAATCTTATATCCAGAAAGACTGTCTTTCAAAAATGAGGGCAAAATTAGAATATTCACAGAAAAGGGAAACTGAGAGAACTTCTAAGCAAGAGACCAGATTTTCAGGAAATAATAAAGGATGTGCTAGAGCCTGAAAAGAAAATACAGGATTCAGAGGTCTGGAAGAGATTGCAGAAATGAATATTATATTAATAAAAAAGAACTAAATGTGTCAAAAGGGTGGTGAAAATTAAATGCGACAGGTAAAACTCAAAAGTCAGGAATAAACTTAATAATATCAAGCACTTGTATTCAGAAAACTGCAACTCAGTGTTAAAAGAAATCAAAAAAGGCCTAAAAAGCTGGAAGAACATTCTCTTTCCATGGATCATAAGACTAAGTATCATTAGGATGTCAATTCTATTCAAATTGATATACAGATTCAATGCAATCCCGATAAAACTTTTACAAGCTTTAAAAAAATAAAAACTGAAAACCTGATCATCAAATTTAATTTGAAGTGTAAGGGATCCTGAATAATCAGAAATATCATAAAAAGGAAAAGTGAAATCTCATCTCCAGAATTTAAATCATGTTACCCAGTGTAGTAGTTTGATATTATTGATGAATTCCAAAAAGAAATAATGGATTGTTTGTAAACTGATATTTTCCTCTGGGCATATTAGGTTTTATTGGATTCAGAGGTTTACTTGATTAAGTAATCAGGTAAACCTCTTGTGCCACTAAGGGGTGGGGACTCACAGATAAAAGACATGGCAAAGGACAGAGTTGAAGGACTTTTAATGTTGGAGTTTTTTAAATTTTTTATTGTTTTTAATTTTTAAAAAATTTTCTCATAGTGTTTTTTTAATTTGTTGTCTTTATTTTTTTAATGTTACATTAAAAATATGAGGTCCACATATACCCCCCACTTTTTAAAACATTTTGTCTTTATTTTTTTAATATTATATTTAAAAATATGAGGTCCCCATATACCCCCCACTCCTCCCCCCACAACAACTTCCTCCATCATCATGAGACATTCATTGCATTTGGTGAATACATCTCTGAGCACTGCTGCACCTCATGGTCAATGATCCACACCATAGCCTACACTCTCCCACAGTCCACCCAGTGAGTCATGGGAGGACATACGATGTTCAGTAACTGTCTCCACAGCACCACCCAGGGCAACTCCAAGTCCCCAAAATGCCCCCACATCACATCTCTTCTTCCCACTCCCTACCCCCAGCAGCCACCATGGCCAATTTGTCCACATCAATGCCACATTTTCTTTGATTATTAATCACAACAGTTCATGAATAGAATATCAGTAAGTCCACTCTAATCCATACTCTATTCCTCCATCCTGTGGACCTTGGAATGCTTGTGTACACTCCACATCTATATCAAGAGGGGGTTAGATTCCACATGGATGCTGGATGCAATTCTCCTGCTTTCAGTTGTAGGCATTCTTGGCTCCATGGTGTGGTGATTGACCTTCTTCAACTCCATGTTAGCTTAGTGGTGTAAGTCCAATAAACCAAAGTGTAGGAATTGCAAGTCTGTTGAGGTTCAGGGCCTGGCTATCTCATGGTCAGTCCAGAAATTCAGGTCCCCTGGGTGTACACTAAACCCCAGTGCCAAGTACAGATCCAGTAAAAGTAACAGGAGAGGCTTGTGAACAAAGGTCACATCTGAGTCCATCTCCATTATACAGAAACACAAACTCCAAAGTAGGGCAAACATACATGGCACTGAAGACCACCTGCTATGACCATAGAACCTGTGGGTCTCTGTAGCCCTCAGAAGAACCAATACCTGGGGATGTACCTACTTTATCATTCTCTGGGACTCTGCTCAGATGTGCATCAGGGCAACCCCTCTGATAACCTCCTGGTTCTTTTTGGAGACTCATAGCCATATAAACTCATTTGTCCTTTCCATTTCCCCCTTTTATTCAGGTCAAAAAGCATTTTTAATCCCTGGTATTATATGTAGACTGAGATATTCTGCTGGTCTGAGCTGACCCTTTTCCGTTTGTTCAAGGTCATTTTCTAGTTACATCACCAGCTTGTACTTGTTAGTAATCCCTTGGCACCAGGGAGGTTCATCCCCGGGAGTCATGTCCCACGCTGGGGGGAAGGCAACACATATACATGCTGAGTTTGGCTTCAAGACTGACCATATTTGAGCAACATGGAAACTCTCGGGAGGTAATTCTTAGACACCCTATAGCTCTAGGCCTTATTCTTATTTCAGGTGCATAGACTCACAAGCATAGTCATTAGTATCAAGGGCTCATTGTTGGACCTTGCTTCCTTTTTTGGTCTTTGCTGTTGCACTTGGGGGATTGTTGCTGTTCCTTTAGGGACTGTGATAGAGCTCCCCTGGCTAGAAACTCAGCACTCCCTCAGTTGTTGTTTTTAATTGTAACCACTATGAAAATATCCAAACATTTTTAGGTACCCTGGATATATGGCCTGGAGAACTCCCTGCCAACCATGTGTCCCCTGTCAATAACATCCCACACCAGTATTCCTCCCCTGCCATTGTTGGATCTCTCTGTGATGCAAAACTTCTTCAAAAATGAAGCCCAATATATACTACAAAGCTACCATAGTGAAAACAGCATGGTATTGGCACAAGGAGAGACACACAGACCAATTGAACTGAATTGAGAGTTCTGATATAGATCCTCATATATATAGTCATATAATATTTGATAAAGCCACCAAACCCTCTCAACTGGGAGAGAATGGCCCATTCAACAAATGGCACCTGGAGAACTGGATATCCATATGTGAAAGAATAAAAGAGGATTACCAACACACACCTTATACAAAAATCAACTCAAGATGGATCAAAGACCTAAATATAAAAGCTAAGACCATAAAGACTTTGGGAAGCTGGGTAAGGAAGCATCTACAGGACCTTGTAATAGGAAATAGCTTCATGAACTTCACACCAAAAGCACGAGCGAGCAGCAAAAGAACAAATAGATAAATGGGACTTCCTCAAAATTAAAGCTTTCTGCACCTCAATGTTGGAGTTTTGATGTTGGAGTTTGTTCCTGAAGCTGGAGCCTGAGGGAGAGAGACAGAGCTGTGTGACCTTGTGGAGAAAACAGATGAGCTGGGTCAAGAGGAACCCAGGAAGCCTGAACCCTCACAGACGTCAGCAGCCATCTTGCTCCAACACATGGAATTAAACCTTGGTGAGGGAAATAACTTTTGCCTTATGGCCTGGTATCTGTAAGCTCCTACCCCAAATAAATACCCTTTATAAAACCAACCAACTTTTGGTATCTTGCATCAGCACACCTTTGTTGACTAATACACCTAGCTATAGTGGTAAAAACAGCATGGTACTGCCATAAAGACAGATATATAGAACAATGGAACTGAATAGATTGTTCAGAAACAGACCTTCACATGTATGGCCAAGTGATTTTTGACTAGTCTGTGAAACTCTCACAGGCAGGACAGTCCATTCAACAAATGATGCTGACAGAACTGGATATCCATAGCTGAAAAAAAGGAAAGTGAACCCCTATGGCCCACCTTATCCAAAAAATAGCACAAAATGGATCAAAAAACTAAAAATAAATGCAAGAACCATAAAGCTTCTAGAAGAAATTGTAGGAAAATATCTTCAAGACCTGGTTGTGGTAGTGGATTCTAAAAGGAGACAAGAGAAGGATTGAGATGGACAACTGTTGTTTACTGTATGTAGAAATTTTAATTAGCTTTACTGTAAAAGTGTGGAAATGTATTGAGTAGATGGTAACACATAGTGAGTAACAGCTAGTTTTTAAATGGGGATGTTGCTGAAAATGTTAGTCTAGGTATGTTAATGACAATTGACAGATGCTAGAGAATAATCTCTGAAAGGACAAGCACAGTAAACCAAGAGGTGGAAGGGAGTTGTGGTTGATGGTTCAGAAGCAAGAGTGTCTTTTGTGAGCTAGAGAAAATGTACATCACTACTGCAGAATGTTGAGAATGTGGAGAGGCATGGGAAAACTACAGCTGTAGTGACCTATGGGTTGTGGTGAGCAGTAATATAATATTCTTGCAAATATGTAAAAGACGTACTGTATTGATAATGTGGAATTATGGAAAATGCGAGCCAAATGCACACTATGGACATGGTAACAATCAGATGATATTATCTTATCTGTAGCAAATGTTCCGGCACATTGTAGTGTATTGATGGAATGGTGTTGCTTGGGAATACTGCACATGTGCATGATTGTTTTATAAGTTTACAAAAAAAGACAGAAGATGAAAATACATAAAATAATCAATGAGAAGTGGATGTAACTACTGACACCACAGAAATAAAGGGTATCTTGAGAGGATACTTTGAAAAACTATGTACAAACAAGGACAATTTAGAGGAAATGGACACATTCCTAGTGAAACCTAAGCAGCCTACATGGAAAAAAAGAAGAAATTGATTATTTCAACAGAACAATCACAAGTTCAAGATACAATCAGTCATTAAAAAACTCCCAGCTAAGAAGAGCAGAGGACAGATGGATTCACAGCTGAATTCTACCAAATATTTCAGAAAAAAATTAACACCCATCTTGCTTAAACTCTTCCAAAAAATTAAAGTAGAAGGAACTTTGCTTAACTCATTCAATGATACCAACATTACCCTAATACCAAAGCCAAAGATGCCACAAGAAAGAAAAATTACAGACCAATCTTTTGCATGAACCTAGATCTAACATCCTTAACAAAATTCTTGCTAATCGTGTTCAACAACTCATCAAAGGTATTATGCACCAGGACCAAGTGGGCATCATACCTGGCGTGCAAGAATGGTTCACCATAAGAAAATCAATGTAATGCACCACATAAATGCAACAAAAGAAAAATCACACGATCATATCTATAGATGCAGAAAAAGCACTCGACAAAATACAGCACTTTCCTGATAAAAACACTGCACAAGATAGGAAGAGAAGGAAATTTTCTGACCATGTATATATGAAAAACCCACAGCTAACATCATATACAATGGTGAAATCCTAAAATTTTTCCCTACTTCCTCAAGCAATGAGGTAAGAAAAAGATATAAATGGCATCCAAATTGGAAAGAAAAAGGTCAAAATTTTTGTAAAAGACATGACCAAATATATCAAAAGCCCGGAAAAAATGTGCAATAATGTTTATAAAACTTTTATATGATTTGAGTAAAATCTCAGGTTACAAGATCAATGCCCCAAAATCAGTAGCATTTCTGAACACCAATACCAAGTAATCTTAGGTGGATATCAAGAAATAATATACCATTCACAATAGTAAACAAAAAATCAAATATCTATGAATAAATTTAATTAAACATGTAAATGACCTATACACAGAAAACTACACAACACTATTAAAGGAATTCAGAGAAAACCTAACTAAATGGAAGAGTATTCCCTGTTCATAGGTAAGAGGACTAAATATCTTTAAGATGTCTATCCTACCCAACCTGATCTACAAAATTATTGCAATCCCATAAAAATCAACATAGCATTTTTTTTACTTCACTGGAAAAACTAACTATGACATTTATTTGGAAGGGAAAGAGGCCCCGAATACACAAAGACATGTTGAAACAAAAATTGAAATTGGAGGAATCATATTACCTTACTTTAAAACATTCTACATGAGATGCAGCGGTGCTTAAAGATGTATTCACCAAGTGCAATGAATATCTCATGATGATGGAGGAGGTTGTTGTTACGGAGGGAGGAGTGAGGTGAGGGGGGTGGGGGTATATGGGGACCTCAAATTTTTTTAATGTAACATTAAAAAATAAATAAAGACAAAAAATAAATAGAAGGAACACAGGACAGTTTTATGATATTAGAATCGTTCTTTTATAATGGGAGACTCTGGAAATTTAGGGTACTAAATAGAAGAAGACTTTAGAAAATAGAAAGTACTCAATTTACTGTTTATTTGGTGTGAATTGAAGCTGTTTTTCCTTAAAGAAATCATTTATATTAAAGCATGTAATGAAAATAAAAATTAATGTACCTTAAAAAAAATTCTACAAAGCTATAGTGGTCAAAACTTCATGGAAATCCTGACCAATGTAACCAAATTGAGAGTTCTGATATAGATCCTTGAATATACAGTCACCTAATATTCAATAAGGATACCACACTCACTCAACTGGGAGCTATTGTCCTCTTCAACAAATGGTGTTTGTAGAACTGGATAGCCATGTGCAGAGAATGAGAGAAGAAAACCATCTTACACCTTATACAAAAATCAACCCACTAAGGGGTGGGGATTCAATGCCCTCATGACATGGTACAATCAAAGTCCTAATCACAACTTAATCAAGCCCAGGTACAGACCAGATTACAAACATAATCCAATATCTATTCTTTTAGTTCATGACCGTATAAAACTTCTAAACTTCTCAAAATTAAAACCTTTTGCACCTCAAAGAAGTTTGTCAAAAAGTGAAAAGACCGTCTACCCAATTAAAGAAAATATTTGGTAACCATATATCTGATAGGATCCTAATATCCAGCATATGTAAAGAAATCCTGTATTCTGAAAATAAAAAAGACATACAACCCATTTTTAAAATGGGCAAGAGATTTGAACAGACACATCTCCAAAGAAGAAATACAAATGGCTAAAAGCACATGAAAAGATGCTCAACATCACTACCTATTAGGGAAATTCAAGTCAAAACTACAAAGAGATATCATCTCACACCCATTAGATTAGTGGTTATTAAAAAATCAGAGGACTACAAGTGTTGGAAAAGATGTGGAGGAATGGGAACTCTCATCCGCTGCTGGTTGGAATGTGAAAGAATCCAGCCATTGTGGAGAAAAGTTTGGCAATTCCTCAAAAAACTAGCTATATATTAGCCATATGACAAATATGAGAGATAAAACACAAATATTTAGAAATAAACTTAACAAATGATGTGAGGCACTTGAATTCAGAAAACTACAACTCACTGTTAAATTTAAAAAGACATAATTAACTGGAAGAACATTCCATGCTCATGTTTTGGAAGACTAAAGATCATTTATTAATAGGTCAATTCTACTCAAATTGATATACAGATTCAGTGCAATATTGATAAAAATTCCACCAGCATTTTAAAAATAAATGGAAGTATGATTATCAAATTTATTTGAAAGGATGAGTGGTCTCAAATAGCCAGAAATATCTTAAAAAGGAAAAGCAAAGTTGGAGGACTCTCACTTCCAGACTTTAAATCATATAACCTAGCTACCATGGTAAAAACAGCATGGAACTGCCATAAAGACTGACACATAGAGCAACAGAATAAAAATGATGGTTCAGAAACAAACTCTCACATCTATGTTCAAGAGATTTGTGACTAGCCTGTCAAACCTACCTGCCACAGGTAGAACAGCCATTTCAACAAATTGTGCTAGGAGAATGGAATATCCATAGCCAAAAGAAGGAAGGAGGACTCCTATCTCACACCTTATCAAAACATTAGCTCAAAATGAAACAAAACCCTAAATATAAAGGCAAGAACCATAAAGCTTCCAGAAGAAAATGTAGGAAAATATCTTCAAGACATGGTGTTAGGTATTGGATTCTAAAAAGAAATAAGAGGAGGCCCAAGACTGACTACTGATGGTTAAGATATGTAAACATTTTAATTAACTTTACTGTAAAAGTGTAGAAATATGTAGTGTTAATGATAACACGTTATAGTGAGTTAAAGCTGGTTTATAAATCAGAATGTGACTGAATAGGGTAGTCTAGGGATGTAAATGCCAATTGAAAGAAAGCTGGAGAATAAGCTAGGAACTGAGTAACACAGTAAACCCAGAGGTAGATGAGAATTTCGGTTGATGGTACAAATGCAAGAGTGTCCTTTGTGAGAGAGAGCAGATGTACATCACTGTTGTAGAGTTGTGAGAATGTGGAGAAGTAGGGGAAAAATATAGCTGGAGTGACCTATGGACTGTGGTTAACAGTAATAATGTAATATTCATGCATCCAAGCCAAAGATGTTCTGTGTTGATAATGAGGGAGTAGGGAAAAAATGTGCCAAATATATACTAAGGACCAGGTAATAATCTGATGAAAGTATCTCATAATCTGTAACAAATGTGCCCTCAGGGTGTGGTATGGTGTGGTGAAAAAGGAGTGTTGTAGGGGAATTCTGCACATGTGCATAATACTTTTGTAAACATAAAACTTCTGTCATAAAAATATATTTTAAAAATAATAATAGTGTAGATTTGGGGAAATACACCAAATGTAAGATAAGGACTACAGTTAGTAGTAAGATTATGATTATATTCTTTCATAATTTGTAACAAATGTCTCATAACCCTGCAAGGTGCTTGTGGTGGTTTGATGTATGGGACCCCTTTATGATGTGATGCATGTTTGCTCTGTAAGTTTGCAAGTTTTACTACACACTTATTGTTAATGCTTGTTCATCTATAAGCGAGCTATTAATAATAATAATAACAATAATAATAATAGTGTGGGTTAGGGGGAAAATATACCAAATGTAAGATATTTGGGTTGGTAGTAATGTTTGGAGGATGCTCTTTAATCACTAGTTAAAAATATTTCACAACAATTCAAGGTATTGATGGTAGGGTGAAGGACCAGAGCCCTATATGATGTTTTGTAAGTTTGCAAAAATTACTATACACTTATTGTTTATGTATGCTTAAATATGAATGATATACTTCAATAAATTCTATAAAATGAAAAAAAATTAGGGAAATGCCTTTGAAAGAAAGAGAATGGCTTAAAAAGATGGAGAGAAGAAAAAGTGTAGCAGAAAATGAGGCAGACTTTCAGATATTCTATGAATTTAAGGACATATATTGTTCTAGTTTGCTAGGGTTCTGAAATGCATATGTCCTGACATGGATAAGCTTTTAAAATGGGAATTTATTAACTTACAGGCTTACAATTATGAGTCTGAAAAAAGTATCCAAATTAAAGCATCTTCAGGTGATGCCTTTGTCCCAAAGAGAGGCTGCTGGTGACCTCTGACACCTGTCACATGGCGTGGCACATAGGGGCATGTGCTGGTCCCTCCCTGCTAAAGGGCTCCAGTAACAAGATGAAGACCCACCAGGAGCAAAGCTTAAATAAAAAAGTAACTTGATCAAATGTCCTGCATACAAAATGTTTCACAGCAAGAATGGATGAACATACTTTTCAAGGGTCCTTGTAGTCTCAAACCATCACATACATGTACTTTTTTGGATTATTTTCTTTATTTTACACAAATTGAATGTATACTATTTGAGACTTATATTTTTCATTTAACCTTTATATTGAACTCAAGCAATAGCATTTAAATTTTATAAATTTCCTCTGCAAATTCTAACTGCTACATTCCATCATGTAAAAGGAGCATATTACAGAAATGTGAGGAAGTTTAGGTCTTTTATTACACCAAACAATGTTGCAAAGAATGGCCTCTTTTTATCTGTCAGTTCACATGAGAATATGATGAGGTGGACTCAAATCTTATGAAAATTTAGATAACATTGAATTTTAGATAACAATGAATTTTATAAGAGAAGCATAGAAAAAAGGGTGACATTCACAGGAATATGAACATTGGTAGCAAATATTAAATCCAAACTGATTTCAACATAATTCATTTAATCAACATCATCCACTATCATGTATGCATTCTTTACAGAACATGGATACTAAAGAAACACACAAATATAATTTGATGCCAATAATAAATGTAAATATGTATTTTTAAAAATGAAAAGAAGGTAAAGTAAGACATCTCACATTGACCAAACATGCCTGGCTGAAAACAGGGTCCAAGCAAGGAAAAGTAAGGGAGGAAGATTATGTTTAAAGTGGGAAGATTTGTTCATGAAGATTCAAGGATTTACTATTTTGTAGGTCCTGAGTTGGAGGATGATAGCAGAGAAAGAAGAATATTGAGTGAATAAGGAATTAAGATGGCAAATTGTTCAGCATTAAGTAGGCACATAAAACAGATAATGAATCCATTAGGGTGGAAAATTTACTGGAACAATATACAAAGTTTAAGAAACAAATTTATTCAACTTGTAATTTGATCTGCCCATCAAAACACATTCAACTCTACTCTACGGTACAATCCCCTAAAGGATACAGCATCTCAGACAGATGGAGGAAACAGAATTCAGGTCTGTGTGAGGAGGAAGCAGCTGGTGCTGCAGGACTCACTGCCCTACAGCCCTAGGAGGTTTGTGCTCGAGGCTGAAGCACTGTGGGAGGAGAGCCATAACCATGCTGACAGTAATAATCCCCTGAATCTTCAGGCTGGAATCTGCTGATGGTGAGAGTGTAATCTGTCCCAGACCCACTGCCACTGAATCGATCAGGGACCCCAGATGGCCGGGTGGATGCATAATAGATGAGCAGTTTAGGAGTCTGTCCTGGTTTCTGGTGGTACCAGGATAAGTAACTGCTAACACTCTGACTGGCCTTGCACTTGAGGGTGACGGTCTCTCCTGAAGATGCGGCCACAGAGCCTGAAGACTGGGTCAGCACAATGTCCCCACTGGCACCTGCAGTCAGAAAAGAACATTGATCATACAATGCATCACAAATGTATAAAATATGTTTATAAATGTAGGTTTTATTTATCATATACAATCAGATCTCTTTTAGATGAAGCAAGTTATTTACTCTGCATGGTTAAGGCATTCTCCAACTTTATAAAGTTATCACTCTTCTAAACCTCTTACCTGAGACCCAGAGCACCAGGAGGATGAGGAACTGGGACTGTGACATCATCTTGCTCTCCCGTCTGATGCACTCAGGCCCCATTTCCAGGGAAACCTCATTAATAGAGCTCTGAGCAGACAACCAAGTCCCTGAGCTGTCTATGCAAATAACTAGAGAGTATAAAGGCAAACATTCCTATGCAGTGAATTGTAAAGATAAATAGTGGAAGGAGTAAAAGTATGTTCACAGAAATGCAATGGTACTTCTGCAAAAGACCCAGAAATCATTTGAGACCACAATTTTCAACAAAGTTTAGGAAAATTGAAAATTTTAAATATTTTTATGTACTCTTTCTAATTATATGCAATCCTCTTTAAATCACAAATTGATTTTTTAGCAGTTGATGTGCATCTGTTAAGTGGATAAGTTCAGAACTTAATTGAATCTTATAAATATGATGCTAAAACCTATGTAGAACATACTCATAAATGGATAAATGAAGATGTAGTACACATATTGTATCTCTGTTTTGGTCTATTCTGAATTTTAAATAGATATTTGAAGCTCCTATTCCACCTCTCAAAGGCATCTCGATATATCCAAAACCAGACTTCTGTTTAATCCTCAACACAAATACACTCTCCAGAAATGTGTTACCCTTAGCACTGTGCCTTTAAGTTCATCACTTTCTAAAATCAATAAAAAGGGAAAAATGTTAAAGACCAATGAGTTTATATGGCTAAGAATCTTCAAAAATGAGTCAGGAGGTCATCAGAGGGGCCATGCTTATGCACGCCTCAGCAGGATCTCAGAGAGAGCCAAAGTAGATGCAATCCCTGGTGCTGGTGCTCCTGAGAGCTACAGAGCCACACAGGTTCTCTGATTACGGCAGTTGGCTCTGAAGTTCAGTGCCTGGTCAGTGGGCCCTACCTGGGAATTTGAGTTCCTGAATGTGATGGAGTTGGATTCAGATGTGAAATTTCTAGACATGCCTCTTCTGTCACTTTTACTGAACCTATGGATGGCACTGGGGTTGGTTTTTACCCAGGAAACTTCAATCTCTGGACAGGTCATGTGCCAGTTGGGCCCTGAGCCTTAGCAGAGTTGCAGCTCCTACTTTCTAGTTTGTTGCACTTGCACAAGTTAGCTAACAGGGAGGTCAATATTGTCAACCACTACCCCAGAGAACCGAGTATGCCTACAACTCCAAGCAAGAGAATCTCATCCATCAACCATGTGGGATCTAAGCCTCGTCTAGGTATAGTGGAGCAGGAGACATCACCAACCCAGGGTCCACAGGGTGGAGGAATAAAATATGGATTAGTGTGGACTTACTGATATTCTACTATAGAACTATTGTGACTAGTAAAGAAGAAACTGTACTAGTTTCTGGAGAAAGTGGCCAAGGTAGTTGCTTAGGGCAGGGGGAGGGAAGAAGAGATGTGATGTGGGGGCATTTTCGGGACTTGGAGTTGTCCTAAATGATATTGCAGGGGCAGATGCCGGACATTATATATCCTGCCATAACCCACTAAATGTGCTGCAGAAGATTGTCAGCTGCAATGTAAACTATAATCCATGCGGTGTAGCAGTGCTGCAAAATGTATTCACTAAATGCAAGCAATGTGCCACAATGATGAAAGAGGTTGTCGATGTGGGAGAAGTGGGGGCGGGGGAGGGTGTGTGGGAACTTCTTATATTTTTTAATGTAACATTTTTGTGATTTATGTACCTTTAAAAACAATAATAATAAAGTGGATCACTGTAAAAAAATCCTTAAAGAAGTGATTTGCACACCTGGAGTGTAACACCTCCACCTAGTGGTACTGCATGAAATGGCTTCGGCTCCCAAGATCTGATAGAGCAGGTTCTTCCTTTTTTTCCTACCCAAAATCAATGATATTTATAGAATTATGCAAATCATAATATCATGAACACTTCTAGGCATAGGACATTAAATTATGAACAAGTAAAACATATCTTTGAATTCATAAATGATTCATTTCACAGGGAGAAACACACAATAAATACATAACATTTCTGCAGCCACTACTTTCCTGATTCTCTAAGATTTCCTCCCCTATAATAATGCTGTTACTCAGGAAATGTAGGACTGTTTATGTTTCTTCTGCATGGACAGTCAGAAGGAAAAAGAAAATTTTTGACAGTTTAACAATTTTATACATGTATAGCTTTTCCTTTCTCTGGAGCATAACTTTTCCTCCAAACAGACAACCCTATGCCCCCAAGAAGTCTCCCTTTAATGGAGTGTTCTAAGGCATGTATTATTCCAATTCTATTTAATAATAAGCTCATTTTCCTATAGTTTGTCCCCTTTTAAAATTTATTTTATTTTTTATTTTTCTTATCCCCCACCCCCATTTTCTGCTCTGTGTCCATTTGCTGTTTGTTCTTCTGTGTCTGTTGTATTCTCATTAGGAGGCTCTGAGGACCCATCCTGGGACCTTCCGGAGTGGGACAGAGGGGATCATTCTCTTGCTGTACCTCAGCTCCCCAGTTCACTGCATCTCATATTGTCTCTTCTCTGTGCCTCATTTTTGTTGCATCATTTTGTTGTGTCAGCTCCCCGTATGGGTGGCACCACTCCTGGGGGTTCTGCTCTCCTATGGGGGGCTGCAGGGACCACTCCTTGCATGGGGGTCACCCCTGTGCAGGATGACACACCATGTGTGTGGCAGCACTGCAATAGGCCAACTCGCCACATGGGCGAGGAGGCCCTTGGTATCGAATGCTGGACCTCCTATATGGTAGGCTGAAGTTCTATCCATTGAGCCATACCCACTTCCTAGTTTGTCCCCTAAGAGCCCTTTCCTTGGGGGGAGTCTCACCAGGCATTCAGGAATGGTGCTGTAGAGACCCACATCGTCATGGAAGGCATTCTTTCTCATCAGCATACCACACGGTTCTTGGTCCACAACATATTTAGATTTTAAAGATGCTAATATTTCTTCAGATTTGCCCTCTACACCTATTGTTTATTTCCTGCTTTTCCATGAAATTATATTTAATATACATGGATAAGTTTATTGGACAGCTGGCCTCATGCATGAATAGAGGAAGGTCTGGTATTCACAGCTCAGGGAGGAGCACTTCAGAAAACGAACAGGACTTGGGGAAAATGATCCTGGATGTTTAAGAAAGACTAGTAAGTGTGCAGAAGCAGACAGGGGCCTGATCCGTGGGGAAAATTGATTGGATGAAAATTTGAAATTCCTGTTAAGTACTATGAGAACCCATGGAAAAAATATGTAGGATTAAACCTTGTTTTTAAAAGATATTTTCTAGGTCATTTTACAAGTAATAACACTCCATGGATGCAGACGTGTGAAAGTCATTTGCATTTCCATACCAGTTGGGAAACGATCTCTTCAATCTTCCGCTTCTCTGAAACCATATGATTTTAAGATATTGAATTTTCCAAATACACCCCAATGCCAAAATTCCAATTGATGCCCAATTAACCTTTGATAAATGATTTAAAAAACACAAAGTGTTAAGTAGAATCTAAAACAGCCCTGAAAACTCCTGCCCCCTGGTATATCCAAACCTTCTCTAAGCTGTTGAAACACTAATTGAGGTCCTGCAGGGAAGTGATTTTGCATATATCATTAAATTCGTTGACTTTAAGAAGTCGTGTTCATTGAATTATGCTGTACTGGTAAGAGACAAAGAGCTCAGTTAGATTAGTAGATAAGTATGATTTGAAATGGAAAAATGTATCTGAATTTGACTGTGTAGATCAAGGAGGCCATGTGACAAGGGATGTGGGCAGGCTCTAGGGGGTGAGATCAGACAACCAGCAAGGACAGGGGACCTCATCACTACCAGTTAAGGAACTGATTCTACCAAACCCCATGAACTTGGAAGAGAATTCCGTGCTCTAGACAGGATGCAGCCCTTTTGACTCTGTGATTTTAGTTGTATTGGAATCTGAAAAGAGAACCATCCACACTGTACCAAAAATCCTAATCTACAAAACTCTGATCTAGTAAATTAATAATGAGTTATGAAATCATAGAAACTAATATATATCCAGACATATGTATATTTGTATGAAATTGATTCACATGCTTAAAGGAAAATCACAAATCTAGACATAAAAATTATTCCATTTAGCTCATGGCTGAATGATGGTGACACCTCTCTCTCCTTATGTAATGTGGCATGCCTTATGCCCCTTTTACCCAAAACTCATTTCCTGACTTGTGACCACTTCCTCAGATCAGGGATGAATACTAGGCTATGAAAATAAAAGTAAGAACAGAACTATTTTTGAAGATGGTCAGGATCTGTCCCCTCTGGTTCACATTACCATGTTCTCTGAAAAATGAAGAAATCCTAGACAGGGCTTTTGGTAAGAGAGGGCAGTGAACTGCAGGCATCCCAGGTAGACTTGGACCGACTGCTGCCTGCACATTTGCTTAAGATCCTGAAAGGTTTCAGATTCCTGAATGCGGATGACTCCTATGTGGACAAAGTGGCAAAGTTTTCATTTGTGTCTTATGTATGAAAAAAAAACACTGTTTCTTCCATTTATTTTAGAATTTATAAGTCTAAGTGCTTGATTTAATATTGTATACTCTTGATGTCCAAATGGTAAAAAAAAATCTTTAATTAATTAAAGATAAATTCATAGTGGCAAGTACATTTTCTTAGTTCACATTTCCCCATACCCTTACTTGAAACACTTGACACATATTCTCATGTTGTAGATATATATATATGGTCAATTCACTTGCAACCAGATCTAACAAGGGTTATCAAACAGTGTATTAGTCAGCCAAAGGGGTAGTGATGCAAAACACTGGAAATCTGCTGGGTGTTATAAATAGTGTTTATTTGGGGGTAGAAGTTTACAGTTACCAGGCCATAAAGCATGAGTTACTTCCCTCACCAAAGTCTATTTCCACATGTTGGAGCAAGATGGCTCCTGACATCTGTGAGGGTTCAGGCTTTCTGGGTTCCTTTGGGCTCAGCTCCTCTGTTTCCTCCACAAGGTCAGCTATAGAATATGAGGTTCTCTAGGCTTTGCTTCTCTCCACAAGGTCAGCTGTAGATGATCAGGCGAATGGCTCTGTTTTTCTCCCTGGGGCTCCAACAACAGCATCAAACTCTAACATCAAAATGCCAATATTGAAAGCCTGCAACTCGGTCTTTTGTCATGCCTTTTATCTGTGAATCCCCCAAGGGGCAGGTACTCAATGCCCTAATGATATGGCACAATTAAAGCCCTAATCATAACTCAATCAGGCCCACATACAGATCAGATTACAAACATAATCCAATATCTATTTTTTGGAATTCATAATCATATCAAACTGCTACAGAGCCACAATAAATAAGCTCAATTAGTTTGGGCATTAATGAATGAATGTAATTAGTTAGCAAATGATTAATATAAAGGCAAAATTAATCTTTAATTTTGATATAATGAGATTTGTTCCCAAAATCATAAAATATTGATGTACAGAATAAAACACTATGCTATACCCTTAAAAGGTGAGCACTTCATTAGCAGTGACCCTGACAATATTCCAGAAAGTTCATACAATATTCTTTCAACAAACTCATGGAACCCAAATGCATATAATATCCTGCATTGGATTCTAGAAGAGGAAGAGGGTAAGAGTAAAAAGTTAGTTATATCTGAATGAACCCTAGAGTATAGAGTATACTTATAATATTTTACTAATGTAAATATCATAGTTTGACAAATGTACCATGATTATGTAGAATGTTACCAGTAGGTGGAAGTAGGTGAGGGTGTGTGGGAAACTCTGGACAATATCTGCAACTTTTCTATGAATTTAAAATGTTTCAAAAATGAAAATTTATTTAATAAAACACATGGATTGATATCTCAGTATATATGAGTAAACATAGCATTTGACCAAGTGAGGTCTGCCAAAGATGAGGTCATATAAGATAATACTAATCTAAAGCCAGACCCAATCTGCAGTGACTTTAAAACTCACACTCAACAAACTCACACTCAACAAACTAAGGAAGAACTGTTTTTTAACCCAAATACTCCAACTTGCATCCATATACTTTGAAAATTCGTAAGTTGTGTCCACATTATTTTTTTCTCTTCTAGATTTTAATAACAATCTGATTGAAAACTTTTCATTTAGTAACTGCAGCTAGCTAAACACTACAAGCTCAAGCTTCCCCACTTCCTTGAATAAGGGATTAAAGATTTCTGACTAATTTTGAATATAATTTTAATAAATTTTTGAAGATTTCTTTACAAAATATTCATTAACATAGAATACATGATGCTTACTTTATGTGTTCTGAACAAAGGCTTAAATTTATTAAAATTAACATATAACTATCAGAAAAAGGAGAAGTGGAATATTTTGTGTTTATTCAATATCAAAATTGCCTAACTACCTATTTTGTTACTCTATGTGTGCATGTGTGCATAGATATGTGTGCTTAAACATATATATATTTATAACATATATGTTTTATACTATTTATACATATAAACATTTGTAAATTATGATCACCACAGATTCTCTTTGAGTTAGTAGAATAGCACGTTGCTTGGATCAAAATAGGAAGAAGTGTCTACTGAAATCAATTAAAAGAAACTGTTATCATCTTTGCTTTCTTAAACTGTAAAGAAAAATATTCTTACCACCGCGTTTTGCTTTTCAGAAATTTGTCCTATCATTACCACACATATTGATCAGTTGTCTTCAATATTGAATTTTTTACTAAATTTACAAAAATATTAATAAGAGGACACATTTGGCCTCTAGCAGAATGAAATTTCAGAAACTTTTATTATCCTTCCCTTCCTCCAGAATTCATGCCCACACAGCTAAGAAGCCAATAGTGTCACTGCAGATAGAATTAGTCAGGTTAAGATGAGGTTGTCTTAGAATCAGATACCAATTCCAGATACTGGTGTTTTTAAAAGGAGGGGAGGCCTGAAGTCTCAAGCCATGTAGGAAAGCAGTGTGAAGATGGGCAGAAAGGCAGGGTGCCCATACACCAAGTACCACGAAGGACAGGGAACCACCAGGTAAAAAGGGTAGCATGGAGGAATATAAAATTGGGACATGGAAAGACATGGGAGGGCTCTACAGGGAAGGAATGATTTATCCAAAGTCTTAATGTTCATAGGAAATGACAGGGGACTGACCCAGAGATACTTAGCAACTCAGGCATAGGAAAAATAATCAAGGAAGCAATCTCTAATTGAGTTAAGTAGAGAAACTTGTGTTGTTTGTAGCATTTATGCCATATCCTCTTTAATATCATAATTCTACTTGAACAGGAGGATCGTGTACTAGGAAAACTTCACGTTTGTAAAATATCTGTCATAAGAACATGGTAGAACAGGAGCCTGCCTATTTTTCAGCTTCTAGTTTCTTTAATGTTTCTCTGGTCACAAATCCCAGTGAAAAGAATCCATTTATGAGGCTTAGATCAGCAGCACTTCTCCAGGGTGCTGAGGCATGTTCCTGCAATGAACCAGTAAAGAAGAAGGTGAAATTATTAGAACACAGGGTTGGGGTTGAAAATCTTGTTAATCTATCTCTTCTACTTATATTTCAAATATGAGGGAAGAGGGCACCTATTATCTTAGATTCTCTATCAACACTAAGTTGGAAATAATTATATTGTAGTACCCTTTTCAAACTTCCTAGATTCAGACAATTTGGAAATAACACATTTAGAAATTTTTCTAACGTGTATCTCTGAGTGTAAAATGTTCAGACTGAATCCTCTCCCATGATGGCTGCAGTAGATGCCTTCAACATCCAATGCCACATGACTGGCATCGGGCCTTGATTGTGCCATCAGGAGTGTCCAGCATCCACCTGTGGTAGGATTGGGATCATGTCTTTCTCTTTTGGTGATGTCCCAGACTGTGCTATTGCCATCTAACTTCCAAACCATTTTCTATGCTCCCCCAACTTGTGATCTAACCTTTAAGTCACATGATATTCATTTTGTCCTTTCATTTTCTCTTAAAGTCAGTTCATATTTGTTGTTTTCATCCAAGACCACTCATCCCCAAAATATTTGCCATATTTGGCAGAAATTTATCAAAATTCCTTTCCCAAGAATATTTAAGACTATATTAACCTTTTTCACTTCTGCTAATTTATGAAATTGCAAAAAAAAAATCCAAAATGACTCAGTTTATTTCTTGGAATTCTGCTTTACATGTAAATAAACTTGACATATTTGATGATGTTAATTATTTATACTTGCATTCATATATTTATTAAACACATACTAGTTACAATCTACTACAGGCTTGGTACTCTTCCCCTCTGGGATCACTTCAACCATGAAGCAGAAACCAGGAAAGAGCTGTGGAGCAACCCTCTTATCTAATGATCTGAAACCTTGCATCAGGAATAGAGGACCTATAGATCCTTTTCCCTTGATATCAGATATTAACTTAAAAATAATATTTAATTTATTTTTACTAACATCAAGCAAAATGATGCATAATTCACTGTGGTTACATTACTCGACCTGCATTATGTATCTCATATATCATACAAATGATAGGAGCTTAATAGACATTTCTAATTGACATTAAACAGCAATCTCTTTAGTACCCTCAACTCAGTGCTCTAATCAAATTTTAGATTGAGTTGATCCCTGTTTGTCTTTTCTTCTAGAATTCCCTTACATATCCAGAAGCTATGTCAGGAACAAAAATATCCCAATTCCTGGCTTTTTATAATGTTTTGTAGCAAAGTTTCTCTGAGACAACCAGAGAGATGCCACTTAAAAGTTTGTGTTGAATGAACAGATAACATTAATTCAAAAGTTATTTCTGTGTGTGAAATTGTTTTAACATTATATACATTTTTAAAAGAAAATATACAGAATATGTTTGAGGATATTGTGAGGAACTGGAAATATTCCAAAGTTTCCACTTATTTGATCCTAATGCACTAGTTTCTTGTATAGCACCATGTCCGTCCCTCTAATAGAATCCAGTTGTAACCAAACTTTTCTAATTTAAGTGAAAGTTCAGTTAGAGGTCCTCAGGATTTATGAAATTTCAGACTCTTTATCCATAATCCCTCCCCACATTATTGGTTTGTAACTTTCAAAACCATAAGATTTTGGAATGTTATATCATCAGAAACACTGCCAGCTGAGCTGAAAGGGACAATAAGTGGACAAAATTAAAAAGGGGAGGTGAAATTCCACAATTCTACAGAGTGATCAAACTATGCAGATTCAAAGAACCACTGATGAAAAAGGAAGTGTGATGCCTTCGTTTGCCATGCTGCTATCACAAATACTACAGAATGTAATGGCATGAACAATGGTAATTTATGGGCTACCAATTTTCAGGTCAGGAGATGTCCAATATTGAGATATCAGCAATGCATTGTTTTCTCCTCAAAGTCTATAACATTCCAATGCTGGCTAGCAGAGATCCTTGAGGTTCCTCAGTTTCTATGCCTGCCTTGCATTCATAGCAATGTCCTCTCCTTTCTCTCCTGTGTTCTGCTGACTCCTATCTTCTGACTCCTGCCTGAGAATTCTATCTCTGACTGAATTTCTCATGCTAATAATGGATCCCAGTAATCTGGATTATGTTCTCCTTTCATTCAGGTGAACCACGTCTTAACTAAAATAACCTATTACAGAGTTCCTATCTACACTGAGCCCACACCCACAGGATACTGACAATGATTAAGAATATATATGTCATTCAATCTAACATCGATGAAGACAGAGGTTAACTCTGCAGGTAGAGTTATAAGAGACATGGGCTCAAAGACCAGAGGATAGAGCCAGAGGACCAGTCCTCAGGGGACTGCCTGATAACTATAAACCAAGAGGAAGTCGAGCTCAATCAGTCTAGCCTGCCATTATAAATAGACTGAACAGCTAATGAAAAAACTCAACAGCTTAAAGTTTATGGGTATTGGATATTGGCCATGGTATATTACCTCGCAGTAGTTAACTGATGTATTATTTTCTTTTAAATGGCTATCTGTTCTTTTTTTCCCCTTCTTTATTTTCTTTTAAATGTTACATTCAAAAAATATGAGGTCCTCAAATACCCCCACTCCACCCACCCCACCCCTCCCATATCAACGACCTCTTCCATTATTGCAGCACATCCACTGCACCTGGCAAACACATTCTGGAGCACCACTGCACCACATGGACAGTAGTCCACATTGTAGCCCACACTCTCCCCCAGTCCACCCAGTGGGCCACAACAGGACATGCAACATCCAGCATCTGTCCCAGCAGCACCACCTAGGATAACTCCAAATCCTGAAAATGCCCCCACACCATATCACTACTTGCATCTTCCTACCATCAGCAGTAACCTTGGCCACCTTCTCCACATCACTACTACAATTTCTTCCCTTACTAATCACAATAGTTCCCCAGCAGAATACCAGTAATTCCACTCTAATCCATAGTCTATTCCTCCATCCTGTTGACCCTGGGATGGTTATGTCCAGTTCCCCCTCTACATCAAAAGGGGGCTTAGATTCCACATGGATGATGGATACAATTCTGCTTGCAGCTCTAGGCACTCTTGGCTCCCTGGTGTGGTGGTTGACCCTCTTCACTTCCCTGTCAGCTGGCCAGGGTAAATCCAACAAACCAGAGGGTAGAAGCCACAAGTCTGCTGAGGCCCAGGGCCTGGTTGTCACATGGACAGTTCAGAGATTCTGGTATCCTGAGTATACACTAACCCAAATGCCAACCACAGGTCCGGTTAAAGTAACAGAAGAGGCATGTGTATAAAGATCATATCTGAGTCCAACTCCATCACACTCAGGAACACAATCTTCAAAATCAGGCTAACTGACATGGCCCTGAACTCCAGAGCCATCTCCATGGCCATAGAACCTGTAGGTCTCTGCAGCCCTCTTGAGAACCAGCACCTGAGTTTCCATCTACCTTGGTTGTCCCTGGTACTCTGCTGAGGAGTGCATAAGCATCACCCCTCTGATGACCTTCTGACTCTTTTTTGGAGACTCATAGCCATATAAACTCACTTTTCCTTTCCATTTCCCCCTTTTTTCAAAAGTCAAAAAGCAGTTTTTAACACCTGATATTACATGTAGGCTGAGATATTCTTCTGGTCTGAGTTGACCTCTTAATTCAAGGACTTTTTCTAGTTACATCATCAGCTGGTGCTTGGTAGTAATCCCTTAGCACAAAGGAGGCTCATCCCTGGGAGTTGTGTCCCATGCTGGGGGGAAGGCAATGCATCTACATGCTGAGTTTGACTTAAAGATTGGCTGTATTTGAGCAATATGAAGGCTCTCAGGAGGTAAGTCTTAGGCACCCTGCAGCTCTAGGCCTAGTTAATATTTCAAGCACACAGGCTCATAATCAGAGCCATCAGTATCAACCGCTCATCGTTGGACCATTCATCTTTGTTGGTTTTTGCCATTGCTTCTCCCCCTGCCCTGATTTATTTTACTTTTAATCACTTAAAAAGGGCATGGTAGATATTTTACCATTACATATGCATATATTTTTCTCCTCAGCTACAATGATAGGAGGGATCTTTACAACTGACAGAGTAATCACTCAACAATTATTTCTTGTCTGAATGAAAGACATGGATTCAGTGATTTTAAAATGCCTCTCATTACTAGCAGTAGAGAGCTGTTATGTATGTCAGAGTGTTTGGTGTTTTCTCCTCAGTTGTAATGAGATATTTGGAGAAACAAAATTTCACCCACCAATGTATTTGCAAAGCAATTTCAGAAATAACACTGTATTGTCTGGAGTATTTTTACTTTTACCCTGAGAGTAATGTGATAATTAAAGGTTACCCAAAGTTTTCAGGTTACAGAAGACTTAAGAGCCATAAATACTTTCAGTGCCCAAGGGATGATTAGAAAGAAAGTTGACAGTTGATGAAAAGTTCAGGATAAAAGTTGACCCATATTTCTAGAAGGGTAAGCTCATGAATTAGATAGTTACCTTTGAAAGAATGAGAATGGATGAAATAGATGGAGAAAAGAAAAAGGGCTTTAGAAAAGGATGCAGACTTTCAATTATTCTGTGAATATTTGAGTATAGACTGTTCAGGTTTGTCAGTTTATGAAGTGGGTCGGCTTTCACAATAGGTATTTATTAATGTACAAGCTTGCATTTTGAGGTTGAGAGAAATGTCTAAATTGAAGCATCATCATTCAGTGCTTTTTTCCTGAAGACTGGCTGCCAGGAATCCTGGACTCTATCACGTGAAAAAGGCACTTGGTAGCATCTGCTTGCCTCTTCCTTTTCTTCCATGTTTCATTGTTTTCAGCTCCTCAATTTCTTGGCTTTCTCTATCTTTGCCTGAATTTCATTTTCTTATAAAAGAATTAGTAACAGAACTGAGACCCACTGTGGGCCAGGCATCAACTGAAGTAACTTAATCAAAGTTTTACACCTACAATAGGTTACACCCATGGAATGGATTAATTTTAATATCTTGCTTTACTGAGATCTATACTGCTTCATACCATCAGGTATACATATATTTCTTTTTGTATTACTTTTCTTTTATATACAGATGAACATACAATATTTGGAAATGTTGTAAAACTAAACTTGTATATGTATCACTTCAGAAATGTAGTAGTATGATGTCGTAAACCCAGGTCTTATAACAATATGGAAAACATTTAACATTTGGTGAGTTTTATGGTTCAACCATTTTTAATAGAAACAGGGTGACAATCACAGGAATAGGCAGCACTGTGGAAAGCTGTATATCCAATATAAGAGCAACATATTTCATTTAATCAGCAACGTCAACTATCATATAAGCATTCTTCAATAATCCTGTTCATGAAATATATTCAGCATTAAATGGCAATAATAAAAGAAAATTCATAAGTATAGGAAAAAAACAAGGTAGAGAAACAAATCAAATCACCTTACATGAGAGGCTTTACAGAGAGGCTTGGATAAAAAACAGAATCCATGGAATGAAAGAGTAAGGGAGGAAAATGACTTTCTACTGGGAATGTTCTGATTATAAAGGACCAAGGATTTACTCTTGGGAGGTCCAGAGTTGGAGTACGATGGGGGACAAGGAAGACTATTGAAGGAATAAGAAATCAAGACGGCAAATTATTCAGCATTAAGGAGTCAATTTTGAAGAGAGAATCAGCCCACCAGGATGTAAACTTTATGAATCTTGCCTCAAGGATGAGAGATTTATTGGCCCCATCATTTGAACTGCTCATGAAAAACATGCAGATTTCTATGGTACAAATACCTAGAAGATGTGACTTTCCAGGCAGATGGAGGAAGCAGCTGGTGCTGCAAGACTCAATGCCCTACAGCCCTAGGAGGGGTTTTTGTTCAAGGCTGAAGCACTGTGGGAAGATAGCTCTTACATTGCTGACAGTAATAATTTCCTGAATCTTCAGGTTGGGATCTGCTGATGGTGAGAGTGAAATCTGTCCCAGAACCACTGCCAGTGAATCAATCAAGGACCCCAGGTAGCCGGTAGGATGCACCAGAGATAAGCAGTTTAGGAGCCTCTCCTGGTTTATGCTGACACCCATTTAAGTAGCTGCTAACACTGTGACTCAGCTTGCATTTGAGCATGAACATCTCTCCGGGAGATGCAGCCACAGAGCCTGGAGACTGGGTCAGCACAAATACATAAAATATGTATCTAAATGTAGGCTTTGTTATTTACCATATGTAATCACATCTGTTTTTCATTAAATGATTTATTCGCCCTGCATATTAAAACCATTCTCCAACTAAATAAAGGTTTTTTTTCTTCTAAACCTTTCACCAGAGACCCAGAGCACCAGGAGGTTGAGGAGTTGGGACTGTGACATCATTGTGCTCCCCAGTCTGATGCACTCAGGCCCTGTCTCCAGGGAAAAGCATTAATAGAGCTCTGAGCAGACAACCAAGTCCCTGAGGAGCCTATGCAAATTAGTAGAGAGTATTAAGGCAAACATTCATGTGCAGTGAGTTGTAAAGATAAATAATGGAAGGAGATAAAAATAGCATGACCACAGGAACAGCAACTGTACACCTGTAAAAGGCCAGAGATCAACTTTACATCCCAATTTTCAACAAAGTTCAACAAAACAGACAAATTTAAATATTTCGTCACTAATTATATTTCTTCAAATCAGCTGCAACTACCTTGAAGATAAATGGATTTTGTAATAATATACCTGCATATGTAAGTGTATAATTTCAGAAGTTAATTAAGTCTTATAAATATTGTGCCAAAACCTATGTGGATTATGTTCATATCATTGGATAGATGAAGAGGTGGTGCACCAACTGTGCATCTATCCCAGTTTACTCTGAATTTTAAACGGATATTTGAAGTTCCCCTTCGAATCCCAAAGTCACCTCAATATGCCCAAAACAAGAGATCTACGTTCCTTTCAACACTATCTCCAGAAATGAGTTACCAAACACTTACAAGTCACTCTTAGCACTGTCGTTTAAGTCCATCACTTTCTGAAATCACTAATGTAGTGATTAGCAGAACTGAAGTGATCATAAGTAAAATGGTTTCAGCTCCCAAGGTCTTATATTCCTACCCAAAATAAATGATACTTATATAATTATGCAAATAACAATATCATGAACACTTCTAAGCATAGGACATTAAATTATGAACAAGTAAAACAGACTTCATAAGGGATTCATTTTACTGGGAGGGGCACACAATACATAAATAACTTTCTGCAATGACTACAGTAGTGCTTCTCTGAGATTTCCTCCCTGTAGCAATGCTGTTACTCAGGAAAGGTAGGGCAATGTGAACCTGGTCCGTTTCATGGTCAACCTTCTGCACGAACAGCCAGAGTAAAAGAGAAAATTTGGGAATGTTTTATCAAAAAGAATTCTTCCTCTCTCATGAATTTATCTTTTCCTGTAAGCATATTTTCATAATGCTCCTAAGAGGTTTCCCTTTTTACATGTCCTAAGGCATGTGTTATTCCAATTCTAATGAAGTTTCCTGCAGTGTGTCTCCATAGACCCCATTAACTTAGGAGAGGGTCCCCACCCAGCATTCAGGAATGGTGCTGCACATACACACATCATCAGGAAAGGCATTCCTTCTCATCAGCAACCCCTGTGTTCTTGGTCCACTACATATTTGAGTTTAGAATGTGCTAATACTTTCTTCACATTTCCTCTCTACCCCCGTGTATTTTTCCTGCTCCTCCATCAAGGTACATTGAATATACATTCTTAAGTTTGCATATTTGAATTCAATTTCTACTACCTAAAAGATCGGTTTCCTTCTTCAATGCAATATATTCCCCTCCCCACGCTTACACACATTCAAAAATATAAAATCATCGTGATGGTAAAACAGGATGTGTCCTGTAGACACAAAATGTTCATAAAAGTAGATTTCTTTGTTACTTTGTGTATTTCTAACAAAGTCTCTAGTGGACTTACTGGTGTTCTACTGGGGAACTATTGTGATTAGTAAGGGAAGAAACTGTAGTAGTGATGTGAAGAAGGGTGGCCATGATGACTGCTGATGGTCAGGAGAGTGAAGAAGAGATATGGTGTGGGGGCATTTTCAGGATTTGGAGTTGTCCTAGGTGGTGCTGCAGAGATGGATACTGGACGTTGTGTGTCCTGTCATGGCCCACTGGGTGGACTGGTGGAAAGTGTGGACTAAAAAGTGGGCCACTGTCCATGTGGTGCAGTGGTGCTCCAGAATGTATTCACCAGGTGCAGTGGGAGTGCCACAATGATGGAAGAGGTTGTTGATGTGGGAAGGGTGGTGTAGGGGATATATGGGGACCTCATATTTTTTGAATGTAACATTTAAAAGAAAATAAAGAAGAAAAAAATCAACCTATAATTAGTAGCAAAGAGAGAAGGTATGGAATATATAATTTTGTTTTTATTCAATATCAAAATTGCCTAAGTCCCTATTCAGTTACTCTATGTGTTCATGTGCATGCATGTGTGTATAGACCTTTGCGGTTAAACATATATATATATATATATATATATATATATGTTTACATACATATATATAATATACATGGATTGTAATATTTATGTATATAAACATTTGCAAATTTTGATCACCACAGTTTCTCTTTGAGTTACTAGAATAGCACAGGCTGCTTGGATCAAAGTATGAAAAAGTTTCTACCAAAATCATTTTTAAAAAATCATATCATCATTGCTATCTTAAATTGGAAAGAAAATTTATCTTGCCACCACATATTGCTTTGGGAATATTTGCCCTGTCATTACCACAAACATTGATTATTCAATTATTTCACTGAATTTACAATAGTAGTAATAATTCTAGGAAACTGCTGGCCTCCAGCAGAGCGAATTTTCAGAAGCATTCTTTTCTCCTTCCATTCCCCCAGAATTCATGTCCACCCAGAACCTCAGAATATGAAATCCAGTCACTGCAGATAGAATTAGTTAAATTAAGATGAGACTGTCCTAGAATAGGGGCTGGTGTCTTTCTAAGGAGGGGAGGCAAGGAGACTCGGACCCACAGAAGAGGGCTGTGGGAAGATGGGCAGAGAGACAGGTGCCCCCACACCAGGCACCGCTCAGAACTAGGAGCCCCCAGGCACAGAAGGTTTCTCCTCGCAGCCTGGAATTGCCTTGTCCTGTGGACACCTGGATTTTGCACTCCGGCCTCCAGAACTTGAAAGAAGGCCCCTTGGTGTTTCTGGTGCTTTCATGCAGGTGTGCACATTTTCCAGGGGTGGCCCAGTCCTACCAATGGCAGTGCATGTGTACTGGCTGCAGCGACCCCAGGTGGGGACCAGGGTCAGTCCAAGAAGTCCATGCCTTTGTAGAAGACTCAGTACCCGGGTTGGGCCATTGTGTCAGAGTCAGCATCACACCTGAGTAGCACACCCTAAGGACTGGATGCTGGATCTATTGTCTGGGGTTCCACAGGAGGGAAGGGTCCTCAGGTGGCACAGTTGGGGACATGGACTCCCGCACTCTGTGCAGCTGCCATATTCACACTTCATCCTCCTGGGGAGTCTGAAGTACAGAGGGTACCTACAGCACCTGGTGGCATGGCCACATGATGGACTATGGGCAACAGTGAGGCCCAGCCCAAAGGCATGACCACACTTATGGATGGCCATAATGAGCAGGTCCATCTAGAAAGATACTAAAACAAAGATAAAAGATGAAATCAGTATTAGAATTAAACAATTTTCTAATGCTAGCATCTGAGGTAATTGATGAAAAATAGATACCATTTAACTGTTTGCAATCTCTTCTCCTGCTAATGGAGACAGACACAAATAAAATGTCACTTTACATTTCATACTTGCATAAAACAATATGGATTAAAGATAAGTAAAATTAATTTAGAAGAATCCTCATTTGATCTAAATGAAATCTCATGTGCCAGAGATGCTCAAATAAATCTTCAACAGATACATGTGGTAAGTTGGTGTTAGGATTAGTGCTCTTAATTTAAAAGTTTCTGTGAGAAAGAGATGCTAGTATTCTGTAACTGTTGGGTGTTCTGCTTTCAATGTGATCAGTCCTCATGTCATAAAGTAAATGTCAACAAATCTTTAGTACAAATTATACATTTGTTATCCTCTACTACTTCTCAATGAGAAAATAATTGAGAGTTTTCTTGTTGCTCAAATGCAGTCTCTCTTTAAGTCAAATTCAACATATAAACACACTAACTTCCTCCCAATAAGGACATGACTCCCAGGGATTAACGTCCCTGGCACTGAGGGATTAGTACCAAGAGCCAATTAACAATGCAACTGGAAAAAGACCTTGACCAAAAGGGGGAAAAGTTAAAGACAAATGAGTTTGTATGGCTGAGAGACTTCAAAGTGAGTTGAAATTTCATTCCAAAGGTTATATTTATGCACATCTCAGCAGGATCTCATTCACTTCCAAATTAATATTGCCTCTAATAACAGGGTCCTGAGGACTCTGGAGATATCTAGACACTTCAGTCAGGGCAGACTGCTCAGAAGTTTGGTGCCCTGTCAGTGGACCCTACTTAGCAATTTAAGCTCCCCAGTGTGACAGAGTTGGACTGAGTTGTGATTTCCCTGCACATGACTCTTCTGCCCGTTCTATTTGAATCAATAGTTAGTATTAGAGTTCATAGGTTTATATGTAAAAGACTTAAATATCTGAGCTGTCCATGTGCCAGTTGGGCCTTGAATCTCAAATGAGTTGCAAAACCAATGCTCCACTTTGTTGGATTAATCCAGGACAACAAACAAGGAAATGGTGATGGACAATGACCATTCCAGGAGCAGAGAGAGGTTACAAATCTAAGCAAGAAAGTCCCATCCATCTGCCCCATCAGGTCTAAGTCTCCTCTAAGGTAGAGGTGGAGTTGGTATCACCATTTCAGAATGCTCAACATTGGAGACTGAATGATGGACTACATTAGACTTAATGTTATTCTACTATAAACTTATTGTGAATCTAGCAATGGAAAGCTTTTGCCATTGACGTGGAGACATTGGCCATGGAGGTTCTGAGGGGATGGAGAGGGAAAAATAGGTATTATATGTGGGCATTTTCAGGATTTGGGAGTTGTCCTGAATGAAATTGCAAAGACAGATACAGGATATTGTTTATCTTGTCCTAATTTACCAAAGTTGTGCATGAAAGAGTATAGACTACAAGGAAAACTATCATCTACCATTAGTGGAAATGTTTCAAAATGTGTTTATCAATTGTAAAAAATGTCCAACACTAATGAAGGATGTTGTTAATGTGGGAAAATGTGCCAGGGGTAGAGAGGAGGACATACGGGAATCCCCTATAGTTTAAGTAACATTTCTGTACTGTAAATATCTTTTAAAATTTATTTTCAAGTATTAAAAAAGAGATAGACCCTTTCCAAAAAAGAAAATCACTAGTTGAATTTTCCTTTAGCATGCACTTTTATTTTCTGTTTTTATTTTTGCCCAATGTTGCCTGTGAAGTAAAACCCTGGTACAAAACTATAAATTGTCATTTACATCATACACTAAATGACAGAACCACTTTAGCAAGAGAATTTACATTGTCCTCTATTGTTTCCAGGGCAAGACTCCTGAGTATCTTCAACAAGCAAATATTTTACATTTGCCTAATGTATTATTTGCAACATTTCCCAATATTTATACCAAGTTCAACCAGGACTCTTTGTGCATAAAGGTGGGCAAAGCACAGACAAAGTCAATGTACCCAAAAAATGGAGTGATAGATGCATCACATATTTTACCCATAATCTTCTGAGACTAGACGAAGTTAACTTTCCCAAAATGATAATGAAAAGTACCAGGAAAACTTGAAGTGTTATTATAGTTCCCTCAGATATACTACAAGGTAGAGAGAGATCTGTTCTCTATATTTAGATCTCATTAACTAGGACCACAGCAGAAGACAGAAGCAAAAACGTAAAATCTTACTAAAACCACAATGATTTTTTTAAATTACCTATTATTGGCACTTTCTGAGATAAAAATCTTGAAAAAATGCTAAACTGGAAGTTATACTACAATAGTTTGTGTAAAAACCAGACTTTTTAGACATTCTTGAAGAAAGAACATTGAGGAATTCATGAGAGAACTCAATCCCTGAAATTTTACCAATCACATAAACAACTAAGAACATCTTTGTATTCAAGATTAACTGAATATCAGAATCAGGTGGCAAACTATTTAAAAATGTGAATCTTGAGACACTTCTTGACAAACTTGTCAGAACTCCCAGGATTTGAATTTGGGAATCTGTTCTATGCAAAGTCACCAAATATATAGTCTTTCTGCACAAGTTCATGAAGGCCCATTTAGAAATTAATGCCGCATCTTTTCAAGTGCTTTCTTATTTCCTATTTCATTTAGTTCTGCTCTTATCTTTGTTCTTTCTTTCTTTCTTCTTCCTGTAGGGTTACTTTGTTGTTTTTTTTACTAATTCCTCCAAATGTGCAGTTAGTTCTTCAATTTTTGCTCTTTCTTCTTTTTTGATATATGAATTTATGGCTATACATTTCACTGTCAGTACTACTTTTGCTGCATCCCATAAGTTTTATTATTTTGTGTTATCATTTTCATTAGTTTCAAGGTAGTTATTAATTTCTTTTGAGAGTTCCTCTTTGACTAACTGTTTTTCTAGGAGTGTGATGCTTAATTTCCATATCTTGGTGTGAAATCTGGGCCTCTGGCCCTTGCAGATTTCCAGCTTCACTCCACTGTGGTCAGAGATATTATTTTGTATGATTTCTATCTTTCTGAATTTATTGAGCCTTTCTTTGTGGCCTAGCATATGGTCTATCTTGGAGAATGATCCATGTGCACTTGAGAAAAATGTATATCCTGCTGTGTTGGGGTTTAATGATCTGTATATGTATATTAAATCCAGCTCCACTAATATACTGTTCAAAGTTTTTGTTTCTTTAGTGATTCTCTTTTGAGATGTTGTGTCCAAAGTTGAAGTGGTGTATTAAAGTCTCCCACTATAATTGTAGAGGCATCTCTTCTTCCATTTAGTTTTTCCAGTGTTTGCCTCATGTATTTGGAGGCACCTTTGTTAGGAGCATAATTATTTATGATTGTTCATTCTTCTTGAAAGATTATCCCTTTCACTAATATGTAGTAGCGTTCTTTGTCTCTCACAATTTTTTCACATTTAAAGTCTGTTTTTTCTGATATTAAAATAGCTACTCCTGCCTTTATTTGGTTATTGTTTGCTTGTAAGATTGTTTTCCAGCCATTCACTTTCAACTTCAATGAATCCCTGGGTCTAAGATGCATTTCTTGTAGACAGCATATAGATGGGTCATATTTCCTTATCCAATCTTCCAGTTTGAATCTTTTGACAGGTGAGTTTAATCCATTGACATTCAGTGTTATTACTTTCAAATAATTATTTATGTTAGCCATATTTTGTTTAGACTTGTGTTTGTCATATTTTGTTTGTTTGTTTCCTTCTCTTTTTGTCTTTTTTGTTGCTTTTACACTCTCCTCCAACTCTGCCTCTCCTGTTCTTTTCTTTCTTCCTGCAGAACTCCCTTTAGTATTTCTTGAAGGGCAGGGTTCTTGTTGGCATGCTCTTTTAATTTCTGTTTATTTGTGAATATTTTGAACTCTCCATCATTTCTGAATGTTAGTTTTGCTGGGTAGAGTATTCTTGGTTGGAAATTTTTTTCTTTTAGTACATTAACTATATCATACCACTGCCTTCTTGCTTCCATGGTTTTAGATGAGAAATCAGCACTTATCTTATGGAGCCTCCCTTGTATGTTATGGTTCTCTTTTCTCTTGCTGCTTTTAGAATTTTCTCTTTGTCTTGAGCATTCAATAATTTGACAAATATATGTCTTGGGGAGAGCTTGTTGGGATTTATGGTGTTTGGGGTGCATTGTACTTCCTGGGCTTGTACATCCCTCTCTCTCAGTAGATTTGGGAAGTTTTCAGGCATTATTTCCTGCAACACCCCTTCTGTCCCCTTTCCCATCTCTTCTCCTTCTGTGATGCCTATAATACGTATGTTTGTGTATTTTGCAATGTCATTCAGGTCCCTACGTCCTAGCTGGATTTTTTCTATCTTTTTATTGAACAGTTCTACTATCTGTTTGATTTCAGATATACTGTATTCCATGTCACTAATTCTCTCTTCTGCCTCTTCTAATTTGCTGCTATTTGCTGAGTGTATTTTTTATATCTTGAACTGTGTTGTTCATCACCATCATATCTGTTTTCTTTTTGTGTATGTCTGCAATTTCCTCTCCAAGTCTTTTCTTCATATTGTTAATCTCTTCCTTTACTTCATTAAATTTGTCTCTAATATATGTTTTGAGATCTTTAATTACTTGTCTGATGTTCTGCTCCCCTTCCTGGTTTTTAATTTGTTCACTGGATTCAGCCATGTTTTCCTGATTATTGGTTTGGTTTATAGCTTTTTGTTGCTGTCTGGTCATCATTTTACCTTGACGGGTTTAATCAGTTCCTTAGCTTCTTTGTCTAGTCTTGGGGATTAATTAGTTGCTGTTCATGTGTAAGTGTTATGTCTTCTCTTTGTCACTTTGTTCTTCTTACTCTATTTTCTTGTTGCTGGCTAAGTTCACAGTGAAGGAAAATATTAGGGCCAAGGAAAGCAAAATGAGTAATGAAAGAAAATGTATAAAGTAGTATTGGTAATAAGTGTTAACAGAACAACAATGTGAGATCTGGGAGAATGGACATTAGACTCATGTAAGTTGTGTAGAGTTATAGCAGTAAGTAGAGTACCTATAATGAGACAGTCAACTGAATATGGGGAGGAATATAGTATGAATTAAAAACCCAGTGTTTTCATGAGAGAGTGAAAGAGAAAAGAAAGACAATATTATCAAGAGTGGATAAAAGACAGAAAACAGAACAAAGGTATTAGAAATTAAAAGTCAGACAATTTGGGGGCCAAAGAAAGGGATGTGGAATGTAAGAGAAACAGTAGATGATGAGGGATAGAAAGATGTGGGGGAAAGGGGATAGTGTAGGTGGTCAAAATCAATGCACAGAGAAAAGAGGAAATGGAGGATGAGGAAACACAGCAAGTGTGAAGGCTCCCTGCAGCACCTATTATATAAAGAAAATAAAATAAAATAAGAAGAAAAAGAGAGAAAAGAAAAAGGAGAGAAGAGAAAAGCAGTGGGCAAAGAAAAGTGGGGGGGGGGGGAACAAGCAAGAAAAGTAAAAGAGAAGAAAAAAAAAACTAAGTTAATGAAAAAGGACCTTGGGGGACAAAACGGGAGAAAAGACCAGGAGACAATGCATTATTAGCAACCAAGACAAAAAACAAAACAAAACAAAAAACAAAAAAAACCAACGTTTTAAGCTGGGAATCCTCTTTGCAGTTAAATATTACACTCAGGGATCTGACCTTCTCCCTTTCTCCTTTCCTCATTTCTCTCTCTCCCAAGGCAGCAGGAAAGCTGCCTGAGAGGTCCAGTAGGAGATTCAAGTAGGTCCTTGTTGAACCAACTCAACACAGCAGACTATGACTCTTTATTTCAAGCGTGAGATAACCTACACCTCACCAGAAACCCCAAATATACTACTGGAAGCTTGGATCACACCTCCTACAGTCCCTTCCCCTTAGGTGTGTTAGGTGTGTTGATTTTCTGACTCCACCTTCTCTCAGACCAAGTTTCCTATCCCAGGACATTTAGTTAAATTGGGATTTCTCATCAGATTCACCTCTCCTTTCTTCCTATATTCTCCCTAAGTCAGCTGGTACACTCCTCTAAGTTCATGGAGAGAGAAAAAAAAAAACAACCCAAATGCCAAGGGTTAGGGTAATCAAAGACCTCAGACAGAACTCAGGGCATGGTGGATTCAGTGATGGGAAGTCTGTGATATTGCAGACTCAAGGTTTGTGAGTCTCTGGAGTGTGGGCCACCAGGGTTTAGGCGACACAGACCTGGGAACCACGCATCTGGTTAACAGGGGGCCTGGGAACACTGCAGCACAACACAGCCTTCAGGGATCCCCACAGCCAGGTCTCCAGCCCTAGGGGGAGGGTTCCCACCCACAACCTCTGACCTCCGTGTCAGAAACCCAAAATTCCACCTCTCACAAGAACCTCTTCTGTCACTGTCTCACCAAATCAATGTCCAGACACCTCCTGCCCTGCAAGCACCTGAAACAGCCCAGTCCAGCAGGATTCCAACCTACTCAGCCTCTTCTTTGCAGGAGAGATTATGAGGTGCACTCACTCAGACGCCATCTTGCCCCACCTCCCAAGACATATTTTATACCTTGTTTAATTTTAAATGGAGTGATTTTCCTAAGTTTTTAGGTTGGACATAATTGCAATCACATGTTTCCTAATAGAAGGGAGGTGGGATAATTTGACAGACAAACAGAGGAGAAGAAAAGTGAGGGTAGAGCATAGAGACATTTGAAGATTTTGGATCTGAAGGTGGAGTAATGAAGTCTCAAAGCAACGAATTCCGGCAGCCTCCACAGACTGGTAGAGGCAAGGAATATACTCTCCTGAAGAGCATTCAAAACTGTGGTCTTTCAGACACCTTGATTTCAGGCATGTGGTGCAATTTCAATTTTCTGGCTTCCACACTGTGAGAATTGAATTCTATTATTATGTCTTATCAAGTTTCATTTAATTTGTTAAAGCAGCCACAGTAAACTAATTTAATCATTTATAATTGATAAATAATTGAGGCATTTTTGAAAGACATATGATAATATTATCAATCGTAAGAAGCATGTATTTCCTATGAATCAGGTTCAGCTCATAGCATTTTTTTATGTTTATATTTGAATTTTTATTAATTTACAGAAACAGACCCAAATCACAAATCCACAATCAGGGAGTTCACCACCATCCAGGTCAAGGAAAATGAACAGATCAAATCCCACATTCCCGTTGGCACTCCCTTCACTGATTACTTTCCAAGATCAACCACTATCTTGACTATTTCCCACAGATTGGATTTCCCTGTATTGAGTTTTCTCTGAATAGGACCATCATGATTGTCTCCTCTTGACTGACTTCTTTGCTCAGCAATATTTTTGGGAGTATGTTCCATGTGAGGTTGTGTAAAAACCTGATGTTCATTGCTGTGCAGTAATTGAGTAAATGAAGAGACCATCATTTTTTTATTTATCCTAATGTTGGATACTTGGGTCATTTCCAATTTGGGAATCTTAAAATCATGCTGATTTGAACATTCTTTTATATCTTTTGCTGCAGTGTTGAAGGAATTTCTGTTGGACATTCTTGGAATGGACTGATTAATCTTTTTTTCTTTTTTTAAATTTTTGTCTTTATTTATTTTTAATGTTACATTAAAAAAATATGAGGTCCACATATACTTCCCCAGCCCCCTCACCCCATTCCTCCCATAACAACAACCTCCTCTATCATCATGGGACTTTCATTTCACTTGGTGAATACATCTCTGAGCACTGCTGCCCCACATGGTCAATGGTCCACATTACAGTTTACACTATCCCCAGCTCATAGCATTTTATGTGTGTTGATTCTTTTTTACTTGACAACACCTCTACATAATAGGTGCAATTATTATATCCACATTATATCTGAGAAAATCTTGCCACTCAGAGGTTAAGTAATTTACTCAAGAATACATGGGTAGAATGTTTGAGAGATGTACAAAAAGGGTAACTAAATTGATACTTGAGGGGAAATGGTCATGGGGAAATTTGCACATATTTATAAGTCAATTAGACAAGAGTGGACCGGACTTTAATAGGAAGAGAACAACAGAAAGAGGTAATATTCTACCTATGTTAATGTTCTTTTCTTTTCCAAAGCAAAGGTAGATTGCAGCAAAGGCATTGCACTAGGCCTGTAAAAGTACACTCAGGAGACCCTGAGCAGAAGGGCCTGCCTAGGCAGAGGGATCAGTAGGTAAGGAGGGAGAGTGACAGACAAGACCTTCAGAGGAGAGTCTGAACGTGTGATGGCCAGGATGATATCTTTGTATTATATTTGGAGGATAATAACAGGGTATGAAGGGAGGGAAAGAGAATGAGAAGGAATCAAAATAGGAAAGTTTAAATAAAGGAGGCATAGGGAAGAGATAGTTGATGCATCTGGGTACAAAACTCTCTGATATGGACTTTTTTGGAGCATGAATATGTCATCAGAAGAAGCTAGAATTAGTCTGCCAGGTGGTCGAAGACCTGTGGTTCAGGCAACACAAAGCCATGCTGGTGGCCAGGTAATAGACATGAGAAGGAAACTAAAGATCATAGAGCCTAGATCAGCCAGTCTTCAAGGGACCTGCCAGATAACTGTAAATCAAGAGTAAGTCCAGCCACATCTGTGTAGTCTGCTCATATTAACATTTTGCACAGTTTAAAAAAAACCTCAACGGCTTAAGTGTTATGTTATTGGATTTGGGGCATGATATATTACATGGCAGTAGCTATCTGATATATTAATATTATCTTGTTTTAAATTGCTTTCCATTTGTATATCATAATCTTCTCCCATACTTTGATTTGGATTTTTTTCCTTTCACTTAAAAATGACATAGCATTTATTTTACATACGTAAAATAGTTTTTTCTTCTATTAACTATGCTGATAAGTGTGATCCTTGCAATTGACATATTAATTTCTCAATGCTCAATAAATATTGCTTAAGTCAATGAGTGACATGGATTCACTGATTTTAAAATGCCCATCATTATAACCAGTAAAGAGTAGTTATGTATGTGAGTGTTTGGAGAATTCTCCTCAGTTGGATGAGAAATTTGGTAAAACAATTGTATTTATGAAGCAATTTCAGAAATAATACTGGAATTTCTGGATTATTTCCACGTTTACACTGAGATTAATGTGTTAATTAAAGGTTATCCAAAGTGGTCACCTTATAGCAGACTTAAGAAACATTAATGTTAAGAAACATTCGGAGCCCAATGGTGATTAGAGAGAAATTGACAATTGGTGAAAAAGTTCAGGAGAAAAATTGTCGTATATTTCTAGAGGAATAAAGCTGAAGAATTAGAGTCTTGCCTTGAAAGAATGAGCGTAACTGAAAGAGATGGAGAAATGAAAAGGGCTATACAAAAGGAGGCAGACATTCAGTTGTGCTGTGAATACTTGAATATAGACTTTTCTAGGTTGCAAGGCTATTGAAATGGGCTGACTTTCACGATTGGTATTTATTAACTTACAAGCGTACACTTTTGAGGCTGAGAAAAATTCCTATCTCGAGACCTCGTCAGTCAATTGTTTCTTCCTGAATAATGGCCGCCAGTGATTCTGGACTCCTCTGTCACATGGCAAGGCACTTGGTGTCACCTGCTTGTCTCTTCCTTGTCTTCCAGTGTTCATGGATTTCACGTTTCTACTGCCATGGCTTTCTCTTTCTTTGTCTGAATCTCATTCTCTTATTTAAAAAGCTCCAGTAAAGATATTGAGACCCAGAATGCACCAGGTTTAATTGAAGTAACCTATTCAAATTTTTCCACATAAAATAGGTATACCCACATAATTGATCAACTTTAAGATCATGCTTTACTGAGGTGCATGTAGCCTCAGGCAATCAAATAAGCATTTATTCTTTTTTTTACCATTTTTCTTGTTTACAAGATGGAACATATAATATTTGGAAAATGCTGGACATTGTATGTCTTGCCATGGTCCACTGGGTGAACTGGGGGAGAGTGTAAACTACAATGTAAACCACTATCCATGTGGTGCAGCAGTGCTCCAAAATGTATTCACTAAATACAATGAATGTCCCACGATGATGAAAGAGGTTGTTGATGTGGGAGGAGTGGGAGGGTGGGGGGTATATGGGTACCTCATATTTTTTAAATGTAATATTTAAAAAAATTAAGAGAAAAAGAAAAAAAAGAATACATTTGTAAATATGTCATTTCAAACATATGGAAATATGATGAAACAAACACAGATGTCATAACATATGGATAATATTTAACTTTTTGTGAGTTTTATAGAAACAGGGTGATAAGCACGATATTATTAAGCATGGTGGAAAACTTTATGTCCAAACTAAGATCAATATATTTCATTTAAACAGCAGCATCCCCTATAACATAAGCATTCTTCAATGAGCCTATATATTATATGTATTTATAATTATTATTTATTGCCAATAAGAAATGGAAAATGTTATTTAAAGAAAAAAAAAAGAATTGTAGAGTAGCATATCAAATCACCTTATTTGATACTGTAAACAGAGGTTTTGATGGAAAAGAGAATCCATTGAAGGAAAGATTAAGGGAGGAAAATGACTTCCCATGGGGGAAGTTTTAAATATAAGGGATCAAGGATATAATCTTGGGAGGTCTAGAGTTGGAGAATGATGGGGGTCAAATAATATATATATATATTTTTTTAAAGATTCATTTATTTATTTAATTCCCCCCCTTCCCCGGTTGTCTGTTCTCTGTGTCCATTTGCTGCGTCTTGTTTCTTTGTCTGCTTCTGTTGTCGTCTGCAGCACGGGAAGTGTGGGCGGCGCCATTCCTGGGCAGGCTGCACTTTCTTTCGCGCTGGGCGGCTCTCCTTAAGGGGCACACTCCTTGTGCATGGGGCTCCCCTATGCGGGGGACACCCTTGCGTGGCAGGGCACTCCTCCCGCGCATCAGCACTGCGCATGGGCCAGCTCCACACGGGTCAAGGAGGCCTGGGCTTTGAACCACGGATCTCCCATGTGGTAGACAGATGCCCTAACCACTGGGCCAAGTCCGTTTCCCCAAATAATATATTGATAGAATAAGAAATCAAGATAGCAAATATTCAGCATTAAGGAGTCAATCTAAAAAAAGAATCAATCCATCAGGGTGTAAAGTTAACTGGAACCTTGCCTAGAGGGTGAGAGTTAGAAAATTACTGTCCTCATAATTTGATCTGCCCATGAAAAACATGCAGATTTCTTTGGGAAAACCCCTATAATATGCGCCTTCTCTGACAGATGGAGGAAGTAAGCTCAGGTCTATGTGGGGAGGAAGCAGCTGGTGCTGCAGGACTCACTGTCCTACAACCATGGGAGGAGGTTTGTGTTCGAGGCTGAATCACTGTGGGAGGAAGGTAGTTACTTTGCTGACAATAATAATTTCCTGAATCTTCATCCTGGAATCTGCTGATGGTGAGAGTGAAATCTGTCCCAGTTCCACTGCCACTGAATCGATCGGGGACCCCAGAGGCCCGATTGGATCCATAATAGATGAGCAGTTTAGGAGCCTGTCCTGGTTTCTGCTGGTACCAGTTTAAGTAGTGGCTAACACTCTGGCTAGACTTGCACTTTAGGGTGACTGTCTCACCTGCAGATGCAGCCGCAGAACCTGGAGACTCGGTAAGCATGATGTCCCCCCTGGCACCTGCAACCAGAAAAGAACATAGATCATCCATTAAATCACAAGTGTATAAAATATTTATCTAAATGCAGATTTTTAAATTTATCATATATAATTAGATCTGCTATAGATGAAATGGTTTGCTCACGGTGCATAGTAAAACTATTCTCCAAATTTATAAGGATTTTTCTCTTCTAAACCTCTCACCTGAGACCCAGAGCAACAAGAGGATGAGCAGTTGGCACTGTGACATCATCTTGCTCTCCTGTGTGATGCACTCAGTACCCATCTCCAGGGAAACTGCATTAATAGAGCTCTAAGCAGACAGTGAAATCCCTGAGGAGCCTATGCAAATTATTAGAAAGTATAAAGTCAAAGGTTCCTGTGCAGTGAGTTGTGAGGACAAATAATGGAAGGAGTTAAAAATATCATGAACGCAGGAAAAGCAATTGTATGCCTGCAAAAGGCTGAGAAATTAATTTAAGACTCCAATTTTGAACAAAGTTCAGCAAAACTGACAAATTTAAAATATTTTATTATCAATTGTATTCTTCCAAATCAACAGTAACCATCTTGAAAACATAAATTGATACTGTAGTAGAATACATGCATCTGTAAATGTACAGTTTCAGAACTTAATTAAATCTATTAAATATGAAGCCAAAACCTGTGAAATATACTCATATCATATGATAGATGAAGATGTATTACACTAATTTTTTGTATATCTATTTCAGTCTATTCTGAACTTTAAAAATTTGAATCCCTCTTGGACATCCCAAAGTTATCCCTGTATATATCCAAACCGGACCCTTGTATCCCCCTCAGCCAGACTCCTGTATTCCCCTCAACACAAATACTGTCTCCAGAAATGAGTCACCAGATGCTTACAAGTCACCCTTAGCACAGTCCTGTAAATTAACCAATTTCTAAAATCACATTGAAGAGATTAGCGAACCTGAAAAGTAATACCTCCACCTAGTGGTATACCTAAAACGGCCTCAGCTCCCAAGGTCTGAATAGAGCAGGTACTTCATTTATTCCTATGCAAAATCAATGATATGTATAGAATTATACAAATAACAAAATCATGTACACTACTAAGCATAGAACACTAAATTATGAACAAATAAAACAGAACCCCTGACTTCAAAAAAATTCGTTTTACAGGGAGGAGCACATGATAAATAAGTAACATTCTGCAGCCACTACTGAACAGCTTCTGTGAGATTTCCTTTCCTGTAGTAATGACGTTACTCAGGGAAGGTAGGGCAATGTGAACCTAGGTCGATTTCATGGTCAACACACTGCATGAACAGTCAGAGGAAAAGAGAAAATGTGGACAGTATAACAATTTTATAGATAAATAATTCTTACTTGCTAATTAGTTTAACTTTTCCTGCAAAGTAACTTCCTTAATGGCCCCAAGATATTTCCCTTTAAGTGGAGTGTCCCAAGGCACGTATTGTTCCAATTCTAATGAAAAATAAGTTCATTTTCTGTAGTTTATCTCAAGAGCCCACTGTCTTAGGAGAGGGTCCCCTCCAGCATTCGTGAGTGGTGCTGCACAGACCCACACAATATGGGAAGGCATTCCTTCTCATCAGCAATCCTCCCTGCTCTTGGTGCACATCGTATTTGTGTTTGGAAGATGGTAATCATTTCTTCAGGTTTGCTTTCTACACCCATGTTCTTTTCCTGCTCTTTCATGAACTTACTTCTAATGTACATATATAAATATGCTTATTTGACTTCAGTTTTACTACTTAACTGATAGGTTTCCTGCTTCATATAATATAGTCACCTTCCAGGCTTACACCATTCATCATGGATGACATGATGATAAAGCAGGATGTTTCAAGCAGAGTAACTGGCCCAGAACCGTCTGCCTAAATGTGGGATAAGGAAACGTATTCTCTGAGTAGGAGACATTTGGCCTCATTCATGAATAGAGGAGGGGACTGGCCTTCAGAGCTCAGGGAAGAGCACTTCAGAGGGGAGGGGACCACATCCCAGACCCAGGCTCTGGGCCGGAGGATGGCACGAGGTCGCACCGAGGAACTGGGGCTCTGGAGCAGCCGACACGGTCCTCGGCAGGACGCTGTACTGAGGGGACCCAGAGCCCAGGTGCCCACCGGTGGGGCCGTGTGGCAGCCAACTGTGCTGTGAGCAGTCAGAGCACCATCTCCACGTGGTTACACATGAAGATGCAGGAGATGGCTTTGTCTGGCCTGGATAACAGCGAACCAGAGGCCATGCTCAGGAGACACATGTGGACACGGTTGAGGATTCTTGTTTGGATTCTAATTTGAGGTCCACCAAGCTGCCAAGTGTGGCTACTTCTTCCTGGACTGCAGGAACCAAGATGCCGGAAGATTTTGAGATCGTGGACCAAATGGGGATGGGTATCTTTGGACAGGGATTCAACCAATACACAAGCAAAGAGTGTGTTTCCCTAATTGTAACCATAGCATCACTGCCTCCAGCTTTGCTCCCCTTCTGGAGAAATGCTGGGAATGGGTGGAACAGCAGCCTCATTGCAGCCTCCATGTTGCCAGCAGCAACAGTATGAGTGACTCTGAAAGTGATCGAGAGGATGATGATGACATCAATGGCAACGACTGCTCCTGTGGCTCGAGAAGAAAGCCTGGAAGAGGAAGTTGATAAGAACCCCAATTCCCCTTGAAGATCTAAGTCTCCAAAACACAAAAACAGGGAGCTTAGTGCCAGGAGGCTCATCCCTGGGTGTTATGTCCCACGCTGGTGGGAATGCACTACATCTACATGCTGAGCTTGGTTTCGAGACTGGCTACATTTGAGTAACATGAAGGCTGTCAGGAGGAAACTCCCAGGCACAATGCTGCTCTAGGCCTTGTTCTTATTGCAGGCATATAGGCTCACAAGCATAGTCATTAGTATCAGGAGCCCACTGTTGGATCCTCATTCCTTCCTGGTTCTTACCGTTGCAACTGGGGGACTGCCGCTGCTCCCCTAGGGACCACAACAGAGCACCCCCGGCCAGGAACCCAGTACCCCCCACCTGTTGTTTTTAATTGTTTCCACTATGAGTATATCTAAACATTACCATGCACCCTGGACATATGCCCTGTATAACTCCCTGTCAACCATATATAGCCTGTCAATAACATCCTATACCAGTATTCCTCCACCACTATTGTTGAACCACTCTGTGATCCAAAACTTCCTGTAAAGTGAATCCCAATATAATGTCAGGTTTCCTTACTAGTAAAATGGAATATAGCAATGAGTTTAAAGGTTAGATCTAGAGTACATATTGATTTGGAAAAATTCTACATCCTATCTTTTTCTTTTCTTTTTTCCTAATTATTGAGCTTCTCTTCACAGGAGCCCTAGATCACAGTAATTCATATATACAATATACAGTACTCCCACACATCCACGATAAAACCTTTTCCCTTCCACAGCGATTATCTTTTAACTTATTCGTATCATATTTACTGAAACTGATGTACAGACTCGGAGACAATAGCTTTCAAACAAGGTGATATCTGTGCTTACATTGTGGTCCATACTTTAGGATATAGAGTTCTCTAAATTTTTTAGTTATCCTATGTTTTACATTATGGTTTACATTATTAGTCTATCATCTCCTATATGTTTTTGATGTAATATTACATGTTTTATATTCATCCTTGTGTACTCTCACGAAACTCCTCTCTTGCCCCCACATTTACCTTGGTTCCATCCATTCAACATCCAGTTTCCCCTCCCCTTGGGGCCCACAGAGACAGCCAATCTCCATTTCCCGAGGAGCCATGTCCAGAGATACTTGCAACAGTGTTCAGGCCTGACTTTCTCAACTGCCCTAATGCCCTGGGAGCCACCATTTCTCTCGAGAGATACAGTTCTCTCTATTTGATGGCATTAGTCCTCCCCAGGATGTGAGTCCACCCCAACTCTCACTTCTTGGGTCTCTACCCAATGGTACAAACCACCCTGGGAAAATGAGCCTTCAGACATTCCCCAGGAGTCTGTCCTGCATCAGACCATCCCCTCCGAGCATTCTAAACAGGTAACCCTCCTAATTATATTTTGATACGATTTTCTCAGCATTTTACTCTCAACCAACACCTGACACTCTCCTATGTTCGTATGTTGCCCCTCCCTCCCCCCAATTTTGTGGGCAATATTACCCATCCAACCATCCCCAGCCCCCCTCAAACCCACAAAGCCCCACCCAAAGGCAACCCCTTGCCCCCATTTTATCTCTTCATTGTGCTCATACTTACCACCAGCTCATCATAGATTCCACCCCTGCAGACGTCAGCTCACATCCTTCCTCCCCCCCCGATTTCCTGGAAGCCTATTTTCTAGTCTCTAGCTCTCTGAGGCAGCTTGCTTATTTCATATCATTGAGGTCAGGCAGTATTTGTCCTTCAATGCCTGGGTTGCTTCCCTCAACATAAGGTTCTCAAGATTCATCCATGTTATCACGTGTGTTTGTAGTGTATTTGTTCTTACAGCCGAGTAGTATTCCATTGTGTGTATATAATACATTTTATTGATCCACTCGTCTGTTGATGGGCATTTGGGTTGATTCCAACTTTTGGTGATAGTGAACAATGCTGCTATGAACATTGGTGTACATATATCGGTTTGTGACCTTGTTTTCAGTTCTGCTGGGTATATACCCAGCAGTGGTATTGCTGGGTCATATAGCAAATCTATGGTTAGTTTTTTGAGAAAGCGCCAAAGTGTCCTCCAGAATGGATGGATCCTTCTGCATTCCCACCAGTGGTGGATGAGTGTTCCCCTTTCTTCACATCCTGTCCAGCATTTGTATTCTTCTGTTTTTTTCATAGCTGCCAATCTTATGGGAGTAAGATGGTATCTCACCGTAGTTTTGATTTGCATTTCCCGGATAGCTAGAGATTTGGAGGACTTTTTCATGTGCTTTTTAGCCATTTGTATTTCTTCTTTGGAGAAGTGTCTGTTTAAATCTTTTTCCCATTTTTTAAATGGATTGTTTATCTTTTTATTTTCAAGATATAGGAGTTCTTTATATATGCAAGTTATAAGTCTCTTATCAGATATATGGTTGCCATATATTTTCTCCCATTGTTTTGGTTCCCTTTTTACTTTCTTTTTTTTTTTTTTTTTTTTTTTTTTTTTTTTTTTTTGGTATTAACTTTATTTTCTGTATAACTTTAAAGTACATAAAGGATTATTTCCACAGGCCTCAGGAAATGGGTAGAAGTCACAGGACAATCTCTCTCCCAAAAAAGTTGCATATTTTGGTAAGTGTTTGTCCTAGAGGGAAAAACTGAAATTTAAATTAGCAATGCTATGCAAGGTTCTGCCATAAACAGAGACCTAAAACCATTCTGCAGTGGAGGTTTTGGTCTTTTGTTTAGGTATCTGGACAGAAGCCATAAGCTGTTGAGCATGACAGGAAAAAGAAGGCAGTAAAAATGGATGGCAGGCACCTAGCATGGAAGAAGGAAGGAATGCCAGATTCCTTGGAATGGTGTGTTGTTTTTCCTTCCCACCCCCAACTCCCTTGTCTTTTTTAATTTATCTCTGTAAGAAGGTGCTAGGCAGAGATCCCAGAGAAATAATGGGTCAAAAACTCCTTTACTTTGCTACACTACAGCAGCTGGTATAGGAGAACCTACTATCTCATGGTTCAAGCAGACCCAGTATGGAATGCAAAATAAAAGGAATGCGTATAAGAAACAATTTTGTTTGGAATGCTAGATGGCCAAGCCTCAGCCTTTGGTCCAGTGCAACCCTTGTCTCACTTGTCAACAGTGAAAAATTAGTTTGGTTAGAAGAACCAACTGGAATCGTACCAGTTGCTATCCTCGTGGTCTTTGTTAGAAAAATGATTAACTTGTGTGAACATTCTTATCTGTTATTTTCTGGGGATTATTTTATTCTTCCCAAAAAATTGTTGATAGAGTAAGCCCTGAAAGCTGAAAACTAAAACCCACTAATCCTGGTCTGCAGTTCCAAAAGAATAGACTGGTGGTGTGGTTAAGCTGATATAGAAAAGCTATACCTTCTTGCAGATGATCAACTGACCTGCTATCCCACCCCAAATCTTAGCCTGAGGTATATTTCAGTGAAGGCAGGTAGCTGTGCTTCTCAGCAGAGAAGCAGTTTAAGAGCAGAAAGGTAGAGGAAATCTAGAAAAGAACCGTCTTAATACAGATTTATCCCATGATGTGAAGGGAGAGGGCAAAGAACCCAGTGGCACTTCGCTTATCCAGCAATTTCTGTCACTGTGGTGACCAACTTCCGCCCGTTCCATAGGGTCTTGAACTGCTCAGGGACTGGGAACTCATTAAAGTCACCACCTTCTGTAGGAATTAGGACATTCATCTCGGAAGATTTGGCACTGACTATCTCACAATCCAGGGAATTCTTGCTCAGATAAGTGTGGCAGCCATCTGTTTTGTTGATGGAAATGGTTGGCACTTTACCCATTACCTGAACTTTGACATCCCTACTATTGATTATCTCCACAATGCCCACCACGTCGTCAAACACCAGACCAAGTTTCTTACAGTTATCTACTGTAATGGAGTTAATTTTGCCCTTGATTTGTAATGTTGTGTTGACACACTTGTATATGTAAGCCACCTGTTTCAGCTCCGTATCGTCAATCACCAGGTTAGAAACATTCTCCTGATTTTCCACTCTCCACTTCTTGCCTTCCAGTTCAAGTAGAGCTGGCTCTTTCTTTGCAGCTGCTTTGGGGGAGGGACTTACTCCTGGTTTAGGTGCAGAAAATGGTTTGGGGCCACTGCGTACTGGACCACTCTGAGACTTCAGGGAAGGGTTCTTGTGAGTCTTCATGTCATCAGATACATGTTTCAGAGCATGTGTGATGCTCTCCCCCTGATTAATCTGGGCAAATAGTGCTGAGCGTGAAGCAGTGTCATCTGAGCCTGAACTGGTGGGGACTGGTGGGGGGGGAGGTCCTGGTGGGGGAGGAGGAGGACCCGATCCAGCAGAGGGTTCAGATGGCAATCCACTCAGTTCTTTTGCCACAGGGCCCGTTTTGCTCCAGACCAGTCCAGTGGTATGATACTCTTTAATGTAAGCCTGTAGCTCTGTCCATATACTCAAGTAAGCTTTGACCCAGTCCACATGCTTCTTATCCACATCTTTGTACTCCTTGAGGACTCGATTTGTATAAAACATGGCAGCATCATTCATTTCTTTCACATATGGGCCAGGTTTGGGAGCCATAGCCACCCAACCCAGGGCCTGGATGCTTTCACTGACAGCTGACAGATGATTGAACAACTTGCTGCCTCGGTTCTTCTCCCGAAAGGTTATCACTTCTTGGATCTGCTCTGAGATGGGTGCCAACAATTCAGAAAGCTTATTACCTGCTGGTTGCTGGCACTGAGAAGCTGTAACCAAGAGAGCTCGCTTCAACTTGAGACCTGTGTGGACCATCTCCGCATGCTTCTGCACATCTCCCCCAATCTCTTTACTGATCTTCAGGTACTCTGCTACAGGACCGGTAAGCAGCAAGTCAAATGCTTCCACAAAAGGAGCTGCTCCTTTTGGATTACTGTCTCCATACCCACGGTGCATGTCAGAGACCTGGGATACTGCCTCCAGACGACCCACTGCCCTCTCTAATCTTTCTACCAGATTTTGCATGTCTGCCATAATGTTACCACCTCGGGACGGCGAACAGCCGCTCTCCACTTCCGGCAAGAACTCCCTTTTTACTTTCTTGACAAACTCCTTTGAGATGCAGAAGGCTTTAATTTTGAGGAAGTCCCATTTATCTATTAGTTCTTTTGCTGCTCGTGCTTTTGGTGTGGTATTAATGAAGCCATTTCCTATTACAAGGTCCTGTAGATGTATCCCTACACTGCTTTCCAAGATCTTTATGGTCTTGGCTCTTATATTTAGGCCTTTGATCCATCTTGAGTTGATCTTTGTATAAGGTGTGAGATGGTAATCCTCTTTCATTCTCCTACATATGGCTATCCAGTTCTCCAGGCCCCATTTGTTGAATAGGTCATTCTCTCCCAGTTGAGAGGGTTTGGTGACTTTATCGAATATTATATGGCTATATATGTGAGGTGCTATATCAGAACTTTCAATTCGATTCCATTGGTCTGTGTCTCTCCTTATGCCAATACCATGCTGTTTTCACTACTGTAGCTTTGTAGTATGTTTTGAAGTCAGGAAGTGTGATTCCTCCAATTTCGTTTTTCTTTTTCAATATGTCTTTGGCTATTCGGGGCCTCTTTCCTTTCCAAATAAATTTCATAGTTAGTTTTTCTAGTTCCTTAAAGAAGGCTGTGTTGATTTTTATTGGGATTGCATTGAATGTGTAGATCAGTTTTGGTAGGATAGACATCGTAATAATATTCAGTCTTCCTATTCATGAACAAGGAATATTCTTCCATTTATTTAGGTCTTCTTTGATTTCCATGAACAGACTTGTATAGTTCTCGGTGTATAAGTTTTTTACCTCTTTAGTTAAATTTATTCCTAAGTATTTGATTTTTTTATTTACTATTGTGAATGGTATTTGTTTCTTGATTTCCTCCTGATCTTGCTCATTATTGGTGTACAGAAATGCTACTGATTTTTGCGCATTGATCTTATAACCTCCGACTTTACTAAACTCGTTTATGAGTTCTAGAAGCTTTGTTGTAGACCTCTCAGGGTTTTCTATGTATAGGATCATGTCATCTGCAAATAATGAAATTTTGAATTCTTCCTTTCCAATTTGAATGCCTTTTATATCTGGTTCTTGCCTCAGTGCTCGAGCAAGTAATTCTAAGACAATGTTAAATAGGAGCGGAGACAATGGGCATCCTTGTCTTGTTCCTGAGTTTAGAGGGAAGGATTTTAGGATTTCTCCATTGTAAACAATGTTGGCTGTAGGTTTTTCATATATACTCTTTATCATGTTCAAAAAATTTCCTTGTATTCCAATCTTTTGGTGTGTTTGTATCAAGAAAGGGTGCTGTATTTTGTCAGATGCTTTTTCTGCATCTATAGATATAATCATGTGATTTTTTTCCTTCAATCTGTTTATATGGTGTATTATATTGATTGATTTTCTTATGTTGAACCATCCTTGCATACCTGGAATAAATCCCACTTGGTCGTGGTGTATAATTCATTTAATGTGTTGTTGAATATGATTAGCAAGTATTTTGTTAAGTATTTTTGCGTCTAGGTTCATTAGAGAAATTGGTCTGTAATTTTCCTTTCTTACGGTGTCTTTGTTTGGCTTTGGTACTAGGGTAATGTTGGAATCATAGAAGGAGTTCAGCAATGTTCCTTCTGTTTCGATTTTTTGGAATAGTTTCAGCAGAATTGGTGTTAGCTCTTTCCGGAATGTTTTGTAGAATTCACCTCTGAAGCTGTCTGGCCCTGGGCTCTTCTTAGTTGGGAGATTTTTAATGACTGGTTCTATCTCTTTACTTGTGATTGGCTTGTTAAGATCATCAATTTCTTCTTTCATCAATATGAGCTGCTTATGTGTCTCTAGGAATTTGTCCATTTCCTCTAAATTGTCGTTTTTGTTGGAATATAGTTTTTCAAAGTATCCTCTTATGATAGTCTTTATTTCTGTGGGGTCAGTGGTGATATCACCTTTCTCATTTCTTATTTTGTGTATTTGCATCTTCTCTCTTTTTTTCTTTGTTAGTCTTGCTAAAGGTTTGTCAATTTTGTTGATCTTCTCAAAAAAACAGCTCTTGGTCTTGTTTATCTTTTCAAGTGCTTTCTTATTTTCTATTTCATTTAGTTCTGCTCTTATCTTTGTTATATCCTTCCTTCTTCTTCCTGTTGGGTTACTTTGTTGTTGTTCTAATTCCTTCAAATGTGCAGTTAGTTCTTCAATTTTTGCTCTTTCTTCTTTTTTTGATATATGAATTTATGGCTATCAATTTCCCTCTCAGTACTGCTTTTGCTGCATCCCATAAATTTTGGTATGTTGTGTTATCATTATCATTTGTTTCAAGGTAGTCATTGATTTCTTTTGAGATTTCCTCTTTGACCTACTGTTTTTCTAAGAGTGTGCTGTTTAATTTCCAAATTGTGGTGTGAAATCTGGGCCTCTGTCCCTTGCAGATTTCCAGCTTCACTCCACTGTGGTCAGAGATATTGTTTTGTATGATTTTGATCTTTCTGAATTCATTAAGCCTTTCTTTGTGGTCTAGCATATGGTCTATCTTGGAGAATAATCCATGTGCACTTGAGAAAAATGTATATCCTGCTGTGTTTGGGTGTAATGATCTATATATGTCTATTAGATCCAGCTCCTCTAATATACTGTTCAAATGTTTTGTTTCTTTAGTGATTCTCTTTTGAGATGTTCTGTCCAGAGTTGATAGTGGTGGTATTAAAATCCTCCATTATAATTGTAGATGCATCTATTGTTTCACTTAGTTTTTCCAGCGTTTGCCTCACGTATTTAGAGGCACCCTTGTTAGGAGCATAAATATTTATGATTGTCCGATCTTCTTGACAGATTGTCCCTTTCACTAAAATGTAGTATCTTTCTTTGTCTCTCACAATTGTTTCGCACTTAAAGTCTATTTTGTCTGATATTAATATAGCTACTTCTGCCTTTTTTTGGTTAGTGTTTGCTTGTATGATTGTTTTCCAGCCATTTATTTTCAGCCTCCTTGATTCTCTGGGTATAAGATGTGTCTCTTGTAGACAGCATATAGATGGGTCATATTTCCTTATCCAATGTCCCAGTCTGAATCTTTTGATAGGTGAGTTTAATCCGTTGACATTCAGTGTTATTACTTTCAAGGAATTATTTGTGTTAGCCATATTTTGATTGGATTTGTGTTTGTCATATTTTGTTTGTATTTTTTCCTTCTATTTTTTTCTTTTTTGTTGCTCTTACACTCTCCTCCAACTCTGCCTGTCCTGTTTTTTCCTTTCTTCCTCAGAACTGCCTTTAGAATTTCTTGAAGGGGAGGTTTCTTTTTGGTATACTCTTTCAGTTTCTGTTTATCTGTGAATATTTTGAACTCTCCATCATTTTTGAATGCTAGTTTAGCTGGATAGAGTATTCTTGGTTGGAAATTTTTTTCCTTTAGTACCTTGACTATATCATACCACTGCCTTCTTGCCTCCATGGTTTCATATGAGAAATCAGCACTATCTTATGGAGCTTCCCTTGCATGTGATGGTTTTCTTTTCTCTTGCTGCTTTTAGAATTTTCTCTTTGTCTTGAGCATTGGATAGTTTGACAGGTATATGTCTTGGGGTCGGTCTGTTGGGGTTTATGACCAGTGGAGTGTGCTGTGCTTCTTGGATATGTACATCTGTCTCTTTCAGTAGATTTGGGAAGTTTTCAGCCATTATTTCCTGCAACACTCCTTCTGAACCCTTTCCCTTCTCTTCTCCTTCTGGAATGCCTATAATACGTATGTTTGAGCGTTTTGCATTGTCATTCAGGTCCGTAAGTCCTAGCTGGATTTTTTCTATCTTTTTATCGATCACTTCTACTATCTGTTTGATTTCTGATGTACTGTCTTCCACATCACTAATTCTCTGCTCTGCCTCTTCTAGTCTGCTGATATTTGCTGCAAGTGTATTTTTGATTTCTTGAACTGTGGTGTTCATTTCCATCCTATCTGTTATCTTTTTTCGTATGTCTGCAATTTCCCCTCCAAGTGTTGTCTTCATGTTTTTAACCTCTTCCTTTACTTCATCAGATTTGTCGGTGATAAATGTTCTGAGATCTTTCATTGCTTGTGCCAAGTTCTGCTCCCCTTCCTGATTTATAGTTTGTTGATTGGATTCAGCCATGTTTTCCTGATTATTGGTTTGGTTTGTAGATTTTTATTGCTGTCTGGTCATCATTTTTTCTTGACGGTTTTACTCAGTTCCTTAGCTTCTTTGTCTAGTCTTGGAGATTAATTAGTTGTTGTTTTTGCGTAAGTGTTATATCTTCTCTTTGTCACTTTGTTCTTCTTATTCTAATTTCTTATTGCTGGTTAAGTTCACTTTACAGGAAAATATTAGTGCTGGGGAAAGGCAATTGTGTAAGCAAGGAAAAAGTGTAAAGTAGTATTGGTGATATATGTTAACAAAGCAACAATATGAGATCTGGGATGATGGAGGTTAGATTCATGTAAATTGTGTAGAGTTATAGCAGTAGGTAGAGTACCTATAATGAGGTAGACGACTGAATATGGGAGGAATATTGTACGAACTAAAAAGCTATTGTTTTCGTGAGAGAGGGAAAGAGAAAAGAAAGGTAATAATTTCAAGAGTGGATAACAGACAGAAAACAAAACAAAGGTATTAGAAATTAAGAGTTAGACACTTTGTGGATCAAAGAAAGCGAGGTGGAATATAGGAGAGATAGTAGATGATAGTGGATATCAAGTTGTAGGGGAAAGGGGATAGTGTTGATAGCCAAAACTATTCACACAGAAATGAGGCAGTGGAGGATGAGGAAACCCAGCAAATGTGAGGTGTTTCCTGCAGCACCTATTGTATAGTTAAAATAAAATAAAATAAGAAGAAGATGGGGGCAAGAGAGAGAGAGGAAAAAAAAAAGACTTTGGGGGATACGCTGAGAGAAAAGACTAGGGGATAATGCAATGTTAGCAATCAGAACATTTAAAAAATAAAATAAAAAATAAAAATATAATAAAAATAAAAACAAAACAAAACAAAAAAGAAAAAAACGCAAATGTTGAGGGCTAGGACATTCAAGGACCTCAGATGGACCTCAGGGTGTGATGGATTCAGGGATGGAAAGTCTGAGATATTGATGACTCAAGAGGTGTGAGTCTCTGGGTGTGGGCCACCAGAGTCCAGGGAACTCAGACCTGGCAACCTCAAGTCCAGTTAACAGGAAGCCTGGGAGCACCACAGTGCATCACAGCCTTCAGGGATCCCCGCAGCTGGGTGCCAGTCCTATGGGTAGGTCACATCCACAAGCTCTATCCCGTGTTCTGTACCCCACAATTCACTCACTCACTGGATTCTATTCTGTGGATATATCACCAGTTGACTTCAGGACCCCTCCCACCCTGTGATCCCCCGGAACAGCCACCTGGGGGGTGCCTCTAGGCTGCAGCCAATTTAATGACTCAGATCAATAGCCAGGTCCGGGGAAGGGGCTGCAGCCCAAAATGCTAATAACAGAGTCCAAACCCAAAATTCCCACGCTGCGCAAAATATTCCCCTAATCAGCTTGCAAACGTCTCCCACCCTGACAGACCCTGGTGGCGTCTCTTTATTGCTATCACTTTAGGTCCACTGGAGATCAGCAGCTGGTTTGGGGGGGGCGGGTGTGGCTCTAGGCGGAAGCGCTATTGTTTGTGTCTGCAATCAAAAATTCCCCCCGTTTTGCCATAAAACTCCCGTTTGTCTCCCCAAATCGGTCTGCAAGCACCTCCTGTCCTATTAACCCCCCAATAGGCTGCTCAGGGCTTATGAATTCCCTAGTACTGCAGAACCTCCAAAAAAAAAAAATGCTGCAGCAGCGCCCCCTGCTGGGGCTCTGCCCACCCAAGGAGGGAACTTTCCGCTTCCATCCTGGACCTCTGTGTATATTTTATAGACGTATTTTCGCTGTTACCTTCCCACCAAATCGATGTCCAGATACCTCCTGACCTGCAAAAATCCTGAAACAGCCTGGCCCCAAAGAGGCTCCAACACCGCCCAGCTGCTTCCCTGCAGGAGATACTATCAGGCAAGTTCACTCAGCCACCATCTTGCCCCAATCTGCCTCTACATTTTTAATTGCTGAATTTTTTTCTATCATTACCACTCACTTTGATCAGTGTTTTCAATACCGAAATTTTAATTTAATTTTCAATAGCAGTCTTAATAATAGGAGATATTTGACCTCAGAAAAAAACACTTTTCTGAAGTTTTCTTTATTGTCTTTCCCACTTACCCCCAAAATTCATACCCACCCAGAACCTCAGAATGTGAAATCCGGTGCCTGCAGATGGAATTAGTTAGATGAAGATGAGGCCATCCTGGAATTGGGGATCCGATCCAGGGGCTGGTGTCTTTCTAAGGAGGAGATGTGGAGACTCGGAGCCACGGAGGAGGGCGGCATGAAGACAGGCAGAGAGGCAGGTGCCCTGCCACACATGGTGGGTCACTGGTGCGCTCGTGCAGATTTCCACGCTGTCCAGGGGCGGCACAGGCCGACCAGAGACTGTACACATGTGCTGGCCACGGAGATCCCAGGTGCCAGCCAGGGTCAACTGCAGAAGTACCTGCCTTTGAAGAAGGCTCCCCCGGGTCAGGCCACTGCTTCATAGTCACCATCACACCTGAGCGCACGTCCTAAGGGCAGGATGCTGGATAGTGTCTGGGGTTCCACAGGAGGGGAGCGTCCTGCGGTGGCGCAGCAGGGGACACGGACTCCCGCACTCCCTGCAGCTTCCAGGTGAGCACTTCATCCTCCTGGGCAGCCCGGAGCGCAGGGGAGCCCCCTGGGGCTGCTGGTGGTGCCTCAGGATGGACTGTGGGCCATGATGTAACTCAGCCCAATGGCCGGTCCAAACTCAAGGACGACCAATGCGGGCAGGTCCATCTAGAAAGGTACTAAAAATATGATGAAAAATGAAATCATTATTGAATTAAACTCTTTCCTAATGAAAGCATCTGAGGTTATTGATATAAAATAGACATCATTGAACTGTTTGCAAAATCGTTATTGTACTAATGGAGAAATAAAAGTCACTTTACATTTCATACGTGCACAAAAACAAACAAACATGGAATTAAAGATAAGCAAAATTAATTTAGAAGAACTCCCATTTGATCTAAATGAAATGTCATATTTCAGATATACCTAAATAAACCTTAAGGAAATACTTGTGGTAAATTGATGTTAAGACTAGTGCTATAAAATTAAAAGTTACCCTGAGAAACAGATGCTAGTAATCTGTCACTAATGTGTTTTCTGGCTTCAATGTGAACAGTCCTCATGTCATACAGTAAATTTCAAAAAGACTTTAGTGCAGGGTACATAATTATTACAATCTACAAATTGTCATACAGAAAGTCAGTAGTTAATTTTTCCTTTAGCATTCATTTTTATTTCATGTTTTCACTGCCGCCAAAAAAATTGCTTTTGAAATAAAACACTGATATGAAACTATAAAATAGACACAATTTACCTATCCTACAGTAAATGAGAGAGTCAGTTTAGCAAGAGAATTTACATTGCCCTCTATTACTTCCATGGCAGGACTCCTGAATCTCTTCTCCAGCAAATAATTTACATTTTGCCTAATTTGTTATTTTCAATGTTTTCCAATATTTACACCAAGTTCAACCTGGCAACTTTGTGCCTCAAACTGAACACAGCACAGAACCAAGTCCAGTGTACCTGAGAGAATGGAGGGACAGATGCATCAAATATTTCGCCCATAATCTTCTGAGACTAGATAGAGTTAGCTTTCCCAAGATGAAAAGAAAAAGGGCCATGAAAGCAAGAATGTGTATAGCAAATATCTCACAGATTTAACCACAAGGTAGAGAGAAAGCTTTGTTCTCTACACAGGGATTTCATTCACTAAGATTATAGCAGAAGCTAGAAGCAAAAAATAAATAAGCAAAAGATCACTAAAACATCAAGATAGCATTAATGGTAGCTATGAATAACATTTTCTGAGATAAATAAAAAATCTGGAACAATTGTTCAAATGGAAAGTACATGACAACAATTTATATAAAGCCAGACTTTTTCAGACAAATTAGAAGAAATAATGTGGACAAGTATGAGAAAAAGACAAACTCTGAAAGTTTACCAAGGTCACACAATCAACAAAGTTCATCTCGGTATCCCAAATTAACTGCATGTCAGAATCAGGTGGAAAACTTGTTGAAAATGTGAATTCTTGTGACACATCTGGACAAAATGGTCACAACTCCCAGAATTGGACTTTAGGAGTCTGTTCTGAGCAAAGCCACCAGAATTTATGCCCTGTCTGCCCAAGCCCTTCAATGGGCATTTAGAAACTAGCATTGAGATAAATAAAGCATAACATGATAATTATTAATTATCTAAATAGTAAATTAATGACAACCTAAGGATTCACAATATAACTATGTGATTTTGAAATTATATCTCTATCTCTGATTTTATTGTGATCTTGGTAAAAAGCAAGATTGACCACAGTATTAAAGAGAAGAACATGAGAAAATAAGTTACATCAGATTCTAGTGGATTCTGAGGTGTGAGGATATATTTTTAATATGATAAAGACTCAGGACATAATAGACTGAGAAGAAACAGCCTGTTGTGAAGCTTGAAAATGAAGGCAGTGCCCAAATGTGGCCTAGGTGCCAATCACTGCTCAGATATTTACATGGATAGATTCATTGAGCCTCACAACAATCCCACAAAATAGAATGGTTTTTAGTAGGAGTATGAAAGAGAGAGAAAACTGCCCTTTTCCATGTATTGTTTTCTTTTTTTAATAAATCAAGTTTATGGATACACATCAATAAAGCATATATCCACCCTACGTGTACAATCAAAGGTATTTGGTAAAAATGATATTTAGTCAGATTTTTGCATATTGATCTTGTATCCTGACACTCTACTGAAATTGTTTATTAGATCTACAAGGAAGAAATATTCATGACCATTATATTCCTCCTTTCTGTAACTAGTCAATGGATGAAGTTCATTTTCATCACCACCTTCTTCCACTACCCATTCCATGCTCCCTTCACCCTTAGCAAGCACCACAGCTGGCCATGGTTCTTTCCTGATGAGATGACTCAAGCCTTCATTCCTGTAGCTTCTGCACCATCGATAGTCCTGCCTATTTTGAGTTGTTGCAGTTTTCCATTGATTTTAATCACAGGGCATGGTCATACTAGGAGACACCCTAGATGATCTCCTGTATTCCAGGCAAACTCTTCTTTACCTCCATTGTGTATGAGCAGTCCTATTTCCTCTTGATAGTCAGGAACAATCACCGCAGCCAGTACAGTAATTCCCTTCTTTCGCTTTTGATTCAGAGGCATGAAAAGACCAAAGTTGGTGGGAGGCAATCTTAACTTCCAGATCAATTCAATTGTTGTTGTGTTTCCTGGTGGAAGCACTCCTCGTTTTGGAACTAAGATTTGGAGAAACACAGAGCATAATAAGTTTTCAGGGACAGGAATTCAAAACTTTCCTGATGGATCACTAGGATAACAGTAAGTGGTGCCACTCCAATTTCCATACCTTGATTCCTGGATTGTGAATCCTGGCTATGAGAGAAATTGCATCATAAGGTAAATGTTGATTTCGAGCATAAAAAGCTTCCTGGAAAATATTGCCCCAGCTTTGCAAGGTATTATCACATTATTGCTTATGTAATTGAGTCCTCAGAAGACCATTCACAAAAGTGGAAGAGCCCTGTATTTTTTTGGGTTTATCTCCCATCCTCTCTCATAGTAAAGTCAGGTAATACTTTAACAGGCAATTATTATAACTTAGTACAGTGAAGAGTACCAGTCTGGTAGGAGTTTTCAATTAGCATTTGTTTAATAAATATATGAACGAAAAGACAAATAAATAACGGCATTACATCTGTCAAGTTTATTTACAAGTATAACAATTCAAAGCAAAAAACTGAGCCATTTTGGAATTTTTTGGCAATTTCATTTATTAGCCAAAATGAAAAGAGATTAGGATAACCTTAAATATTCTGGGGAAAGAAATTCTATAAAGAGTAATACTTCCAAATATGACAAATATTTTGAGGATCAGTGCTCTTAGGTGCAAACAACAGAAATGCACTGGGTTTAAGCAAGTGAAAATGAAATGACAAAATTAATATCATTGGTGTACAGATTTGATCAGAATTTGGGGGAGTGTTGAAAATGTGTTGGAAGTTAGATGGCATTAACACAGACTGGGACATAATAAACAGAAAAGATGTGATCCTTGTCCAACCACACATGGATGATGGACTCTCCTTATGGCACCATCAGTGCTGGATGCCAGTCATGAGACATTAGAGGTGCTGTTAGCAAATCCAAGTGTTGTTAGCAAATCCAAGATAAGTGGTGACCTCTTCCTGCATATTAAAAATATAAGTAAGGAAAGACCAGCTTACAAGATCTTCAACCCTAACATTGTGATTTAAAAATTTTACCTTCTTCTTCACTGGTTCATTGCAGGAACATTTCACACCCAACACTCTGAAGCAGCACTGCTGACGTTAGCCTCACCAATATGCCCTTTTGTCTAGGTTTGTGGCCAGAAAAATATCCATTAATGAGAAGCTGAAAAATATGCAGACTCTTGTTCTACTATTTTCTTATGACAGATTTTTCACAAACTCGAACTTTTCATAATACATGATCATTCTATTCCAGTAGATCCAAGATATTAAATGGAGTATAACACAAATGCTACCAGCAACACAAGATTCTCTACCTAACACTGTTAGAGACTGTATTTTTGCTTGAATATTTTTCCTACACATAAGTTGTACAAATCTCTGGATCAGTCTTCTGTCATTTCCACAGAACATTAAGACTTTCCTCAAATCATTCCTTTTCGGTAGAGCCTTCCCTGATGTTCCATGTCCTTATTTTTTTAATTCCTCCATGCTCCATGTGATTGATCATATTTGCCTTTGCAGTTTTTTCTGCAGAAAAATACAGGCCATGTTTTTTTCATCTTGAATGTGAGTTTGTCCTGTAAGTTCCATTTATTCATACAATTTAACCATTGAAAATTGCTCAAATTTTAGGTTTTCAAGAAAAAAAGAAGAGATGTAAGATGATAACACCATCCCAGAACATCAGACCCCTACTCCAGTGTATTTCAGATGACAGAAATGTATAAATTTAAACATGGTATTTTTCCTCCAAAGTGATATTTCTATTCAGATATGACATACAACATGTTAAATAGGATATGAAATAAATGTTGCGATCACCTGTAAAGGTAAATAAAAATCTAAAAGGGAAGAAAATTTGAATATTCCCTAATACAAGAAGGTAGAAAACTTTACTCGCCTCTCTTTCCTTAGATCACCTACTTTAGAAAACATTTGATTATAAAGGAATTCTTTGTCCTTTTAAGAGGTATGTACATTTTTTAAAAGATAAATAAGTGCTTAACATACAGATCTGTTTTCTAATATTAAGTACTATCTATGTAGTCATGAGATTCTTGACACAACATTTGAGAATGTACCAGGACTCATCAGGATGGGAGTTTAATATATTCTTTTTTATTTTGTGGGTCTTCATCCAATAAGGTGACACACTAGGACAAGATGAGCACATCCAAACTCTTAATATTAATGGGAAATTATCAACATTATTCTTGAAAACCTGAAACTTAATGCCTACCAAAGTTTCCAAGGGGACAGAGAGGGAAGAATAGGTGGAACATAGGACATATTTAGAGCACAGGAATTGTTCTGTATTACTTTTCTTTTTTTTTAAGGATTTTTTAAAATTGATTTTATAAAAATCTTACATTAAAAAAAATATATGAGGACCCCTTCAACCCCACCACCCCCACCCCACCACTCCACCCCCCCCAACAACACTCATTCCCATCATCATGACACATCCATTGCATTTGGTAAGTACATCTCTGGGCACCTCAGCACCTCATGGTCAAAGGTCCACATCATGGCCCATACTCTCCCCCATTCCATCCAGTGGGCCCTGGGAGGATTTACAATGTCTGGTGATTGCCCCTGAAGCACCATCCAGGGCATCTCCAAGTCCCTAAGACGCCTCCACATCTCATCTCTTCCTGCCATTCCCCATACCCATTAGCCACCATGTCCACTTTTCCCACTCCAATGCCACCTTTTCTCTGTGGACATTGGATTGGTTGTGTCCATTGCACCTCTATGTCAAGACGAGGCTCAGAATCCACATGGACACCGGATGCAATCCTCTCGCTTTCAGTTGTAGGCACTCTAGGCTCCATGGAGTGGTGGTCGTCCTTCAACTCCATCTTAGCTGAGTGAGGTGAGTCCAATAAATCAGATTGTAGGTGCTGGAGTCTGTTGAGGCTCAGGGGCTGGCTATTACATTGTCAGTCCAGAGATTCAGATCCCCTAAATATATCTTAAACCCCAACACCAACTACAACTCCAGCACAGTAGCATGAAAGTCTTATGAAGAGAGATCCCATCTGAGTCCAGATTCATCACACATAAACACCAGCTCCAAAGAAGGGCCATCTGACAAGGCAGTTAACCCCATCTGCCATGACCAGAGCACCCATGGGCCTCTTTAGCCCTCAAAGGAACCAATACCTGGGGGTTGTATCTACTTTATCTGTCTCTTAGACTCTGCTCAGTTGTGCATAAGGGCAATCCTTCTGACAGCCTCCAGACTCTTTTTTAGAGACTCGTAGCCATATAAACTCATTTCTCCTTTCCTTTTCCCCCTTACATTAGGTCAAACAGCATTTTAAAGTCATGTTATTTTATGTAGACAGGGATATTCTGCTGATCCGCATTGAACCTTCCATTCAAGGTCATTCTCCAGTTGCATCATCAGTTGGTAGTTGATAGTGATCCCTCGGTGCCAGGGAGGCTCATCCCCAGGTGTCATGTCCCACGCTGAGGGGAAGGCATTGCATTTTCATGCTGAGTTTGGCTTTGAGACTGGTCACATTTGAGTAACATGAAGGCTGTCAGGAGGAAATTCCCAGGCACAATGCTGCTCTAGGCCTTGTTCTTATTTCAGGCATATCAGCTCACAAGCATAGTCATTAGGGTCAGGGGCTCACTGTTGGACCCTCATTCCTTCCTGGTCCTTGCCGCTGCACCTGGGAGACTGTCGCTGCTCCCCTAGGGACCATGACAGAGCACCACTGGCCAGGAACCCAGTACCCCCACAGCTGTAATTTTTAATTGTTGCCCCTATGAGTATATCCAAACATTACCATGCACCCTAGACATATGTCCTGTATAGCTCCCTGTCAGCCATATATCACCTTTCAATAGTATCCTATACCAGTATTCCTCTGTTGCCATTTTGAACCACTCTGTGATCCAGAACTTACTGAAAATTGAAGCCCAATATAATGTCAGGGCCCCTTACTAGCAAAATGGCATATAGCGATGGGTTTAAATGTTAGATATAGAATACGTGTTGACTTGGAAAAAATTCTACATCCTATCTTTTTCTTTCTTTTTTTTCCCCCCTAATTATTGAACTTCTCTTAACAAGAGCCCTAGACCACAGCAATTCATATATATAATATACAGCACTCCCACACATCCACCACAAAACCTTTTCCCTTCCACAGCAATACTCTTACACCCTATTCACATCATATTTACTTAAAGTGATGTACAAAGTCTGAGACTATAGCTTTCAAACAAGGTGACATCTGTGCTTACATTGTGGTGCTTACTTTAGGATACACAGTTTTCTAATTTTTTAGTTATCCTATGTTTTACATTATGGTTTACATTATCAGTCTGTCGTCTCCTATATGTTATGGTGTAATATTACATGTTTTATATCCATCCTTGTGTACTCTCGCGAAACTCCTCTCTTACCCCCCATTTACCTTGGTTCCACACATTTAACATCCATTTTCCCATCCACCTTGGTGCCCACAGTGACAGCCATCCTCCGTTTCCCGAGGAGCCACGTCCAGAGATACTTGGAATAGTGTTCAGGGCCTAACTTGTTCAACTGCCCCAATGCCCTGGGAGCCACCCTTTCTCTCAAGAGATACAGTTCCCTCTATTTGATGGCATTAGTCCTCCCCAGGATGTGGGTCCACCCCCACTCTCACTACTTGGGTCTCTACCCAATGGTGCCACCCACTCTGGTAAAATGAGCATTCAGACATTCCCCAGGAGCCCGTCCCACATCGGACCATCCCCTCCGAGCATTCTAAACAGGTAACCCTCTTAATTATATTTTGATACAATTTTCTCGGCATTTTACTCTCCACCAACACCTGACACTCTCCTATGTTCTTATGCTACCCCTCCCTCCCCCCACTTTTGGGCAATATTACCCATCCGCCCATCCCCAGCCACCCTCAAACCCACAAAGACCCTCCCAAAGGCAACCCCTTGCCCCATTTTATCTCTTCTTTGTGTTCATACTTACCACCAGCTCGTCATAAATTCCACACCTGCAGACGTCAGCTCACATCCTTCCTCCACCCCCCGATTTCCTGTAAGCCTATCGTTTAGTCTCTTGCTCTCTGAGGCAGCTTGCTTATTTCATATCATTGAGGTCATGTACTATTTGTCCTTCAATGCCTGGGTTGCTTCACTCAACATAAGGTTCTCAAGATTCATCCATGTTATCACGTGTGTTTGTAGTGTATTTGTTCTTACAGCCGAGTAGTATTCCATTGTGTGTATATACCACATTTTATTGATCCACTCGTCTGTTGATGGGCATTTGGGTTGATTCCAACTTTTGGCAATAGTGAACAATGCTGCTATGAACATTGGTGTACATATATCGGTTTGTGTCCTTGTTTTCAGTTCTGCTGGGTATATACCCAGCAGTGGTATTGCTGGGTCATATGGCAAATCTATGGCTAGTTTTTTGAGAAACCACCATACTGTCCTCCAGAATGGATGGATCCTTCTTCATTCCCACCAGTAGTGGATGAGTGTTCCCCTTTCTTCACATCCTCTCCAGCATTTGTATTCTTCTGTTTTTTTCATAGCTGCCAATCTTGTGGGTGTAAGATGGTATCTCATTGTAGTTTTGATTTGCATTTCCCTGATAGCTAGAGATTTGGAGCATTTTTTCATGTGCTTTTTAGCCATTTGTATTTCTTCTTTGGAGAAGTGTCTGTTTAAATCTTTTTCCCATTTTTTAAATGGGTTGTTTATCTTTCTTTTTTCAAGGTATAGGAGTTCTTTATATATGCAAGTTATAAGTTTCTTATCAGATATATGGTTGCCAAATATTTTCTCCCACTGTGTGGGCTCCCTTTTTACTTTCTTCACAAACTCCTTTTAGGTGCAGAAGGCTTTAATTTTGAGGAAGTCCCATTTATCTATTAGTTCTTTTGCTGCTCGTGCTTTTGGTGTGATATTCATGAATCCATTTCCTATTACAAGATCCTGTAGATGTTTCCCTACACTGCTTTCTAAGGTTTTATGGTCTTGGCTCTTATATTTAGGTCTTTGATCCATCTTGAGTTGATGTTGGTATAAGGTGTGAGATGGTAATCCTCTTTCATTCTCCTATATATGGCTATCCAGTTCTCCAGACACCATTTGTTGAATAGGCCACTCTCTCCCAGTTGAGAGGGTTTGGTGGCTTTATCGAATATTATGTGGCTATATATGTGAGGTTCTGTATCAGAGCTTTCAATTTGAGTCCATTGGTCTGTGTGTCTCTCCTTATGCCAATACCATGCTGTTATCACCACCATAGCTTTGTAGTATGTTTTGAAGTCCGGTAGTGTGATTCCTCCAATTTCGTTTTTCTTTTTCAGTATGTCTTTGGCTATTCGGGGTCTTTTTCCTTTCCAAATAAATTTCATAGTTAGTTTTTCTAGTTCCTTAAAGAAGGCTGTGTTGATTTTTATTGGGATTGCATTGAATGTGTAGATCAGTTTTGGTAGGATAGACATCGTAATAATATTCAGTCTTCCTATCCATGAACAAAGAATATTCTTCCATTTATTTAGGTCTTCTTTGATTTCCTTGAACAGTCTTGTATAGTTCTCGGTGTATAAGTTTTTTACCTCTTTAGTTAAATTTATTCCTAAGTATTTGATTTCTTTATTTACTATTGTGAATGGTATTTGTTTCTTGATTTCCTCCTGATCTTGCTCATTATTGGTGTACAGAAATGCTACTGATTTTTGCACATTGACCTTATAACCTGCGACTTTACTAAACTCATTTATGAGTTCTAGAAGCTTTGTTGTAGATCTCTCAGGGTTTTCTATGTATAGGATCATGTCATCTGCAAATAATGAAATTTTTACTTCTTCCTTTCCAATTTGAATGCCTTTTATATCTGGTTCTTGCCTCAGTGCTTGAACAAGTAATTCTAAGACAATGTTAAATACGAGCAGAGACAATGGGCATCCTTGTTTTGTTCCTGAGTTTAGAGGGAAGGATTCTAGGATTTCTCCATTGTAAACAATGTTGGCTTTAGGTTTTTCGTATATACTCTTAATCATGTTCAAAAAATTCCCCTGTATTCCAATCTTTTGGAGTGTTTTTAATCAAGAAAGGGTGCTGTATTTTGTCAAATGCTTTTTCTGCATCAAGAGATATAATCATGTGATTTTTTTTCCTTCAAGCTGTTTATATGCTGTATTACTTTGATTGATTTTCTTATGTTGAACCATCCTTGCATACCTGGGATGAATTCCCACTTGGTCGTGGTGTATAATTTGTTTAATGTGTTGTTGAATACTATTAGCAAGTATTTTTTTAAGAATTTTTGCGTCTAGGTTCATTAGAGAAATTGGTCTGTAATTTTCCTTTCTTGTGGTGTCTTTGTTTGGCTTTGGTACTAGGGTAATGTTGGCATCATAGAAGGAGATCGGCAATGTTCTTTCTGTTTTGATTTTTTGGAATAGTTTCAGCAGGATTGGTGTTAGTTCTTTCCGGAAAGTTCTGTAAAATTCACCTGTGAAGCCGTCTGGCCCTGGGCTCTTCTTAGTTGGGAGGTTTTTAATAATTGATTCTATCTCTCTGCTTGTGATTGGTTTGTTAAGATCATCAATTTCTTCTTTTGTCAATATGGGCTGCTTATGTTTTTCTAGGAATTTGTCCATTTCCTTTAAATTGTCATTTTTGTTGGAATATAGTTTTTCAAAGTATCCTCTTATGATAGTCTTTATTTCTGTGGGGTCAGTGGTGATATTGCCTTTCTCATTTCTTATTTCATGTATTTTCATCTTCTCTCTTTTTTTTTTTTTTTGTTAGTCTCGCTAAAGGTTTGTCAATTTTGTTGATCTTCTCAAAAAACCAGCTCTTGGTCTTGTTTATCTTTTCAAGTGCTTTCTTATTTTCTATTTCATTTAGTTCTGCTCTTATCTTTGTTATTTCCTTCCTTCTTCTTCCTATTGGGTTACTTTGTTGTTGTTTTTCTAATTCCTTCAAATGTGCTGTTAGTTCTTCAATTTTCCCTCTTTCTTCTCTTTTGATATATGAATTTATGGCTATAAATTTCCCTCTCAGTACTGCTTTTGCTGCATCCCATAAATTTTGGTATGTTGTGTTATCATTATCATTTGTTTCAAGGTAGTCATTGATTTCTTTTGAGATTTCCTCTTTGACCCACTATTTTTCTAAGAGTGTGCTGTTTAATTTCCAAATCGTGGTGTGAAACCTGGGCTTCTGTCCCTTGCAAATTTCCAACTTGACTCCGCTGTGGTCAGAGATATTGTTTTGTATGATTTCAATCTTTCTGAATTCATTCAGCCTTTCTTTGTGGCCTAGCATATGGTCTATCTTGGAAAATGATCCATGTGCGCTTGAGAAAAATGTATATCCTGCTGTGTTTGGGTGTAATGATCTATATATGTCTATTAGATCCAGCTCCTCTAATACACTGTTCAAATGTTTTGTTTCTTTAGTGATTCTCTTTTGAGATGTTCTGTCCAGAGTTGATTGTGGTGTATTAAAATCCCCCACTATAATTTTAGATGCATCTATTGTTTCACTTAGTTTTTCCAGCGTTTGCCTCACGTATTTAGAGGCGCCCTTCTTGGGAGCATAAATATTTATGATTGTTCGATCTTCTTGACAGATTTTCCCTTTCACTAAAATGTAGTATCCTTCTTTGTCTCTCACAATTGTTTTGCACTTAAAGTCTATTTTGTCTGATATTAATATAGCTACTTCTGCCTTTTTTTGGTTAGTGTTTGCTTGTATGATTGTTTTTCAGCCATTTATTTTCAGCCTCCTTGATTCTCTGGGTATAAGATGTGTCTCTTGTAGACAGCATATAGATGGGTCATATTTCCTTATCCAATGTCCCAGTCTGAATCTTTTGATAGGTGAGTTTAATCCGTTGACATTCAGTGTTATTACTTTCAAGGAGTTATTTGTGTTAGCCATATTTTGATTGAATTTGTGTTTGTCATATTTTGTTTGTATTTTTTTCCTTCTTTTTTTGTCTTTTTTTGTTGTTGTTGTTGCTCTCATACTCTCCTCCAATTTGCCTGTCCTGTTTTTTCCTTTCTTCCTGCAGAACTCCCTTTAGAATTTCTTGAAGGGAGGTGTCTTGTTGGTATACTCTTTCAGTTTCTCTTTGTCTGCGAATATTTTGAACTCTCCATCATGTTTGAATGCAAGTTTAGCTGGATAGAGTATTCTTGGTTGGAAATTTTTTTCCTTTAGTACCATGACTATATCATCCCACTGCCTTCTTGCCTCCATGGTTTCAGATGAGAAATCAGCACTTAATCTAATGGAGCTTCCCTTGTATGTTATGGTTTTCTTTTCTCTTGCTGCTTTTAGGATTTTCTCTTTGTCTTGAGCATTGGATAATTTGACAAGTATATGTCTTGGGTGGGTTTGTTGGGGTTTATGACTAGTGGAGTGTACTGTGCTTCTTAGATATGTACATCTGTCTCTTTCAGTAGATTTGGGAAGTTTTCAGCCATTATTTCCTGCAACACTCCTTCTGACCCCTTTCCCTTCTCTTCTCCTTCTGGAATGCCTATAATACTTATGTTTGAGCGTTTTGCATTGTCATTTTGGTCCCTAAGTCCTAGCTGGATTTTTTCTATCTTTTTATCGACCCCTTCTACTCTCTGTTTGATTTCTGATGTACTGTCTTCCACATCACTAATTCTCTGCTCTGCCTCTTCTAGTCTGCTGATATTTGCTGCAAGTGTATTTTTGATTTCTTGAACTGTGGTGTTCATTCCCATCATATCTGTTATCTTTTTGCATATGTCTGCAATTTCCCCTCTAAGTGATGTCTTCATGTTGTTAACCCCTTTCATTACTTCATCAAATTTGTCGGTGACAAATGTTCTGAGATCTTTCATTGCTTGTGCAAAGTTCTGCTCCCCTTCCTGATTTATAGTTTGTTGATTGGATTCAGCCATGTTTTCCTGATTACTGGTTTGGTTTGTAGATTTTTGTTGCTTTCTGGTCATTATTTAATCTTGATGGATTTAATCAGTTCCTTAGCTTCTTTGTCTACTCTTGGAGATTAATTAGCTGTTGTTTTTGCGTAAGTGTTATATCTTCTCTTTATCACTTTGTTCTTCTTATTCTAATTTCTTGTTGTTGGTTAAGTTCACTTTAAAGGAAAATATTAGTGCCGGGGAAAAGCAATTGTGTAAGCAAGGGAAAAGTTTAAAGTAGTATTGGTGATAAATGTTTAACAAAGCAAGAATATGAGGTCTGGGAGGATGGAGGTTAGATTCATGTAAATTGTGTAGAGTTATAGCAGTAGGTAGAGTACCTATTGTGAGGTAGATGATTGAATATGGGAGGAATATGGTATGAGCTAAAAAGCTATTGTTTTCGTGAGAGAGGGAAAAAGAAAAGAAAGGTAATAGTTTCAAGAGTGGATAACAGAAGGAAAACAAAACAAAGGTATAAAAATTAAGACTTAGACACTTCATGGATCAAAGAAAGGGAGGTGGGAGGTGGAATATAGGAGAGACAGTAGATGATGGCAGATATCAAGATGTAGGGGAAAGAGGATAGTGTAGGTAGCCTAAATTAGTTCACATAGAAATGAGGCAGTGGAGGATGAGAAAACCCCAGCAAATGTGAGATGTTTCCTGCCGCACCTATTGTATAATTGAGTTAAAATAAAATAAGTAGAAGATGAGGGACACGAGGGGAGAGAAAACAGAAAAAGAAAACAAATAAAAAAAATTAAAAAAATAAAAAAATTTAAAGAAAGCGGGGGAAGAGAAGAAAGGAAGAAAGGAAAAGGGGGTGGGCAAAAGGTCGGGAACAGGTAGGGGAAAGAAAAAAAACAGATATACATGAACCACAATTAAAACACCAACTACACAACAACAACCACAAAAAACCCCTAAATAACTGAATAAAAAAAAGACTTTGGGGGATATGCTGTGAGAAAAGACTAGAGGATAATGCAGTGTTAGCAATCAGGACATTAAAAAAAGTAAAAAATAAGACAAAATTAAAATAAAAACAAAACAAAATGAAACGATAAAGAAAAAACTCCAACGTTGAAGGCTAGGGCATTCAAGGACCTCAGATGGACCTCAGGGCGTTATGGATTCAGGGGTGGAAAGTCTGAGATATTAAAGACTCAAGAGGTGTGATTCTCTGAGGTGTGGGCCACCAGAGTTTAGGGGATTCAGACCAGGCAACCTCCTATCTGGTCAACAGGAAGCCTAGGAGCCCCGTAGTGTAACACAGCCCTCAGGGATCCCCACAGCTGGGCGCCAGCCCTATGGAGGAAGTCAGATTCGCAAACTCTATATTATGTCTGAACCCTGCAATTCACTTACTTAGTAGGGCTCATTAATGTGGGTATATCGTCACTTCAGCTTTTGGACAGCTCCCGCCCTGTGCTTCCAGAACACTGCCACTTGAGGGCGCCTTTACACTGCAGCCACTTTACTGGCACAGATCCGAAGCCTTGCCCATGATGCCGAAAACAGATTCCAAAACCGGAATTCCCAAGCTTCGCAAAATATTCCCTAATCGGCTTCCAGATGTGTCCCCCTCCCTCACCGCACTCTGAAATAACTTCCTAATTACGTCCCTTTATTGCCTATAGCCTAATTCGGTTGCAGATCAGCAGCTGGGCTTGTGGGGGCGGGGCTTCAGGCGGAAGCGCTATTATTTGTGTCCGCCATCAAAAATTTCCCCCGCTTCACAACAAAACGCCGTCTATCTCCTCAAATCGATCCACAAAGGCAACCCGTCGCATCAACCCGCCAATAGCCCACCCAGGACTCACGAACTCCCCAGCACCGCAGAGCCACCAAAAAGTTGAGCCGCTGCGCGGCACCGCGGCTCCACCCACCCCCAAGAGGGAGGAACCCGTGTGCGGGTCTCAACTCCGGGCAATAGAACCCAAATTATATCTTATAGACCAATCCTCTCTGTTACCTTTCCACCAAATCTATGTCCAGTCACTTCCTGCCCTGCAAAAATCCCGAAAAAGCCCCGCCTCAGAGAACCTCCAGCTGCGTGCAGCCGTTTCTTCCCAGGAGAGATTGCAAGGCAAGTTCACTCAGCGACCATCTTGCTTCCGCCCCCCAGAAAACAAGTTCTGTCCAGTCACCCGGCCTGAGGTGGTACTTCACGGTGAGAAAACTCCCCGTGGAGGGTCCACTGGCCTCTCCGGCCCTCCTCCCTAGGCCTCTTTATAAATATTTCCTATATTGGGACATTCTGGGGCTGCAGGTGAAGCGCCTACCTGCATTACTTTTCAATGATGGATGCATTATGGATACATTATGTCAAAACCCATAAAACAGTGCAGTGTGAAGTGCAAACCATGAATGGAGACCATTGTCCACAAGATTAGCAATGCTTCAATATTTGTTCATCAATTGTAACAAATGGACCATACTCATGTCAGATATTATTAATAGGTTACAATGTGAGAGGAGGGCAGTGTGAGGTATATAAGAATCCCCAATATTTCCTATGTGACTCTTCTGTGGTTTAAAGCTTCTTTTGAATGAAACAAAAAAGACACTGAGGAAACATACAGGAGAAATTTTCAATATAAATAAAAGATTGAGTTTACAGTGATGAAAGATGCAATGCCAAAAAAAATTGGTTTTGTTTTTAGGAGATTTTGGATACATAAAAGATGCAACTATTGCAGGGAAGAATAGCTGGTGCAATTATTGCTTGGGACAAATTGTGTGGTCAAAGTGTAAACCGTAATGTAAGTTATAGACAATGGTTAATATCAATGTTTCAATATTTCATCATCATTTGCAACAAATGTACCACACTAACAAAAGGATGTTAAAGGGGGGAGGTTTGAGGGATGGGGTATATAGGAATCCCTCATTTTTAAAAAATATTTATTTATTTATTTATTCCTGCCCTTGCATTTTGTTCCATTCTTTACTGTCTCTTCTCTTTGCCCATTTGCTGTGCATTTTTTTTTTATTCCTGTATCTGCTTGTCTCCCTTTGTTTTGTCATCTTGCTGCTCCCTGCGGTGCACAGGCCATCAGCTCTCTGCAGTGCATGGGCCATCATCTCTACACAGCGCAAGGGCCATCAGCTTTCCATGGTACAGGGGCCAGGTTGCCTTCACAAGGAGGCCCTGGGACGTGAACCCAGGGCCTTCCATACGGTAGATGGGACCCCAACTGATTGAGCCATGGCTGCTTCCCTCCCTCATTTTTTTAATGTAGATTTATGAAATGTAAAAACTCTATACAAATTTAAGGAATATCTTTCTCAATCACCTGGGAACCATCTCTTGGAAATGGAAACATCAGGAAGACAATGCCCTCCTCTCCAATTTTCTGTGGAAGAGTAGGTGCAAAACTTAAATTGACAGCTGGCTCCAAGTTGAAAATCTATCTCATGCCATAAAAACATGAGAATGCTGTATTTCTTTTTATGTTTCCTTGGGAAAAGGCAATTAACTAAGCCAGAGGCTCACCTTCATTGCCAGATGAGATTCAGATAAACTATTTGTGATGAATGGAGCTGTCAAGTCTTCTTACTGGAGAAGCAGTTATCATTTACCTTGAGAACATGTGTGTAATGATTTGTTTTCCTCCTGGATGTCTAAAAAAGTAATATTTTGTTCTGTTTCTGCAAACTCTTTAGAGTATTGTCTGGATGTGCATCACTTTCTTATTTTAATTCATTAATCAAACTGTTTCCTATCTCTTCTACCATTTTGGAGTAGCTTCATGATCAGCAGGATGTTTTGTTTTGAATTATATTTTCCCCAAGTCTGATGACATGGATTGAATTCACTGGAATTGTCTTGAATTAAGCAGAAAATTTACAGGAATTGTTGGCATGTAGCAGTCAGGTAAAGGACCCTGAATTATAAAGTCTCCTTTCTAAATCTTTATTGTTTGGAATACTAAGAAGATAAAACACACTATTGAAAAAGTCTGGGAAATATGGGCTTCATAATCCCATGAGAAACAACATATGGTTAGCTAATTTGGAAGCCAGAAATTTCTATGCTAGTATTGCTCCTAAATGTCTACTTTTTCTCTGTTATATTGGGAAAACAGTACTGATGTTGCCTGACAATAATTCCTCAGATTTGGATAAATTAATGTACTTGTTGGTATCTTAGTCCTCATATCAAGCAAATAAATTAATGGGATGTATATAATGTACATCATTTTAGAGGAAAGGAGAAAATCTTGTCAAAGACTTGAAGGTAAGATTATGAAAATTGGAAGAGGAAAATTGGAAGAGGAAATGTAAAAATAAAAGTCACTTTCTGTTTGATGTTTTCCTTCCTACTTTCTCTATTGTCCTTTCTTGTTAGGACAGGGTGGACTCTCTTGTTAGGGGCTAATGTTGCGGGGAATTTTAATTGAAGCCTATGCTTATTTACCATTTGGAAAATCCCAGGACCATTAAAAAATATGCAAAATTTATTCTTCCTATGCTCTATAAATTGAATAAGAAATCCTGAATGACAGTCCATCTGTTTACAACATGGTTAGCTGAATAATTGAAGCCCACTCTTGAGACCTACTGATCAGAACAAGATTCCTTTCAAAGTATTTCTGCACACTGACAATGCATTTGGTCACCCAAGATCTCTGATGGAGTTGTACAGTGAAATTCACATCATTTCCATATCTGATAACCCAACAAACATTCTGCAGCTCATGGATTGAGAAGTCATTTTGAATTCAGGCCTTATTATTTAAATATACATTTTATAAGTTACAGCTTCCATAGACATTGGCTTTTCTTATGGATCTCAGCAAAGTCAATCAAAAAATTGTGAAAACGACTCACCATTATAGATGACATTAAGTACATTTGGGATTCATGGAAAGAGTTCAAACTATCAAAATTAACAGGACTTTGAAAGTAGTTTATTCCAACACATATGGAAGATGTTGATGGAAAATAACTTCAGAAGGTGTGGATATAAAAAGAGAACTAAACTTAGAAGTGGAGGCTGGTGTAGCAGTTTGATATAGTTATCAACTCCAAAAATAGATATTGGATAATGTTTGAAATCTGGTCTGAACCTGGGCATGATTAAGTTATGATTAGGGCTTTAATTGGGCCATAATTTTAGAATGTTGATGGGTAGTGGCTCACAGATAAAAGGTATGGAAAAAGACAGAGTTGAGGATTCTTTATTTTGGAGTTTTGATGTTGGGGTTTAATCCTGAAGCCTTAAGCTGGAGCCCCAGGAAGTAAGCTCACAGAGGAAACAGAAGCAAGTCCCAGAAGAGAGGAACTCTGAGCACAGGAAGAAGCTTTCCCTGGGAAGAAAGGAATCCAGAACCCAGAGAGAAGCAAGACCATGGAAAAGAGGAACCCAGGAAGCCTGAGCCCTTGCAGACATTGGCAGCTATCTTGCACCAACATGTGAAAATAGACTTTGGTGAGAGAAGTAACTTATGCTTTATGGCCTGGTATCTGTAAGCTCCTACCCCAAATAAATACCCTTTATAAAAAACAACCAATTTCTGGTATTTTGCATCAGCACAACTTTGGCTGACTAATGCACCTGAAGATTGGACTGAACTTGTGAATCTCATGATAAAACTTTAATAGATGTGGAGTTCCTCCTTACAAATGCGCAGAAAAATTGACGTCTTGAAATAGATGATAAATCTGGTGAAGGTTCTTCTCGAGCACACATGGATCATTCTCCAGGGTAGACTACATGCTTGGTAACAGAACAAATCTCAACAAATTTGGAAAGATTGAAATGTACAAAGTAATTTCTCTGGTCACAAAAGAATAAAGCTGAAAATTAATAAGGAGCAGAGAATTTGAACAGGCACAAAGAAATGAAAGTTAAACAACACATTCTTAGATACACAGTGGGTCAAGGAGGAAATGGCAAAAGAAATCAGTAACTACCTTGAAGTAAATGAAAATGAAAACACAACATATCAAATCATATGGGATGCAGCAAAAGCAGTTACGAAAGAGAAATTTATAGCCATATATGCATGTGTGTGTGTGTGTGTATATATATATATATATGAAAAAGCAAAGAGATCAAAAACCTTATTGAACACACGAAGGAACTAGAGATAGAAGCAAAAACTAATCCTCAAATGAGCAGAAAATAAAAACGTTTAAAGCAAAAATAATAACATGAATAAAAAATAAATAAAAACATTAGAAAATTTTAATAAATCAAAAAACTACTTCTTTAAGGCAATTAATAAATTGACATCAGCATCCCAGTGTTCATAGGATGGACGAATAAAATATGGATTAGTTTGAGCTTAATGGTATTCTAATATAGAATGATTGCGATTCTAGCAATGTAAGAAATTGTATCATTGATATGGAGACAGTGGCCACAGTAGTTGCTGAGAGTGGGAGAGGAAAGAAGAGGTGTGATGTGGGGGCATTTTTGGGACTTAGAATTGTCCTAAATGATATTGCAGGGTAAGATGCTGGACATTATATATCCTGCCATAACCCACTGGGTGGACTGGGGGAGAGTGTAAACTACAATGTAAACCATTATCCATGTGGTGCAGCAGTGCTCCACAATGTATTCACCAAATGCAATGAATGTGCCACAATGATGAAAGAGGTTGTTGATGGGGGAGGAGTAGAGGGATGGGGGGTGGAGTATATGGGAACCTTTTAAAAATTTTAATATAATTTTTTTAATGTATGTACCATTTAAAAAATACAATTAGAAAATAAAATTTAAAAATTAAAAACAATGTAAAAACGTATGGGAAAACTCAAAGGAAGTGCAGAGAAGACATTTAGAGAGCCCTCAATTCTTAATTTTAAAAAAGAAGAAAGAGGTAAATTTGATGATCTACCATCACACCTGGAAGAAATGAAAAAAAAACAACAACAGCAAATTAAACCCCAACCAAGCTGAAGGAAAGAAACAGTAAAGCTCAAAGCTGAAATAAATGAAATTTTAAAAAACAACAATAGAATCAAAAAAAGGAAAATTTGGTCCTTTGTGATCAACAAAATTGACACACCCTTAGGTATACTAACAAAGAAAACAGAGAGAAGACTTAATAAAATCAGAAAAGAGAGGTGGGACTCTACTACCTACCATAGAAATAAGAGAGACCTTAAAAGAAGCCTATGAACAACTGTATGCCAAAAAACAAGAAAATTTTGATGAAAAGGACAAATTCCTAGAAACACATGAACCACCTAAACTGATTTTTGGACAAATAGAAGACCTCAACAAAACAATCATGAATATAGAGATTGAATCAATAAGTAAAAACCTTCAAAAGATGAAATTGGCTTCACAGGTGAATTCTAGCAATCATTCAGTGATGAACTAATACTGATCTTGTTGGAGATCTTCCAAAAAATTGAAAAGAATGCTACCAAGCTCATTTTATGATGCAAAAATCACTCTAATAGCAAAACAAGATGAAAATATTACATAAAAGAAAATTACAGGCCATTATCTCTGATGAATGTAGATGCAAAAATCCTCAGCAAAATTATTGAAAAAATATATTAAAATGATATTATGCCACAATCAATTGGGTTTTATCCTGATTATGCCAGGGTGGTACAACACAAGAAAATCAATTAATGTAAAAACCACATAAATAAATTCAAGAAGAAAAATCACATAATCCGTTTGATTGATGCAAAAAAAGGCATTTGACAAATACAGCACCATATCTTGATAAAAGCAGTCCAAAAGATAGGAATATAAGGAAGCTTTCTCAATACAGAAAAGTGCATATATGAAAAATCTACCAAATGGTGATGAAAGAAGTGAATAGCCACATCCAAAAGAAAGAGAGAGGACCACTATCTAAGACCTCAATTTCAGAACCCTAACTTCCAGGAATGTGAGATAATAAAGTGATTGGCTTATGACACTCCGTGATACTTTGATGGAGCTCTCCTAGGAATTTATGACACACTCTGACTAGCCACATGGTCACTTACTACATGTAGAAAACTAAAACACAGAATGAGGTGCAATTGGATAAAATAGGAAGAGGCAGTGTGACACATGTCATACTTCACACATCACTGCCTGAGATCAGGAAGACTTAGTTGTGCAAAGGTGAAATGGAAGTAAGTGGCTGTGGCTCAAGTGATGGGGTTTCTGCCTGCCATATGGGAGGAGCCTGATAAAAATGGGAGGATTCCTGATAAAAAATGGCTGTGAGTTGAGCCAGTGCACATGCTGCAAGCTGAGTGCCCATGTGATTGCCCGAGCAGCGAGCCGTGTGTACAGTAGTGAGCCGAGTGTCCCCATGGTGTGCTTAGTGGCTGCATGGTGAGCAGAGTGCCCACATGGTGAGCCGATTGCCTGCACGAGTGCCAACAAGGTGAGGCACTGCCCATGCAATAAACCGAGTGCCTGCATTGTAAGTGCCCACACGAGGGAGTCACAAAGCAAGATGATGAAGCAACAAAAGTGAGACAAAAGGGACAGTCAGTGTGAAGCAGAGCAGAAATCAGGAACTTGAGGTGGGGCACGTGACAGGGAACCTCTCTCCACATCAGAGGACCCCAGGATTGAATCCCAGTGACTCATAGAGGAGAAAAATGAGAAGAGAAGACAAAAAGAGAAATAGATACAGAAGATCACACAGTGAATGCACTTAGACAGCAAAAACAGCAGGGCAGGGGAAGAAGGGGAAAGGTAAAAACAAAAAAGGAGAAATTGACAAGGGCCAAGAAAGTGAGGCAAATAACTGCTGGTATGTATCAAATTTAACTTGTTAAAATTAGACGACACTCTGCTACACATATGTTATGAACAAATACCATAGCAAAAGCCAATACCATGGCAAAAGCCATGATATTTTATAAGGAAATAAAACGTCTTAGAAAAATGCTTTGCTAGAGAAGACAAATGGATGATTAATAGTAACCAGGACACTTTTGGGTTACTAATGTAACAGTAACCAGAAATGAATTCAACCACAGAAAGGGAATGACACAAGGTCTCATAATCATCAAAGATGGTCACACTTTGCCAGATTATATGCGTATAGAATCAGCTGGGAAACTTGCTAAAAATATGAATCTTGGAATACATTCTAGCCAATTTGGTCAGAATTCCCAAAGTTTGGAACCTATATTTTATCATGATCCCAGATTTTTTTTTTGGTAGACTATTTGAGTAGTCTTGGGTTTGGAACCAACATTTCATCAAGTAAGCAGCAGCAGTAGCATTTGAAATGATCCTCAGATCTATTTCACATTATTTTTTTAAATGTAACAAAATATGTAAAGCATATCATGAATTATAAACACTATGATCATTATAATGGTAATCTTGTTAAGAAATGATAAGTGTGAATTTGATTTAGAAAATAAGAATCGTGGCCATCTTTCACTGAGGAAATGATAGAAAAGGAAGAAATAGGGTATTAATACCAGAAAACTGTTGGTTTTTATAAAGGGTGTTTATTTAGGGTACAAGCTTATAGTCACAAGGCCCTAAAGAGTCCAACTCAACATAACATAAAAGGTTCTTTCTAACTCAAAGTCATTGGCCATGTGTTGGAACAAGATGGTGGGCAATGTCTGTGAGGGACCAGCCTTCCTGTGTTCCTCTCTTCCTGGGAGCTGTTTCTCTTCAGGTTCAGCTGCCCTGCTGCTCTGTGTTCTTACTTCCTGGGCTTCAGCTCAAAACTCCAACCACCCTTCTGTAGTATGGTTACTCTGTGAGTGCCTGCCTACCATGAGGCCGGGGATGCAGCATCCTACTGACATGAACCAATCAAAGCTTTAACCATTATTTAATCAAGTAAAAGTAAAATGTCTGAATCCAATATAATCTAATATGAGCAGAGGGACAGGCCAGTTTACAAACATAATCCAATATCTATTTTTGGAATTCATAAACAATATCGAACAGTTGATGTCTGAAGACATATTTTTTTTATGTTTATTGTAATCCAAAGTAGACCCTACAAAACAATCAGTTGCTAATCCTGGGAATTTGTCTATTACCTCACATGGCAAAATTTTAGCAGGTGTTATTAAGTTTAGGATTTTCAGATGGTAGGATCTCCTGGTTCCACAGACTGGACCTTCAGTACCATCACATATATCCTTAGAGTAGGAACTTTTGAACACCAGTAGAAAATAAGGTGGGAATAAGACCAGTGAAGAAAGGAATTAGGAGACTTGAATACTAAATCTAGTCAGTCACAACAATCAAATAATAATTCCTTGCAATAAGTCACTTTTAGGTGTTCTAAGTTCTATTTCTCTGGTAGAATCTTGACTGATTTTAGTACCAAGTATAGGGTAATGTTATAAAAAAATATGAGAATATAAGCTGTTGACTTTGGAAATGGATGATAGATAAAGACAGGTAGAATTTTGAAGCAACCAATTATACAGTCTAGATTTTCTCAAGCAGAATATTAGTATAAATATAGACATTAAAGCTACTTCTGTTGAGTGCTCAGAAGGAAAAGATGAACCATTACCTTAAATGGGAAGGATGACAATCCTTGTATACAAAGGCAGAAATTTGACTGAATTTTGTTTGATAGTATTTCTTTTGTATGAAAAGTAGAACTTGAAATCAATGAACTTGTATATAGCCTAGGAGATTTCCAAGCAAAGTGTTGAAAGTATTTTCCCCATTCTTCCTTCTATGTATGTAGAATACAGGAGGAAATTTATACTGAACAAAACAAACAAATCGTTGAGCAATAAAGAACTTGGTATTATGAATTGTGTAATTCTCCACTTTTTCAGATTTCAAAACATGCTAAAATTAAGACAGTAACTGTAAACAATGGATGAACTAGACATAATATCAAGTGTGACAAATTTGCAAGGGTAAAGAGATTAGGAAAGTGCTTCATGGATTCCTTCAACCGTAAAGCAGAAGTGAGCCCCAGAGATAGGAATATCCAGAAAGACCTGTGGAGGACTTTCTTATCTAAGGATATGAAACTTTGTGACATGCACAGAGGATTACTGTTTTTTTCTGCCTTGATATCAGATATTAAATTGTTAATAATACTTCATCGATTTTTTACTAACATCAAAAAAATGATGCATAATTCACTGTAGTTACATAATTTAACCAGCCATACTCATATCATGCATCATACAAATCATAGGTGTTTAATGAACATTATTTACTGATGATAAATAGGAATATCTTTAGCTACCTATATAGATTTCAACCCATTTTTTAGCCAAAGTGCAGAATGAATTGATCCTAGTTTGTTGTATCTTATAGAATTCCCAGAAGTTTCCATGTAGCTCTATTAGGAACATACAAATCTCAAATTCTGGCTTTAAATACTGCTTTGTAGTAAAGTCTCTCAGAGGCAAGCAGAGAGATGTCATTTAAAGGTTTCTGTTAAATGAACAGACAACATTAAGTCAAGAGTTATTTCAGTGTGTGAAATTGTTTTCAGGTTATGCACATTTTTAAAAGAAAATATATAGAAATATATTTGAGGATATTGTGAGGAATGGAAATATTCCAAAGTTTCCATTTATTTGATCCTAATGTGTTTTTGTCTTGTACAATACCATGTTCCTCTCATAGAATCCAGTTGTAACCAAACTTTTAAAATTAGTTGAACGTTCTATTAGAGATCCACAGGATTTATGAAATTTCAGACTCCTTATCCATACTCCCTCCCTACCATTTTTGTTTACACTCTCCTAAACCCCAAGATTTCTCAGAATTTTTTTATTTTCAGAAACTCAGCCAACTGAGCTGAAAGGGACAAAAAGGACCAAATTAAAGAAGGCTGATGGAATTCCAAAATTAGGTATGCTGGTAAAAGTATGAAGATTCAAAAAACCGTTGAAGAAAAGGAGAGAGTGATGCCTTAGTTTATCAGGCTGCTTTGCGAAATACTACAGAATCATATGACTTGAACAATGGGAATTATATGCTTATAATTTTGAGGTTAGGAGATTTCCACTATTGAGTCATCAGTAAGTTATCAATTTCTTCCCAAAGCCTATGTCATTCAGACACTGGCTGCCAGAGATCCTTGAGGTTCCTTGTCTTGTATTCCTGATTTGCATTCACAGAAATGTCCTCTCCTTTCTTACCTGGGTCTGTTGACTTCCATCTTCTGGCCTCTGCCAGTAGCCTGTATCTTCATGAATGATTTTCTCATGTTTATAACAGACTCCAGTAATCTGGATAAAGGCCCTCTTTCATTAAGGTGGGCCACATCTTAACTAAAATAACATATTCAAGAGTTCCTTTTGAAATTGTGCCCACACCCACCGGATTCTGACAATTATTAAGAATCTGCATATAATTCAATCTATCCCAGAAGAAGACAGAGACTAGCTCTGCAGGTGGAGATACCACAGAGACCAGAGACCTGGGTGCAGAGGCCAGAGCCAGAGGGCTGGGACATGGAGCTGCCCTGGATGGTGCTTCAGAGGCAATCACCGGACATTGTAAATCCTCACAGAGCCCACTGGATGGAATGGAGGAGAGTATGGGCCATGATGTGGACCATTGACTATGAGGTGCAGAGGTGACCAAAGATGTACTTACCAAATCCAATGGATGTGTCATGATGATGGGAACGAGTGTTGCTGGGGGGGGGGGGGGGGAGAGGTGGGGTGGGGGGATGGGGTTGAATGGGACCTCACATATATATTTTTAATGTAATATTATTACAAAATCAATAAAAAAAAAAAAAGAGCAAAAGGAGAAATCCATAGGCCACAGAGATGACTCCAGGCAATGAAACCTAACAGAATTTCAGGATTTCAAAATTGCTTGGGAACAGAGGTTCTATTCTTCCTTCTTTTCTCTCCCTTTTAGAATAGGGATGACTAAAACATTTATAGTATGCTAGCCCCACCAGAGTATTTGGAATCAGTAAACTTGTTTTCTAATTATTGGACCACAGAGGGAAATGAATTTTGTCCCAGAATGGATCCTACCTAGAATGTTATATATACCTGATTTAGTTAAATTACATGATGAATTGGGACTTCTGAGCAAATGATATTTAGATGAGGTTTGGGAATTGAATTGAAGCTGCAATTTGTTTAGACATTTATGTATGTTGTGATTAGGAGAATGTGTTTTGTATGTGTGAAAAATGAGTATCATTGGGTTTGAAGAGAATACACTATAGACTGAATAATAACCTTAAATTACATGGTTTTAAACGTTAATACCCATGTGGGCTTCCTTAGAGGAGACATATTTTATACTTTGTTTAATTGGAGATGGAGATATCCTGGGTTTTCAGGTTGGACATTATTGCAATCACATGTTTCCCAATAAAAGGGAGGTGGCGTAATTTGACAGACAAGCAGAGGAGAAGGAAAGTGAGGGTAGAGCATAGACATATTTGTAAATGCTGGATTTGAAAGTGGAGTAATGAAGTCTCAAATCAAAGAATTCTGACAGCATCCACAGGCTGGTAGAGGTGAGGAATACACGCTCTTGAAGAGCCCCCAAAAGTGCAGTCTTACAGACACCTTGATTTCAGCCTTCTGGTGCAATTTCAATTTTCTGGTTTCCAAACTGTGACAGAATTGAATTCTATCCTTGTCAGTTATCAAGGTTCATTTAATTTGTTAAAGCAGCCACGGAAAACTAATTTAATCACTACTAATTGATAAATAATTGAGGCATGTTTGAAAAACATGATAATAATATGAATTGGAGGAAAGTTATTTCCTATGCATCAGGTTCAGCTCATAGCATTTTATGTGTGTTGACTCATTGTGCTTTACACCGTCCCTACAAAATAGGTTAAAATTATTATATCCATTTTATATCAGAGAAAATCTTGCCCTTGAGAGGTTAAGTAATTTACTCAAGGACACATGGGTAGAATGTGGCAGAGATGTACAAAAAAGTAACTAAATTAATACTTAAGGGGAAAAAGTCATGGGGAACTTTGCACATATTTTTAAGTGTATTAGAATATAGTGGAATGAACTTTAAATGGAAGAGAACAATAGAAAGAGATAATATTCCATCTTTTTAAAATTATCTTTTGTTTTCCAAAGTAAAGGTAGAAAGCAGAAAAGTCATTGGGCGAGGCCTACAAAAGTACACTCAGGAGACCGTGAAAAGAAGGGCCTTCTTGGACGGAGGGTCCAGTAGGAAAGAAGGGAGAGTGACATATAAGACCTCCAGAGGAGAGTCCAAACATGTGGTGGTCAGGATTATATCTTTGTTATATTTTGAGGATAATAGCAGGGAAGGGAGGGAAGGAGAGAATGAGGAGTTAAAATAGGAAAGTTTAAATAAAGAGGCACAGGGAAGAGATAGTCGAGCCATCAGGGGATAAAATTCTCTGATATGGGCTTTCATTTCCTCTTTTGGAGCATGAGTATGCCATCAGAAGAAGCTAGAATTAGTCTGCCAGGTGCTCAAAGACATGTGGTCCAGGGAACCCAAAGCCAGGCTCGTGGCCAGCTAACGGACCTGAGAAGAAAACTAAAGATCATAGAGCCTAGATCAGCCAGTCGACAGGGTATCTGCCAGATAACTGTAAAAGAGTAATAAGGTCAGGTTCTTTAGTGTAGTATGCTCATATTAACATTTTGCACAGCTAACAAAAACCTCAACAGCTTAAGGGTTATATTATTGGGTTTGGAGCAGATATATTACATGGCAGTAGCTATTTGATATATTAATATTATCTCCTTTTGAATTGCTTTCAATTGTATGTTATAATCTTCTCCCATGTCTTGATTTATTTTTCTTCCTATTGCTTAAAAATGGCAGTGTTTATTTTACCTATGCATGCTTTTTTTTTCTATTAACTATGCCTATAGGTGTGCTCTTTGCAACTGACAGATTAATTGCTCAAAGCTCAATAAATATTGCTCGAGTCAATGAATGACATGGATTCAATGATTTTAAAATGCTCATCATCATGACCAGTAAAGAGTGGTTATGTTTGTGAGAGTGTTTGGAGAATTCTCCTCAGGGTAGGTTAGAAATTGGTAAAGCCGTTGTATTTTTAATCAATTTCAGAAATAATACTGGAATTTCTGGAGTATTTCCACTTTTACACTAAGATTAATGTGTTAATTAAAAATTACCCAAAGTGTTCAGGTTACAGTAGACATAAGAAACACGAATACCTTCAATGCCCAATGGTGATTAGAGAGAAAGTTCACAATTGATGAAAATGTTTGGGAGGAAAATTGTCTCATATTTCTAGAGGAATAAAGCTGAAGAGTTAAAATGTTTCCTTGAAAGAATGAGAATAACTGAAAGAGATGGAGAAATGAAAAGGGCTATAGAAAAAGAGGCAGACTTTCAGTTATGCTTTGAATATTTGAATACAGACTCTTACAGTTTGCAAGGCTATTGAAATGGGCCCGCTTTCACAATAGGTATTAACTTACAAGCTTACGATTTTGAGACTGAGAAAAATGTCTGTATCGGTGCATCAACAGGCAATGCTTTCTTCCTGAAGAATAGCTGCCAGTGATCCTGGACTCCTCTGTCACATGGCAAGGCACTTAGCATCATCTGCTTGTCACTTCCTTCTCCTTCAGGTTTTGTCGTTTTCACATTCCTGTTGCCATAGCTTTCGCTTTCTTTGAATCTCATTCCCTTATAAAAAACTCCGGTAGAGGTATTGAGACCAAGAGTTGGCCAGGCATTAACCGAAGTAACCAACTCAAGAGTTCCACCTACAATAGGTTACACCCACAGAATGGATTAACTTTAAGAGTATGCTTTACCAAAGTCCATATTGCCTCATAAAATCAAATAAACATTTATTCCTTTTTGTACCATTTTTTTTTTCAAGATGGAACATACAATCTTTGGCAATTTTGTAAAGACTAAATTTGTAAATTTGTCATTTCAAATGTGTGAGTATACGAAGAAGCAAACAAAGATCTCATAACATCCGGAAAATATTTAATTTTGGTGAGTTTTATAGAAACAGCTTGAAAATCACAGTATTAGGAAGCATGGTGGAGGACTTTATATCCAAACTAAGATAAATATATTTCATTCAGGGCGGCGGACTTGGCCCAGTGGTTAGGACGTCTTTCTAGAACATGGGAAGTCTGCTGTTCAAACCCCGGGCTTCCTTGACCCATGTGGAGCTGGCCCATGTGCAGTGCTGATGTGTGCAAGGAGTGCTGTACCACACAGGGGTGTCCCCCGCATAGGGGAGCCCCACATGCAAGGAGTGCACCCCATAAGGAGAGTCGCCCAGCGCGAAAGAAAGTGCAGCCTGCCCAGGAATGGTGCTGCACACACGGAGAGCTGACAGAACAAGATGACGCAACAAGAAGAAACACAGGTTCCCATGCAGCTGCAACAACAGAAGTGGACAAAGAAGACACAGAGAACAGACAACTGGGGTAGGGGTGGGGGGAGGGGAGATAAAGAAATGAATAAATAAATAATCTATAAAAAATATTTCATTCAATCAGCATCATCCCCTGTAACATAAGCATTCTTCAATGAGCCTGTATATTACATGCATTCATAATTACTATTTATTGCCAATAAGTAATGAAAGTAGTTATCTAAAGAAAAAGGAATGGTAGAGTAGCAAAACAAATTACCTTATTTGATACTGTAAAGAGAAGTTAGGATGGAAAAGAGAATCCATGGAAGGAAAGAGTAAGGGAGGAAAATGACCTCTCATGGGGGAAGTTTTGAATATAAGGGATCAAGGATATAATCTTGGGAGGTCCAGAGTTGGAGGATGAGGGAGGACAAGGAAGGATATTGATGGAATAAGAAATCAAGATGGCACATATTCAGCATTAGTAACCAATCTGAAGGCAAATCAATCCAATAGGTTGTAAAGTTTACTGGAAACTTTATTAGAATTTAAGCAATAGAAATTTACTGCCCTTATAATTTGATCTGCTCATGAAAAATGTGAAGGTTTCTATGGAACAAACCCCTAAAAGATACACTTTCTCTGCCAGATGGAGGAAGTAATTTCAGGTCTATGTGAGGAGGAAGCAGCTGGTGCTGCAGGACTAGCTCTCCTACAGTCCTAGGAGGAGATTTGTGTTCGAGGTTGAATCACTGTGGGAGGAAGGTTGTTACTTTGCTGACAATAATAATTTCCTGAATCTTCATCCTGGAATCTGCTGATGGTGAGAGTGAAATCTGTGCCAGACCCACTGCCACTGAATCGATCAGGGACCCCAGAGGCCCGGTTGGATGCATCGTAGATGAGCAGTTTAGGAGCCTGTCCTGGTTTCTTCTGGAACCAGTGTAAGTTGCTGCTAACACTCTGACTGGACTTGCACTTGAGGGTGACGGTCTTTCCTGAAGATGCAGCCACAGAGCCTGGAGACTGGGTCATCACAGTGTCCCTACTGGCACCTGCAACCAGAAAAGAACAAGAACATACATTGAATCACAAATGTATAAAATATTTATCTAAATGTAGGTTTTCTTATTTATCATATATAATTAGATGTTCAATAGATGAAATGGTTTGCTCACTCTGCATAGTAAAATTATTCTCCAAATTTATAAAGATTTTTCTCTTCTAAACTTCTCACTTGAGACCCAGAGCACCATGAGGATGAGGAGGTGCGACAGTGACATCATCTTGCTCTCCTGTGTGATGCACTCAGGACCCATCTCCAGGGAAACAGCATTAATAGAGCTCTTAGCAGACAATGAAGTCTCTGAGGAGCCTATGCAAATTATTAGAGAGTATAAAGGCAAAAGTTCCTGTGCAGTGAGTTGTGAAGACAAATAACGGAAGGAGTTAAAAATATCATGACCACAGGAAAAGCAGTCGTACACTTGCAAAAGATCCATAAATCAATTTAATACCCCAATTTTAAACAAATTTCAGCAAAATTGACAAATTTAAAATATTTTACTACCAATTCTACTCTTTCAATTCAGCAGTAACCATCTTCAAATCATAAATTGATTTCGTAGCAGAATATATGCATCTGTAAGTGTACAATTTCAGAACATAAATGAATCTATTAAATATGGAGCAAAAACCTGTGAAATATACTCATATCATACAATAGATGAAGATATAGTACACTAATTGTATGTCTATTTCATCTATTCTTAATTTCAAATAAATATTTTAAACTCTTGGACATCCCAAGGTCACCCCCTTATATCCAAAACCAGACCTCTGCATCCCCCTCAACCAGACCTCTGTATCCCCCTCAACACAAATACTATCTTCAGAAATGAGTCACCAGATACTTTCAAATCACTCTTAGCACTGTCTTGTAAGTCGATCAATTTCTAAAATCACAATAAAGAGATTAGCTGACCTGAAATGTACACCTCCACTTAGTGGTTATATGTAAAATGGCTTTAGCTCCCAAGGTCTAATAGAGCAGGTGCTTCATTTATTCCCATGCAAAATTAATGATATGTACAGAATTATGCAAATAACAATATCATGAACGATGTTTGCATAGAACATTAAGTTATGAACAAGTAAAGCAGAACCCCTGACTTGAAAAACTTCATTTTACTGGGAGGAGCACATGATAAGTAAGTAAAATTCTGAAGCCACTGCTAAACGGCTTCTCTAGGTTTCCTTCCCTGTAGCAATGCTTTTATTCAGGACATGTAGGGCAATGTGAACCCAGGTCGATTTCATGGTCAAAACGCTGCATGAACAGTCAGAGGGAAGGAGAACATTTGGGACAGTTTAACAATTTCACAGATAAAAAACATTCTTACTCACTAATGAGTTTAACTTTTCCTGCAAAGTAATTTCCTTAATGTCCCCAAGATATTTCCCTTCAAGTGGAGTGTCCCAAGGCATGTATCGCTCCAATTCTAATTTAAAGTAAGTTCATTTTCTATACTGTTTCTCCTCAAGCGCCCATTACCTTGGAGAGGGTCCCTTCCAGCATTCAGGAATGGTTCTGCACAGACCCACATCGCCAGGGAAGGCATCCCTTCTCATCAACAAACAATCCTGCTCTTGGTCCATATGGTACTTGGGTTTGGAAGATGCTAATCATTTCTTCAGGTGTGCTCTCTATACCCATGTTCTTTTCCTGCTCTTTCAAGAAGTTACTTTTCATATACATATATAAGTATACCTTTGACTTCAATTTTACTACTTAATTGATAGGTTTCCTTCTTCAGTACAATAAAATAGCCTTCCAGGCTTACACCATTCATCATGGATGACATGATAAAGCAGGATGTTTCAGCAGAGTAACTGGCCCAGAACCATCTCCCTAAATGTGGGATAAGAAAATGTATTCTCTGAGTAGGAGACATTTGGCCTCATTCATGAATAGAGGAGGGGCCTGGCCTTCAGAGCTCAGGGAAGAGCACTTCAGAGGGGGGGCAGCTGGGCCCCAGGCCCTGGTGAGGCATGAGCATGCACAGAGGGACCTGGGGCACCAGAGCAGCCACAGCCACCAGAGATAGGACATGGCCCTAAAAGGATCCCAAGCCCAGGCAACCCTTGGGGAGGCCCTGTTGCCGCCTGCTGTGCTGTGAGCCATGAGAGCAACATCTCCACAAGGCCGCAAATGAAGATGGAAGAAATGGCTTTGTCTGGCCTTAATAACTGCGACGGCTTGCTCGGTCGGTAGAGGGTGGGGTCTGGCTGCGGACGAGGGGTCGGTCCAGCTCAGGACGAGGGGTCGGTCCAGCTCAGGACGAGGGGTCGGTCCCGCTTGGGACGAGGGGTCGGTCCGGCAGCAGACGAGGGGTCGCTCTCACAGGGCTTGCGCGGTTCGGCTGACGGGGTCGCCCGGCGAAGCCGGCGACGAAGGGGTCGCCCGGAGAAGCAGGCGACGAACTGGGGACAAGGGAGGCCAGGCCCTTGTCGGGGGCTCTCAGGACTGGAGGGCGCACGGCAGAAGAACTACCGCGGAGACAAGGTAAACACGCAAGTCCACTTTATTGAGGGAGAGGCAACAGTTTTATAGGGGCTGGGGAAGGCTGATTGGTCGAAGCCACGCCCTGTTCTGATTGGTTGCCGGTGAAAGGTCAGTGGGCGATACTGGACGGGGGAGGGGTGGTGGTTAGGGATTGGCTATTGCTGTTGCTGGGGGAAGGGGCAGGGTTTAGGGATTGGTGGTTGCTGTTGCTGGGGTGGAGGGCAGACTTGAGTTTCCCGCCCACGCCTGGCTGTTGCTGCTGTCGGGGGGAGGGAAAAGGGCAGACTGGATTTTTTCACCCTGCTCCTGCGCAGGGAGAAAGAAAAAGAAGGGTGCCGCCCCACAGGCATCATGTGGCGCCATCCGGGAGGAGGGGCGGCCGCGGAAGCATGGCTGCCGAGAAGGGGAGACCCGAGGGCACTCTGCGCCCATGCCGAGCTTCCTTCAGGGGTGGCGGTGGGCCCGACCAACCACCCTTTTATGGGGGCAGCGGAATTAGGCCTACCGCAGCCGCTCCCCTCACCAGGCCAGCAAACCACACTTCAGCCCGAGGGGTGACCGCAAATAACAGCAAACTGGAGGCCATGCTCTGGAAGCACACATGCACCTGGTTGAGGATTCTCGTTGGGGTTCTGATTTGAGATCCAGTGTGGCTCCTTCTTCCTAGACCCCAGGGACCCTGACGCAGGAAGATTTTCAGATTGTGGACAGGATGGGGTTGGATATCTTTGAATAGGTTTTCAAGCAGCCAAGGAATGTGTTTGCCCAAATGCAGCCACAGTTTTGCTGCCTCCAGCTTTGTTCCCCATCTGGAAAAGTCCTAGGAATGTGTGGAACAGCAGCCACATTGCAGCCTCTGGGTTGCCAATAGCAACAATATGAACAAGTCTGAAAATGACCAAGAGGACGATGATGACATCAATGAAAATGACTTGTCCTATGCTTGAAAAGAAAGCCAAGAATAGAACCCCAGTTGATAAGAACCCCAATTCCCCTTGAAGATCCAAGTCTTCAAAACACAAAATTGGGGAGCTTAGCAATCCAGATCCTTTCAAGCATAACAACTCCTCTAGACTAAGCTTTGTGACCCTGGGATGGAAGAGCTGTGTAGCCTCCTCACCACACAATGTGGGCTGATTTCTGCACACACCATAAAGATGAGCACAAGGTCCCTGCACTCCCTCCAGCACACAGATCGGCAGCGACAAGCTCTGCAGATTTATTTCCTGGGCCCTCAGCTGTCCTTCCAGAGGTCAGAGCTCCCTGGACAATGACAGCTCAGTCATGACTGGCCACCAGACCCTATCAGGTGGCTTCAGAGGGACAGCTCCTCTGAGCTCTCACCATCTGATTCAGGCCCCTCCAAGACTAGTGAGAATCAGGAATGGGGTCTAGGTACCAAAAGGTCAGAGCCTCAGAAATCCAAGAAAAAGAAATCCCATTTGAGCCTGGTAGGGACTTCCTCCAGCCTGGGCTCAACAAGGAAAAAAAAGCCAAAGCCATCATCACACCCAAAGTTCAGCATCGATGATGGCATCAACTGACTTGGAGCAAGGTCTAGCCTTTGGCTGAGCAGAGCCCTCTCTCCCAACATAGGCTGGCAAATGGATGGCTGCTGTGGCTTTGTGATTTAGAAGCCTGGTGGACCAGGCAGGCAAAAGATCCAATTATGCACCCTGGTGGGTGGAAGGGTACTCTGGAATGGAGCGTGACCCCTTGGTATGTAGGATTCAGGCAAGGATATATTATGCCTTGGTCATAAGTGTGGTGGGGAGATGGTTTTCCTATTTATTCTGTGAGTTACTGGATGTCTTGCTAGGCCAGGGGCCTGTCCTGGGCACTGTGCTGGGCAGTGCCTGACCCAGAACCCAGACACTGGACTAACCCCTGCCAAGGGGCACTGAGACCAACTGGGAGGCTGTAGGTTGGAGGATGAGTGTTGCGGGGGACTCCCTCAGCTGCCCTCAGCCATGTGAATGGGTCCAGTGCTTGGAGCTGAGGGGCAGGGCTGGGCAGGGCCCTGTCTGTGTGCAGAATCTTGTCAATTGCCCCCATTCCCAGGGGAAGTAAGGTGCAATGTACTGTGTGCTGAGGTGGGCATCCAGAACTGCCACCGCCTTCCCTGCCCCTCACAGGGGCAGCCCCTTCTCCTCAGTCCCCATGGGCCCTCTTGGCATCAGGAGCTGTCCTTTTGTTGGGTGCCCTGAAAGGGGCACCAGCCTCTGCAGCTTCAAGGAATGAGAAAGGGAAGGGTAGGAAAAGGGAGCTGTGCATCAAAATTACTGCTGCCTACCCCTCCTCCCTGACCAGAGCTGGTGAGGGTGGGGCCCCAAGGTGAGAAGGGGATGGTACTGCTTTATTTGAAATGTTTTCTTCCCACATTCCCTGCCCCAGGACTGGGCCCAGCCTCATCCTCCTGGGGTGGCTCTCTGCTCCTCTGCCTTCCTCTCTCACTGCCCTACTGGGGCAGCCCAAACTCCCAGCTATTGCTTGACACCCTTTCTTTCATTATGACCAGCTTTAGTTCCTCTCTCAAGGCTCTGACACTGAAGCTTGCTCTGTTTTGCCCTCCTTGTCTGCTTTTATGTTATTTATTCTCTAATTGTGGTTTGGGGTTCTGAGGAAAATCCTAATAGTGGGCTTCCCTCTATTTCCTAGGATGGGATGTGAAGAGGGTAGGCTCTGTGTTCTGAGTCAGTGGAGTGGAAGGGATGTCATGCCTTGGTATGACCCCTCTGTGGTACTGTCATGCCAGTGCGACCACCCTCCTGGTCTACAACCTCCACACAGGCAACCCTCTCAGGAGCCGAGCTGGAGCACTGCAGTCTAGGGCTGGGAGCAGAACTGAGTGGTTGGGATGGAGCTGACCCTGAGCCATGTTCCCTGGCACTTGCTGGATGTGCCCCTGCCTCCTCCCATGAGGAGACCACCCATATTTGGATACTAAATACCCAGCACTGGTTGGACTAGTTGGACTGATTTGGTTATGGACCCCAGAGGATTGAGGGAACAACAGAGATAGGGCTGCAAGACCTTGTCTGGGACACCAATGTCCCCCTGAGGTGGTTCTGATGGTGATTAATGTTTTATTACAAATTGTTTTACTCAAGTATTGTGATTATTTTTTAAACAGCCAAAAGATTTTGGGCAGTGTTTAGAATAAACCCTGGACCTGGGCTCCTCTGTCCTTGACCCTCCACACCCTTCCCCTCTAAGGGAAGCCAGAGGGAAAGGAGGATCTCAGCCACCCTTCAGCTGCTTCCAAAGGAGGTCTTGGGGGAAGGTTGAAGAAGAAGGGAAGAGGGCCAATGGCCACTCTCCCTCTGAGAGACAGGCTCAGCTCAGATGCCAATTCACCCTTTCCCCTCTGTCCTCTTCCTTTCCTCTTTCTAATTAGAGGAGGAGAACTGGGAAGTAGTTGGAGAACTGTTTGTCCACATGAAATTCCCCATTGTTCCTTGGTCCACCCTCAAGGCAGAGCCCCCTGCCCAAGCTGGGTAAGAGGAGGGCTTGATCCAGCAGGGATCCTGAGGGAACAAACCTCTTTCCCTCTGGGGAGAGATACCCCCCCCCCCCACTACCAAGTAGTTGAACAGGGGCTAGGAGTTTCCCACTCCCCTCCCTCAAAGAACAGACTGTTTGGGTCTCAATTTCTATCCTTCCCATCCCAGCTAGGTGTTGTGCACCCTGTGCCTATCATGTGTCTGAGTGTGTGGGGAGATTCTGTATAATTTTCATGGACAGTGACTCTTCCTTCCATGCATCAATTCCCCTGTACCCCAATGCCCAGGGGCCACTCACATGCTGGGGTCATTGGGGAGGGGTGGAGCTCATGGTGTCCCGTGGTCTTGAGATGCACATGTAATCCATCCTGTACAGGTAGCTCACCTTGTAAAAGCTGTGTGTTCCCCCTACTCTCATGGCTGCTGGAGTAAATAAACAGCATCTCCACTTTGTTATAAACAAAAATGAATTGCAATTGAGTGATGAAGAATTGGATGTTTAAGACATAAAAACGCTGTGCAAAAGTGGACAGGGCCCGATTAGAGGGGAACATTAATTGGATGAAAGTTAGAGGTTTAGGATAAGTACTGTGAGAATCCATGCAACAAGAATTAGAATTAACTTTTGTTTTTAGCAGATGCTACGAGGTCATATTATAAGCAAAGCACTCTGAAGATGCAGAAAGTTTGAAAATCATTCTCATTTCTGTGCCAGCTGGGAATATCACTCTTCTATTTTCTTCTTCTCTGAAATCATAAAATGATTTTAAAAAGTGAAATTTTTCAAATGCTTCCAAGGCCAAAGATTCGATTGAAACTCAATCAATCTTTGCTAAAGTATTTAGAAAAACATATTGTGCTAAAAAGAATTCTAAAAATTCTGAAGACTCCTGCCCCTTGATAATACCACACCTTCTCTCAATTGTTAAAACACTAATTCAGATGCTCCTGTGAGGTTATTTTGCATATATCATTAAATCAGTTGACTTTAAAAAGGGGAGTCTTTTAAATCTTGGTGTACTGATCTGGGAAAAAGAACTCAGATTCATAGAGAAGTAGGGTTTGAAATGGAAGAATATGTCTGAATTTGGCTGTGGAGATCGAGGGGACCATGTGGCAAGGAATGTGGGCAGGCTCTAGGAGGAGAGAGCTGACAGCCAGCAAGGATCTCAGCACTAATATCTAAGGAACTGATTTTGGCAAAACCCATGAGCTTGAAAGAGAACTCCATGCTCTGGACAGAAGATAGCGTAATTGATTCTGTGATTTTAGCTTTGTAAGTACCTGAGAAGAAAACTGTCCACACTGGACCCAGACTCCTGATCTACAAAACTCTAACCTGATAAATTGCTAATTAACTATTAAATGATAGAAAACTAATATAAACACACACACACACACATATATATATATACACACATACACATATGAAATTGAACTGCATGCTAAAAGGAAAATCATAAATCCAAGTAGGAGAATTAACATCTGATTTAGCTCTTTTCTCATGCAACATGGCATGCTTTATGGCCCTTTAACCACAGATGATTTCCTGACATGTGACCACAGCCACAGGATCAGGGCTGAATACTGTGCTGTGAAAATACAGTAAGAGCAGAACTAGCTTTGAAGGTGGTCAGGATCTGTCCCCTCTGGTTTACCTGACCATGTTCTCTGCAACTGGAGAAAGTCTAGGCAGGACTGTGGTAAGAGAGGGATGTGAACTGGGGACATCCCAGTTAGACCCTAACCTCACTGCTGCCTGCACATTTCCTTAAGAGCCTGGATTGTTCCAGACTCATAAATGGGGATGATTCCTTCTACATGGTACAACATGTCAATTTTGCATTTTTGTATTAACTATGAAAAAAGCAAAACACCTTATTCTTCCATTTATTTTAGAATTTATAACTCTGTTTGATTTAATTGTATGCTCCTATTGTTTAAATAGCAAAAACTATTAGCACATTATAGAGTAAATCAATTTGGCAAATATATTGGCTCAGCACAGCTCATACTACCCCATGCCCTTGCTGGGGGGCAGTCAACACAAGTGCTACTGTTACAGACATAAAATCAAGCTGAGAGATATATAAGGCCTGATTCCCATGCAACCAGATCTAACATGCTTCAGGGTTGTCAAACAATTCTACATAATCTATGGAATTCTTATACCCATTATAGCTACAGAGCACCAATGAATGCGATCAATTACTTCAGGCATGAATAAATGAATGTAATGAGTTAGAAAAATCTTAATATAGAGACAAAATTAACTTTTAAACTTGAAATAATGAGATTTGTTTCAAAATGCATAGAATATTTGGTACAGAATAAAATTTGATGCTATTCCCTTAAAATGTAAGCATTGCATTAGGAGTGACCATGACATTATTCTGTGAGGTCACATGATGTTCTTGCACGAAAATCATGGAAACCAAATGCATGTGGTGTCTTGGATTGGATTCCGGAGGAGGAAAATGATAGGAGTAAAAAGCAAATTAAACTGAATGAAGTTTGGAGTGTACTTATCAATACTGAACTAAAGTAAATCTCTTATGTGACAAATATACCATTATTATGTAGGATGTTAACATTAGGGGGAAATGGAGGAAGTTGTGTAGGAACTCTCAGTTCAACTTTGCAACTTTTACATTAATCTAAAATTATTTAATAAAATTATTATTAAATAAAACACATGGAGTGATACCTCAGTAGAGCTGGGTGAACATTCTAATTGAACAAGTGAGGTCTGAAAATGTGAGGTCATGTGAGATAATCCTACTCAAAATCCAGACCCCATCAGGAGTGACATTAAACCTCTTGTTCCAGAGAGTCAGCATGTCATTTTACAATAAGAGCTGCACAACTTGCAAAACTGTTTCTTTGACTCTTGATTTTCCTCACCTCATTGGATCATTTGTTCCAAAAAATCCTACTTTAGAACAGACTCTCTAAATGGAATGAATTTCTAGATCTATGTATTCTGTTAAGATTCTTTCTTAAATTGGATCTTTCCAAGAATAGTCACGTCGTGCTGCTGACTCTCCTTTCTCACCTCATGTGCACAATCACCCATAACTGCTTTACTAGGGTAAGTGAGCACTCACCCTTTTATGCTGGCATTTCCACGGGTTCCAAAACCTGTGCAGCAAGAAATGAAGAGATCTTCCACAGACCCACGTGGGTGAATGACTCTAGAAACTGGCAACTCTCCTGTGGTGCCAAATATTTCACACTCACCAAACTGAAGGAAGATCTACTTGAATTGTCAACCCAAATATTCCAACTTGCAATTATGGAATTTCAAAATTCGTACATTGAGTCCACATTGTTTACTTTTCTCTCTTCAAGTTTTTAATAAAAACTTGGTTGAATACTTTGCTTTTAGTATTTGCAAGAAATTAAATACTATAAGTTCAAGCTTTCCCCCTTCCTTGAATAATGGGATTAAAATTTCCCAAATAATTTTGAATATAATTTGTAAAAATTTTACAAGATTGCTTTACAAAATGTTCATTAAAATAGAGGAAACCTAAGTTACTTTAAATATTTCATAAAAGGCTCAAAATTTTTGAAAATTAACTTATAATTCACAGCAAAGAGAGAAGGTACAGAATGGATTATTTTGTTTTTATTCAGTATCAAAATTGCCTTAGTTCCTATTCAGTAACCATCTGTGTGCCTGTGTGTGCATGTTTTTATAGAACTGTGTGGTTAAAAAACATAATACCCTCGGAGGGGATGGTCTGATGCGGGAAGGGCTCCTGGGGAATGTCTGAATGCTCATTTTGCCAGAGTGGGTGGTACCATTGGGTAGAGACCCAAGTAGTGAGAGTGGGGGTGGACCCACATCCTGGGGAGGACTAATGCCATCAAATAGAGGGAACTGTATCTCTCGAGAGAAAGGGTGGCTCCCAGGGCATTGGGGCAGTTGAGCAAGTTAGGCCCTGAACACTGCTGCAAGTATCTCTGGACGGGGCTCCTCGGGAAACGGAGGTTGGCTGTCATGTCACTGTGGGCACCAAGGGGATGGGAAAATGGATGTTAAATGTGTGGAACCAAGGTAAATATGGGGTAAGAGAGGAGTTTCGTGAGAGTACACAAGGATGAATATAAAACATGTAATATTACACCATAAACATATAGGGGACGACAGACTGATAATGTGAACCATAATGTAAAACATAGGATAACTAAAAATTTAGAAAACTGTGTGTCCTAAAGTATGCACCACAATGTAAGCACAGATGTCACCTTGTTTGAAAGCTATTGTCTCAGACCCTGTACATCACTTTAAGTAAATATGATGTGAATAGGTTGTAAGAGCATCACTGTGGAAGGGAAAAGGTTTTGTGGTGGATGTGTGGGAGTGCTGTATATTGTATATATGAATTACTGTGGTCTAGGGCTCTTGTGAAGAGAAGTTCAATAATTAGGGAAAAAAAGAAAAGAAAAAGATAGGATATAGAATTTTTCCAAGTCAACAAGTATTCTATATCTAACCTTAAAACCCATCGCTATATGCCATTTTGCTAGTAAGGGATCCTGACATTATATTGGGCTTCAATTTTCAGGAAGTTCTGGATCACAGAGTGGTTCAACAATGGCAGCGGAAGAATACTGGTATAGGATACTATTGACAGGTGATATATGGCTGACAGGGAGCTATACAGGGCATATGTCCAGGGTGCATGGTAATGTTTGGATATACTCATAGTGGCAACTATTAAAAACTACAGCTGGGGGGGTACTGGGTTCCTGGCCGGGGGTGCTCTGTCATGGTCCCTAGGGGAGCAGCGACAGTCCCCCAGGTGCAGCGGCAAGGACCAGGAAGGAATGAGGGTCCAACACTGAGCCCCTGATACTAATGACTATGCTTGTGAGCCTATGTGCCTGAAATAAGAACAAGATCTAGAGCAGCACTGTGCCTGGGAATTTCCTCCTGACAGCCTTCATGTTACTCAAATGTGGCCAGTCTCGAAGCCAAACTCAGCATGTAAATGCAATGCATTCCCCCCAGCATGGGACATGACACCCGGGGATGAGCCTCCCTGGCACCGAGAGATCACTATCAACTACCAACTGATGATGCATCTGGAAAATGACCTTGAATTGAAGGTTGGATGCGGATCAGCAGAATATCCCTGTCTACATATAATAACATGACTTTTTTTTTAAATTATTTATTACATTATTACATTAAAAAAAAATATGAGGTCCCATTCAACCCCACCACCCCCGTCCCCCACTCCCCCCACAGCAACACTCTCTCCCATCATCATGACACATCCATTGCACCTGGTAAGTTCATCTCTGAGCATCATTGCACCCCATAGCCATGACTTTAAAATGCTGTTTGACCTAATGTAAGGGGGAAAAGGAAAGGAGAAATGAGTTTATATGGCTACAAGTCTCTAAAAAAGAGTCTGGAGGCTGTCAGAAGGATTGCCCTAATGCACAACTAAGCAGAGTCTAAGAGACAGATAAAGTAGATACAATCCAGAGGTATTGGTTCCTTGGAGGGCTAAAGAGACCCACCGGTTCTATGGTCATGGCAGATGGGGTTCACTGCCATGTCAGATGGCCCTTCTTTGGAGCTGGTGTTTCTGGGTGAGGGAACTGGACTCAGATGGGATCTCTTTTCACAAGCCTTTCATGCTACTTTAGTGGAATTGTAGTTGGTGTTGGGGTTTAAGATATATTTAGGGGATTTGAATCTCTGGACTGACAATATGATAGTCAGACCCTGAGCCTCAACAGACTCCAGTTCCTACAATCTGATTTATTGGACTCACCTCACTCAGCTAAGATGGAGTTGAAGAAGGACAACCACCACACCATGGAGCCTAGAGTGCCTACAACTGAAAGCAGGAGGATTGCATCCAGTATCCATGTGGAATCTGAGCCTCCTCTTGACATAGAGGTGCAACGGACACAACCAATCCAAGGGCCACAGAGAAAAGGTGGCATTGGAGTGGGAAAAATGGACATGGTGGCTGATGGGTATGGGGAATGGCAGGAAGAGATTAGATGTGGAGGCATCTTTGGGACTTGGAGTTGCCCTGGATGGTGCTTCAGGGGCAATCACAGGACATTGTAAATCCTCCCAGGGCCCACTGGATGGAATGGGGAAGAGTATGGACCATGATGTGGGCCACTGACCATGAGGTGCACAGATGCCCAGAGATGTACTTACCAAATGCAATGGATGTGTCATGATGATGGGAGTGAATGTTGCTGGAGGGGGGAGTGGTGGGGTGGGGGTGGTGGGGTCGAATGGGACCTCATATATTTTTTTTAATGTAATATTTTTACAAAATCAATAAAAAAATAAATAAAAATAAAAAATAAAAAAAACAAACATAATCCAAAAAAAAAAAAAAACCCATAATACATACATGAAGCATCTGTAAATTTTATTAAAACTTTTTCTTTGAGCTAGTGGAATAACACAAGATTGTATGGAAAATATATAAAGAACTTTCTACTAAAATCAATTAATAGAAAATCTCATCTACTCTGCTTTACTAATTTAGAAATAATATTATTCTTACATTTTGCATTACTGAAATTTTTTCTATCATTATAACACATGTTGATCAGTTATCTTCAATACCAAAATTTTAACTGAATTTACAGTAGCAGTCTTAATAATAGGAGATATTTGGCCTCAGAAGAAAGACTTTTCTGAAGTTTTCTTTATTGTCCTTCCCTCTTACCCCAAAAATGCATGCCCACCCAGCACCTCACAATGTGATACAGCGCCACTGCATATGGATTTAGATTAAGATGAGTCCGTCCTGGAATAGAGGACGAAATCCAGGGGCTGGTGTCTTTCTAAGGAGGCGAGGCGTGGAGAATTGGACCCACAGAGGAGGGCGGTGTGAAGACGGGCAGAGAGGCAGGGGCCCCCATGCCAGGCATGGCCCAGGACTGGAGCCCCCGGGCATACAGGGTCCCTCCTCGCAGTCTCAAAAGGCTCTGCCGCACCTAGATTTTGGACCCCGGCCTCCAGAACTTTATAGCAGACGCCCTTGGGGTCGCTGGTGCGCTCGTGCAGGCGTCCACGCTGTCCAGGTGCGGCCCAGGCCCACCAGAGGCGGTGCACGTGCGCTGACCACAGCAATCCCAGGCGAGGGCCTCGGTCAACCACAGATGTACCTGCCTTTGCAAAAGGTTACCCGGTCAGGCCACTGCTTCATAGTCACCGTCACACCTGAGCGCACGTCCTAAGGGCGGGATGCGGGGCCTGTTGTCTGGAGTTCCACAGGAGGAGAGGGTCCTCGTGTCGCGCAGTGGGGGACGCGGGCTCCCGCACGCCCTGCACCTGCCAGATGCGCACTTCAACCTCCCTGGGAGTCCGGAGCACAGGGGGCTCCTACAGCGCCCCGTGTCGTGGCGGCCTAATGGACGTGGCCCAGTCAATCGCGTGTTCAAACTCGAAGGCGGCCAGTGCGGGCAGGTCTATCTACAAAGATACTAAAAATAAGATGAAAAATCAAATTAATATAGAATTAAACTGTTTTCTAATGGAAGCATCAGAGGTTATGGATGTAAAGTAGACATCATCAAACTGTTTGCCAAATCATTGTTGTCCTAACGGAGAAAAAAAAAACTTTATATTTCATACTTGCACAGAGAAACTTGGAATTAAAGATAAGCAAAATTAATTTAAAAGAACCCGCATTTTATCTAAATAAAATCTCATATGTCAGAGAAACTTAAATAAACCTTCAGTAAATTCATGTGGTGTGGTGTTAACACTAGCGCTATTAGAATAACGCTTTTCCTGAAAAACAGATGCTAGGAATCTGCCACTAATGTGTTTTCTGGTTTCAATATGAACAGTCCTCAGGTCATACAATAAATGTCAAGAAAATTTTAGTGCAAGGTATCCAATCGTTACCTTCTACTGATTGTCACACAGCAAATCAGTAATTTTTCTTTTAACATTCACTCTTATTTTCTGTTTTCATTGCTGCCAAAAAAAATTCTTGTGAAGTAAAACACTGGTATGAAACTATAAAATGGATGATTTACCTACCCTACAATAAATGACAGAGTCAATTAGCAAGAGAATTTACGTTGTCCTCTATTACTTCCATGGCAGGATCCCTGAATATCTTCTCAAGCAAATATTTTATGTTTTCTTAACCTATTACTTTCAGTGTTTTCCACTGTTTACACCACGTTCAACCTGGCATATTTGTGCATCAAGTTGGACACAGCACAAATCAAGTCCAGTGTATGCAAGAGAATGGAGGAACAGATGTATCAAATATTTCTCTCATCATCTTCTGAGACTAGATAGAGTTAAATTTTCCAAGATGAATAGAAAAAGGGCCAAGAAAGCAAGAATGGTTATTGCAGGTCTCTCACAGATTTAAACACAAGGTAGAGAGAGAGCTTTGTTGTCTACACAGGGATCTCATTAAGATTATAGCAGAAACTAGAAGTGAAAAAATAAACAAACAAAAGATCACTAAAACTATCCAGATGTCATTAATTGTTACTATAAATGACATTTTCTGAGATAATAAAAATTATGGAGGAAATGTTAAAATGGAAAGTACACTATAACAATTTACATAAAGCAGAATGTTTTCAGACATTTTTAAAGAGATAAGGTGGAAAATAGAAGAAGACAAACTCTGAAAATTTACCAAGGTCACATAATCAACTAAGATCATCTGGATATACAGATTTAGCTGAATATCAGAATCAGGTGACAAACTAATAGAAAATAAGAATCTTGAGACTCATCTAGACAAACTTATCAGAATTCCCAGAATTGGACTTTGAGAGTCTGTTCTGAGCAAAGTCACCAGAATTTGTGTTCTATCTGCACAACTAGCATTGCAACACAGAAGCTGTAACAAAGACATCAAGATAAAAATAAAATATTTTTATCATTATTTCATGAAGGTTGAGATAAACAAAGCATAATATGATAATTATTCATTATCTAAATAGTAAAGCAATGACAACCGACTAAGGATCGAAAAAAATGACTAGGTGATTTTTAAATTACAGGTCTATCTCTGATTTTATTATGACCTTGGTAAAAAGCAAGATGGACCAGAGTATTCAAGAAAAGAGCATGAAAAACAATAACTTACATCAGATTCTAGTGGGGCATCCGTCTACCACATGGGAGGTCCACGGTTCAAACCCCGGGCCTCCTTGACCCCTGTGGAGTTGACCCATGTGCAGTGCTGATACCCGCAAGGAGTGCAGCTTCACACAGGGGTGTACCCCGTGTAGGGGAGCCCCACGCATAAGGAGAGCCACCCAGCGCAAAAGAAAGTGCAGCCTGCCCAGGAATGGTGCCGCACACACGGAGAGCTGACACAACAAGATGATGCAACGAAAAGAAACACAGATTCCCCTGCCGCTGATAACAACAGAAGCGGACAAAGAAGGTGCAGCAAATAGACACAGAGAACAGACAACAGGGGGAGGAGGGGAGATAAATAAATAAATCTTTAAAAAAAAAGAAAAAAGACTAGTGGATTCTGGGGTGTGAGGATATATTTTTAATATGATAAAGACTCAGTCTCATAGATTGAGAAGAAGTAGCCACTTGTGAAGCTTAGAAATTATGGCAGTACCTACATGTGGTCTAAGTGCCAGCCATTGCTCAGACGTTTACATGGATAGATTCATTTAGTCTGACAACAATCCTACAAAACTGATACAATTGTTATATCCTTGTACCACAGAGTAATAAAGTAGCTTAAATTCCCAAGGTTAGGAAGTGTCAGAACTGTGAAAAATAAAATTCATACTTTAGGGATCAAGATCATGGAGATGACTGTCCATCTTTTGTGAATTGCATTCTTTTTATAACAAATCAATTTTATGAATACATATCAATTAATCATGAATCCATCCAAAATGTACAATCAATGGAAATTTGGTATAAGTGATATTTACTCTGATTTTTGCATATTGATCTTGACTCCTTACTCTCTACTGAAGTCGTTTATTAGCTCGATCTGGAAAGAAATATTTTTGACCATTATAGTCCTCATTTTTGTAACTGGTCACATGGTGGAAGTTCATATTCATTACTACCTTCTTCCACTACCTATTCAATGTTTCCTTCACCCTCAGCAAGTACCTCAGCTGGCCATGGTTCTTTGCCTCATGGGATGACTCAAACCTTCATTCCTGAAGATACTTTAATGAAGGGGCATGGTAATAATAAGAGGTGCCCTACATCATCTCCTGCATTCCAGGCAAACACTTCCTTACCTTCACTGTGTAGTAGCAGTTCTATTTCCTCTTGATAGTCAGGATCAATCACCGCAGTCACTACAGTAATTCCCTTCTGGTAATCTTAACTTCCAGATCAGTAGAATTGTTTTTGTGTGTTCCTGGTGAAAGTACTCCTCCTTTTGGGACTAAGACCTGGAAAGCAGTGGAGCTTAAGGTTGTGGGACAGGAAGCAAAAAAACTTTCCTGGTGGATCACTAGGAGTAATAGTGAGTGGTGCCAATCCCTTTTCCACCCCTTGATTCCAGGATTGTAAAACCCATCTATGGGAGAAATAGCACAATACAGTGAATGCTGATTCAGATCATGCAATGCTTCCTGGAAAGCATTGCCTCAGACCTATAGGTAATGTCAACTAGTTGACAAGGTTAGTAGACCCTCAAAGTACCATTACACCGAGATGGAAGAACCCTGTATTTTGTTGGGTTTATCTCCCATTCTCTCTCATCCAAAAGTCAGGTTATACATTAACAGCCATTATTTTTTTGTGTGTTTTTTCATCTTTATTTATTTTTTTAATATTACATTCAAAAAATATGAAATACACATCTACCCCCCGCCCTCCTCCCCTCACTCCTCCCCCCATAACAATAATCTCCTCCATCATTATGAGATATTCATTGCATTTGGTAAATACATCTCTGAACCCTGCTGCACCTCATGGTCAATGGTCCACATCATAGCCCACACTCTCCCACATTCCAACCAGTGGGCCATGGGAGGACAAACAATGTCTGGTAATTGTCCCTGCAGCACCACCCAGGACAACTCCAAGTCCGGAAAATGTCCCCACATCTCATCTCTTCTTCCCACTCCCTACCCCCAGCAGCCATCATGGCCACTTTCTCCACACCTATGCCGCATTTTCTTTGATTACTAATCACAATAGTTCATGAATAGAATATCAGTAAGTCCACTCTAATCCATACTCTATTCCTCCATCCTGTGGACCTTGGAAGGTTGTGTCGACTCCACATCTATGTCAAGAGGGGGCTTAGATTCCACATGGATGCTGGATGCTTTCAGTTGCAGGCATTCTTGGCTCCCTGGTGTGGTGGTTGACCTTCTTCAACTCCATGTTAGCTGAGTGGGGTAAGTCCAGTAAACCAGATTGTAGGAGCTGAAGTCTGTTGAGGCTCAGGGCCTGGCTATCACATGGTCAGTCCAGAGATTCAGGTCCCCTGGGTATATATTCAACCCCAGCACCAACTACAGTTCCAGTAAAATAACAGGAGAGGCTTGTGAACAAAGATCACATCTGAGTCCAGATATACAACGCTGGGTACTGGTTCTTCTGAGGGCTACAGAGACCCACAGGTTCTATGGTCATGGCAGATGGAGTTCAGTGCCATGTCAGTTGGCCCCACTTTGGAGTTTGTGTTTCTGTGTGATGGAGCCGGACTCAGAACAGCCATTAGTATAACCCTACTACACAGAAGAGTACCAGACCTGTAGTAGATTGCAACTAGTATTTGTTAAATAGATGAATGAAAAGATAAATAAATAACAGCATCAATTGTGTGAACTTTGCAAGTAAAACAGAAATCTAAGCAATAACATAATGAGTAATTTATATTTTTTGCTATTTCATAAATTAGCAGAAATGAAAACAGCTTAGCATAGCCATAAATATTCTGGGGAAAGAAATTTTTATACAGAGTAATGTTAGCAAATATGACAAATACCTTGGGGATAAATGCTCTTGCGTGCAAATAATAAATGGACTGGGTTTAAGTTAAGCAAAAATTGAAGGACAAAGTGAATACTGAGTGGTTTATAGATCTGATCACTTTGGGAGAGCACAGAAAATGTGTTGGAAGTTAAGTGACATAAACAAAGCCTGGGATATCATAAAAAGAGAAAGAAATGATCCCACTCCTATCACAGATGGATGGTGAACACTTCTGATAGCAAGTTCAACCCTGGAAACCAGTCTTGAGACATTGGACGTTGAAGACATCTACTGCTGCCATCATAGGAGAGGATTCAGTCTGAAATGTTTTCGACTCGGAGATGCCACTTAAAAAAAAGGTCTACATTTCTTATTTCCAAATTGTCTGAATCTTGCAACTGTAAATAGGGTGCTAAATGTAATTACTTTTTTCCCAACTTAGTGTTGTTAGAGAATCCATGATAAGAGATGACCTTTTCCCATGTATTAAATTATATGTAAGAAGAAATAGTATCAGCAAGACGGTGTCAGAGTAAGGAGCTCCTAGATTCAAGTTGTGCTACCAGGTAGTAAGTAATCATCGAGAGCTATTTCAAGCACCAGTTGGGTGGCTCCATGAGACCAGAAGAGAATCCTGCAACATCCTTGAAAGACTGGAAGGAAGGAGGCTGCCCATATGCAGAGGATGTTTGTGAGTAAGGCACTACATGTCCCAGAGGCCAGGGCCCATCCTCCAATGGCTGTACAAGCTCCCTCAGGAGCTATTCTGTGGCTGGAATTTGAAACACAACTTCTCCAAAACAGTGGAGGAAGAGATGGTTGGGCATCAACTTCAGATACTGGTTAGTAAATGCAGTGGGCTAAAGTATAATACTAAGAACAGCTAAAGTTTGAACCTTTCCAATCAGATAGAGACTAATAGCTGCCATGTTAACTCTGCTAAAGACACAAGAGGAAGAAGGGTGAACTGAAAATCACAGTACTGGCAGAGACTGACTTCTTTCCATCAAGATTAGATTGCAGGTCTAGCATAAACTCCAGCCCCACCTCTGGCATGGAGGTAGCTGAGAGGACATGCTCCAGCCTCTCCTGGAAATTACAGTCCACACTGAGGAGACTGGTGATCATCCTAATGTGGGAGCACAGGGGCCTCAGGATCTATTCTGTGGCTGGAATTAGAAGCTCCATTTCCTAAAAACAGAGTAGGAAAAGAAGGATGGCCACCAATTTCAGCAACTGATTAATAAATTCAGCTGGCAAAAGTATAACACTAAGAATAGCTAATATTGTAAACCATCCAAGCCAGAAAGTGCCCTGTAGCTGCCATCTTAACTTCGAACCCAGCAGGAGGGCAAGTAGGCTGACTGAAAATCACCATGATGGAAGGAAAAGGTATCTTTCACTCAGATTGGCCTGAAGCCCTATCTTTGGCTTTAGCCCCAACTCTAGAAGGGAGGAAGCTGTGGGCCCTGCACAAGCCTCTACAGGTAAATGAGGGTACATTCAACTAGCACAGACAGAATAGTAGGAAATCTACGGGGTCAACTACGGTCATCTTGGACTTCTATTACACAGATTGCTGCCCTCCTACAGCTCCATCCCCACCCCAGGTAGTGGAGAAAGGCACTTCAAGCTTCATCACTCTCTGGGTAACTACAGCCTAGACCTGCACAACTTAGATTATTACACACAACAGTGGCTCTGTCCCTACCTCTGACAAAGATGTAATTTGGAAGAAATTTCATTGGTCCCTGGGACAGTGAAGGCAGATTGAGACTCCACAGTTACAGCACCAACTACATGCTTGGCTCCTATTACACAATCAACAAGAGAGATAGGGCAAGAAATCCCTTAACTAAAGAGATAAACAGCACCCAGAATAAATACTTTAGTAAGCCAGATGCCAAGACTCCAACAAAAAATTACAATCCACACCAATAAACAGTAATATATGACCCAGTTAAAGGAACAAGATAAGCCTCTAGATGACATAAAAGAGTTGAGACAACTAATCCTAGATGGTTAAACAAATCCCTTTAATAAATTCAATGAGATGGCTAAAGAGATTAAGGATATTAAGATGATATTGGATGAATACAAAGAAGAATTTGAAAGCATACCTAGCAAAATAACAGACCTTACTGGAATTAAAGATGCAATAAATGAAATTAAAAATACACTGGAGTCATATAATAGCAGATTAGAGGAGGTGGAAGAAAGGATTGGTGAACTTGAAGAAATGGCCTCTGACAGTGAACAAAAAAGAACAGAGATGGAAAAGAATGGAAAAAAAATTGAACAGGATCTCCAGCAACTAAAGGACAGCAAGAGATGTGAAAACATACGTGTCATGTTTGGCCCAGAAGGACAAAAAAGGGAAAAGGGGCAGAAGGAATATTTGAAGAAATAATGGTAGAAAATTTCCCACTCTATGGAAGGACATAGACATCCATGTCCAAGAAGCACAACATACTTCCATCCAACTAAATCCAAATATACCTACTTCAAGACACATACTAATCAGAATGTAAAATGCCAAATACAAAGAGAGAATATTGATTAGAGCAAGAGAAAAGTCATGCATAACATATATGGGATACCTAATAAGATTAAGTGCCAATTTCTCATCAGAAACCATGAAAGCAAGAAGGCAGTGATATGATACATTTAAGATATTGCAAGAGAAAAACTTCCTGCCAAGAATCTTCTATCTGGCAAATAAACAGAAACTGGGTTGGTAACCAAGAGACTGGTTTTACAGGAAATATGAAAGTGTGGTCTACAGTCTAAGAACAAAAGACAGGAGAAAGAGAGGGCTGGAAAAGAGTCTAGAAATAAATATTATATCACAAAAAGTAACTAAAACTGTCAAAAGAATGGTGAAAATAATTTATGACAGATAAAACTCAAACATTCAGGAATAAACTTAACCAATGATGTATAGTACTTGTACTCAGAAAAATAAAGATTAGTGTTAAAAGAAAGAAAGATTTTAGGATTTCACCATTGCAAATGATGTTAGCTGTGGGTTTTTCATATATACTCTTTATCATGTTCAGAAAGTTTCCTTCTATTCCAATCTTTTGCAGTGTTTTTATCAAGAAAGTATACTGTATTTTGTCAAATGCTTTTTTGGCATCTATAGAAATGATCATGTGATTTTTTTTTTCCTTCAGTCTGTTTACATGGGGTATTACATTAATTGTTTTCCTTATGTTGAACAATCCTTGCATACCAGGAATGAATCCCACTTGATCATGGCATATAATTTGTTTAATGTGTTGTTGAATACAATTAGCAAGTATTTTGTTGAGGACATTCATGTCTAGGTTGATTAGAGAGATTGGTTGTAATTTTCCTTTCCTGTGGTGTCTTTGTTTGACTTTGGTACTAGAGTAATGTTAGCATCATAGAATGAGTTAGGCAATATTCCTTCTGTTTCAATTTTTTGGAAGAGTTTCAGCAAGACTGGTGTTAGTTCTTTCTGGAATGTTTGGTTGAATTCACCTGTGAAACCATCTGGCCCAGGGCTCTTCTTAGTTGGGAGGTTTTTAATGACAGATTCTATCTCTTTACTCATGATTGGTTTGTTGAGATCATCAATTTCTTCTTTCATCAATATAGGCTGCTTATGTGTTTCTCGGAAATTGTCAATTTCTGGAGAATTGTATCCATCTTCCATGTGGAATCTAAGTCCCCTCTTGATACAGAGGGGGAGTGGATATAACCATCCCAGGGTCCACAGGCTTGAGGAATATGGATTAGAGGAGTATGGATTAGAGTGGACTTGCTGATATTGTACTATGGAACTATTGTGATAAGTAATGGAAGAAATTGTACCATTGATGTGAAGAAAGTGGCCAGGGTAGCTGCTGAGGGTAGGGAGAGAGAAGAAGAGATATGATGTGGGGGCATTTCCAGGACTTGGAGTTGTCCTGGGTGGTAATGCTGGGACAGATGCTGGACACTGTATGTCCTGCAATGGCCCACGGGGTGGACTGGGGGAGAGTTTAAACTACAATGTAAACCACTGTCCATGTGCTGCAGCAGTGCTCCAAAATGTATTCACCAAATGCATTGAATGTCTCAGGATGATGAAGGAGGTTGTTGATGTGGGAAGAGTGGGGTGTGGGGGTGGGAGCGGGAGTATATGAGGACCTCATATTTTTTTAATGTAATATATAAAAAAATACAGAGGGAAAAATAAAAGAAATAAAGAAGACCTAAACAATTGGAAAATCATTCCATGTTCACATATTAGAAGACCATATAGCATTAAGCTGCCAATTCTACTCAAATTGATATACAGATTCAATACAATCCTGATAAAAGTTCCACCAGCATTTTTACATAAATCTAAAATATAATTATCAAATTTTTGTGGAAGTGTGAGTAGTCTTGAATAGCCAGATACTTCTTAAAAAGGAAAGGCAAAGTTGGAGGACTCTCCCTTCTATACTTTAAATCATTTTACATAGATACATAGTGGTTAAAAACTGCATGGCATTGACATAAAGACAGACACATAAACCAGTGGGACCAAAATGATTGTTCAGAAACAGATCCTCACATCTGTGGTCAAGTGATTTTTGACTAGCCTCTCAAACCCGCTCAGCTCTGTCAGAACAGTCCATCAACAAATGATGCTGGGAGAGCTGTATATCCATAGCTAAAAGAAGGAAAGGGAACCCCTATCTTACACATTATATAAAAATTAAATGAAACAAAAACCTTCACATAAAAGCAAGAACCATACCGCTTCTAACAGTAAATGTAGGAAAATATCTTCAAGACATGATAGTAGATGATGGTTTCTTAAAAGAGTCAAGATGAGAAATGAGATCAGCTACTTAGTTAACTTTACTGTAAAAATGTAAAAATGTACAGAATTGATGGTAACATTATAGTGAGTAACAGCTGGTTTCTAAATAAGACTGTGGCTGAAAATGTTAGTCCAGGGATGTAAATGCCAATTGACAGAAAGCTTGAGAATAATTATGGAATGAATAGCACAGTAATGTAAAATGTAAAATCCACAAGATTGTTCTGTAGTTTTCTTTTTTGTTGATGTCCTTATGTGGTTTTGGTAATAGAGTAATTTTCACATCATAGAATGAGTTGGGCCATGTTTCCTCCACATTCAATTTTTGTGAGAGTTTAAACAGGATGGCTATTAGTTCTTTCTGGAATGTTTAATAGAATTCAACTATGAAGCCATCTGATCCTGGGCTTTTCTTGGTTAGGAAGTTTTTATTGATAATTCAGTACTTGTGATTGGTCTGTTGAGTTCATCAATTTCTTCTTTTGCCAGTGTATGTCTTGTGCATTTCTAGAAAAGTGTCCATTTCACCTAAGTTTTCAATCTTATTGGCATACAACTTTTCATGGTATCTTCTTATGGTAATCTTTATATCTGTGGGATCAGTGGTGATATGCACTCACTCATTTTTTATTTTATTTGCACTTTCTCTCTCTCCCTGCTTTGTTAGTCTAGCTAAGTGTTTGTCAAATTTTTAAAAAGCTGCTTCTAAGAAAATTTCTTTCATTTTTCTATATTTATCTCCCATTTCCCCCAGATGGTTCTTTACTCTGTCTGCTCATCATTTGCTCACCTTCTCCAGGAGGCAAGAGGAACCAAACACAGGACCTACCACATGAGAGACAATTGCCCAACGGCCTGTGCCATATCTTGCGGCGGCTTGCTCAGTCGGTAGAGGTGGGATCTGGCTGCGGACGAGGGGTCGGTCCAGCTCTGGACGAGGGGTCGGTCCCGCTTGGGACGAAGGGTAGGTCCCACTTGGGACGAGGGGTCGGTCCGGCAGCAGACGAGGGATCGGTCTCACAAGGGGTTGCGCGGTTCGGCTGACGGGGTCGCCCGGCGAAGCCGGCGACGAAGGGGTCGCCCAGAGAAGCAGGCAACGAAGGGGTCGGCCGGAGAAGCAGGCGACGAACTGGGGACAAGGGAGGCCAGGCCCTTGTCGGGGGCTCTCAGGACTGGAGGGCGCATGGCAGAAGAACTACCGCGGAGACAAGGTAAACACGCAAGTCCACTTTATTGAGGGAGAGGCAACAGTTTTATAGGGGCTGGGGAAGGCTGATTGGTCGAAGCCACGCCCTGTTCTGATTGGTTGCCGGCGAAAGGTCAGTGGGCGATACTGGATGGGGGAGGGGTGGTGGTTAGGGATTGGCTGTCGCTGTTGCTGGGGGAAGTGGCAGGGTTTAGGGATTGGTGGCTGCTGTTGCTGGGGTGGAGGGCAGACTTGAGTTTCCTGCCCACGCCTGGCTGTTGCTGCTGTCGGGGGAAGGGAAAAGGGCAGACTGGATTTTTCCGCCCTGCGCCTGCACAGGGAGAAAGAAGAAGAAGGGTGCCGCCCCACAAGGCATCGGGTGGCGCCATCTGGGAGGAGGGGCGGCCGCAGAAGCATGGCTGCCGAGAAGGGGAGACCCGAGGGCACTCTGCGCCCATGCCGAGCTCCCTTCAGGGGTGGCGGTGAGTCCGACCAGCCACCCTATTATGGGGGCAGTGGCTTGGCCTGCCGCGGCTGCTCCCCCGCCAGGCCAGCAAACCACACTTCAGCCCGAGGGGTGACTGCAATATCTGCTCCCTCTGAGCTGTGGCATCTGCTGGCTGGTGGCCTCTGCTTGTTGCGGCAGTGGCAGAGTCTAGCTCTCTCATGGTGGTATACAGTTATGTTGCAACAGTGTATTGCTCTGATGAGGTGGTAGGGGGCATCTATTCTTTTTCCTTTTTTGGAGGCACTGGGAGATGAACCCTGAACAGCTCATGGGCAGGTGGGTGCCCAAGTGTTTGAAATACATCTGCTCCTCAGATTGTGATGATTTATAAATTTTCTCAAAAAACTAGACTTGGAATTCATTTTTAACTTTCATGTCATTTAGTTCTACTCTAAATTTTGCTATTTCCTATTTTATGTTTGCTTTGGAAATTTTTTTTTCTTTTATTTCGAGTTCCTCCATGTTTTCAGTTAGGTCTTTGATCTTTATTCTTTCTTTTTATTTAAATAAATATTTATGGCTATAAATTTCCCTTTTATCACCGCTTTTGCTGCTTCTCATATGTTTTTTTTGAAACATAAAGCATTTGTTTATTATTGCTATAATCAAGGCAAAAATTTCTTAAAACCATTTGCCTCAATAACAGAAATATGATCAGAACCATTGGCCATGAATTTACAGTTGTTCAATTCTCCACCATTTCAGACGGAACTGTTTCAAACATACCATCTATTACAAAAACTCTATTATATGAGAGGAAGAAGAATGAAACTGGAAGTCACAAAATGATGGCCTGACCACTTCCCTGATTGCCTGACTTTAGTCCAAGCACTTGCCCTCTCTGAGCCTGTTTCACCTTGTGTTTAAAAAAAAGGGGCGGGGGGAGGAGATGAGGGGAGAGAAGAAACATACCACCTGAGGAGCAACTGAGATAATGCTGCTAACTGAGATAATAGATGAAATTGCACTGTCGACTCTGAAATATCGCATAAAATGCAGCGTCATTCTTAACAGTGCTGATAACACTGGCCAAGCAGCAAGAGGGATCGCCGCTGACGACTCTGTGCTCAGCCTGCCTGATGGCCACCAAGCACCTTAAGTCCAGAAGGACGAAGGACATTCGGAACCAGGGCTCCAAACTCACCAAGGAATCATCTGCCTGACAGGCTACTTAACATGGATTCAGTTCTACCCTAGAGACACTTTGTCGGTTTTATTTTACCTTAATATACATTTGTACAGACAATAATAAAAAAGCTATTACACAACAATTCAGTGAGTTTTACCTAGTTTCAAGAATAATGCATGCAGTTACAAATGAGAGGTAGAAATACTGTATTAAAGATCTAAAAATACAAATATCATATAAATAAAAGTTCAAATTAACTGCTTGAATTTCATACAGATAAATCAGGTAAAAATTACATCACTTTGACAATGTAAAGGAAAAAACTGGTTTGTCTTTGTTGGTTTTCATCAGAACACTAAAATTAGATGAACGCCAAAGAGCGCATGTGCAATTTGTCAGAGTTCACATTAAGTCATCTAAGGAATCAAATAAAAGGATTAAAAGTGGAGGATGGTTTATTCAAGTATTCAAGCAGGTAAGTAAAAGAAACAAAGTAGTATACAATGTTGGAATCACTTCTGGAGGGATGTTAAGTGCCTGCATTCTCCATGACTAGCTATTTGGTGAACTGTCAGGACTGACATGAAAACACTTCAGGCTGGAGAGAGCTGCCCATTTTCCTAAGAGAAAACCAACTTCATTTAAAAATAAACCTCATTTTTCACTAACTTTATAGAGAAAGGCCACATCACTAATAAGCATTTAGATCACCAACTCTGTTTTGGCCCTATATGAATTCTTGAGAGGGTCTCTCAATTTATGATATTTGTTCTAATACTGCCCAAATAAACCTAGCCTTTAAGAAACCTAGAGGTCATAGGCATCAATGCACATTCTGCATGCACATTTTAAAATGTAACCAAAAGCAAACATTAGCAACTCAAAATATTACTGACAAAATCTGTAGTTGTAGATGAAGAAGTTAAAAAATATATATATGCAAAGGTTCACATGAATACAAGTTTTTACCATTTAAAAGTTCACTAGAGAGTACATCTGAATTCTGGAAAGGGAATTATATATATATCAAGTAAAATATTTTAAACAAGTCCATTGTGCATCATTTAGTTTTAAATTGCAAAATCCAATACACAGTTGTTTTAATAAATTAGTGCAATATGAAATATTTTAGAAGATTAATGCATCCACATTAGGTCAAACTGAAGATTTCAAAATTTCTTCCATGAGCCATCTTTCGCCTCTTCTTAAGCTATTTCTTGGTGAGCTGTTTTAGGAGGCACACTCTGATTTAGACAAAATGACCCCAGATATTAAACTGCCTGGGTGAGATGTGGATTTTCACTGTCATCCCTTAGGAATTGTCTAGGAGTCTAGGAGAAAGGCAAACTCATTCCCAACATTCCCATCTGTGTGGAATTTCACACAACACTCTGGTGAGCTGAGGGAAGAGCCACTCACTTTGCTTCACTCTTATTCTTAAGAATAACAGTACTGATCATTCTAGTTTTTAAAGTATATTTATTTACCACGTTCAAACTGAGAGCCAAGTGGAATACTCTTGCTTCTGTATCCACAAAGAAAAAGGGAATGGACAACTTCTCCGATAAGGCAGATTTCCTACAAATATGTAGTTTTGGGATTGTTTTTCCTTTTTGAAATCACCGCTGTTCTTTGGTAGTCACCAGTGAAGAAACTATAGTTTCCTGGGGATGGCAAGAGAACCCATGCTGTAATCCCAAATGTATCATCTCACATTCTTACTGACTAGGCAATGGGACAAACCACTGTTCACATGGTCCCAGGGCTGTAGCAGAGTGCCGACAATCTTCTTTCAATACTAGATTTATATTTATGTATATTTTCAATATCTGCAGGGTCCGGTAGAATTTTAGTTAGGCCTTCCAAAAGAAGGGTTGCCTTATGATAGCAATATACAATATCTTCAGTCTGCTGAAACATCTCATCCAGGGCAGCAGACTGAACCATTTCTACGGCACAGTTATAGATGAGTTTTCTCTGCAGTTACACTGTTGATTTCATCAATAAATCTCTGTCAGAGAAGAAGCGATTCAGCTTTTCTGTAAGTTTCTTGCACACGGAGATGCAGAATTTATATCGTTCATTCAGATTTTTGACAACTTGTTTCACCGCCGTGGATGGGCTCAGTTTCCCGGACCTGATCTGGGCCTTGGAGAGATGCAGAGAAGCTGCGAGCAGCTGTGCTGCTTTCGTGTATAACACCAGCTGTTCTACCCGCCCCCAGTCTTTGCTCAGCTGGCTGACCTGGTCCACAACGGCGCTCTCCTGGATCTGGTACAATGAGACGGCAGATGTGCACAGCTCTGGGTTCCCGGCCCGCACGGCCGTGAGGTCCAGCGCACACTCCGTGAACATCAGCATTGCGTTCAGGTGGCGGAGGGTGTCTGTGTGTTCTCGCTCCATCAGGGTCTCCTCAGGCAGGTCAGGGGCTTCAGAGGTGATGAACCCCTCTAAGCTGGGGGGTGAAGCACCGTAAGGCATGTATCTCAGGCTGGGGGCTGCCTCTGCTCCCGGAGGGGACGAGCCCGAGCACAGCCCGGGCGGTGAGCCCACACACCCGCGGCCGCTGGCAGAGCAGAGGGAGCCTCCAGGGCTGCTGGATCCCACTGAAGTTGTTCTCGTTCTAAGGACCACGTGGGTACAAGCGGGGGCCGTGGCACTGTGTGGAGGGGACCCTACCGTGAGCGGGGCAGCCCGAGAACTTGTTCCAACAGGAGGTGCCAGCACCGCACCACAGGCTCCTGCAGGAGCTATGTCCATTGGTCGTTCTGTATTTAAACTGTCTGTGCTACCCTGATGTAGCTGACCACCTAAGGATGCCTTTACTTGTGGATCTGATAATTTCCCAGATCTGCCGAAGGCGGCCTTGCCGTGCTGCTCGGGTGGCTGCCTCTCGCTGCCTTGCGCTAGGGGACAATGGCAGCATTCCCGCGGGTCACTGCCGTCCTCAGGCAGCCCTTCAGCTGGCCCCTGACAGGGAACCAAGGCCAGCAGGTTGGAAGACACTTGCGTTTTAGGGATTTTGAAAGGAGCTGTGGCCTTAGTTGGAGAGCCAATGATTGTTGGCAGAGGAGTTTTAAAGAACCAGTCAGAACTCCAGGAGAGGATCCCATGTGTTTGGTGGGAGAGTTCCCTGGCTGCCCAGCCCACTGGGCTGAGGGGAGTAGCTATACCCAGCCCCCACCTGGGAGGGGCACACGGGGTCAGAGTGCTGCTTTCTGAGCTTCTGCTTGTTCTGGTAGATGTCGGTGAGGGTAGGGGCGCTCTGCAGTCTAGCACCCAATAAGAGAGACTGTGGCGAGTGAGCCTGTGGCACTGGAGAACCTGAGGAGTTCCCGCTCCTGGATTCATGGCCCTGAGGACGCCCACAGCAGCACTGCGCAAACTGCTCAGGAACCGCACCCACCAAAGCAGAAGGAGAGTAAGGCCCGGAAGACCTGTAGAGAGTCTTCGTCCAGCAGTTCGTGCTGTGTCTGCTGGAGCTGGGGAGCAGGGTCCCAGTCGGAGGAAACCCATAGGGCTGGTGTTAGACCTTCGTACCACTGCAGATCTTGGGGAACCACGGAGATTTGTGCCAGAGCTGGCAGTAGATGTAAGGTTCTGCTCTATGCGTTGATAGTTCCTTATCTGAGTAGGAACTGGAATGGGTGCTGTCTCACTGTGAGGTGACATAGTAGGCTGGCATTGCCCTCCACACACCAAGAATTCATTTGAAGCACGTCTGCCAGCAGTTCCCATTGGCATATTATATGAGTGGTCTGAGAGACGTTGAGTGGAACCAAAACAAAGTCATCCGTGTCACAGGAAGAGTTCTTGCTACTAGTACGGGCAGAATCTTTGGACACTTGTAGGTAGTTGGGCGGGCCCAACGGTGGGGAAGATACGTTTTCTTCCTGAATATGCTGCGTCTCTGGAAAGGATGGTGGAGAGGCAAGTCGACAAGTTGGGGAGCTACCACAGGAGCTTCCAGAGACAGAACCAGCATACATGGGGACTGGAACTGGGCAAGATTTTTTTACCGGAACTTGCTCAAGAAAAGGATGGCTAAAAAATGCTTCAAAGTCCATTCTATCTTTCTGGTTTCTCTCAAGCAAACCCAAAAGGAGATTAGCCAAGTAAGGTGATGTTTCTCTAGGAATACTAGGCATTAAGCTCCTGTTTTTTTCGTAAAACATCCTTAGGTCTTGAGGACTATTAGCCTGAAAAGGTGGTTTTCCAACTAGGCATTGATATATCACTGCTCCTATGCTCCACAAGTCTGCCTTAGCATCATAATGTTGAGACATTATAACTTCAGGAGCCATATACATTGCGGATCCACACAACGTTGCAGCCATGATATTACTATGTAGGTAACGAGCAAAACCAAAATCCGCTATTTTGATGCGAATACCACTGACAGTGGACTTCCTGCGATTGGCGTAAGACAACAAGATGTTCTGTGGTTTCAGGCCCCTGTGGATTATCCCTTGGCTGTGCAGGGCTCTCATGGCAGCTGCAATCTGATGCAGAAACACTCTGATGGTATCTTCACTGAGAGTCCCCTTAGCTGGCAAATGATCTGCCAGGTCTCCACCACTGCAATACTCCATCACCAGAAAGACAGAGCTGGGTAATTCCTGAACATCACAGAATGCTACAATATTTTCATGCTGAAGTTCCTTTAAGATTTTAATTTCCTTTCCAAGCAGAGGTCCCTCTTGCTGTACTCCAAGTCGCCCACCACCTCCCTGGCGGGGCACGCGGCGGGCGGGCGGGGAGGGGGCCGGGATCAGCACCGGGGGCCCGCGGGGCCCGAGCGCGCTCGCGGGCGGCTGGCCTGGGGCAGCCGCGGCCCCGGGCCCGGGCGCACGCTCCTGCCTGAGAGGCCGGGGCGGAAGCGGGGAGGCCGCCGCGCGGGGCCGGGGTCAGCGAGGCCTCGCCGGGTCCCGGCCGCTCCTCACGGTCCGGCCCGCCGCCGCCGCGGGCTGCCTGGCGAAGCGGCCTCGGCGCTGTGGGGCAGGGGCGCCGCCGCCGTCACTGTGCGCCCCGGGAGCCACGCGCGGGCCCGGGAGAGGGGTGGGCCCCGGGCCTCCCCATCCCCAGCTCGGCGGTCCTCTGCGCCCGGGGCGCTGGTGAAGAAGCGGCCACCGCCCTCGGACCGGCCCAGCCGTGCCCCGGTGCCTCCCGCCTCGCGAGGCCCACGCTCCCGCGCGACTCTCTTATATGTTTTGATATGTTATGTTTTCATTTTCATTGTTTCAAGGTAGGTACTGATTTCTTATTCAATTTCCTTCTTGACCCACTGACTGTGTAAGAGTGTGCTGTTTAAATTCCATATCTTTGTGCCTTTTCTGGTTCCCTGTCCCTTATTAATTCCCAGCTTCATTCTGTTGTGGTCAGAGAAAAGATGTTGCAAATTTCAATCTTTCCAAATTTGTTGAGTCTTGTTCTGTTACCAAGCATGTAGTCTTCTCTGGAGAATGATCCATGTATACTCGAGAAGAATCTTCACCAGGAATAGAATCTATTTCAAGATACCAATTTCTTTGCTCATTCACATGGAGCAAGTCTTCATCTATTTAAGTTTTATTATAAGTTGCAGAAGTGCAATCTGATCTTCAGGTCCACTTCTTACTCTAATTCTCCTTCCATATCCACACCATCTGCAGTTAATTCACCTCAACGTCTCTCATGAGAGTTGGAATCAACTTCCAAAGTCCTGTCAGTTTTGAAATTTTCAACTCCTCCCACAAATTATAAATATAATTTATGTCATGTATCATGGTGAATCATTTTCAGAAATTTTTCCATTTACTTTGCTGAGATCCAGAAAAGAAAACACTGTCTATGGCAGCTATGTCTTATAAAATGTAATTTTAAATAATAAGGCCTGAGATTCAAATTGACTCCACAATTCATGAACTGCAAAATGGATGTTGTGCTATCAGGCATGAAAATGATATGAATTTCACTGTACAACACCATCAGAGTTTCTGGGTGACCAAGTGCATTGTCAATGTGCAGTAACATTTTGAAAGGAATCTTTTGTTCTGAGCAGTAGTTCTCAACAGTGGGTTTAAATTATTCAGCTTACCGTGTTGTAAACAGATGGGCTGTTGTTCAGAATTTCTTGTTCAATTTTTAGAACATAGAGTAGATTTTGCATATTTTTTAACAGTCCAGGGATTTTCCCAATGGTAAATGAGCATAAGCTTCAATTTAAAATCACCAGCTGCATTAGTTCCTTACGAGAGTGTCAACTGTCCTATCAAGTGAGGAAAATAGACAAAGAAGGAAGGCACAGTTGAAGAGAAACTGACTTTTATTTTTAAATTTCCACTTCCAGTTTTCAAAATCTTACTTTCAATCCTTTGACAAGAATTTCTCCTTTCCTGTAAAATGATGTCCATTATATAAATACTAGTAATGTATTGGTTTGAGATACGACCTAAGATCCCCAAAAATATATTAATTTATCTAAATTATAGGAGTCATTGTCAGACAACATCAATATTTTTTTTCTCATAACCCTTTCCCAATAAAGCAGAGATTTAGTACTCCTTTAGGAGAAATACTAGCTGAGAAAATTGTTGCTTATAAATGGGCTAACCATATATTGTTTCTCATGGAATTATAGAGTCATATTTCTCAGACTTTTTCAATAGTGTGTTTTATATGCTTAGTATTCCATATGATCTGGAAATCCACTGCTTGGTCTATACTCAGAAGATTTGAAACAAGGACAAAAAGAGATAGATCCCCACAATGTTCACAGAGACACTTACCACTATTGCCAAAAGAGGGAAGCAACCCCGTCCCTCAACAGACAAATGGATAAACACAATGTAATATATATGTACAATGGGATATTTCTCAACTGTAAGGAGGAATGCACTATAAACGCACGGGATAACATGGATGAATCTTGAAGACCTTATATTGAGTGAAGTAAGCCAGGTACTGAAGGACAATCATCAAATGACCTCACCGATAAGACTTAAGCAAATTGGGGCGATCATTCAGCTAGAGTCTGGAAGATAGGTTATCAGGAGTCAGAAAGGGAGTAGAGTGTGGTGAGCTGATGCTCAATATGGGCAAAACCAATGATAAGGTGGACGGGTGTGGTTTGGCAGTACAGGGGGGTGATGGTGGTTTAGAGATGTGAGTTTGGTCAGTGGTGCTTGAAGAGGACGATCAGTGTAGGGTGCTGGGTTAGACTATCCATGGAATCGGGAAGAATGCTGTAGGAAAGAACAAGTGAACTCTGGGGATTTCTAGGTCTGTGGTTGAAACTACAATGGTGGGAAATTTTTTTTCAGCAAAGATGGCAGGGGAGGGTCCCTGATGCAGGGAGTTGGCAGTGGGGGAATAATGGGACATATCCAAGGGTGTACATGGTACATGCAGCTGTGGAACATGAATGTATTCATCTTATCAAAGGTGTTTCTAGTTGTATGGAGACACACACAATAAACAAAAAAGATATTGAACTCCCATTCTGGGGATCCTGCTACATACTCACATAGAGGGGAAAAAAATCTCTCAAGTACATAAGCAGTGCCTAATAAAAGCAAGCGAATCAGTGTATCAAGCCCTCAATATTAATGTACGCATGTGTGGACCTTCTTCAAAAGTGAAACTTAGTGTTTGACAGAGATTCTGAGGAGATGGAGAGGAAAGATTAGGTGTAACACAGGACATTTGGGGACATTGGAAATTGTTCTGCATGGTATCGCAATGATGGATGCAAACTATTATACATTTTGTCAAACCTATAAAATTGTGCAGTGCAAAGTAAACTGAAATGTAAATTGTAGACCATGCTTAGTAGCAACTTTTCAAAATATGTTCATCAATTGTAACATGTGTGCCACACTAATGAAAGATGAAGTTAACAGGGGAAATAAGGGTGGGAAACAGGGTAGAATTTATGAGAATACACTATATTTGTGATGTAATATATATGTAATCTCAAGATCCTTTAAAAATAAAGTAAAAATGACATAGTAAATATTTATTTACACAACTGATTTTATGTTTCCACCAACTAGAATGAAAGCAGTTATTTTGTGCCTTAGACGTAGTACATATTAAATAATTATATCTCGAATGACATCAATTCTGAGCTATCTATATTGTCAATATCTACATTGTTAGTGTAAGGAGTTAGGAGCTTTTATACAGGTAAGAGTGCTCAGTGTATTTGGCTGTTTCATTACCTCAAGTATTAGATGATGGTAAATAAATAATATTAGAATGACTGGAATTTTGCCAGTTTTATATTCTGATGATGATGTGTGTTAATTAAGTGTTAATTAAGAATTTTCATCCTTCAATCATGAAATTGGAAACAGGTATCTATGGGATGAATTTAAAGAGGAAGCTGAAAATAGATGGATATTGTCCTGGGGAAAGCTGCCACATGTATCTAGAATTATGTGGTTAAATAATAAGAGAATTGCCAATCTAAGAATGAACACTATTGAAAAAATAGGAGGAAAAGAAAAGAACACTAAAGAAAGAAGTAGGGAAGGAAAGCACCCTCAGTAACACTGAAACTTCCTTAGGCTGGAAAAGGGGGTGTGTGCAAGGAAAGAGTGATCTAGGGAGACCACCTTCTAGGCAGAGGCTTTGAATAGGAAAGGCCCATTTTGGAAGGTCCTAAGTTGGAGGGTAATTGCAATGAAAGGAGGAAAACTTAGAGAATAAGGCATTAAAATTTAAATCCCACAGTCAAAGAGAGACAGAGAAGAGAAAATCATCTGTCAATGTGTAAAACTCACTGCAGTCTTCCTCAAAGGGTAGAGACAGGTTATTGGTTCAGACAAGATCCATCCACCTGAAAGATGCAGTGTCCTCTTATACAAAATACCTTGCCATGTCTATGAGAACTCTACAACACTTTTCATACATAATCTCACCAAAAGAAATCCAGAAAAGACCAAGTGCTTAACATTCCCCTGGGTCTGAAAACCTCTAAGGAATGAGTTATGAGGCACAGCATCTTGGGCAGATAGAGGAAGTGTTCATGTTCAGAGCTGCGGAGGGAGGAAGCAGCTGATGGAGCAAGGAATCACCTACAGGCAGCCAGGGGATGGGGTTTGTGCTGGAGGCTGAAGCACTGTAGGAGAAAGGCTGTAAAAATGCTGACAGTAATAATCTCCTGCATCTTCCGCCTGCACCTTGGTGATAGCGAGAGTGAAATCTGTTCCAGTACCATTGCCACAGAATTGAACGGGGACCCCAGATGCCCAGGCGGATGTGTAATAGATGAGCAATTTAGGAGCCTGTTTTGGTTTCTGCTGGTACAAGTCAATGCTTCTGCTAATACTCTGTCTGGACTTGCAGCTGATAGTGATTGAGGATCCTGAAGATACCTCCGTGGAGGCTGGAGACTAGATCATCACATGTCATCACTGGCTTCCACATCAGAATGGACAAGGACCACACATTCCTACCACTTTATCATAGGAATATTAAATGCATCACTTAAAATGTGCTTTCTATTTGTTTCTAAGTAAATACCAGCACATAATAAGGCCATCTTGGAAACAGACATTATGTCCACTAAAATTATTTCTCAATTCTTCAAAGATATTATTCTGAACCCAGAAAATTGAAATCGTATCACAAGGCTGAAATCAAGGTTTCTGTAAGGCCATACCTCTGGAGGTTCTGCAGGAGCATATATCCCATGCCTCTACTAGACCGTGGTGCCGATAGAATTCCTTGTTTGGAAGCTAAATTATTTCTCAAGTCCAGCAATTTCAAATGTCTCTCTGCTCTGCCTTCACATTGCCATTTCCTATTTATCTGTCAGTTATCCTTCCTCCCTAATATAGGATACATGTGGTTGTATTTATACCCCATTCTTAAAACCCAGAATAATCTCTCTATCTTGAATTAAATTAACTACAAGTATGTCTCATAAAAGGTAGCAAGCATAGGTACTAGGGTTTAAGACCAAGTATTTTCAGGCTATTATCCAGTCTATAGTGTGTACACTTCAACCCCACTGACACCTATTTATCCCACAAGCAAAATACATTCCCTCATCATAACATGCCCAAACATCAACTCAATTCTTAAACATTATTTAAATATTATCTGCTCAAAAGTCCCAAGAAATATTCTAAATTGTCTAAATCTGGTATGTATGAAATTGTTGGTAGGATCTATTCTGGGGCAAAACTAATTTCTCTCTATGGACAAATAACTAGAAAACAAGTTTACTAATTCCAAAATTACCATTTGGGGGCACGCATAGTACAAAAGTTTTTTTTTTTTTTTTTTATTTATTTTTTTTTTTATTATTGACTTTGTAATAATATTACATTAAAAATATATATGTGAGGTCCCATTCATCCCCACCCCCCCTCCCTCTCCCCCCCCAACAACACTCGTTCCCATCATCATGACATATCCATCGGATTTGGTAAGTACATCTTTGGGCACCTCTGCACCTCATAGACAATGGTCCACATCATGGTCCATACTCGCCTCCATTCCATCCAGTGGACCCTGTGAGGATTTACAATGTCCGGTGATTACCTCTGAGGCACCATCCAGGGCAGCTCCATGACCCAAAGACGCCTCCACCTCTCATCTCTTCCTGCCTTTCCCCACACCCATCTTCCACTATGTCCACTTTTCCCAATCCAATGCCACCTCTTCTTTGTGGACATTGGATTGGTAGTGTCCATTGCACCTCTATGTCAAGAGGAGGCTCAGATTCCACATGGATGCTGGATGCAATCCTCCCATTTTCGGTTGTAATCACTTTAGGCTCCATGGTGTGGTGATTGTCCTTCTTCAACTCCATCTTAGCTGAGTGTGATAAGTCCAATAAATCAGATTGTAGGTGCTGGAGTCTGTTGAGGCTCAGGACCTGGTTGTCACATTGTCGGTCCAGAGATTCAAATCCCCTAAATCTATCTTAAACCCCAACGTTAACTGCACCTCTATCACATTAGCATGAAAGCCTTATGAAGGGAGATCCCATCTGAGTCCAGATTCATCACACATAAACACCGTTTCCAAAGAGGGGCCATCTGCCCTGTTAGTCAACCCCATCGGCCATGACCATAACTCTCATGGGTCTCTTTAGCCTTCATAGGAGCCAATATCTGGGGGTTGTATCTGCTTTATCTGTCTCTCTGACTCTGCTCAGTTGTGCATGAGGGCAATCCTTCTGCCAGCCTCCAGACTCTTTTTTAGAAACTCGTAGCCATATAAACTCATTTCTCCTTTCCATTTCCCCCTTACTTTAGGTCAAACAGCATTTTAAAGACATGTTATTTTATGTAGACATGGATATTCTGCTGATCCGCATTGAATCTTCCATATAAGGTCCTTTTCCAGTTGCATCATCAGTTGGTATTTGATAGTGGTCCCTCGTTGCCAGGGAGGCTCATCCCCGGGTGTCATGTCCCACGCTGGAGGGAAGGCATTGCATTTACATGCTGAGTTTGGCTTCGAGACTGGCCACATTTGAGTAACATGAAGGCTGACAGGAGGAAATTCCCAGGCACAATGTTGCTCTATGCCTTGTTCTTATTTTAGGTTTATCAGCTCACAAACATAGTCATTAGCATCAGGGGCTCACTGTTGAACCCTCATTTCCTCCCGGTCCCCTCCGCTGTACCTGGGAGACTGTCGCTGTTCCCCTGGGGACCACGACAGAGCACCACTGGCCAGAAACCCAGTACTCCCCCTGCTGTGGTTTTTAATTGTTGCCGCTATGAGTATATCCAATCATTGCCATGCACCCTGGACATATGTTCTGTACAGCTCCCTGTCAGCCATATATCACTTGTCATTGGTATCCCATACCAGTATCTCTCCATTGCCATTGTTGAAACACTCTGTGATCCAGAACTCCCCGAAATTTGAGGCCCAATATAATGTCGTGGTCCCTTACTAGGGAATGGCATATAGCGATGGGTTTAACGGATAGATAAAGAACTTGGATAAAGTTAGATATAGAACTTAAGGAATGTTGACTTGAAAAAATTCCACATCTTATCCTTTCCCCCCCCCCCCCCAATTATTCAGCATTTCTTCATAGGAGTCCTAGACCACAGCAATGCATATATATAATATACAGCATTCCCATACATCCACCATATAACCTTTTTCCTTCCACATCGATACTCTTACACCCTATTCATATCATATTTACTTAAGGTGATGTACAGAGTCTGAGATATTAGATTTCTAACAAGGTGACATCTGTGCTTACATTATGGTGGATACTTTAGGATACACAATTCTTTACATTTTTAGTTATCCTATGTTTTACAATATGGTTTACATTATCAGTCTGTCATCTCCTATATGTTATGGTGTAATATTACATGTTTTATATCCGTCCTTGTGTACTCTCAAGAAACTCCTCTCTTTCCCCCCATTTACTTTGGTTCCACACATTTAACGTCCATTTTCCCTTCCACCTTGGTGCCCACAGTGACAGCCAAGCTCCGTTTCCTGAGGAGCCACTTCCAGAGATAGATGGAATAGTGTTCAGGGCCTAATTTGCTCAACTGCCCCAACGCCCCGGGAGCCACCCTTTCTCTCGAGGGATAGAGTTCCCTCTATTTGGTGGCATTATTCCTCCCCAGGATGTGGGTCCACCCCCACTCTCACTACTTGGGATTCTACCCCTTGGTGTCACCCACTCTGGCAGAGTGAGCATTTAGACATTCTCCAGGAGCTCGTCTTGCATCAGACCCTCCTCTCCGCGCATTCTAAACAGGTAACCCTCTTTATTACATTTTGTTATGATTTCTCGGCATTTTACTCTCCACCACCTCCAGTCCCTCTCCTATGTTGGTATGCTACCCCTCCCTCCCCCCATTTTGGGCAACGTTACCCAACCGTCCCACCCCAGCCACCCTCAAACCCGTAAAGCCCCAACCATAGGCAACCCCTTGCCCCCATTTTATCTCTTCTTTGTGTTCATACTTACCACCATCTCATCTTAAATTCTACCCCTGCAGACAACGTTTCATATCCTTCCTCCATTCTCTGATTTCCTGTAAGCCTATCGTTCAGTCTCTTGCTATCTAGGGCAGCTTGTTTATTTCATATCATTGAGGTCATGTAGTATTTGTCCTTCAATGTCTGGGTTGCTTCACTCAACATAAGGTTCTCAAGATTCATCCATGTTATCACATGTGATTGTAGTGTGTTTGTTCTTACAGCCGAGTAGTATTCCATTGTGTGTATATACCACATTTTATTGATCCACTCATCTGTTGATGGGCATTTGGGTTGATTCCAACTTTTGGCGATAGTGAACAATGCTGCTATGAACATTGGTGTACATATATCGGTTTGTGTCCTTGTTTTCATTTCTGCTGGGTATATACCCAACAGTGGTATTGCTGGGTCATATGGCAAATCTATGGCTAGATTTTTGAGAAACCTCCATACTGTCCTCCAGAATGGTTGGATCCTTCTGCATTCCCACCAGCAGTGGATGAGTGTTCCCCTTCCTTCACATCCTCTCCAGCATTTGTATTCTTCTGTTTTTTTCATAGCTGCCAATCTTATGGGTGTAAGATGGTATCTCATTGTAGTTTTGATTTGCATTTCCCTGATAGCTAGAGATTTAGAACATTTTTTCATGTGCTTTCTTGCCATTTGTATTTCTTCTTCGGAGAAGTGTCTGTTTAAGTCTTTTTCCCATTTTTTAAATGGGTTGTTTATCTTTTTATTTTCGAGATACAGAAGTTCTTTATATATGCAAGTTATAAGTTTCTTATCAGATATATGATTGCCAAATATTTTCTCCCACTGTGTGGGTTCCCTTTTTACTTTCTTGACAAACTCCTTTGAGGTGCAGAAGGCTTTAATTTTGAGGAAGTCCCATTTATCTATTAGTTCTTTTGCTGCTTGTGCTTTTGGTGAGATGTTCATAAATCCATTTCCTATTACAAGGTCCTGTAGATGTTTCCCTACACTGCTTTCTAAGGTTTTTATGGTCTTGGCTCTTATATTTAGGTCTTTGATCCATCTTGAGTTGATCTTTGTATAAGGTGTGAGATGGCAATCCTCTTTCATTCTTCTACATATGGCTATCCAGTTCTCCAGACACCATTTGTTGAATAGGCCACTCTCTCCCAGTTGAGAGGGTTTAGTGGCTTTATCAAATATTATGTGACTGTATATGTGAGGTTCTATATCAGAGCTTTCAATTCGATTCCATTGGTCTATGTGTCTCTCCTTATGCCAATACCATGCTGTTTTCACCACCGTAGCTTTGTAGTATGTTTTGAAGTCAGGTAGTGTGATTCCTCCTATTTCGTTTTTCTTTTTTATGTCTTTTGCTATTCGGGGTCTCTTTCCTTTCCAAATAAATTTCATAGTTAGTTTTTCTAGTTCCTTAAAGAAGGCTGTGTTGATTTTTATTGGGATTGCATTGAATGTGTAGATCAGTTTTGGTAGGATAGACATCTTAATAATGTTCAGTCTTCCTATCCATGAACAAGGAATAGTCTTCCATTTATTTAGGTCTTCTTTGATTTCCTTGAACAATCTTGTATAGTTCTCGTTGTATAAGTTCTTTACCTCTTTAGTTAAATTTATTCCTAAGTATTTGATTTTTTTATTTACTATTGTGAATGGTATTTGTTTCTTGATTTCCTCCTGATCTTGCTCATTATTGGTGTACAGAAATGCTACTGATTTTTGCGCATTGATCTTATAACCTGCGACTTTACTAAACTCATTTATGAGTTCTAGAATCTTCGTTGTAGATCTCTCAGGGTTTTCTATGTATAGGATCATGTCATCTGCAAATAATGAAATTTTGACTTCTTCCTTTCCAATTTGAATGCCTTTTATTTCTGGTTCTTGCCTCAGTGCTCGAGCAAGTACTTCTAAGACAATGTTAAATAGGAGCGGAGACAGTGGGCATCCTTGTCTTGTTCCTGAGTTTAGAGGGAAGGAGTCTAGGATTTCTCCATTGTAGACAATATTGGCTTTAGGTTTTTCATATATACTCTTTATCATGTTCAAAAAATTCCCTTGTATTCCAATCTTTTGGAGTGTTTTTATTAAGAAAGGGTGCTGTATTTTGTCAAATGCTTTTTCTGCATCAATAGATATAATCATGTGATTTTTTTCCTTCAATCTGTTTATATGGTGTATTACGTTGATTGATTTTCTTATGTTGAACCATCCTTGCATACCTGGGATGAATCCCACTTGGTCGTGGTGTATAATACGTTTAATGTGTTGTTGAATACGATTAGCAAGTATTTTGTTAAGTATTTTTGCGTCTAGGTTCATTAGAGAAATTGGTCTGTAATTTTCCTTTCTTGTGATGTCTTTGTTTGGCTTTGGTACTAGGGTAATGTTGGCATCATAGAAGGAGTTGGGTAATGTTCTTTCCGTTTCGATGTTTTGGAATAGTTTCAGCAGGATTGGTGTCAGTTCTTTCCGGAATGTTTTGTAGAATTCACCTGTGAAGCCATCTGGCCCTGGGCTCTTCTTAGTTGGGAGATTTTTGATAACTGATTCTATCTCTGTGCTTGTGATTGGTTTGTTAAGATCATCAATTTCTTCTTTCGTCAATATGGGCTGCTTATGTGTTTCTAGGAATTTGTCCATTTCCTCTAGATTGTCATTTTTGTTGGAATATAGTTTTTCAAAGTATCCTCTTATGATAGTCTTTATTTCTGTGGGGTCAGTGGTGATATTGCCTTCCTCATTTCTTATTTTGTGTATTTGCATCTTCTCTCTTTTTTTCTTTGTTAGTGTCGCTAAAGGTTTGTCAATTTTGTTAATCTTCTCAAAAAACCAGCTCTTGGTCTTGTTTATCTGTTCAAGTGCTTTCTTATTTTCTATTTCATTTAGTTCTGCTCTTATCTTTGTTATTTCCTTCCTTCTTCTTCCTGTTGGGTTACTTTGTTGTTGTTTTTCTAATTCCTTCAAATGTGCAGTTAGTTCTTCAATTTTTGCTCTTTCTTCTTTTTTGATATATGAATTTATGGCTATAAACTTCCCTCTCAGTACTGCTTTTGCTGCATCCCATAAATTTTGGTATGTTGTGTTATCATTATCATTTGTTTCAAGGTAGTCATTGATTTCTTTTGAGATTTCCTCTTTGACCCACTGTTTTTCTAGGAGTGTGCTGTTTAATTTCCAAATCGTGGTGTGAAATCTGGGCTTCTGTCCCTTGCAAATCTCCAGCTTGACTCCACTGTGGTCAGAGATAATGTTTTGTATGATTTCAATCTTTCTGAATTCGTTCAGCCTTTCTTTGTGGCCTAGCATATGATCTATCTTGGAGAATGATCCATGTGCGCTTGAGAAAAATGTATAACCTGCTGTGTTTGGGTGTAGCGATCTATATATGTCTATTAGATCCAGCTCCTCTAATATACTATTCAGATGTTTTGTCTCTTTGGTGATTCTCTTTTGAGATGTTCTGTCCAGAGTTGATAGTGGTGTATTAAAATCCCCCACTATAATTGTAGATGTATCTATTCTTTCACTTAGTTTTTCCAGCGTTTGCCTGACGTATTTAGAGGCACCCTTGTTAGGGGCATAGATATTTATGATTGTTCTATCTTCTTGACAGATTTTCCCTTTCACTAAAATGTAGTATCCTTCTTTGTCTCTCACAATTGTTTCACATTTAAAGTCTATTTTGTCTGATATTAATATAGCTACTCCTGCCTTTTTTTGGTTATTGTTAGCTTGTATGATTGTTTTCCAGCCATTCACTTTCAGTCTCCATGCGTCTCTGGGTCTAAGATGTGTCTCTTGTAGACAGCATATGGATGGGTCATATTTCCTTATCCAATGTCCCAGTCTGAATCTTTTGATAGGTGAGTTTAATCCATTGACATTCAGTGTTATTACTATCAAGGAATTATTTGTGTTAGCCATATTTTGATTAGATTTGTGTTTGTCATATTTTGTTTGTATATATTTTTTTGTCTTTTTTGTTGTTGTTGTTGGTCTTATACTCTCCTCCAACTTTGCCTTTCCTGTTTTTTTCTTTCTTCCTGCAAAACTCCCTTTAGAATTTCTTGAAGGGGAGGTTTCTTGTTGGTATACTCTTTCAGTTTCTGTTTGTCTGTGAATATTTTGAACTCTCCCTCATGTTTGAATGCTAGTTTAGCTGGATAAAGTATTCTTGGTTGGAAGTTCTTTTCCTTTAGTACCTTGACTATATCATACCACTGTCTTCTTGCCTCCATGGTTTCAGAAGAGAAATCAGCACTTAATCTAATTGAGCTTCCCTTGTATGTGATGGTTTTCTTTTCTCTTGCTGCTTTTAGGATTTTCTCTTTGTCTTGAGCATTGGATAATTTGATAAGTATATGTCTTGGGGTGGGCCTGTTGGGGTTTATGACTTGTGGAGTGCGCTGTGCTTCTTGGATATGTACATCTGTCTCTTTCAGTAGATTTGGGAAGTTTTCAGCCATTATTTCCTGCAACACTCCTTCTGACCCCTTTCCCTTCTCTTCACCTTCTGGAATGCCTATAATACGTATGTTTGAACGTTTTGCATTGTCATTCAAGTCCCTAAATCCTGATTGGATTTTTTCTATCTTCTTATTGACCCCTTCTACTATCTGTTTGATTTCTGAGGTACTGTCTTCTACATCACTAATTCTCTGCTCTGTCTCTTCTAGTCTGCTGATATTTGCTGCAAGTGTATTTTTGATTTCTTGAACTGTGGTGTTCATTCCCATCATATCTGTTATGTTTTTGCGTATGTCTGCAATTTCCCCTCCAAGTGATGTCTTCATGTTGTTAACCTCTTTCATTACTGCATCAAATTTGTCGGTGATAAATGTTCTGAGTTCTTTCATTGCTTGTGCCAAGTTTTGCTCCCCTTCGTGATTATTGGTTTGTTGATTGGATTCAGCCATGTTTTCCTGATTATTGGTTTGGTTTGTAGATTTTTGTTGCTTTCTGGTCATCTCTTTATTTTGACGGATTTAATCAGTTCCTTAGCTTCTTTGTCTGCTTTTGGAGGTTAATTAGTTGTTATTTTTGCATAGTAGTTATATCTTCTCTTTGTCACTTTTTTCTTCTTATTCAAGTTACTTGTTGTTGGTTAGGTTCACTTTAGAAGAAAGTATTAGTGTTGGGGAAAGGCAATTGTGTCAGCAAGGGAAAAGTGTAGAGTAGTATTAGTAATGTATGTTAACAAAGCAAGAATATGAGATCTGGGAGGATGGAGGTTAGATTCATGTAGATTGTATAGAGTTATAGCTGTAGGTAGAGTACCTTTTATGGATTAGATGGCTGAATATAGGGAGAATATGGTATGAACTACAAAGCTATTGTTTTCATGAGAGAGGGAAAAAGAAAAGAAAGGTAATAGTTTCAAGAGTGGATAACAGACAGAAAACAGAACAAAGGTATTAGAAATTAAGAGTTAGACAGTTTGTGGATCAAAGAATGGGAAGTGGGGGGTGGAATATAGGAGATACAGTAGATGATAGTGGATATCAAGATGCAGGGGACGGGGGATAGTGTAGGTAGCCTAAATCAGTTCACACAGAAATGAGGCAGTGTAGGAAGGGATAACCCAGCAAATATGAGGAGTTCCCTGTAGCACCTATTGCGTACTTGAATTAAAATAAAATAAGTGGAAAATGAGGGACAAGAGGGAAAGAGAAAACCGAGGAGAAAAAAAAAACTAATTATAATAAAGGAAAAAAGAAAGACAAGAAGAAAGGAAGAAAGAAAAAGAGGATAGGCAAATGGTGGGGTACAGATAGGGGGAAGAGAGATATAGGTATACACGTGTCACAATTGCAACACTATCTAAAACAACCAGCAAAAAAAAAAAAACAAAAAAAAAACAAAAAAACAAAAAAACAAAAAAAAAACCCCTAAATAACTGTATTTAAAAAAAAAAAAAAAAGGGACTTTGGGGGACACGCTAGGAGAAAAGACTAGGGGATAATGCAATATTAGCAATCAGGACGTCAAAAAGAGTAAAAAGTAAGATAAAGTGAAAATCAAACCAAAACAATATGAACCAATAAAGATAAAATGCAAACGTTAAGGTCCAGGGCACTCAAGGACCCCAGGTAGACCCCAGGGCGTGATGGATTCAGGGGTGGAAAGTCTGAGACACTGAAGACTCAAGAGGTGTGAGTCTGGGGTGTGGACCCCCAGAGTCCAGGGGACCCAGACCTGGCAACCTCAAATCTGGTCCACAGAAAGCTGAGGAGCCCCGCAGTGCAACACAACCCTCCGGGATCCCCGTAGCTGGGTGCCAGCCCAGTGGGGGAAGCCCGATTCGTGAATTCTATTTTGAATATCTAATCCCTGAAATTCACCTAACTCCTCAGGGTATCAGCCTTGGGACAACTCCCTCCCTGTGCTCCCACGCAACTGCCACTTGAGGGCGCCTCTACACCCCGGCCAGTTCAATGACCCAGATCCCAAGCCCCGCCGGGTGGGGTGGGCTTCAGCTGGAAACGCCGAAAACAGACTCTAAGATCCGAAATCCCAAACTTCGCAAAATATTCCCCAATCAGCTTTCAGATGTGTCCTCCTCCCTCACTGCACCCTACAACAGTCTCTCAATTGTGTCCCCTTATTGTCCAAAATCCAATTCCGTTGCAGATCGGCAGCCGGACCTGTGGGGATGGAGCTCCAGGCGGAAGCTCTATCCCCCCTGTCCGACGGCTAACCCTTCCCCCGCTTCAGCACAATACACCGTCTGTCTCCCCAAATCAATCTGCAAAGGAGTCTTGTCCCAACAATCCCTCACCAGCCAGCCCAGTATCCGCGAATTTCTCAGCACTGCAAAACCTCCAGAGAAAGGAAAAAAAAAACAAAAACCCTGGCCGCCGTGGCTCCGGAGCCGCAGGAGCGCCTGCTACCGCGTCTCCGCCCACCCCCGGAGGGAACTTCCCACGCCCAGCTGGGACCTCCGTTTATATGTTATAGACGTATCCTCTCTGTTACCTTCCCACCGAATTGACGTCCAGACACCTTCCAACCAGCAAAAATCCCCGAAACAGCGCGGTCCCAAAGAGCCTTCAACGCTGCCCAACCGTCCCCTGCTGAGACACTACCAGGTAAGCTCACGCAGCCACCATCTTCCCAGCATCCCCAGTACAAAAGTTTTAGACATTCCAATTTCAAAAGAGAGAATGGAAGGAAGCAAGGAATTGCTACTCCTAAGCAATTTTGAAACCCTAAACTTCTGTTAGGTTTGATTATCCTGGAATCATTGCTGGCCTTTGTCTTAATTTGTGGTAGATTGAGTTATATACCTTTTCTTAGTCATTGTAAGTATATCTGTGGGTGTGGGCCCATTGTAGATAGGGACCTTGAATATGTTATTTTAGTTAAGATGTGGCCCATCTGAATGAATGCGGCCACCCCTCGGGCTGAAGTGTGGTTTGCTGGCCTGGAGGGGGGCGGCGGCGCGGTAGCCTATTCCAAACCGCTGCCCCCATAATAGGGTGGCTGGTCGGGCCCACCGCCACCCCTGAAGGAAGCTCGGCATGGGCGCAGAGTGCCCTCGGGTCTCCCCTTCTCGGCAGCCATGCTTCCGCGGCCGCCCCTCCTCCCGGATGGCACCACACGATGCCTTATGAGGCAACACCCTTCTTCTTCTTTCTCCCTGCGCAGGCGCAGGGTGGAAAATTCCAGTCTGCCCCCCCCTCCAACAGCAGCAACAGCCAGGCGTGGGCGGGAAACTCCAGTCTGCCCTCCACCCCAGCAACAGCAGCCACCAATCCCTAAACCCTGCCACTTCCCTCAGCAACAGCAGCCACCAATCACTAAACCCTGCCACTTCCCCCAGCAACAGCAGCCACCAATCACTAAACCCTGCCACTTCCCCCAGCAACAGCAACAGCCAATCCCTAACCACCACCCCTCCCCCGTCCAGTACCTCCCACTGACCTTTCTCCGACAACCAATCAGAACAGGGCGTGGCTTCCACCAATCAGCCTTCCCCAGCCCCTATAAAACTGTTGCCTCTCCCTCAATAAAGTTGGACTTGCGTGTTTACCTTGTCTCTGCGGTAGTTCTTCTGCTGTGCGCCCTCCAGTCCTGAGAGCCCCCGACAAGGGCCTGGCTTCCCTTGTCCCCAGTTCGTCGCCTGCTTCTCCGGGCGACCCCTTCATCGCCAGCTTCGCTGGGCGACCCCGTCAGCCGAACTGCGCAACCCCTGTGAGACTGACCCCTCGTCTGCTGCCGGACCGACCCCTCGTCCCAAGTGGGACCGACCCCTCGTCCCAAGCTGGACCGACCCCTCGTCTGCAGCCAGACCCTACCTCTACCGACCGAGCAAACCATCACAAATGAAGGGGAACATTAATTCAGATTACTGGAATCCTTTTTTACCATGAGAAATTCTGTTATAGAAATAGAAGCCAAAGGCAGAAGTCAGAAGATGGAAATCATCAAAACACAGAAATGAAAGTTAGAGGACACTGCAATGAAAGCAAGGCTGTGATAGAAACCAAGGAAACTCAAGGATCTCTAGTAGCCAACATCAAAATGTTATAAAATTTTTAGGAGTTGGGAATGCCTTGTTGATGCCTCTGTATTGGAAGTCTCCTAATATCCAAACTGTGAGACGTAAATGCCAATTGTGAAGCCATCCCATTTTATAGTATTTCTCATAGCAGCCTGAAAAATTAAAGCATCACCCTTTCTTTTTCTTCAATGGCTGTTTGAATCTATCAAAGTAATGATAATCTGGCTAAGAAATTAAAAATATAAATTTGATTTTGAAAGAATCATGGTTGTCCATCATTGTGTAGATGGTGAAAAATGAAGAAATGGTAGAGTATTCAAGACAAAGTAAGGTAAGAAATGGAGTCAACAATAAATTCAATTAGTAGCTAGAAGGAAGACTCATGGTGTTTGAAGATATATATTTGTATGTTTGTAATAATCCAAAGTAGACCTTACAAAACAATCAGTTCCTAATCCTGGTAACATATATATGTTACTTTACATGGCAAAATCTTTGCAGCTTTAAGTTAGGAACTTCAGATGAGAGTATTGCCTGGATCATAAAGCTGGACGCTAAATGCCATCACATGACAAAGTAAGATGGTATTAAGACAGTGCAAATAGGAATTAGAAGCTTAAGTACTGAAGCAATTCGGCCATAATCATCAAATAACAATTCCTTGCAGTAAAGCTCCTAATATATGTCTTATGTTCTATTCCTTTGGTGGGATCCTGACTGATTTTAGGACCAAGTGCGGGGTGCTACTATAACAAACACCAAAATATGTGCAAATGACTTTGGAAATTGATGATGAATAAAGGCTAGAAGAATTTTGAGGCATCTGAAAAAAGCCTAGATTTCCTTAAGTAGAATGTTGGTATAAATACAGACAATGAAGCTGCTTCTGCTGAGGGCTCAGAATGGAATGAGGAACTATCACCTTAAATGGGAAGGATGGCAATCCTTATATAGAGAGGCAGGAACTTAGCTGAGTTTTGTCCAACAGTCATAAGAAAACCTTATTTTGTAATAAAAAAACTTGTATTCTTAGCTGAGTATATTTACAAGCAAACTGTTGAAGGCATGTCCCAGATTATTCTCATTAGGTATGTAAATCAAGAGGAAAGGCAAATGGAAAGAAAATGGTTAAGTTAAAAAAAATAAACTGGGGATTAGGATTTGGGTAATTCTCTGCCTATCTAGATTGCAAAAGAAGCTACAATTAAGAAATTAGCTGTAAAGAAAGTGTGAACTAGATAAGCTCAAGGGCTACTTGACAACATTTGCAAGTGTGAGGGAAGCAGCAGACAGAGATGGGACTATCCCAGAAACATCTATGGAGGACCTTCTTTTCTAATGATACGATATGACATGCACAAAGGACTGCATGGTGTTTCCCCCCAATATCAGATATATTAAATTGTTAATAATATTTCATAGATTTTTCTAAGATCAAATAAATTGTTGCATGATTTACTGTAGTCACGATACAATCTGCCATGCATATATAGTGTATCACACAAATCATAGGTATTTAATGGGCATTTTCATTGACCTTAAAGAAGAATCCCTTTTGCTACCCATGTAGATTTCAACCATCTTTTCAATAAAATTTTAGATTTGATACTAGCTTGTCTTTGCATATAGACTTCCATTAAGCTTCCATGTAACTCTGTCAGGAACACACATATTCCAAATTCTAGCTTTTTTTATAATGCGTTGTAGCAAATTTCTCTTGAGACAAGCAGCGAGATGCCACGTAAAAGTTCCTCTTAAATGAACAGTCGACATTAAGTAAACAGTTATTTCAGTGTATGAAATTGTTTTCAGTTAATGCACATTTTTAAGAGAAAATATATAGAAATATATTTAATATATTGGGAGTAATTGGATATATTCCAAAGTTTCCACTTATTTTATCCTAATGTGTTTTTCACATCACAATGTACATCTAATAGAAACATTTTTAACCAAACATTTCAGACTTAGCTGGAAGTTCTGTTAGAGGTCTCTAGGATTTATGAAATTTCATACACTTTATCTATACTGCCTCCCCACATTATTGGTTTGTACTCTTTTAAACCACAAGATATTTTAGAATGTTACGTTTTCAAGAACATTGACAGCTGAGCTGAAAGGGTCAATAACAAGACAAAATTAAAGAAGGCTGTTGGAATTCCAAAATTCTACATACTGACGGAACTATGCAGATTCAAACTGGCATTGAAGAAAAAGAAAGACTGATCCCTTAGTTTGGCAGACTGCTATGAAATATGTTACAGAAAGGAACGACTTGAACAATGGGAATTTATGGGCTCACAGTTTTGAAGTTAGGAGACTTCCACTATGGACATGTCATAAAACCATTACTTTCTCCCCTTATCTGTAATATTTTGGTGCTGTCTACCAGAGAAACTTGAGTTTCCTTGGCTTCTATCACAGCCTTCCTTTCATGCCAATGTCTTTGCTTTTTCTTCTGGGTTCTGTTGACTTCCGTCTTCTGGCTCCTGCCTGTGCTTCTCTCTCTCTATGATTGAATTTCTCATGTTTATAAAAGAGAATCCTGTATTTTGGATTAAGGTCTTCTTTCATTCATTTGGGCTACATCTTAACTAAAATAACATATTCAAGAGTTCATACCTAACATGGGACACATCCACAAGATACTAACAATGATTAACTTATATGTATATGACAGTGGCCCTGCGAATTGCTGAAGGCTGGGAGAGGAAAGAGGAGTATCATATGGAGACATTAGATGGACTTGGAGTTGTCCTGAATGATATCTCAGGACAGATGTAGGACATTATATATCCTGCCATGACCCACTGAATGGACTTGGAGAGAGTATAAGCTACAATGTAAACTATAATCTATGCTGTGAGGCAGTGCGCCAATGTATTCATCAATTGCAATAAATATACTGTGCTAATGAAAGAAGTTGTTGATTTGCGAAAAGTATATATAATTCAATCTACCCCAAATGAAGAAAGGGGCCAACTGTCCAGGCAGAAATATCACAGACATGTTCTCAGAGACGTGAGAACTGGGATTAGAGGCCAGAGCCTGAGGTCCAGGGGGCAGAACCATTGACCCAAGGGACATTCCATAGGCCACAGAGATGACTCCAGGCAATGAAACCTAAGAGAACTTCAGGATTTCAAAAGTGCTTGGGAGCAGTGCTTCCTTGCTTCCTTTCATTGTCTCTTTTGAAACTGGAATGTCTAAAACTTTCATACTATGCCTGCCCCATCATGGTAGTTTGGAATCAGCAAACTTGTTTTTCTTGTTACTGGTCCTTAGATTGGAATTAATTTTTCCCAGAACAGATCCTGCCCAGAGTGTCATACATACAAGATTTAGACAATTTAGATGATGCCTTGGGACTTTTGAGCTGATGATACTTAAATGAGGTTTAGGAATTGAGTTAATGCTGTAATTTGTTTAGATATTCGCACATGTTGGGATGAGAAGAATTTATTTTGCATGTCAATAAATAAGTTTCTTTGGGGTTGAAGTGTATACACTACAGACTGAATAACAGTTTAAAAATACCTGGTCTTAAACCCTGGTACCCATGCCTGCTACCTCATATGAGACATGACTTGTAGTTTGTTTAATTTAATCCAAGATGAAGAGATTATCCTGAGTTTATAGGTTGGGGCATAAATGAAATTACATGTATCCTTAAAAAAAGGAGGCAGGATAATTTGATAGACCTAGAGGAAACCGCAATGTGAAGGCACAGCACAGAGACATTTCCCTGATTTCAGCTTCATGATACAATTTCAATTTTCTACCTTCTAAAACTAGAGAGAATTAAATTCTGTTACTATAAGTCATCAAGTTTCTTTTTAATTTCTTAAAGCAACCTCTGAAAATGAATTAAATCATGAAAAATTATAAATAATGAAGAAAAGAAGGCAGTTTAGAAAGAGATATGAAAATACTAACAATAGTAGGACCTTAGTAAACTTATTTAATCAATAGTAAATGATGAATAATGCAGGATAAAAGGCATTTTTGAAAGACCTATGAAAATATTCTCAATCATAGGAAACAAGTATATTTTATATATCAGATTCAGCTCATAGCATTTTATGTGTGTTACTCATTTGGCCTCACAACAATCCTACAAAATATGTACAATTATTATACCCATTTTATATCTGAGAATTCTTTGCCACTGGGAGATTATGTAATTTACTCTAGGACACAAGAGTAGAAACATTCAGCAGTGTAAATACATGAATAAACTGAAACCTGAGGAGAAAGGGTCATGGGGAAATTTGCACATATTTAAAATCAGGCATAGAAAATTGAGGAATGGACTTTAATAGGAAAAGAATGACAAAGAAATAATATTCTACCTTTTAAAATTTGCTTTTATTTTCAAAACAAATGGTAAAAGTTAGCAAAGGTGTTCAGCTAGGCCTCTAAAATACACAAAAGAGTCACTTAGCAGAAGGGCCTGCCTTTGTAAAGTGGGAAAGTGATAGACACTTTCTCTCTGTCTCTGTAGGAGATTATGAACCTGTGATGGTCAGCATTATATCTTTATATCAAATTTGGAGGAAAATAACAGGGACCAGAGGAAGGAAATGAGAATGAGAAGGAGTCAAAATAGCAAAGTTTAAATCAAGGAGGCACAGGTAAGACATAGTTGATCCATCAGGGTATAAAACACTCTGAAATGAGCTTTCATTTCATCTTTTGGAGCATGAAAATAGCCATCAGAAGAAGCTAGAATTAGTTAACCAGGTGATAAAAGACAAGTGGTTCACTCAACCCAAAGCCAGGCTGATGGCCAGCTCACAGACGTGAGAAGGAAATTAAAAACATAGGGTCTAGATCAGCCAGTACTAAGAGAACCTGCCAGATAACTGTAAACCAAGAGTAAGCCCAGCCAAATGAGTCCATCCTCCCCATGTATAACAGACTCCACAGCAGACCAAAAATCTCAAAAATATAAAGGTTTATGCTACTGGGTTTAGGGCATGGTATATTATCTGGCAGAGCTAACAGATAAATTATCATCTATTAAATTGCTATCCATTCTTATACCACATTCTCCTATTCCTACCTTGACTTATTTTCTATCACTTAAAATTACATAGTAGATATTTTAATTATATATATACATGATTTTTTTTCTGTTCAACTATGATGACAGGAGTGCTTTTTAAAACTGACAGAGTAACCACTCAATAAAAACTTAATAGCAGAAAAAGAGCATTTATGTGCATAAGAGGGTTTAGTGTATTTTGCTCAGGTTTCATGAGATACTTCCTGAAATTAAATTTCATTCACCCTATTTTGGAAAAATTATACAAACAATACTAGAATGTCTGGAATTCTTCCAGTTTTATACTGGATGAATATATTGATTAATAGTCTTCAAAAATATTCAGGTTACAGCAGCCTTAATAACCATGATTTGTTTCACTGCCTAATGGATGATTAAAGAGAGAGCTAACAATTGAAAAACTTGAGGAGGGAAGCTCTTGTTTTCTTACTGAGGGATAGAGATAAAGAATTAGAGAATTGCTTTTGAAAATATAAGAAAGCCTGAAAGAGATGAAGAGAAGAAAAAGGGTAGCAGAAATGGAGTCAGATTTTCATACACTTTATGAATATATGAACATATACTGTTGTAGTTTGCTAGGCTAGTGAAATGCATATATCCTGAAATGGACCAGATTTACAATAGGAATTTATAATTTACTAGCATATAATTTTGAGTCTGAGAAAAGTGTACAAATCAAGGCATCCTTAAGCAATGTTTCCTCCCAAAGACAGGCTACTGGTGATCCTGGATGCCTCTGTCACATGGTAAGGCACATAGGATCATCTACTGGTCTCTCTCTTCTCTTCCTGGATACCTTGCCTTCAGCTTCTTGCTTCTTTCTTTGTCTGAATTTCACTCTCTTCAAAAGGACCCCAGTAACAAGATGAAGACCCAGCAGGGGCAAACTTTAATGAAGTAGGCTAATCATTTTCCCTGAATATTTAAAGTTTATAGTGTTTGCATTGATAAACTGTTTCTCAGGACTGGCGTCGTTGCCATGGTCACCATGGGCAGGACTGCAGCCTTTTACTGTCACACACCCACAAGTCAGGACACAGATGGCTTAGGTTATATATGAAGAGAGGAACAGCCTCCCACCCGTAGCCCACATCATAATGACATTGAATATTAATGGATTAAACTCCCCAATTGAAGGGCACAGACTGGTGGAATGCATAAGAAAATATAAACTATTTAAATGCTGTCTATAGAAGACTCACCCTAGGCAAAAGGATACAAACAGATTAAAATGAAAGTCTGGAAAAATGATATTTCATGCATGCAGTAACCAAAAGATAATAAACCTGGAGAAGTCATAGTTAGATGAAACAAACTAAAAGCAAAGCTGTTATGAGAGGCATGGAAGGTCATTATATATTAATACTAATAAAAGGAGCAATCCACCAGAAAGAAATAATCATAAATGTGCATGTCATAAATTACATAACAAAACTGCAGGGAGAAATAGATGTCTCTACAATAATATTTAGATACTTTAATACACGACTCTCATTATTGGATAGATCATCTTGGCAGATAATAAAGAAAGAAAGAGCAAGCTTTAAATGTATGATAAATGAACTAAACTTAACACACATGTACAGAACATTGAACCCCAAAACAAGAGTGTTCATATTTTTCTCAAGTGCTCAGGATCGACTCTCTGCAGGATAGACCATATTTTGAGTCATAAAGCAGATCTCAATAATTTTTAAAAGATTGAAATTATGCAAAGCACTTCCTCAGGCCATAATGGAATAAAGTTAAAAAACAACAACAGACATAAAATGAGAAAACTCACAAATATCTGGAGATTAAACAACATATATTAAACAATCAGTTGGTCAAAGAATAAATTGCAAGAGAAATCAATGAATATCTTGAGACAAATGAAAATGAGAGCACAGCATATCAGAATATACAGGATGCAGTGAAAGCAATGCTGAGAGGGAAATTTACATACCTCAATGCTTACATTCAAAAGCAAGAAAGAGTGGGAAGATTGCATCAGATTAGGCAGACAAGGCTCAGTTCCCTCACAAGAAACAATGCAGAAAGAGTCAAAAGCTGTCCGAGGAATCTGCTTTGGGTGTCAGCAGACCAGGATGATGCTTCACAGCTCCCAGAAGACTGAGGGACATAGAGATGAAGAGCCTGAAACAAAGACTGTGAGTTACTAAATCCCCAGGCCACCAGGAAGGACTACCCTTCCTACCCCCAAGACATTAACCTGGGGTAAGACCCTTTTCTTGTTGCTGATGACTGAGAAGTGACTAGAGGTCTTCCTCCTCCCTGTCAGCTGCTGCAAGGGAAAGGAGAGGGGCAATCAAGGGCCTTTTCTTCCATGAATTTTGCCAGCGGAGCCCCCTCTGAATCTCAGCTATAGCCAGACCAAAAACAACAACAACAAAAAATAGGAAAATGGAGAGAGATACATCACCTTGGAAAAGTGTGCCAAAGCCCACTTTGGTCTCTCTGTTCTTTAAATTCTGGGAGAAAATCTTCCTCTTTAGTGAATCCCTGTCACTATTTTGATCATTTACATGGGCAATTTTAAACACTTAGGAAAAATTGAACCAAATATCAAAGAAAAGCTGTGAAAAAAATAATAACAATAGAAAAGAGAGAAAAGTGGACATCAGAGTAAATTCACCAACATATTCAGATATCTAGACATCAACAAATCATTATAAGTCATAGTAGGAAACAAGAGATGGCCCAGTCAAAGGAACAAATCAAATATCCTGAAGAGATTCAGGATTTAAGAAAATTTAACAATGATAATCAAACACTTTCCTAAATCAACTTATAGAATTGAAAGAAAACATCACTAAAGTTATCACACAACAAACAAGGTGTTGGTGGAGAGATGATATATGGGACCCCTGTATGATGTTATGCTTCTTTGCTTTGTAAGTTCACAACTTTTGTTATACACTTATTGCTTATATATATTCAGATATAAGTGATATAAAAATAATAATAATTTAAAAAGAGATCAAGGATATTAAGTGGGTGAGCATAGAGAAAAACTTGAAACTTTACAAAGAAAACTAACAGAACTTATGGAAATGAAATATATGGATGAAATTAAAAATACATTGAAGGAAACTAAGAGTTGATTTGAATTACTAAAAGACAGAATTAGTGATTTTTAAGACAGAACATCTGAACTGGAAAAGACAGGAGAACAGGAAGAGAAGAGACTTTAAAAAATGGAAGAGTCTCAGGTAATTGAATGACAATGCAAAAGGCAAAAACATGTGCATTAATGGTGTCACAGAAGGAGTAGAAAATGGAAAGGGGGCATAAAGAATATTTGAGAAATAATGCCTAAAAACTTCCCTACCTTTATGAAATGCATAAATCCAAGAGGACAATGCACCCCAAACAAGGTAAATATATATAGATATACCCCAAGACACATACTATAGAATGACAAATATCAAAGATAAAGAGAAGATTCTGAAAGCAGCAAGAGCAAAGCAAATCATCACATACAAGGGAAACTCAATAAGATTAGCTTCTGACTTCTCAAAAGAAACCATGGAAGAGAGAATAAAAGGGGTATGATGTATTTAAGGTACTGAAAAAGAAAAATTGCCAGCTTAGAATTCTGTATCTGGCCAAGATGTCCTTTAAAAAACAGAGGGGACTTCAAAGTCTTAGCAGAAAAAGAAAAACTGGTAGAATATTTTACCAAAATACTAGAATTGCAAGAGCTCATAAAGGGAGTACTGAAGTCTGAAAGGAAAAACAAGGGTGAGAGACTTAGAGAAGGGTATAGAAATGAAGATTATTTTTGAGGGTAAATTAATTGGTAAAAAGACAAACAATAGTTTGATATGACAACAGAAGTCAATAAGGATGAAGTAAGTGATGACTTTACAGTGATAACATTGAATGTTAATAGCTTGAACTAGCAATCAAAGGACATAGATTATAGAATGGATTAAAAAAAACATCAGCCATATATATGTTGTCTAAAAGAGACTCACTTCAGATGTAAGGTCACAATCAGGTTTAAAGTGAATGGATGGAGAAAGATATTCCATGCAAAATATAACCAAAAGTGTGCTAGATTAGAGATATTATTATCAGACAAATTAGTTTTAAATATAAAGCTGTTAATACGGATGAAGGGTCACATTACATATTAATAAAAGGGGCAATTCATCAAGAAGAAATAGCTATACTAAATATGTATGCACCTAACCTTAGTGCTCCAAGATGCATCAGGAAGAGACTGGCAAAACTGAAGGGAAAAATAGATGTCTCTAAAGTAATAGTTGGAGACTACAATAATCCACTCTCAGTATTGGACAGAGCATCTTGACAGAGGATAAAGAGAGTTTCAATAATATGATGAATGAACTAGACCTAACAGATATCTAGATAGCATTAAACCCCACAACAGCAAGGTACGCATTTATTTCAAGTGCTCATAGAAACCTTTCCAAGATAAACATACATTGGGCCACAAGACAAGTCTCAGTAAATTTTACATGATTGAAATTTTACAGAACAACTTATCTGATCATAACAGAATGATGCTAAAAAATGAAGCTAGAAATCAATATTGCATGGAAAAATATAAAATTTATAAATATGTGGAAATTAAAAACAATTCATTCCTTTAAAAAAATCAGTGCATCAAGGAAGAAATTGGAAAATAATTAAGATAATACCTTAAGATGAATGAAAATGAGATAGCAGCATGCCAAAACCTATGGAGCGTTGCAAAGGCAGAGTTGAGAAACAAATGTATAGCCCTCAATGCTTACATTTATAAAGAAGAAAGAGCTAAAATTGAAGACTTAATTGCACACCTGGAGAAACCAGAAAAAGAACAGCAAACTAATTCCAAACCAAGCCAAAACAAAGAAGTAGTAAAAATCAGAGCAGAAATAAATGAAATGAAGAACGAAAAAACAGTAGAGAGAATCAATAAAATCAAAAGGTGGTTCTTTGAGAAGATCAAGAAAATCAGCCAACCCTTAGCTAGAATGAGAAAGAAAAAGAGAGAGAATACAAATAAATACAATCAGAAATGAGAAAGGGGACATTACCACTAATCCCACAGAATTAGGAGAAATCATAAGAGAATACTATGAACAACTGTATGTCAAAAAGTAGACAATGTAGACGAGATGGACAAATTCCTGTAAAGCCATGAATCACCAACACAGACTGTAGAAGAAATAGAAGACCTCAATAAACCAAACACAAGTGAAGAGTTTGAAAGTCATAAAAAATCTCCGAAAGATAAAAAGCCCAGGATCAGATAGCTTCAGAAATGAATTCTATCAATCATTCAAAGATGACTTAATACCAGTCTTGTGTAAACTCTTCCAAAAATTGAACAGGAGAGAATGCTGTCAATCTCTTTCTATGAAGCCAATATCATTCAAATACCAAAACCATGTAAAGATACTAAAAAAAAAAGAAAATTACAGACAAATATCTCTAATGAATATAGATGCAAAAATCCTTCAAAAATACTTGCAAACAAATCCAAAAGCACATGAAAAGAATTATACACCATGATCAGTTGTGTTTTATCACACATATGCAAGAATGGTTCAACACAATAAAATCAACTGGTGTAGTAAACCACACTGATAAATTGAGGAAGAAAACTTGTGTGATCTTCTCTATTGATGCAGAAAAGGAATTTGACAAAACATTGCACCCTTTCATGATAAAAGTACTCTAAAAGATAGGAATAGAATGATGCATTTTCAATATGGTAACAATGCATATATGAAAAACCTACAGCTAACATTGTACTCAACAATGAAAGTCTGAAAACTGTCCAGCATACGTTAGGAAAAAGAAAATGATGTTCACTCTCACCATTATTCAATATTGGGCTAGAAGTTCTAGCTAGAACAATTAGGCCAGACAAAGAAATAAAAGGCATCCAAATAAGAAAAGAAGAAGTAAAAAATTCATTATTTGCTGATTACATGATCCTATATCTAGAATATCCTAAAAAAATCACTGCAAAGCTACCAGAATTAACAGCATAGGGTGTATTTTTCCTATATGTTTTTTTCCTCATCAACTACAATGATAGGAGGGATCTTTGCAACTCACAGAGCAACCACTTAACAATGCAAGTCAGTGATAGAAATAATAAATATTTCTTGATTGAATGAATGACATGGATTCAATGATTAAAATAACTTACATTACTGGGAGTAAACAGCATTTATGTGTGTCAGAGAGATTGGTGTATTCTCCTCAGGTTTGATGAGACATTTGGAGAAACTAAATTTCATCCACCGATGTATTTATGAAGACATTTTAGAAAAAATATTAGAATGTCTGGAGTATTTCCACTAGCACACTGAGAATAATGTTGTAACTAAAGTTTATCCAAAGTGTTCAGGTTACAACAGACTTAAGAACCATGAATTCTTTCAGGGCCAAGGGATGTTAAGAAAGAGAGTTGACAATTGTTGAAAAAGTTGAGGAGGAAAGTTGTCACACATTTCTAGAAGTTTTTAAAGCAGAAGAATTAGAGAGTTGGCACTGAAAAATGAGAAAAGCTGAAAGAGATGGAGAAAAGAGAAAAGGCTTTCCAAAAGGATGCAGGTATTAAGTTATTCTATACATATTTAAAAGTAGATTGTTCTAGTTTGCCAGACTGAATTGGGTTGGCTTTCATGAGAGGTATTTATTAACTTAAAAGCTTAAAATCTTGAAACAGAAAAATGTCTAAATCAAGACATCATCAGGCAATACTTTCTTCCCAGAGACTAGCTACCAGTGATGCTACAATCCTCTGTCACATGGCAAGACACATGATGGCATCTGCTTTATTCTTCCTTATCTTCCAGGTTTCGTTGCTTCAGATTATTGCTACCATGGCTTTCTCCTTCTTTGTCTGAATCTCATTCTCTTATAAAAGCCTCCAGTAAAGGGACTGAGTCCCACAGTAGATCAGGCATGAACTTAAGTAACCTACTCAAAGGGTATACCCTACAATAGGTTACACCCACAGAATGGATTCACCTTAAGATCATACTTTACTGAGGTCCATACTGCATCACACTATCAAATATACATGTATTATTTTTTGCATTATTTTTCTTTTTTATACAGATGGCACATGCAATATTAGACCATGTTGTAAGGAATAAAACTGTATGTGTCATTTCAAAGATATTTTAATAAGATGAAGAAAACACAGACCTTATAAAAATATGGAAAACATTTAATTTTTGGTGAGTTTCATGGCTCAAACATTTTATAAGAGAATTACAGAAATAGGGTGACAATCACAGGAATATGAAGGTCACTGGAAAATTTTATATCCAAACTGAAATCAACATATTTCATTGTATGAGCATCCCTTATAACATAAACACTCTTCAATGAATATATTATGGCATCCACAACTATTATTTGATTGCAATAAGAAATGAAAATAGTTATCTAAATACAAGAAAAAGGAAGGTAGGGTAGCAAATCTAATCACCTTTTGTGACACTGAAAAGGCTTGAATGGCAACAGGGTCCAGGGAAGGAAAGAGTAAGGGAGGAAGATCACCTTCCATGGGGGAAGTTTTGAATATGAAGGATCAAAGATTTGATCTTGGGAAGGACCAGAGTTGGAGCATGATGTGGGAGAAGGAAGATCAAAGGATTAAGGAAAGAAGATGCTAAATTTTTAAACTTTTAAGAAGATATAACGAAAAGAGAATCCATCCATCAGAGTGTAAAGTTTACAAGACCTTTGCCTAGAAGTTAAAAGGTAGAAATTTATTTGATCAAATTGTCGTTTGATTTGGCCATGAGTAAAAAAGATTTCTACCGTACAGTGCCCTTAAAGATGTGGTTTCTCAGACAGATGGAGAAAGCATACAAATTCAAGTCTATTTGAAGGGGAAGCAGCTGGTACTGCAGGACTCACTACCCTACAGCCCTGGGGAGGAGGTTTCTGTTCGAGGCTGAATCATTGTGGGAGGATACCTTTTATACTGCTGACAGTAATAATCTCCCAAATCTTCATTCTGAACTCTGCTTATGGTGAGACTGAAATTTGTCCCAGACCCACTGCCACTGAATCGGTCAGGGACTTCAGATGGTCGGGTGGATGTATCATAGATGAGCCATTTAGGAGCCTGTCCTGGTTTCTGGTGGTTCCAAGCTATGGAGTTGCTAACATCCTGACTGGCCTTGCACTGGAGGGTGATGGTCTCTCCTGATGATGCAGCCACAGAGCCCGGAGACTGGGTCATCACGATGTCCCCACTGGCACCTGCAACCAGGAAAGAACACAGATTGTACATTAAATCATAAATGTATAAAATATGCATCTAAATGTAAGATTTCTTATTTATCATAATATTCAGATCTGTTTTTGATGAAACAGTTTGCTCACTCTGTATATTAAAAATATTGTCCAACTTTATAAAGATAATACTCTTCTAAACCTGTCACCTGAGAACCAGAGCACCAGGAGAATGAACAGTTGATAATGTGACATCATCTTGCTCATCTGTCTGATGCACTCAGGTCCCATCTCCAGGGAAACTGCATTAATAGAGCTCTGAGTGGACAACCAAGTCCCCAAGGAGCTTATGCAAATCAATAGGGTATAAAGTCAAACGTACCTGTGCAGGGAGTTGTAAAGATAAATAATGGAAGGAGATAAAAAGTTCATGACCACAGGAAATGCAAGTACACGCATGCAAATGACGAAAAATCAACTTACCAGCCAATTTTCAACAATATTCAGCACAATCCAGAGACTGAAATATTTTATCACCAATTGTATACTTTCAAATCAACTGCACCCACCTTTAAAAAAAAAGGACTTTTTAATAAAATAAATGAATCTCTAAGTTATAATTTCAGAACTTATTTAAATATTATAAATATGGTGCCAAAACCTAAATGTCCTATTCTCATATCATTCAATAGATTAAGAGGTAGTGTACATATTCTATATCTATCTCAGTCTATTCTAAATTTTAAACAGATATTTGAAGCTCCTCTTTGACATTCCAAAGGCACCTCACTCAATATACCCAAAACAAGACGTTTGTATTGCCCATAATACAATACTACTCCCAGAAGTGAGTCACAAGATACTTACAAGTCACCCTCAGCACGGTCCTTTAAGTCCACCACTTTCTAAAGTCACCGAAGTACGGATTACCAGCCCTGAAGTGTAACACCCCCACCTAGTGGTCATAGGTAAAATGGCTCCAGCTCCCAATGTCTGATAGAGCAGTTCTTCATTTATTCCAAACCAAAACCAATGATATTTGTAAAATTATGCAGATAACAATGCCATGAACACTTCTAGGCATAGGACATTAAATTATGAACAAGTAGAACGATTAATTTAACTGGGAGGGTACACAATAAACAAGTAATATTTCTGCAGTCATTACTAACCTACCTCTCTAAGATTTCCTCCCCTGTAGCAATGCTGTTACTCAGAAAGGTAGGGCAAGGTGAACCTAGGTCCATTTCATTATCAACCCTCTGTGTGAACAGTCAGAGGGAAAAAGAAAATTTGGGACAGTTTAACAATTTTATAGATAAAAATTATTCGACTCTAATAAATTTAACTTTTCCTGCAAAGATTTTTTTCCTAATGTTACTAAGAGGTTTTCCTTCATGTTGAGTGTCCTAAGGCATGTATTGTTCCACTTCTTAATAAGTATATTTTCCTATAGTTTGGCTTCTACAGAGCCCATTACTCTTTCAGTGCCCTCCCAGCATTCAGTAATGGTGCTGAGCAGACCCACATCATCAGGGACGTCATTCCTTCTCATCAACAAACCATCCTGCTCTTGGTCCACCATGTATTTGTGTTTAGAAGACACTAAATGGGAAGCGGACTTGGCTCAGTGGTTAGGGCATCCGTCTACCGCATGGGAGGTCCGCAGTTCAAACCCCAGGATTCCTTGACCCATGTGAAGCTGGCTCATGCACAGTGCTGATGCGCTCAAGGAGTGCCATGTCACACAGGGGTGTCCTCCGTGTAGGGGAGCCCCAGGCGCAAGGAGTGCACCCCATAAGGAGAGCCACCCAGCACAAAAGAAATTGCAGGCTGCCCAGGAATGGCACCACACACACGGAGAGCTGACACAGCAAAATGATGCAACAAAAAGAAACACAGATTCCCGTGCCGCTGACAACAACAGAAATGGACAAAGAACACATAGCAAATGGACACAGAGAACAGACAACTGGGGGGTGGGGGGGAGGGGGTGGGAGGTGAGGGGTGGGGGGAAGGGAAAGAAATAAGTAAAAAGTAAAAAATAAATTTAAAAAAGGACAATAATTATTAATTGTGGTTTGCTCTTCTCATCCACGTTTTTATCCTCCTTTCCATGAAGTTGCATTTAATATACATTCTTAAGCTTGCTTATTTTACTCCAGATTTCTACTACCTAATTGATAGGTTTCCTGCGTCAGTGCAATATGATTTCCTTACCATTGTTACACACATTCAAAAATGTAAAGTCATCATGGATGACAGGATGTGTCATGCAGGGTAACTGGCCCAGAGGGGTCCACCTAAAATGCAGAGTAAGGAAATATTCTCTTTGTGTAGGGGAAAGTTGGCCTAATGCATGAATAGGGGAGTGGGCTGACCTTCAAAGCCCAGGGAAGAGCACTTCAGAAAATGAACAGGACTTGGGAAAAGATGGTCCTGGATGTTTATGAAATAATAACTAAACAGTGTACAAAAGCAGAATGGGCCTGATCCAAGGGAACATTAATTCAATGAACGTTTGAGGCTTAGGTTACGTACTATGAGAATCCACAGAAAAAAGAGTTAGAGTTAATTTCCATTTTAGCAGGTACTTCTGGGTCATTTTATGAGCTATAACACTCTGAGAATGCAGACACAGTGGAAGCCAGTAATGTTTCAGTCCATCTGGGAAACTAGCTTTTCTATCATCTCCTTCCCTAAAGTCATACAATGATTTTAAAAGTGAAATTTCCCAAATGCTTCCCCAATGCCAAATATCCAGTTGAGGCCCAGTCAATCTTGGGCAAATGATTTAAAAAATACACACTGTATTAAGTAGAATTCTCAAAAAGCTTGGGGACTCCTGCTCCATGCTATATATAAACCTTCTCTCAGTTGTTGAAACACTGTTCGGTTGCTGCTGTGAAGAGATTTTTCATTTATCATTAAAACTGTTGACTTTAAGAAGGGGAGTCCATTAAATCTTGGTATACTGGTCAGAGACAAAGAGCTCAGAGAGATTCATAAATAATTAGGATTTGAAATGAAAGAATACATCTGAAGTTGGTTGTGGAGATACAGGGGGCCATGTGTCAAGGAATGTGGGTAGGCTCTAGGAGGAGAGAGCTGACAGCCAGCAAGGACATGGGATCTCAGCACTGTCACCTGAGGAACTGAATCTGCCAAAGCCCATGAGCTTGGAAGAGAACTCTGTGCTCTGCATAGAAGTTAGCACTATTTTTACCATGTATGAACTTGAGAAGAGACATTTCAACAATGGACTCAGACTCCAGATCTACAAAAGTCTGACCTAATAAATTGCTAATTAGTTATGAAATGAGAGAAAACTGATATATATCTATATATATATATGTATATCTATATCTATCTATATATATGTAGGTATGTGTGTGTTAAAAGGAACCACATGTTTAAAGGGAAGTCACATATCCTGATAGATGAATTATCACCCCATTAACTCATGGCTAAATGATGCTGACACCTGCTTCTTCTCATGCAATGTGGTGTATTTTATGCCCCTTTTACCCACAGATGATTTCCTGATGTGTAACCACATCTTCAGGTTCAGGACTGAATACTGTGCTATGAAAATACAAGTAAGAAGAGAGCTAGCTTTGAAGGTGGTCAGGATCTGTCCTCTCTGGTTTCCATGGCCATCTTCTCTGACAACTGAAGAAATTCTAGACAGAGCTGTTGGTAAGAGGGCAGTGAACTGGGGACATCCCAGGTAGACCTGAGCCACGCTGCTGTCTGCACATTTACTAAGATCCCAGAATGTTTCAGATTCCTACATATGGATGACTCCTTCCTTCTACATGGAACAATATGGGAATGATTCATTTGGTCTTGATCTGAGAAGTAAACTGTCTTATCCTTCCATTTATTTGGAATTTATAATTCTATGTATTTTATTTAATATTGTATACTCCTGGTATTCAAATACCAAATAAATCTTAATTAATTATACCTGAAATCAATTTAGCAAGTATATTTTCTGGGCATAACTCAGACTACCCCATGACCTTACTGTGGGGCAGTCAAGTCAAGTGCTCCTTTTGCACTTGACATAAAATCAGGCTTAGTCATATATGAGGCCCAATTCACATGCAGCCAGATCTAACATACTTCCATCTTCTGAAACAATTCTACATAATCTACGGAATTCTTGTTCCCCAGTATTGACACAGAGCCCTAGTGAATGTGCTCAATTATTTTGGGCATATAGGGATGAAAAAAATATGTTAGCAAATTCTTAATATGAAGGCAAAATTAATCTTTAAAGTTGAAACGATGAGATTTGTTGCGAAATGCATAGAATATTGTTGTGCAGAATAAAACATTAAACTATTCCCTTAAAATAGGACAGTGCATTAACAGTGACCAAGACATTTTTTCATAAAGGTCACACGATATTCTTGCAACAGATTCACAGAAACCAAATGCATGTGGTATCCTGGATTGGAATCTGGAAGGGGGAGAGGATAGAAGTAAAAAATTAGTTTCATCTGAATGAAGTCTGGAGTAGAGTTACTAAATTTGTACCAATGCAAATCTCTTAGTTTGATAAATGTACCATAATTATGTATGGTGCTAACATTAGAGGGAAGTGGGCAAGGGTGTTGTGGGATCTCTCTGGACAATTTCTGCAACTTATATAATAATCAGTATTATTAAAAAATAAAAATTTATTTAAGAAAACATGAGGAGAGATATCTCAGTAAAGCTGAGTTAACATTGTATTTAACCAAGTGAGGTCTGACAAAGAGGAGGACATGTAAGAAAATCCTACTCTAAAGCCAGACGCCATCTGTAGGGTCATTAAAACTCTTCCTCCAGACATTCAGCATCTCACTTTGCAAGTGAGAGCTGCACAATTGGCAAAGGTGATTCTTTGATTCATGATTTTCCTGACCTCATTGGACCCTTTGGTCCAAACAAACCTACTTTAGAGCAAACTTTTCAACCAGGGTATGTGTCCCACTGGGTAGACAAAAAGGTTTCCCCAGGGGCTCATGGTCAAGAATAGGTTTAATGGAATACATTTCTAGATCTATGTAGTCTGCTCAGATTCTTCTTAAATTGGATCTTTCCAAGAACTGTCAAGTTGTGCTGCTGACTCTCCTTCCAACCTCATGTGCAAAACCACCCTTAACCATTTTAATAAGATAAGTGAGCACTCACTCATCTTACCATAGGCATTTCCATGGGATCCAAAATATATGCAGCAAGAAATGCAGGGATTTTTCAGAGATCCACATGGGTCAACATACAGAAAGTGAATGATTCTAGAAACTGGCAACTCTCCTGTAGTGCCAAATATTTCACCTCCAACAAACTGAAGGAAAATCTACTTGAAGTGTCAGAGCAAATATTCCAACCTGCAATCAGGGAATTTCAAAATTCAAAGTTGAATCCACCTTGATTATTTTTATGTCTTCTATACTTTAATAATTTGATTGAAAACTTTCCATTTACTAATTGGAACTACCTAAACACTACAAGCTGGATTTTCCCACTTCCTTAGATAAAGGGAATAAAGATCCACAACTAATTTTGAATATATTTTGAGAAAATTTTACAAGATTTCTTTACAAAATGTTGATTAACATAGAAGACACCTTGGTTACTTTATGCATTTGAACAAAAGCTCAAATATTTTTGCTATATTTAGCAAAGAGGGAATGTGTGAATCCAGCTACTCTGTACGTACATGTGTGTACAGATATGTGTGCTTAAACATACATATTTTTAATATGTATTATGATATTTACATATATAAACTTTTTAAAATTTTGAGTGCTATACTTTCTCTTTGTGTTAGTAGAATAACACAGATTTCTTGGATCAAAGTATGAAGAAGTTTCTACTAAAATCGATTAAAAGAAAATTCCATCATCTTTGCTTTCTTAAATTGGAAAGGAAATTATTTTTACCACCACATTTTGCTTTGAGGAAATGTGTCAGTTTTCTTCAATATTGAAGTTTTTACTGAATTTACAATAGTATTAATAATAGGAGACATTGGGTTTCTAACAGAATGAATTTTAAGAACCTTTTCCTATCCCCCATCCCCTAAGAATTGATGCCCACCCAGAACCACAGAATATGAAATAGGATCACTGCAGATGGAAATAGTTAAACTGAAGCCAGAGTGGAATAGGGAACCAATTCCAAAAGCTGATGTCTTTCTAAGAAGGGGCGACATGGAGGCTCAGAGCCATGTAGGAGGGTGATGTGAAGATGGGCAGAGAAGCAGGTGCCCCCAAGTCAGGCACCGCCAGGGACTGGGAGCTCCCATGTATGGACAGGCTCTCTTCGCAGCCTTGAAGGGCCCAGCCCTGCCAACACCTTGATTTTGGACCACATCCTCCAGAACATGGAATAACATACCCCTGGGGTCGCTAGTGTGCTCGTGCAGGCGTCCAAGTTGCCCAGGTGAGGCCCAGAGCCACCCTAGGCAGTACAAGTGCACTGGCCCCAGCAATCCCAGGTGCTGACAAAGGTCAGTCGCAGAAGTTCCTGCCTTTGAAGAAGGCCCCCAGGTCAGGGTCACTGCGTCAGAGTCAAAGTTACACCTGAGCTGCACTTACTATGGGCAGGGTGCTGGATCTATTGTCTGGGGTTTCATAGGAGGAAAGGCTCTTCGGGTGGTGCAGTGGGGGACACAGACTCCTGCACACCCTACTGCTGCCAGGTACATACTTCATTCTCCTAGGGAGTCCGTAGAACAGGGGTCGCCCACCTGGTGGCCCTGGTGCTGCTGCCACATGATGGGTTGTGGGGCCAGGACATGGCTCAGCCCAATGCCATGGCCAAACTTGAACACTGCCACCACAAGTAGGACCTATCTAGAAAGATACTAAAACTATGATGAAAAATGAAATCAGTATTGGAATTAAACTATTTTATAATGGAAGCATCTGAGGTTATTGATGTAAAAGAGACATTATTGAGCTGTTTGTGAAACTATTCTATTTCTAATGGAGAAAAAAATGTCACTTTATATTTCATACTTGGACAAAAATCCATGGAATTAAAGATAAGCAAAATTAATTTAGAAGAACCCCCATTTGATCAAAATGAAATCTCACGTACTAGAGATACTTAAGTAAATCTTCAGCAGATACTTGTGGTAAATTGGTGTTAGGAATAGTGCTATTAAAAATAAAGTTTCCCTAAAATACATATGCTAGTATTCTGTGACTGATGTATATAATGATTTAAATGAGGTTAGCCCTCATATCATAAATTAAATTTCAACAAAACTTTATTGCAAGTTATACTTCTGTTATCCTCTACTCTTTGTCAAAAGGAAATCATTGAGATCCTCCATGTGGCTCAAATGTGGCCTTTGTCTAAGCCTCACTAAGCATATAAATGCATTACCTACTCCTAATGTGGGACACAACTCACAGGGATGAGACTCCCTGGCACTGTGGGATTACTACTGAGCAACAACTAGCAACACAACTGGAAAAAGACTTCAACAAAAAGGGGTAAAGACTAAAATGAGTTTATATAGTAAAGAGACTTCAAAGTAAGTTGGGGTGTCATCCCACAGGTTATGCTTATGCACATTTCCTCAGGATCTCATTGACAGCCAGAGTAAATATTGCCTTAAATAGCAGAGCACCCAGGGACCCTGGAGACATTCAGAAACTATAAGCAGGGCAAAAACTCAGCAGTTTGGTGTCCTGCTACTGAGCCCTATTTTGGAATTTATACTCCCACTGTGACAGAGATGGACTCAGTAGAGGTTTCCCTACACATGGCTCTTCTATCCCCTCTGTTTGAACAGAGAGTTAGTACTAGAGCTGATAGGCGTATATCCAAGGGACAAATCTTTAGACTGTCCATGTGACAGTTGTAACTGTTTATCCCAACTGTTACCAACACCTGCTCTAAAGTAAAGAGAAAATCTACACCCAGAATAAATATTCTATCAATTCAGATGCCAAGACACCAATAAAAAATTAAAATACACACCAAGAAACAGGGAGCTATTGCCCAGTTAAAGGAACAAGATAAGCCTCCAGATGACCTAAATGAGTTGAGACACCTAATCATAGATGTTCAAACAAGTTTCCTTAATAAATTCAATGAGATGGCTAAAGAGATTAAAGATATTAAGAAGACACTGGATGAGCACAAAGAAGAATTTGAAAGCATACATAGAAAAATAGCAGATCTCATGGGAATAAAAGATACAATAAATGAAATTTAAAAAAATATTGGAATCATATAATAGCAGATTTGAGGAGGCAGAAGAAAGAACTGGTGAGCTTAAAGAAATGGCCTCTGAAAGTGAACATACAAAAAAAAAACAGGTGAAGAAAAGAATGAAAAATTTGGAAGAAGTTCTCAGGGAACTAAATGGCAGCAAAAAGCACTAAAAATATGTCATGGGTTTCTCAGAAGGAGAAGAGAAGCGACAAAGGGCAGAAGGAATAGTTGAAGAAATAATGGTAGAAAATTTTCCAACCCCATTGAAGGACATAGATAGCCACATCCAAGAAGCACAATGTACTCCCATCTGAAAAAATCCAAATAACGCAACTCCAACACACATACTCATCTGAATGTCAAATGCCAAAGACAAAGAAAGAATTCTGAAAAGAGCAAGAGAAAAGCATGTATAACATATAAGGGATACCCAATAATATTAAATGCTGATTTCTCACCAGAAAACATAAAGGCAAGAAGACAGTGTATTATATATCTAAGATACTACAAGATAAAAAACTTCCAGCCAAGAATCTAATACCCAGCAAGACTGTCTTTCAAAATGAAAGCAGGATTAGAGTATTCACAGATAAACAGAAACTCACAGAATTTCTAAGCAAGAGAACAGATTTTGGGGAAATACTGAAGGATGTGCTAGAGCCTGGAAAGAAAAGACGGAAGAGAGAAGCCTGGAAGACAGTCTAGAAATGAAGATTATATCAATAAAAGTAACACAATTTCAAATGAGTGGTGAAAATAAAATATGACAGATAAAACTCAAATAGTCAGGAATAAACATTACTAGTGAGGTAAAGCACTTGTATTCAGAAAACTGCAATTCAATGTTAAATGAAAAAAGGCCTGAATAACTGGAAGAACATTCCAAGCTCATGGATTGGAAGACTAATTGTTTATGTATGTTCATATATAAATGATATAAAAATGATAATAATAGGGTTGGTTGAGGGAAAATAATTTGGTGTGTAGTAATATTTTAATGCTCTTTAATAATTATTAAAAAAGGTTTAACAACAATCCAAGGTATTGTTTGTAAGGTGAGTTATGAGAGCCTTGTATGGTGTTATATGTTTGTTTTGTAAGCTCACAACTATTATTATACACTTATTGTTTATGTATGTTTATGGATGAGTGATATAGGTCAATGAATTAATTAAAAGCAAACAACCAAAAAATTCCAAACATATGCATTACCGGTTTCCCAGAAGGAGATGAGAATGGTAAAGGAGCAGAAAGAATATTTAAGGAAATATGACTGAAAACTTTGCTATCCTAATGAAAGACATAAATTCCAATATCCATGAAGGATAATGTATCCCAAACAGAAAAAAAAAAAGAATAGACATACTGCATGACATCTACTATTCAAATTGACTAATAGCAGAGATAAAATGATCTTGAAAGCAACACAGAAAAGCAAATCACATAAAAAGGAAACCTGATAAGATTAAGTGCCAACTACTCATCAAAAATCATAGAGAAGAGAAGAAAGTGGTATGATGCATTTAAGGTATTGAAAGAATAAAACCTCCAGCCAATAATTTTGTATCTGGCAAAGCTGCCCTTCAAAAATGAAGGGTAGTTGAAAGTATTTACAGACAAACAAAAATGACAGAATGTACCAAAAGACAATAATTACAAGACATACTAAAGGGAGTGCTGCAGCCTGAAAGGAAAAATCAAGGGTGAGAGACTTGGAGAAGAGTATAGAAATGAACAATTTTAGAAAGGGTAACAAAGACAGACTGTACTATTGTATGAAAACAGAAAGCCAAAGATCAAAATGGATGAAGTAAGTAATGCCTTTACAGTTATAATATTGAATGCTAATGACATAAGCTCCCCAATAAAAAGACACAGAGAAGTAGAAAGGATAAATACATTTAAAAAAAAAATGAGTCCTCTATATGTTGTATACAAGACACTCACCTCAGACATAAAACACAACTAGGTTAAAACTGGGAGATTGAAAAAAGGTATTCCATCCAAGCAGTAACCCAAAAAGTGATGGAATAGTGATGGTGACAAAGGGTAAAATCTATTTCAAATGCAAAACTGTTATAGGGGATGAAGAAGGTCGTTATATATTAATAAAAGGGGCAAGAAGACATAACTGTTTTAAATATTTATACACCTAATTCCACTGCCCTAATATACATGACGCACATACTGGCAAAGCTGAAGGAAGAAATAGGTGTCTCTACAAAAATATTTGGAGACTTCAATACACCACTCTCAGTATTGGACTGAACATCTGGACAGAGGATAAATAATGAAACAGGGGGCTTGAATAATATGAAAAATGACCTTGAACTAGTAGATATCTATAGATCATTGTACCCCAAATAGCAGGATTTACAATATTTTCAAGTGTTCCTGGATCCTTCTCATACATACGCCATAGGCTGTGTCACAAGACAGCAAATTTAAAAAGACTGAAATTCTTTCAAACACTTTCTCTGATCATGACACAATAAAGCTGCAAATCAGTAATGGAGGGACAAATAGAAAATTCATAAATATATGGAGATTAAACAACACATTCTTAAATAATCAGGGGGTCAAAAATAAATAGCAAGGGAATTCAGTTAATATCTTGGAATGAATGAAAATGAAACACAATATATCAAAACCTATGGGAAACCACAAAGGCAGTACTGAGAAGGAAATGCATAGCACTCAATGCTTACATAAAAAAGAAGAAAGGGATAAATTTGATGACATAAGTTTGCACCTGGAATAAAAAAAAAACAAAAACAAAACTAAAAATAGAATCAACAAAAGTAAAAGGTTGATCTTTGAGTAGATTAACAAAATTGACAAACCCTTAGATAGACTGACAGAGAAAAAATAGAAGACAAAAATAATATCAGGAAAGAAAGGGGGGACATTATCACTAACCCCATAGAAATAAGAGAGATCATAAGAGGATACTTTAGACAACTGTATGTCAAAAAAATAGAAAAGTCAGATAAGATGGACAAATTCCTAGAAACACATTGAACAACATAAACTGGTTTTAAAAAGATTTAGAAGACCTCGACAAAATAATCACAAGTGAAAATATTGAAACAGCCATCAGCAACCCCCCAAAGATGACAAGCCTGGGAACAGATGGCTTCACAGTTGAATTCTACCAATCATTCAAAGACAAACTAATACCAATCTTGCTTCAGTTCTTCCAAAAATTTGAAGAGAAAGAATGCTACCATACTCATTCTATGGAGACAACATTACTCTAATAACAAAACTAGATAAAGGTATTACAATAAAATAAAACTGTGGAACAATATCTGTAATGTACATAGATGCAAAAACCCTGAAAAAAAAAGAATTGCAAAAGGAATCCATAAGCATATTAAAATAATTATACACACGATTAATTCAGTTTTATCTCAGGATGCCAGGGGTAAAAATCAAATAGTGTAATAAACCACATCAATAAATTCAAGAAGAAAAATCTCATGATCCTCTCAATTGATGCAGAAGACATTTGACAAAATACAGCATCCATCCTTGACAAAAACACTTCAAAAGTTAGAAAGAGTAAGAAGCATTCTCAATATGGTAAAGTGCATATATGAAAAATCTACAGTCAGCATTGTATTCAATGGTGAAAGACTAAAATCTTTCCCACTATCATTTAAGACAACTCCAAGTCCCCAAAATACCCCACATACATCTCGTCTTCCCTCTCCCTGCCCTCAGCTACTACTGTGGTCACTGTCTCCACATTAATGATAAAATTTCTTCCACTGCTAGAGTCACAATTGTTCTATAGTAGAATACCAATAAGTTCACTCTAATCTATATTTTATTCCTCCATCCTATGGACCCTGGGATGGTGATGCCCACTCCACCTCTAGGGGCTTAGATCCCACATGTTTGATGGATGCGATTCTCCTGCTTGGAGTTGTAGGCACTCTTGGTTCCCTGGTATTGTGTTTGACCATATTCACCTCCCTGTTAGGTGATCTGTGGATGTCCAACAACAAGAGAGTAGGAGCTGCAAATCTAATGAGGCTCAGGACTCTTGCTCAGTCCAGAGATTGAAGTCTCCTGGGTATACTCCAACCCCTCAAAACAACCAAAGCTTCAGTAAAAGTGACAGAAGAAGTATGTATAGAAAGTTCACATCTGAGTCCAAATCCATCACACACAAGAACACAAATTCCACGGAAGGCCCCACTGACAATGCATTGAACTCCAGAGACAACTGCCATGATCATAGAACCTGTGTGTCTCCATTGCCCTCAGGAGGACCAGGACCTGGTATTGGATCTACTTTGGCCATATCTGGGATCTTGCTGAGGCATGCATAAGCGCCAAACCTCTGATGAACTCCTGACCATTTTTTGAAGATTCTTAGCCATATAAACTCATTTATCATCACCATTTCCCCCTTTTATTCAAGGTATTTTTCTAGCTGCATCAGTTAGTAATTGGTAGTAATCTCTCGACATCAGGGAGGCTCATCCCCAGGATTCATGTCCCGTGCTGGGGGGAAGGAAATGCATTTACATGCTGAGTTTGGCTTACAGTGTGGCCCCATTTGAGCAACATGGAGGTTTTCAGGAGATAATTTTTAGGCACCCTGCAGCTCTGGGCCTAGATTAAATTTTAGGCACACAAGTTCATAAGTGTAGTCATCAGTATCAAGGGCTGTTAATTGGACCATCTTTCTTCACTGGTCTTTGCCATTGCACTTAGGAGATTGTTGCTGTTTCAATGGGGAATGTGATAAAGCTCCCCTGGTTAGGGACTCTGCACTCCCTCAGTTGTCATTTGTAACTGTAACTACTAAGAAAATACCCAACATATATTTGAACAATTTTATGGACCCAATATAAATCCTGAACTCTCTCACAAGCATATCTCCCCCATCAATCAAACCCCACACCAGTGTTACTCTCCTACCATAGTTGAAACCCTCTGTGGTCCAAAACTTAAGCCTAATATATTTTCAAATTCAATTAATAGGAAAATGAAACAGTAAGGAAAGGTTTAAAGATTAGAAATAGAATACATAGTAACTTAGAAAAGCTAAAATATAGTAAAACTAAATCGGGGTATTAAAAAATAAAAAATATCATGAAACTTTGTTTTTGACGTGTTGCCTTTCATTGTTATAATAGGTGTTGCCATGCATGTATAGTGGCAAGGCAATTTCTTTCATTACTTCTTCCTTTCATTACTTGCTTAAAAAAAGTTTTAGATCACAGTAAAGTCACACATACAATATAGGGGATGATCATATATCCAACATCAGACCCTTTTACGTCTTCCCCAGCAAATTATCTTTTTATATATTCATGTTATATTTGCTTCAGCTAATGTACAGATATTGAAACATAGCTATCAAATATGGTTCCATTTTGGTTTACATTATGGTTTATACTTTAGACTGTACAATTTTCTAAATTTTTAGCTACCTTGTGTTTTACATTATGGTTTACATATTAGCCTATAGATTTTATACATTTTTGGTATAATTTAACATGTCCTGTATCCATCATTGCACGATCTTGTGGAACACTTCCATTTCCCTGCAGTAACCCTGCTTCTATGTATTCTATTCATCTCTCCCCCTCCCCTCAGATCCCACAGTGACAATCAATCTTCACTGCTTCAAGAACCAGATTCACAGATACTTGCAAAAATGCTGAGGGCTTGGCATACTAGACTGTCTACCCCCATTGGGAGCCATCAATTCTCTTAAGAGACACAATTCCATCTGTTTGAGAACATCAGGCCTCCCCACGATGTGGGTAACATTCCCTCTCATTGTATGTGTCTCCACCCTATGATATAACACACTACAACAAGACAAGCACTGACACATTTCCTAGAAACCTGCCCCTGTGCCAAATGTGCCGCCTTAAGCCCCTTAAAAAGGGAATCCCTCCTTATAATATTTTCTAAATAGTTTTTTCAACATTATAGTTTTAATCACATACCTGACAATCTTCCATGTTCAACAGTTCCCTCCAGCCCTCCCCCCAATTAACTGGGCCATATGACCCATCCTCCCAACACTGGCCCCCATCAAGCCCACAAAATCCCACCCAAAGGTATCCCTACACTCCCATCTTCTCTCTTCCTTGTACAAATACTTATCTCCACTTCACCATAGATTTCACCCATGTAGGCATCAGCTCACAAACTTCCTCTCCCCCCAATATCCTGTAAGCCTATCATCCAGTCTCTAGATCTCTGAGAAAGCTAGGTTTACTTCTGTCATATCAGAGTGTTCATGTAGCATTTGTCCTTCAATGCCGGGCTTGCTTCACTCAACATTAGGTCCTCAGGATGGTGTCCATGTAAGTGCACCCTTGTCATCTCTCTTGCAAAGGACCGGCTGAGTAGAGATGGTATCCTGCCCAAATGGGTACTTTTGGGAACCTACAAAGCAGGAGGTCCCTGGATGTTGATCTGGAGAGATTGAGACAAAACTAGTTCTTGCTCAAGGTAAAACAATGTGTTTCTAACACTTAAGCCAGAAGATGTGGGAAGGCAAATCCCTTCCCCTAGGACTGTGAGCTGCACATTCCCTGAACACCGCAGATGCATGGGGCAGCATTCCTAGGTCCATGTTCCCCATATGCATGATCCCCAAGCCCGTGTTCCCCGAACACTGGGCTCCCTAAACACTGCATTCCCTGTTACCCATATTGCCCAGACCACGTACCCTGAACATGCATTCTCCCCGGCCTTTGTTCCCTGAGTCCAGCACTCCTCAAACTCTGGCATTCCCTTAGCCCTCCAGTTTCAGAGTAACTCCAGGAGTGGGAAGGCTTTGGTGGGGGTTGCAGAGGGGCCCAAGGAGCGCAGGTTCAATTTTCTGGTTCCCGCTTTTTTCAAGCTTAGAGGAGTATACCAGCTGGGTTGGGGAGAGGTCAGGAAGAGAGGAGAGGTGAATCTGCTGAGAGAGCCTGATTTACCTAAATGTCCTGGGATGGGAAACTTGGTCTGGGAAAAGGTGGAGTCAGAAAATTAATTAGCCCCTGTAGCACAACTAAGGGAGAGGGACAGAAGGACATGCTTCACAGGCTTCCAATAACATATTTAGGGTTCCTGACAAGGTGTGGGTACTAACTGTCATTATTTTCTGTAGTGAGTTGGTTCACCAGGGTCCCATTTGAATCTCTGAGGGCAGCCCTCACACAGCCTTCCTGCTGCCTTGAGAGAGAGGGAAGAGAGGAAGTGAGAAAGGGGGATGGTCAGACTCCTAAGCAGTTTATTCAATTGCAAAGAGGATTCCTTGCTTGAGGCCTTGCCTGGTCTTTTTTGCTGGTGTGTTTTCTTGTTTTTCCTTCCTCTTTGTCCCCACACAGTCCTTTTTATTTTTTTGCTTGCTTGCTTCCTCTCCATTTTTTATTCTTTCTTCTTTTTTATTTTATTTTTTCTATTAGGTGCTGCAGGCAGAGTTTCATATTTGTGGTGCTTCCTCATCCTCAATTTCCTCTTGTATGTGTTTACAGAATTTGGCTATCAGTGCAATCCCTTTCATTTACATCTTTCTATCCTCCATCTTCTATTGCTTCTCTGTCATTCCACCTCTCTTTATTTAGCCCCTAATTTTTCATTCTTTTTATTTCTAATACATCTATTCTGTTTTCTATCTTTTATTCACACTTTATATTATTGTCTTTTATTTTCTCTTTCCCACTTTCCTGACAACACTGGCCTTTGAATCCTTAATGTCATTTAGATGTGAATTCTACCCAAATTGATTTATGGACTCAAAGCAAACCAAATAAATATCCCAAAAGCCTTTTTAGCAGAAATTGAAAAGCCAATAATAATCAAATCCATTTGGAAGGGTTAGGGGCCCTGAATAGAATACACACACACACACACACACACACATACCTTTAAAAGGAAAAACAAATTTGGATGAATCTCACTTCTTGACTTTAAACATATTACTTAGCTACTTTCAAATATATATATATATATATATAATTAAAATGAAATGAAATAAAATAAAATACAATAAATTTAAAAACATGGTACTGACATAAGGACGGAATGATTGTCCAATGGAACCAAGTAAAGAACTTATAAATTGACCTTCACATCTACAGACAAGTGATTTTTTCAATGCTGTTAAGTCCTCCCAGCAGTGCCAGAACATTCTATTCCACAAATGATGCTGGGAGAACTGGATAGCCATATCCAAAAGAAAAAAGAGGACTCTTATCTCACGCCTAGGTTTTAGACTCCTGGCTTCCAGAACTGTGAGATAATAAACCTGTTGGCTTAAACCATTCAGTCTGTGTTATTTTGATATAGCACTCCGAGGAATTTATGACACCCACTGATTAGCAACATGGCCACTTAATGCATGTAGAAGACCCAAACACAGACTGAAGTATACTTGGAAGGTAGAGCAAGAGGCAGCGGGACAGCAGCATGACATACTCCACAACGCACTGTCTGAGATCAGAAGGATTTAGTTGTGCAAAGATGAAATGGACAAGGGCCAAGAAAAGTGAGGTATATACTTGCTAGTATATCTCAAATTTGACTTATTAAAATTGGAGGACACTACCATACATATCTCATAAACAATTATCATGACCAAAGCTGGTAAAAAAAAGTTTTATATAATATCTTTGTTTATTTTAATTAAATTATTAAGGATGTTTTATTAGGATATAAAATACTTTAGGCAAATACTTAATTAGAGAAGACAAATGGACAGTTCAGTGTACCAGGACACTCCCAGGCAAACCTAACATAACCCAACCTGGGAATGAACTCAACCACAGAAAAATAATAACACAAGATCTCATAATTATCAAAGATGGTTTGTCACACTTTCCCAGATTAGATGCATGTGTGAATCAAGTGGGAAACCTGTTAAAATATGAATATTGGAATACATTCCAGTCAAATTGGTCAGAATTTATGAAGTTTAAACCTGCATTCTATCAATGCTTTTCTTTTGTAGTCTATCTCCGTATTCAAGGATTTAGAACTAACATTTCATCAAGCAAGCATCAGCAGTAGCCATTGAAATGATGCTAAAATCTGCATCACATTATTTTTATTAGAATTTAATGAAATATGTAAAACATAACACAAATTATAATCACGATGATCATTATAATGGTAATCTGGCTAAGAAATGTAAAATGTGAATTTGATTTAGAAATAAAAATTATTGCCATCCTTCATTGAGGAGATCGTTGAAAATGAAGACATGTCAGAGTATTCAAGATAAGGTAAGGTAAGAAATGGAGTCAACAAATATAAATTGGTTTAGTAGCTAAGGACTGTATTAGTCAGCCAAAGGGGTGCTGATGCCATATACCAGAATGCTGCTGGCTTACATGAAGTGTATTATTTATGGTAGAAGCTTACAGTCACAAGGCCCTAGACAGTCCAACTCAAGGTACCATAACAGGTACTTTCTATCCCAAACTCTTTGGCCACGAGTTTGAGCAAGATGGCTGGTGATGTCTATGAGTGTCCAGCCTTTCTGTGTTCCTGTCTTCCCTGGATTTTTTTCTCTCTGGGATCAGCTGCCCTGTTCCTCTGTGTAATTACTTCCAGGGCTATGCTCAAAATTCCAAACAGCCTTCTTGGAAGGGTGGTTTCTATATGATTCCCCACCTACAAAGATGGGAGGCAGGGATGCAATGTCCTACTGATGTGGCCCAATCAAAGCTTTAATAATTATTACACCAAATGAAAGTAAAACATCTAAATCCAATATAACCTAATATGAATGAAGGTACAGATTACGTTTACAAACATAATCCAATATCTGTTTTTGGAATTTACAAACAATATCAAACTGCTGTCAGGACTCATGAGGTCTGAAGATACATTTTTGTATGTTTATATGAATCCAAGGGAGATCCTACAAAACTATATCAGTGCCTAATCCTGGGAATCTGTATATGTTACACCATATGGCAAAAACTTTGCAGATGTGATTAAGCTAAGGATCTTCAGAGGATAGGATTTCTTGGTTCTTAAGGCTAGACTCTCAATGCCATCACATAAATCCTTATAGGAGGGCCATTTGAGATCAAATGGAAAATAAGGGGGGAATAAGACAGTGAGGAAACTTATTACAAGCCTGAAGGACTAAAGCAAGTCAGACACAACAATCAAATAAATATTCCTCACAATCGGTCTATTTTTCTGGTGGAATCCTGACTGATTTTAGTACTAAGCATGGGGTGCTGCTGTAACAAATACAGGGATATGTGCTAGTGACTTTGGAAATAGATGATGGGCAAAGACTGGATGAATTTTGAGGAATCTGATTAAAAACCTTTATTTTCTCAAGCAGAATGTTGGTAGAAATATAGACATTGAAGCTGCTTTTGTTGACGGCTCGGAAGGAAATGAGGAAATGTTACCTTAAATGGAAGGTTGTCAATTCTTATATACAAGGGCAGAAATTTGGTTGAATTTTGTCCAATTGGGTTTTGTGTGTGTGTGTGAAATGCAGAACGTGAAATCATTAAATTTGTATACTTAGCCTAGGAGATTTCTAAGCAAAGGGTAGAAGGTATGTTTCCAGTTCTTCTTGCTCTATATTTAAAATATAGAAGGAAAAGTAAATAGAAGAAAAAACTGATATGTGAAAAAGAACTAGGAATTATAATTTGGAGAATTCTCCACCTATCTAGATTGCAAAAGAGGCTAAAATTAAGATATTAACTGTGAAGAATGCATAAACAGGAAGTAACGTCAAGTGCAACAAAATTGCAAGTGTAAAAGAGATTTGGCAAGTGCTTCACAAGATCCCTTCAACCATGAAGCAGAAGGCTGAGCCAGAGATGGGAATATGTGTAAGGATCTGTGGAGGACCCTCTGATATAAGGATATGGAATCCTGTAACATGCACAGAGGACTACAGGTTTTTTTCCCCGTGGATATCAGATATTAAATTGTTAATAATACTTCATTGATTTTTCACTAACATGAAATAAAATGATGCATAATTCACTCTAGTTACATTATTTAACCTGCCATACATATATGATGCATAATACAAATGATAAGTGTTTAATGAATATTTTATTGATTTTAAAAAGGAATATATTTTGCTACCCATATCGATTTCAACCCATCCTTTTAATCAGATTTAAGATTGAACTGATTCTAGTTCGTCTTATCTTATAGAATTGGCAGAAGATCCCTCAATTACACAAAAGCTGTGTCAGGAACACACATATTCCAAATTCTGACTTCTAATAGTGCTTTGTAGCAAAATTTCTGTGAGACAAACAGGGAGATGCCACTTATAAGTTCCTGTTGCATGAACAGATAACATTAAGTCAACGATTATTTCAGTGCATGAAATAGTTTTCAGTTTATGCTCATTTTTTAAAGAAAATATGTAGAAATATATTTGAAGATATTGTGAGGAATTGCCCATCATTACTAGCAGTAAAAAGCAGTTATGAATGAGAGTATGTTAGGTTTATTCTCCTCAGGTTCAATGGGATATTTAGTGAAACTAAATTTCACCCAACCATTTATTTATGAAGCAATTTCAGAAATAATACTGGAATTTCTGGAGTATTTATACTTTCCCACTAAGATTAATGTGATTAATTAAAGGTTATCCAAAATATTCAGGTTACACAAGACTTAATAACCATGAATTCCTTCATTGTCCCAGGGTAAAATTGGTGAATAAGTTCAGGAGGAAAGTTGTCAAATATTTCTAGAAGCATAAAACTGAAGAATTAGAGAGTTGCCTTCAAAGAATAACAAATAGCTGAATGAGATAGAGAAAAGGGGACAGACTTTCAGTTATTCAGTGACTATTTGAATAAGACTGTTTTAGCTTGAGAGACCACTAAAAAGGATTTGTTTTCACAATAGGTATTTATTAACTTGTAAGCATGCAGTTCTGAGGCTGAGCAAAATGTCTAAGAAGAGGCATCTTCAGGCAATATTTTCTTCCCAAAGACTAGCTGCCAGAGATTCTGGAATCCCAGGTCACATGACAAGACACATGGCGGCATCTGCTTGTTGCTTCATCCTTTCCATGTTTTGTTATTTTCAGAATCTTGCTGCCAAGGTGTTCTCCTTGTTTGTCAGAATATCATAATCTTAAAAAAGACTCCAATGAAGGTATTGAGACCCAGAGTGAGCAAGGAGTTAGCTGAAGGAACCTATTCAAATGGTTACACCCACAACGGGTTACACCCACAGAATTGATTAACCTCAGATCATACTTTGCTGAGGTCCCTACTGCTTCACAACATATATGTGTATATTCCTTTATGTATTACTTTTCTTTTTAACACAAATGGAACACACAAATTTTGGCACTGTTGTAAAGAATTAACTTACATATGTGTCATTTCAAATATATGGGAATAAGATGAAGTTAGCATGGATCTCATAACAATATGGAGATTATTTAAATTTTGTCGAGTTTTATGGTTCAAACATTTTATAAGAGAACTAATGAAACAAAGTGACAATCAAAGGAATATGAAGCTGGAAGGAACATTTTATATCCAAACTATAATCAACGTATTTCATTGAATGTGCATCATCCCTTATAACATAAACATTCTTCAATGAGTATGTATATTAAAGGCATCCAAAATTATTATTTGATGGCAATAGGAAATGAAAATACTTATACAAATAAAAAAAGAAAAATTTTTGAGTAGCAAATCAAATTACCTTTGATGACACTGAAAAGAAAGGCTTGAATGGCAACAGGGTCCAGGGAAGGAAAGAGTAAGGGAGGAAGATGACCTTCCATGGGGGAAGTTTTGAATATGAAGGATCAAGGGTTTAGTCTAGGAAAATACCAGATTTGGAGGATGATGGGGAAAGAGAAAAAAGATTGAAGGAATAAAATAAAAAAGATAAGTTTTTCAGCATAAAGGAGGCACACTGAAGAGAAAATGAATCCATCAGGGTGTAAAGTTTAAAAGACCCTTGCCTAGCAGGTAAGAAATAGAAGTTCATTTTCTCCATCATTTGATCTGTCCATGAAAAATAAAAAGGAGAATTCTATGGTACAATCTCCTAAAAGATGTGGCTTCTCAAACAGATGGAAGATGCAAATCAAATCAAATCCATTTGAAGAGGAAGCAGATGCTGCTGCAGGACTCACTGTCCTAAAACCCTGGGGAGGAGTTTTGTGTATGAGAATGAAGCACTGTGAGAGGATTGCTGTTACCTTGCTGACAGTAATAATCTCCTGAATCTTCAGGCTGGACTCTGCTGATGGTGAGAGTGAAATCTGTCCCATACCCACTGCCACTGAATCGATCAGGGACCCCAGGTGCCCGGTTAGACGCAGCATAGACGACCAGTGTATGAGCCTGTCCTGGTTTCTGCTGGTACCAGGCTAAGTGGCTCCTAACACTCTGACTGGATGTGCACTTGAGGGTGATGGTCTCTCCTGGAGATGCAGTCATAGAGCCTGGAGATTGGGTCATCACGATGTCCCCCCTGGCACCTGTAACCAAAAAAGAATGTAGATCATACATTAAATCAGACATGTATAAAATATGTATCTAAATGTAGATTTTCTTATTTATCATATAAAATCAGTTCTGTCTTAGATGAAATCGTTTGTTCACCCTGCATGTTAAAACCATTCTCTAACTTTACAAAGATAATACTCTTCTTAACATCTCACCTGAGGCCCAGAGCACCAGGAGGATGAGGAGCTGGGAATGTGACATCACTGTGCTCACCCTCTGACACACTCAGGCCCCATCTCAGGGGAAAAAGCAATTAATAGAGCTCTGAGCAGAAAACCACATCCCCCAGGAGCCTATGCAAATTCTTAGAGTATAAAGACCAACGTTCATTTTCAGTGAAATGTAAAGTTAAATAATGGAAGGAGATAAAAATATCATGACCACAGGAAATGCCACTGTATGCCTGCAAAAGGCCAGATATCAACTTAACACCCCAATTTCCAACAAATTTCAGCAAAGATGACAAATTTAAATATTTTATTATCAATCGTACTCTTTCAAAATAACTGCAACTACCTTAATAACTAATGGACTTTGTAATAATATACATGTCTCTGTAAGTGTATAATTTCATAAGTTAATTAAGTCTTATAAATATGGTGCCAAAATCTATGTTGAATATACTCCTATCATTGGATAGATGAAGATGTAGTGCACCAACTGTACATCTATTTCAAACTATTCCGAATTTTGAATAGATACTTGAAGCTCCTCTTTGACATCCCAAAGGCACCTCAATATGTCCAAAAGTAGACCCCTATTGCCCTTAAACAAAAACTGACTCCCAAAATGAGCCAGAGAATCCTGCAAGTCACCCTTAGCGCTTGCCCTTTTAAGTCTACATTCTAAGATCACTAATGATGTGATCAGCAGACCTGATGTGTAACACCTCCACCTAATGGTAATAGATAGAAATGGCCTCAGCTCCCAAAGTCTGGTAGAGCAGTTCTTCATTTATTCCTACCCAAATCAATGATAATTATAGAATTATGCAAATAAAAATACCATAAGCAGTGCTAGACATAGGACATTAAATTACTAACAAATAAACAGAATTCACGAAATACTGTTTTTACCGCATGGGTACACAATAAATAAAGAAAATTTCTGTACCTCCTATTAACCTACTTTTCTTGAGATTTTCTCCCCTATAGCAATGCTGTTCTTCAGGAAAGGTAGGGCAATGTGAACCCAGGTCCATTTCATGATCAACTCACTGCATGAACAATCAGAGGAAAGGAAAATTTAGGACACTTTAATAATTATATGGATTAAAAATTCTTCCTCTATCATGAGTTTAACTTTTCCTGAAGACATTTTCCTAATGCTTCTAAGAGGTTTGCCTTGATGTGGAATGTCCTAAATCATGTATTGTTCCAACTCTAATTAATAAATTCATGTTCTGAAGTTTGTCTCTTTCTGAGCACTTTACCTTAAGTGAGAGTCCCCTCCAAGCATCCAGGAACGGTGCTGCACAACCCACCCCATCAGGGAAGCCATTCCTTCTCATCTACTCTGTTCTTGGTCAACAGGTATTTGCGTTTAGAAGATGCTAATAATTTCTGCAGGTTTGCTCTCAACCCCCATGTTTTTTCCCCACTCTTCCATGAAGTTACATTTGATATACATTCTTTATTATTTTGTTAAATGTTACATTAAAAATTATGAGGTCCCCTTATGCCCCCCACCCCCTTCACCCCACTTACCCCACATTAACAACCTTTTTCATCATCATGGCACATTCATTGCATTTGATGAATACATTTTGTAGCACTGCTGCTCCACACAGATAGTGGTTTACATTGTAGTTTACACTCTACCCAAGTCTAACCAGTGGGCCATGGCAGGACATACAATGTCCAGCATCTGTCCCTGCAGTAAGTTTGCTTATTTGACTTGAATTTCTACTACCTAATTGATCAGTTTCCTGCTTCCATATCTCCTTGTCATAATCACACACATTCAAAAATTTAAGATAGTCATGCATGGCATGATGATAAAACAGGATGTGTCATGCAAGGTAACTGGCACAGAAGATTCCACATACAATGTGGGATAAGGAAATGTCCCCTTTGAGTAGGGGACAGTTGACCTCATGAATGAATGAGGAGGGGGCAGACATTCAAAAATTTGGGAAGAGCACTTCATAAAATGAGCAGGACTTGGGTAAAAATCATTCTCATTTTTTAAGAAAGAATAAAAAAATACTGTGCAAAAGCAGACAGGGGCCTGATCCAAGGGGAAAATTATAGGGATGAAAGAACAAGGTTTAGGTTAAGTACTGTGGAAATCCATGGAACAAGAGTTAGAATTAAATTTTCCTTTTAGCTGATACTTCTGGTCACTTAGCAAACAGTAATACTCCAGGATACAGAAACAGTGGAAACCATTGTCATTCCAGTGCAAGCTGGCAAACTAGTTTTTATATCCTCTCCTTCTCTGAAGTCATATTATGATTGTAGAAAGTAAAATTTCCCAAAAGTACCCCAATGACAAAGAGCCATGCTGAAAGGAAAATCATAAATCCAGATAGAAGAATTATCATCCCAATACTGGAATTTCTGGACTATTTCCATTTCTACACTAAGTGTAAATGTTACCCAATGTGTTCAGGTTACAGCAGACTTAAGAAACACAAATTCCTTCAGTGCCCAAGGGCGATTAGAGAGAAAGTTGACTATTGGTGAAAATGTTCAGAAGGAAATTTGTCGCATATTTCTAGAGGCGTAAAGCTGAAGAATTAGAGCATTGCCTTGAAAGAATAAGAATGGCTGAAAAAGAATAAGAAAATAAAATGGTTAGAAAGGAGAAAAATTTGTTTACTCAAGAGGTATTTATTACCTTAAAAGCTTACAAATTTGAGGTTGAAAAATATGTCTAAAAAGAGACATCGTCAGCAGTGTTTTCTTCTGAAGAACCAGCTGCCATCAGTCCTGGAATCTTAGGAAACATGGCAAGGCACATGGCAGCATCTGCTTGTCTCTTCCTTCCTTTCCACATTTTGTTGCTTCAATATTCCTGCTTCCCCAGCTTCCTCCTTCTTTGTCTGAATAAAAGACCCCAGTAAAGGGGCTGAGATCCACAGTGGGCCAGACATTAACTGAAGTAATCCACGCACAGTGTTCCCAAGTATAATAGGTTATGCCCACAGAATGGATTTATATAATCCATATTGCCTCAGACAATAAAATAACCATATGCTCCTTTTAGCACTATTTTTTTTTACACAAATGGAAAAAACAGCATTTGGCAATGCTATAGAGAATAAACTTGTATATGTATCATTTCAAGCATATGAGAGTAAGATAAAGAAAACATAGATCTCATTACAATATGGAAAACATTTAATTATTGGAGAGTGTGATGGTTCAATCATTTTATAAGAGAACTAATGAAATGAGGTGACAATCACAGGAATATGAAGCTCACTGGAAAATTTTATATCCAAACTGAAATCAACATATTTCATTGAATAAGCATCATTCCTTTAAACATAAGCATTCTTCAATGAGTATGTTTATTAAAGGCATACACAAATATTACATGATGACAATAAGAAAGTAATATCTAAATAAAGAAAAGAAGGTAGTAAAGCAAAGCAAATCACCTTTTTGACACTGAAAAGAAAGGTTTGGATAGCAATGAGGCCCACGGAAGGAAAGTGACTTTCCATGAGTGACTTTTTAATATGAAGTATCAAGGATTTAATGTTGGGAAGGACCAAAGCTGGAGGATGATATGAGGGAAGGAAGAAGATCAAAGGAATAAAGAAATAGTGCTGAATTTTTCAACTTTCAGGAGGCACACTGATGAGAGAATCAACCCATCAGTGTATAAAGTTTACAAGACCCTTGCCTAGCAGGTAAGAGATAGAAATTTATTTGACCTGCCATTTGATCTGTCCATGTGGAAAAAAAAAGGAGATTTCTATGTTATAGTCCCATAAAAGATATGGCTTCTCAGGCAGATGGAGGAAGCAAACAAATTCAAGCCTAAATAAAGAGGAAGCAGCTGGTACTGCACCACTCACAGTCCACAGACCTGGGAGGAGTTTTGTGTTAGAGGCTGAAGGACTGTGGGAGGAAAGCTGTTACTTTGCAGACAGTAATAATCTCCCCTATCTTCAGGCTGGAATCTGCTGACAATGAGAGTGACATCTGTCACAGACCCATTACCACGGAATCTATCAGTGACTCCAGATGGCTGGCTGGATGCACAATAAATGAGCAGTTTAGGAGCCTATCCTCTTTTCTGCTGGTACCAGTTTAAGTAGTTGCTAACACTCTGAACTTGCACTTGAGGGTGATGTTCTCTCCTGCAGATGCAGTCACAAAGCCTGGAAACTGGGTCATTATGAAGTCCCCACTGGCACCGTCCATCAGAAAAGTACAAAGATCATAAAATGAATAACAAATACATAAAATATGTATCTAAATGTAGGACTTTTTGTTTATCATATATAACCAGAACTGTTTTAAATGAAATGGTTTATTCATCCTGCAGAGTAAAACCATTATCCAACTTTTAGAGATTTTACTCTTCTAAACCTCTCACCTGAGACCCACAGCACCAGGAGAATGAAGAAATGTGACTGTGACCTTATCGTGCTCACCTGTCTGATGTGCTCAGGCCCCATCTCCCAGGAAAACACATTAATAGAGCTCTGAGCAAACAAATCCTTGAGAAGCCTATGAAAATTATTAGAAAATATGAATGCAAATGTTCCTTTGCAGTGAGCTGTAAAAATAAATAATAGTAGAATACTAGTAAATCCACTCTAATCCATATTTTATTCCTCCATCCTGTGGACCCTGGGATGGTGATGTCCACTCCACCTCTATATCAAGAGGGAGCTTAGATCCCATGTGATTAATGGATGTGATTCTCCTGATTGTAGTTGTAGGCACTCTAGATTCTCTAGTGAGGTGATTAACCATCTCCACCTCCCTCTTAACTGATCTAGGTAAGTCCAATGAACCAGAGAGTAGGAGTTGCAACTCTGTGGAGACTCAGGGTCCAGCTGGCACATGGCCAGTCCTGAGATTCAAGTCTCCTGAATATACACCAAACCCAGAGCCAACCACAGGTTCAGCAAAAGTAACAGAAGAGGCATGTGACTCTAGCAATGGAAGAAATTGTATCATTGATGTAGATACAGTGGCCACAGTAGTTGCTGAGGCCAGGAAAAGGAAAGAAGAGATGTGATGTGAGAGCATTTTAGGTCTTGGAGTTGTCCTAAATGATATTGCAGGATCAGATGCTGGAAATTATATATCCTTCTATAACGCACTGAATGAACTGGGGTAGAGTGTAAATTACAATATAAATTTAATCTATGTGGTATATCAGAGCTCCAAATTGTATTTGCCAAATGCAGTGAATGTGCCACAATGATGAAAGAGGTTGTTGATGTGGGAGGAATTGATGGATGTGTGGGGTATATGGTAACCTCTTGTATGTTTTGATGTAATTTTTGTGCTCTATGTATTTTTTTAAAAAGACAATTAAAAATAAATTAAATTAAATTTTTAAAAAAGATAAATATTGGAAGGAGATAAAAGTATCATGACCACAGGAAATGCCACTTTTTGACTGCAAGAGGCCAGAAATCAACTTAACACACCAATTTTCAATAAAATTCACCAAAACGGACAAATTTAAATATATTATGACAGATCGTATTCTTTCAAATCAACCACAACTACCCTGAAAATAAATGCCTTCCCTAGTAAAATACATGCTTCTTTAAGTGTATAATTCCAGAATTTAGTTAATCTTATAAATATGCTGCCAAAACCCATGTTCCTGCAATATCATTGAGGACTACTCCAAATCTTGAAAATGCCCCCAAATCACATCTCTTTTTCCTTCTCCCTGCCTTCAGAAACTCCCATGGCCACTCCACATCAGTGGTGTAATTTCTTCCATTGCTAGAGTCACAATAATTCCATAGTAGAATACCAATAAGTTTACCCTAACTCCTATGTTATTCTACAGTCCTGAAAACCCTGGGATGGTGATGTCCACTCCACCTCTAAATTGAGAGGGTGCTTAGATGGCTGATGGATGGGATTCTCCTGTTTGCAGCTATAGACTCTCTTGGTTCCCTGGTGTGATATTTGACCATCCTCACCTCCCTGTCAGCTGACATAGGTAAGTCCAACGAACCAGAGATTAGGTATTGCAACACTCCTGAGGCTCAGGGCCCAGTGGCCACATGAAGAGTCCAGAGATTCAAGTCTCTTGAGCATGCACCAACCTCAGTGTCATACACAGGTTCAGTAAAAGTGACAGAAGAGGTCATATCTGATTCCATCTCCATTACACTCAGGAGCACAAATTCCATAGTAGGGTCCACTGGCAAGGCACTGAACTCTAGAGCTTTCTGTCATGACCTTAGGGACTGGGAGTCTCCGTATCCCTCAGTAGTACCACTATCTGGGGTTGAATCTACTTTGGCCATCTCTAAGATCATGCTGAGATGTCTGTAAGCGAGACCCCTCTGATGATTTCCCAACACATTTTGAAGTCACTTAACCATATAAACTTATTTGTCTTCACCATTTCCCCCTTTTATTCAAGGTCTTTTTCTAGTTACATCGCCAGCTCTTGCTTGGTAGTAATCCCTCAGCACCCAGGAGGCCCATCCCCAGATTCTTGTCCCACACTGGGGGAAAGGTAATGCATTTACATGCTGAGTTTGGCTTAGAGAGTGGCCGCATTTGAGCAACATGGAGGCTCTCAGGAGGTAACTCTTAAGCACTCTGAAGCTCAAGGTCTAGCTGAAATTTCAAGCACACAGGCTCATAAGCATAGTCATCAGTATCCGGGGCCCATCATTGGACCACCCTTCTTCGTTGTTCTTTGCCCTTGTACTTTGGGAATTATCCTTTATGTTCACAACTTTCTAAAATCACTACTGAATGATTAGCAGACCTGAAGGGTAACACCTCTATCTAGTGTTAATACTAAAAATGGCTTCAGCTGCCAAGGACTGATAGAAAAGTTCTTCAATTATTCCTCCCCAGAATCAAAGATATTTATAGAACTATGCAAAAAACAATACCATAAGCACTTCTGGCCCTCAGGCATTGAATTAGTAACAAGTCAAACTGACTTCATAAAAGATTCATTTTACTGTGGGGCTACACAGTAAGCAAATAAAACTTCTGTCGCACCTACTAACCTACTTCTCTTTATATTACCTCCCCTGTAGCAATGCTGTTACTCAGGAAAGTCAGGGCAATGTGAACCTAGGTCCATTTCATGGTCAACACTCTGCATGGATATTCAGAAACAAAGAGAAAATTTGTGACAGTTTAACAATTATATGGATAAACAATTCTTCCTCCATCATCAAGGTAACTTTTATTGCAAAGATTTTTCTTATTATTTCTAAGACGTTTTCCTTGATATGGAGTGTCCTAAGGCATGTATTGCTCCAATTCCAATTAATAAATTCATTTTTCAGTAGTTTATCTCCTCGAGAGCCCATTACCTTAAGTGGGGGTGCCCTGCTTGCATTTGGAATGCTGCACAGACCCACACCATCAGGGAAGGCATTCCTCCTCAGCAGCAATCCACCCTGTTCTTGGTCCACCACGTATTTGCATTTAGAAGACAAAAATACTTCCAACATAACTGCTCACTAAGTACATGCTTTTTTCCTGCTCTTCATGGAAGTTACATTGAATATACATTCTTAAGTTTACTTATTTGACTTGAGTTTCTACTACTGAATTGAAAGTCTTCCTTCCTTAATACAATATCACTTCCTTGTCATACTTATACATATTAAAAATTTAAGGTGGTCATAGATGACGTAATGATGAAACAAGATATGCCATGCAGGGTAACTGGCCAGGAGGGGTCCACATGACATGCAGGATAAGGAAATGTCCCTTTTGATTAGGGGACAGTTGACCTCATGCATGAATAGAGGAGGGGACTGGCATTCAAAACTCAGGGAAAGGTACTTCAAAAAAGAACAGGAATTGGGAAAAGATGGTCCTGGATTTTTAAGAAAGACTGATGAAACTGTGTGGACAAAGGCACATTATTGGGGGACATCATTGGGATGAAAGATCAGGGTTTAGGTTAAGTACTGTGAGAATCCAGGGAACAAGATTTAAAATTAAATTTTCATTTCAGCAGATACTTCTGGAACATTTTACAAGCAGTACTACTCCAGGATGCAGGAACAGTGGAAGCTTCTGTGGTTCAAGTGCCAGCTGGGAAAATAGCTCTTTTCTCCTATCCTCTCTGAGGTGATATAATGATTTTAAAAAGTAAAATTTTCCAAATGCACCTTAAAAAGCAATTAGGTCCGATCAACTTTTGATAAATGATTTTTAAAAAACACATTGTGATAAGGAGAATTCTAAAGAAGCCCTGAGGCGGCGGTCTTGGCCCAGTGGTTAGGGCGTCTGTCTACCACATGGGAGGTCCACGGTTCAAACCCCAGGCCTCCTTGACCCGTGTGCAGCTGGCCCATGCACAATGCTGATGCATGCAAGGAGTGCCATGTCATGCAGGAGTATCCCCCGCATAGGGGAGCCCCATGCGCAAGGAGCGCGCCCAATAAGGAGAGCTGCCCAGCGCGAAAGTGCAGCCTGCCCAGAAATGGCGCACACAAGGAGAGCTGACAGAACAAGATGATGCAGCAAAAAGAAACACAGATTCCCGTGCCGCTGACAACAACAGAACGGAAGCGGACAAAGAAGACACAGTGAATAGACACAGAGAACAGACAACCAGGGTGGGGTGGGGAGGGAAGGGGAGAGAAATAAATAAATAATTAAATCTTAAAAAAAAAAAGAAGCCCTGAGACTTCTGCCCCTGGTATTGCCACACCTTCTCTCAGCTGTTGACACACTAATTCAATTGTGTTTAATCTGTTGACTTAAAGAAGGGGAGTCTGTTAAATCTTGCTGTACTGGTCAGAGACAAAGAACACAGCGAGATTAATAGGTAAGTAGTAATTGAAATGAAAAAAAATACATCTGTAGTTATTTGTGGAGATCAAGGGGGCCACGTGGCAAGGAATGTGGGCAGGCTCTAGCAGGTGAGAGCTGAAAGCCCGCAGGGGCGTGGGATCTCAGCACTGCCACCTGAGGAACTGATTCTGCCAAACCCCATGAGTCTGGAAGAGAACTCTGTGCTCTAAAGAGAATGTAACCCTGCTGACTCCATGATTTTAGCCTTATAAGAACATGAGAAGACAATTGTCCTTACAGTACCTAGACTCCTGATCTATGACACTCTGACCTAATAAATTGCTAATTAGTTATGAAATGAGAGAAAACGAACATTTATATACCTATATATGTATGTATTTATTAAAATGAAAGACATGCTAAAAGGAAAATCATAAATCCAAATAGAAATATCATCCTATTCATCTCATGTTTGAATGATGCTGACATCTGTCTCTTCTCTTGCAATGTGATGTGCATCATGCCCTTTTTACACCCCAAAATTTTCCTGATACTTGAGAACATCCAGAAGATGAAGGATGAATACTGTGCAATGAACATGCAAGTAAGAATATAATTAGATTTGAAGATTGTCCATATTGTCTCAAAGAGCAGGGTCCTGAGGACTCAGAAAACATCCAGACACTAAAGCCATGGCAGAGAGATCAGAAGTTTGGTGCTCTGCCAGTGGGCCCTACTTTGGAATTGATGCTCCCCAATGTGACAGAGTTGAACTCATTTGTGGTTTCCCTACACAATGGCTCTTCTGCCCCTTCTATTTGAATCAATAGTTAGTCCTAGAGTTCATAGATTTATGTGTGCAAAAGACTTTAATCTTTGACTGTCCCTGTGCCATTTGGGCCCTGAATCTCAAGAGAGTTGAAAAACAATGCTCCTGTACATTGGACTAACCCAGGACAATAAACAAGGAAATGATGATGGACAATGACCATTCCAGGAAGAGAGAGAGACTTCCACTGTAAGCAAGAAAGTCCCATCTGTCTGTTCCATGTGATCTAAGCCCCTCTAAGTTAGAGGCGGAGTGGGCATCACCATCTCAAAATGCTCTGCATTGAAGACTGAATGATGGATTACAGTAGACTTAATGTTATTATACTATAAACTTATTGGGAATCTAGCAATGGAAGAACTTTCATCATTGATGTGGAGTCATTGGCCACAGAGGTTATGGGGAGATGAAGACAGAAAAATAAGTATAATATGGGGGCATTTTCAGGATTTGAGAATTGCCCTGAATGATGCTGCAAAGAAAGGAACAGGCCATTGTATATCTTGTCATAATTTACAAAAGTTGTGCATGAGAGAGTGTAAACTGCAATAAAAACTATAAGCTACCTTTAGTGGAAATGTTCCAAAATGTGTTCATCAATTGTAACAAATGTACCACGCTAATGAAGGATGTTGTTAATGTGGGAAAATGTGCAAGGGGTAGGGGGCATGACATATGGGAATCCCCTATACATTTTATGTAACACGTATGTACTCAAAATATCTTTTAAAAATTATTTTCAAGTATTATGAAAAGAGATAGACACATTACAAAACAGAAAACCATTAGTTAAAGTTTCCTTTAGCTTATGAATTTATTTTATGTTTATATTGTTGCCAAAAAAGTTGCCTGAGAAATAAAACTCTAGTACAAAACTATAAATAGTCACTATTTACACCATACTCTAAATGACAGAATCACTTTAGCAAGAGAATTTACACTGCCCTCTATTGCTTCCAGAACAAGACTCCTAAGTCTCTTCCCAAATATTTTACATTTGCCAAACTACTATTTCCAATATTTTCCACTATTTACACCAAGTTCAACCTGAACTCTTGGGGCAAAAAGGTGGAGAAAGTGCAGACAAAGGCCAATGTACCCAAAAAAGTGGAGGGGCAGATGCATCACATATTTCACCCATAATCTTCTGATACTAGATGGAGTTAGCATTCTCAAAATGTTAAGGAACAGGGCCAGGAACACCTGAAGTGTTATTATAGTTCTCTTAGATTTAACCACAAGTGGAGAGAGAGTTGTGTTCTCTACACTGGGATGTCATTAACTAAGACCATAGCAGAAGATAGAAGCAGAAATATAAAATATTGCTAAAACCACAATGATTTTTAAAAAAAATTCTATTATTGACACTTTCTGAGATAAAAATCTGGAACAAATGCTAATCTGGAAGTTATATTACAACAATTTATATAAGGCTAGACTTCTTCAGACATACTTGAAGAAAGAACATTGAGGAATTCCTGAAAGAACACAATCCCTGAAAATTTACCAATCACATAATCAGCTAAGACCGTCTCAGTATGCCAGATTAACTGAATATCAGAATCAGGAGGCAAACTAGTTTTAAAAAGTGAATCTTGAACTACATCTTGACAAACTTGTCAGAATTCCCACAATTTGAGTTTGGGAATCTGTTCTGAGCAAAGTCACTGAATATATAACCTGGCTACACAATTTAAGAAGGCACATTTAGACATTAGACAATTAAGCACACAACACTGCAACATATAACCTTTCCCAATGCTATCAAGGAAAAAATACAATTATTTTAGCAGTGTCTCATACTGTTTGATATATATAAAGCATAACATAATATTCATTGTAATTATCTTAATAGAAATTAATAACAACCTGATTAAGGACTAAAAAATGACTGTGATTTAGATATTACAGTTCTATCTCTGAATTTATCATGATCTTGGTAAAAGCAGGTTGGTGCAGAGTATTCAAAAGATGAACAGGCAAAAAAATTAAGTTACATCAGCAACTGAGGATTCTGAGGTGTGAGGATATATTTTTATTATGATAAAACTCAAGACATAACAGACTGAGAAAAAAACAGCCACATGTAGAGCCTGAAAATGAAGGGAGTGCCCAAATGTGGTCTAGGTGCCAGGAACTGCTCAAACATACATATGAATGTACTCATTGAGTCTCACAACAATCCTACAAAACCTACAATTATTATATGCTTGTACCACAGAGAGGTAAAATAGCTTCAATTCCCAGTGCTAGGAAGGGTCAGACAAGTGAAAAAAAAAAGTGAAATTCTTACTTTAGTGATGAAGGTCCTGGAGAAATTTGTGCTCATTTGCAGATCGTTATTTTTACAGAACAGGGGAAAGGTTTTTAGAAGGAGTATGAAAGACAGAGATGACTGTCCATCTTTTCTGTATTGATTTCTTTTTTAACAAAACAATTTTATGGATTCATAGCAATAAAGTATAAATCCATCCAACATGTACAATCAATGGAATTTGGTTAGAATGATATTTAGTCTGATTTTTGCATATCAATCTTGTATCTTACCACACTATTGAAGCTGTTTGTTAGGTCCAGCAAGGAAGAAATACTCATGACCATTACAGGCCTCATTTCTGTAACTGACCACGTGGTCAAAATTCCTATTAGTCACTACCTTCTTCAATGACCAATTCCATGACTCCTTTACCCTCAGCAAGCACCTCATCTGGCCATGGTTCCTTGCTGGAGGGGATGACTCAAACCTATATTCCTGAAGATTCTAGACAACTGATAGTTGCCTGGATTGAGTTGTTGTAGTTTTCCATTGATTTTAGTCACAGGGCATGGTAATATTAAGAAATGCCCTAGGTGATTTCCTGTTTCCATGTGAACACTTCTTTACCTCCATTGTGGAAGAGCAGTCCTACTTCCTCTTTATAGTCAGGAAAAATCACTTCAGACAGTAGAGTAATTCCCTTTCGTCCCTTTGTTTAAGAGGCATGAAGAGACCAATGTGGGCAAGTGGCAGTGTTAACTTCCAGATCAAAAAATAATTCTTGTGTTTCCTGATGGAAGCACTCCTCATTTTGGAACTAAGACCTGGTGACTAGCCAAGCACAAGGCTGCAGGGACAGGAATCAAGTACTTTCCTGGTGGATCATTAGGGGCAATAGTGAGTGGTGCCACTCCCATTTCCAAACCTAGATTCCTGGAATGTAAATGGGGCAATGGAGAAATATCACCATCAAATGAATTCTGATTTAGAGCATACAAAGATCCTTGGAGAACATTTCCCCAGCCCTGCAAGGTATTGGCATCTAGTTGATAAGATAAGTAAGTCTTCAAAATACCATTCTACCAAGGTTGAAGAACCCTGCATTTTGGTGGGTTTATCTGTCATGTTCTATCATCCAAAATCAGGTCATACATTGAGACATTATTATAAACCTAGTACACAGAAGATTATGTCCTGTAGTAGATTGCAACCAGTATTTATTTAATAATATCTGAATGAAAACATAAATAATTAATAACACAACATCTACAAGTTCATTTACAAGTAAACAGAATTATAAACAAAGTATTGAGTTATTTAGGATTTTTTTTTGCAAATTCATAAATTAGCAGGAGTGAAAAAAAGTTAGTATTACTGTAAATATTCTGGGAAAATAAATTTTGATAAAGAAAAATGTCACCAAATATGACAAATATCTTGTGGCTGAATGCTCTTGGATGCAAACAATACAAACCAACTGGGTTTAAGCTAAGCAACATTGAAAAGACAAAATGAGTATCATGTGGCTTACAGATTTGATCATAATTTGGGGAAGTATAGAAAATGTGCTGGAAGTTGGTTGGTAATAACACAGCCTGGGATGTCACAAAAAGAGAAAGCTGTGATGCCACTTCTACCCACGGTAGTCACTCCTGATGGCACCATCAAGGTTGGCTGCCAGTTATGTGACATCGGAGGTTGAAGACAACTACTCCTGCTATCATGGGAGAGAATTCAGTCTGAATTATTTTAGATTCAGAGATACATTTTAGAAAAATTTCTACATGTGTTATTTCCACATCTGAATCTAGTGGATGTGAAAAAGGTACTACAATATAATTTTTTCCAACATATTATTGTTCAAGATTCCAAGACAATAGGTGCCCTCTTCCCTCATATTCACCATATAACTAAGAAGAGAGTGGTTAACAAAATGTTCAACCCAAACCTGTGTTCTAAGAATTTCACCTTCCTTCTCATTGGTTCATTTCAGGAACATCCTTCAGGCAGCACCCTGGAGCACCACAAATGGAGGCTTCATCTGGAGTTTGTGGCCAGAGCAATATCAAGCAAATTAGAAGTGGAAAAATACCCAAGCTCCTGTTCTACTGTGTCCTTATGACGGGTTTCCTAAAACATGAATTTTTCCTAGTATATGATTTTCCTATTCCGGTAGATCCAAGATATTAAATGGGATATGCCATAAATGCTACAAACAACAAATGTCTCTCTACTTAGCTCATTAATAAATAAACTGTATTTTTGTTTGATTATTTCTCCTATTCCTGAGTTGCACAGCATCTCTGGATCAGTCCCCTGCTATTTCTTCACAACATTAAGACTTTGAACAAATCATTCCTTCAATATAGAGACTTCCATAAACTTCCATGCCCCAAATCTGTATTCTTTCATGATCCATGTTTTATTTCTTTTTATTTAAAACAAAATGTTACACAATAAATATAAGGGATTCCCATTTGTCCCACTCCACACACCTCCCACCCTTCCCAAAATTAGCAACTTCTTTCATTAGTGTGGTACATTCATTACAATTGATGGACACATTTGTAGCACTGCCACTAAGCATGGATTATAGTTTACACTGTACTTTACACTCTCTTCCCTTCAATTTTGTAGGGTATGACATTATATATAATGGGTCTTTATCTGTCATTGCAATGTAATTTAGGACAACTCCAAGTCCTGAAAATGTCCCCATATTACACTTCTTTTTTCCTTCTCCCTGCATTAAGCATCTCCAGTGGCCACTGTCTTCACATTAATGATAGAATTTATTCCATTGCTAGAATACCAATTTTGTCTATAGTCGAATCGTAGTAAGTTCATTCTAGTCCATATTTTATTCCATAATCCTGAAGATTTTGGGAAGGTGATGCACACTACAACTCTAAATGAGAGGGGGCCTAAGTCCCATATGGCTGAGGGACTGGACTCCCTTGCTTGAAGTAGTAGACTCACTCAGTTCCTTGTTATGGTGGGTTTCCATCATCACCTGCTTGTTAATTGTCCTGTGTGAGTCTAATGAACTGGAGTGTAGGTATTGCAAGTCTGCCGAGGCTCGGGGCCCAGCCAGCACATGGATATCTCAAAGATTCAAGTCTCTTGGACATAAACTACCAACTCCAGCACCAACTATAGGTTCAAATAAAATGGACAGAAGGGGCACCTTTAGAGAAGTCACGTCTGATTTCAATTCTGTCACACTCTGGAGCATGAACTACAAAGAGGGGCTCACTGGAAAGGTACCAAACTTCAGAGCTATCTGCCATGACCATAGGAGATAGGTGTCTCCAGAATCCTTTCAAGCCCCACTATTTGGGGTCGTATTTACTTCGGTAGTCTATGAGATCCTGCTGAAAAGTGCATAAGCGTTACCTCTGGGAAGACCTCCTGACCACTTTGAAGACTCTTAGCCATATAAATTCATTTTCTTTACATTTTTTCCTTTTTATTCAATGTCTTTTTCCTGTTGCATTGTTTGTTGGTGTTTAGTAGCAATCACTCAGTGCCAGTGAGGTTCATCCTTGAGTCATATCCCAACCTGGGGGGAACGTCATGCATTTATATGCTGAGTTTACCTTAGAGAGAGGCCACATTTGAGCAACATGGAGGTTCTCAGGAGGGAAGTGTTAGGCACCCTGCAGCACTAGGCTAAGTTGTAATTGCAAGAGCAAGGGCTCACATTCTTATATCTTTATAGCTCCCATAACAGGCAGAATTGTGTGCGAGAGAGTGTAAACTACAATTTGAACTATGGCCCATGCTCAATGGCAATGTGCCAGGATGCATTAACCAATTGCAATGAATGTTCCACATTAATGAAGGATGTTGTTTATGTGGGAGCGTGTGGGAGGTGTGGGGACTGGGGCATATGGGAATCCCTATATTTTTGGTTTAACATTTTTTGTAATGTAAGTAATTTTTACAAAATAAAAAAATATATTATTATAAAAAAGAGCAAAAGCTCATAAGCATAACTGTCGATTTATCAAGGGCCTATTAATGCACCATCATTCTTCAATAATCATTGCCTTACACTTGGGAGATTGTTGCTGTTTCATTAGGGAATGTGGCAGAGCTCCCCAAGATGGGATTTCAAAATTCTTTCAGTTAATGTGAAAAACTCCACCCAATGTGACAAAGCCCCATGAGCACTGAACACATTTATGTACCTTATATGTATGCCCATATATGTATGCCACCCCACACCAATGATCTTCCCCTGAAACAGTTCTAACACTTCTATGGTCCCAAACTTCTACAGAAATGAAGCCAAGAATATTGCCAAATACAATTAATAGGAAAATATAATAATAATGATAGGTTTAAACATAATTAAATACATAATAATTAGAAAAATTACAAAAAAATAAAAATTTAAATTGGGATATTAAAAAAGAAAAATATTTTTAAAATAATTTTTGATATTTTCCTTTCATCACTGTAATATCTGCTGTCCTATATGTACAGTAACATTTGCTCCATTTCATCCTCATAGTCTCACTTTTTAAAATTTTTTCTACAAAGGTTTAGGTCACAGTAAAATCACATACAGAACAAAAGGGACTCCCGTATACCAAACATGTTCCCCACTTCTCCTCATTTCCACACCAATGACCTTTTTACATGTAGATGGCACATTTGTTACAACAAATGTACAAATATTGAAACATACCCACTAACCATGGCCAATGGTTTACATTTGGTCTACATTCTAGACCATACAATAGTTATAAATGTTTAATGAAATTTGTAGCAGTTTGGTATGGCTATGAATTCCAAAAATAGATATTGGATTATGTTTGTAATCTGATCTGTACCTGGGCATGATTGAGTTATGATTTTGGTGGGTTCTCACTAAGGGTGGGGACTCACAGATAAAATGCATGACAAAAAAACAGAGCTGAGGGTTTTTGATGTTGGAGTTTTGATACTGGAGATTGAAGCTGAAGCCTTAACCTGGAACCCTGGAAAGTAAGCTCACAGAGAAAACAGCAGCAAGCCCCAGGAAGAGAGAAACCCTGAGCCCAGGAAAAAGACGCCTGAGGAAGGGAGGAGCCCAAGAATCCCAACTCTTGCAGACATTGATAGACATCTTGCTCCAACATGTGGAAATAGATTTTGGTAAGGGAAGTAACTTATGCTTTATCTGTAAGCTCCTACCCCATAGAAACACTATTTATTTAAAAACAACCAATTTCTGGTATTTTGCATCAACATCCCTTTGGCTGACTAACAAAAAGTTCAACATGACCTATATCCATCATTGCAAGATCATGCAGAACCCTTCCATTTTCCCCTAAATATTCGCTTTTCCATCTGCTCTACTCCACCCTCCCCTTCCGCTCAGGGTCCACGATGACCACCAGCCTTCACCCCATGAAGGAAAAGATTCATAGCTATTTGTAACAAGACTGAGGGCTTGACTCACTGGTCTGTTCATCCCTATGAGGAACCACCCATGCTCTTAAGAAACATCCATCCCTCTGTTTGAGAACATATCAGGCCTCCCCAGGATGGGAATCCAACTCCTTCCTTATATGGGTCCCCACTCATTGATACAACAATGACAAAATAATCATTCACACCTTCTCTAGAAGAATGCCCCAAATATGTCCAATTCTGAATTCCCAACCAAAAACTTAAATCAGTAATTTCTCCTTGTCATACTGCCAAAAGATCTTTCCCAACATTGTTGTTTCAACCTCCTACCTGCCAATTCCCAGTGTTAACCGGTTCCCTCCCCCCAAAAACTATCCCAGGTCCAAAGACCATCCAACCAACCCTCCCCACCCTCCCCACTTCAAGTTTGCAACACCCAAACCAAATGTATCACTACATTGCTGTAATATACCTTCACTATACAACTACTGACTTCCACCTGATCATAGATTTCTCATATATGGATGATGGTTCAAAACCTTCTTCTTCCTATATTCAGTAAACCTATCTTCCAGATTCTAGCTTCCTGAGTTTGCTTGATTTGGTTAATTCTTATCAGTGAGGTCATGTAATATTTGTCCTTCAATCCCTGATTTGCTTCATTCAACATAAGGGCCTCCTCAATAGTCATCCAAGTTATCCCATGTGTTAATACTGGATTCCTTCTTACATTTGAGTAATATTCGATTGTATGTATATATCAACTTTGTTTATCCACTCATCACTCATCTGTTGATAGATATTTCAATTGATTCCAACTTTTGGCAATAGTGAATAATACCACAATGAATGTAATTGTGCATATATCTGTTTGTGTTCTTGCATTCAGTTCTACTGTGTATATCCCAGCAGTGGAATTACTGGATTATAAGGGAGATTTACAGTTAATCTTTGAGGAACTGCCAAACTGTCCTCCACAATGGCTATACCATTCTACATTACCACCGGTAATGGATGAGGGATTTCATTCTTCCACATCTGCTCCAACACTTGTAGCACTCTGTTTTTTCAATGGCGGCCCATCTAATGGGTATTAGATGATATATCATTGTAGGTTTGATTTACAGTTCCCTAATACCTAATCATGTTGAGCATCTTTTCCTGTGCTTTATACTCACTTGTATTACTTCTTTGGAGAAGTATCTGTTCAAATCACTTACCCATTCTTTAAATGTTTTTTTTTTTGTCTTTTATTTGTAAAATATAGAATTTCTTTATATATACTACATGTTGGATTCCTATCAGATATATGTTTGCCAAGTATTTTCTCCCATTGTGTAGACTGTCTTTTCACTTTCTTGCCAAACTCCTTTGAGAAGCAGAACTTTTAAATTTTGAGAAAGTATCCTTCATCTATTTTTTCTTTCACTCCTTGTGCTTTGGATGTGAACTTCATGAAAATATTTACTATCACAAAGTCCTGTAGATGCTTGCCTACATTACCTTAAAGGTCTTTATGGTTTTGGCTCATATTTAGATCTTTGACATGATCCATGTTTTTTTTCATGTGCCTTTAAGGATTATCCTGCAAATGTACAGGCCATTTGCTTCCCCCCTCACTTTTTTTTTAGATTTTTTTCCTTCTTTGTTTTTTTGAAATATTACATTCAAAAAATATGAGGTCCCATATAACTCCCCATCCTCCTCACCCTACTCCTCCTACATCAAAAACCTCTTTCATCATTGTGGCACATTCATTGCATTTGTTGAATACATTTTGGAGCACTGGTTTATATTGTAGCTTACACTCTCCCCGAGTCCATTCAGTGGACCATGGCAGGACACATAATGTCCAGCATCTGTCCCTGCAGTACCGCCCAGGACAACTCCAAATCCTGAAAATGCCCCCACATCACATCTCTTCTTCCCTCTCCCTACACTCGGCAGCAGCTACTGTGGTCACATTCTCCACATCAATGGTACAATTTCTTCCATTACTAATCACACTAGTCCCATACTGAATTCCTCCATCCTGTGGCCTGTGGGATGGTGATGTCCACGCCACCTCTATATCAAGAGTGTGCTTAGATTCCACATTGATGATGGATGTAATTCTCCTGCTTGCAGTTGTAGGCACTCTTGGTTCCCTGGCATGGTGCTTGACCTTCTTCACCTCCCTGTTAGCAGGCCAGGGTAAGTCCAATAAACTAGAGGTTAGGAGTTGCAAGTCTGCTGAGACTCTGGGCCTATCTGACACTTGAACAGTCAAGAGATTCAGATCTCCTGAGCATATCCAACACCAGCACAGGTCTGGTAAAAGTAACAGAAGATTCATGTGTAGAAAGGCCACATCTGAGTCCAACTCCATCACACTCAGGAGCACAAAGTCCAAAGTAGGACCAACTGACATGGCACTGTACTCCAGAGCCATCTGCCACAACCATAGAAACTGTGGCTCTCTGTAGCCCTCAGGAGAACCAGTACCTGGGCTTGTATCTTCTTTAGCTCTCTCTGGGAACCTGCTGAGGCATGCTTAAGCATTACCCCTCTGATGACCTGTCACTTTGTCTTGGGAATTCCATTGATGCATACAGTGCAGGCATAGGACATTTCACTGACTCTAGGTTTTAAATAAACAAAGGAAGGCTGCAAGATGATGATACCATCCCAAATCCTCATGTTTCAGCTCCACAGTATTTCAGATGGGAGAAAATATGCAAAATTGAAGATAGTATTTTTCCTCCAAAGCAATCTTCTTATTCAAATATAAAATCTACCTTATTAAAATAGGATATGAAATAAATGGTGCAATCACCTTTAAAGATAAATACAAATCTTTAAAGAAAAGAAAATTTGTATTTTCCTTCATACAAGAAGCTAGAGACCTTTAGTCTTCTCCCTTTCCTTAGATCACCAACTTCACAGAAGTTCTGATTGCAAAGGAATTCTCTGTCCATTTCAGAGGTATGTTCATTTTTAAAACAATGAATAAGTACTTAATATACTGATCTTTTTTTCTTTTCCTTTCTTTTCCTTTTCCCTTCTTTTTTTAATAGATTCTTTAAATGTTTTTAAAGATACAAAGATCTAACTAAAGATGTAAAGACTTATACCCAGAAAACTACACAACACCATTAAAGGAAGTAAAAAAGATTTAAACATATGGAAGAATATTCCCAGTTAATGGATAGGAAGACTAAATATTGTTAAGATGTCTATCCTACCAAAACTGATCTACAGGTTTAATGCAATCTCAATAAAAATCAACACAGCCTTTTTTACTGAACTGGAAAAACTAACTGTGAAATTTATTTGGTAGGAAAAGAGGCCCCAAATAGCCTAACTCATATTGAAAAGCAAAATGAAATAGGAAGAATTACGTTACCTGACTTTAAAACATACTACATTTTTGGGACTTGGAATTGTCCTAAATGATATTGCAGGGACCAACGCTGGACTTTTATATCCTGCCACAGTTAGTTTTTCCAGTACATTGTCTGTACTGTAGGACAGTGTGAACTACAAAGTCAACTATAATCCATGTGGTGCAGCAGTGCTCCAAAATGGATTCACTAAATGCAATGAATGTGCCGCAATGACAAAAAAGTTGTTGATGTGGGAGGAGTGGAAGTCTGGGGAATGGGGTATGTGGGAACCTCTTATATTCTTTAATGTAACATTTCCCATTCCTCCACATCCTCTCCAACATTTGTAGTCCTCCATTTTTTTTAATAGCCACCACTCTAAGGGGTGTAAGAAGGTATGACATTGTAGTTTTACAAATCCTGGGTCTTGTCTGGAGATTTGACTTGTTCTTTTAACTGAGCCATGTCTTCCTTTTCACAGGAGCTTTTGCAACTCTTTGCTGACATCTTGGCATCTAATTATCATGGTGCATTTATTCTGACAGATTCTCTCAGTTTTCTGCGGCGGCTTGCTCGGTCGGTAGAGGTGGGGTCTGGCTGCAGACGAGGGGTCGGTCCAGCTCTGGACGAGGGGTCGGTCCCGCTTGGGATGAGGGGTCGGTCCCACCTGGGACGAGGGGTCGGTCCGGCAGCAGACGAGGGATCGGTCTCACAAGGGGTTGCGCGGTTCGGCTGACGGGGTCGCCCGGCGAAGCCGGCGACGAACTGGGGACAAGGGAGGCCAGGCCCTTGTCGGGGGCTCTCAGGACTGGAGGGCGCACGGCAGAAGAACTACCGCGGAGACAAGGTAAACACGCAAGTCCACTTTACTGAAGGAGAGGCAACAGTTTTATAGGGGCTGGGGAAGGCTAATTGGTCGAAGCCACGCCCTGTTCTGATTGGTTGCCGGCGAAAGGTCAGTGGGCGGTACTGGACGGGGGAGGGGTGGTGGTTAGGGATTGGCTGTCGCTGTTGCTGGGGGAAGGGGCAGGGTTTCGGGATTGGTGGCTGCTGTTGCTGGGGTGGAGGGCAGACTTGAGTTTCCCGCCCACGCCTGGCTGTTGCTGCTGTCGGGGGAAGGGAAAAGGGCGGGCTGGATTTTTCCGCCCACACCTGGCTGTTGCTGCTGTCGGGGGAGGGGAAAAGGGCAGACTGGAATTTTCTGCCCTGCGCCTGCGCAGGGAGAAGGAAGAAGAAGGGTGCCGCCCCACAAGGCATCGGGTGGCGCCATCTGGGAGGAGGGGCGGCCGCGGAAGCATGGCTGCCGAGAAGGGGAGACCCGAGGGCACTCTGCGCCCATGCCGAGCTTCCTTCAGGGGTGGCGGTGGGCCCGACCAACCACCCTATTATGGGGGCAGCGGAATTAGGCCTACCGTGGCCACTCCCCTGCCAGGCCAGCAAACCACACTTCAGCCGGAGGGGTGACCGCAACAAATCCTGGGTCTTGTCTGGAGATTTGACTTGTTCTTTTAACTGAGCCATGTCTTCCTTTTCACAGGAGCTTTTGCAACTCTTTGCTGACATCTTGGCATCTAATTATCATGGTGCATTTATTCTGACAGATTCTCTCAGTTTTCTGGAGAATTTTGAATTGAATAGTCTTTGATTCACCCTGTTCTAGGAATTTAAGATTGTTCCTCTTTATGTGCTCAAACCTGTGCTATGGACCCAATAATTAGGTGAAGTTTAGTTCCCCAAGGTCTTGTGGAGGGTGGCAGTAAAGGAACTAAAATGTCTCGTTTATATTTTTGCTTCTTGTATGTACTTTTCTGGCCTACCAGCAGATGGCACAGTTTGACAGGTGTCTCCACTCACACTCTAGGGATCTACATGTTTACTGGAAGCCTGCCCTTGTGGTGGTGCAGAATCAATCCCAGAGAGTTCCTGCTCAGGACTGGGTAATCAGAGCTAAGTCTGACAAATTGAACTTGCCCAGAAGCTACTCTCCTCCCTTAGCTGGTCAAACATTTCCTTTTCTAAGGGAGGAAGTAAATTTCCTCCCTCCTCTGCATCATCAGCATCCAGCCCAGGGCAGTAGGAAGGGTGTTTAAGAAAGAAGGTTATCTTTAGTTCCCTGTTGTCCCTGAGGAAAAGCAATTCTGTGAACCCATATGACCTGAAAAAGGCATATCCCATGAAAACATAGATCAAATTCACTGGCTAAAAGCTGGATTGGCCAAAGCTATGTCCTTCCTTTTCCTTTCACCTGGGGGGTTGGACCCATGTTACCCTCTCAGCCCATTCCCTCCAACCAAGGGTCAGAATATCCAATAGTGTCTACTCTGAGGGTGGGAGATTCAGAGTTACCAACTGCAGCTCTACTCATGGATCTTCTGCACTGAGTCTGCTTTTCCTTATTTCTCTCTCTTCTGGGTGCTGCATAGCCTTCCCTTGCTGTCCTAAACCCAAGAATAGTATTCTCACAGTGTCTACCATCCTCTAGCTATTTCTCTTGGAGATAAGTGATTTCTGTGCCTCTCTAATCTTCCATCTTCCTGGAAGATCTCCCCTTGAACATTACCTCATCACAACTCCCACTCTTCATACTCTTACCCAGGTGACACCCAAAACATTAGGGTCCTGGTACAGATATACCATCAGAAAAGGTGAGCGTGGAAGGCTTGATTACACTCTTCCAGTTTTAACATCCTTCAGAATCCTCAAACAATTATACATGATTTGGGGAACTTGTTCTTCCTCTGTGCTATAAACACACAAAATTGACTCTCAATTACTGGTTGTATTAATAAAATAATAAGTAATTGCAATTCAGCAGCTAATTTTGAATCTACAAGCACACTTATTTTTAAGCATTGAAATTTTATAAACTAAGGCATCATTTGAGACATAGGTCAATTTTATATAGCTCAATTCTTGTCTCTTATTATTTACCAGTATTGTATTTTAAAAGGAGATAGGATGTTGCATTAAACTTTTTAAAAGAAATCTCAGGTACAATTCCTCTTATGAATTTTTCAGGAAACATGTTTTCTTATTTATTCTTACCCTTTAGAACAAGATTAATAATTGGTCTGCATGATCAGTTTATTAGTCAGTCAAAGGGGTACTTTTCAAAATACCAGAAATTGGTTGGTTTTTACAAAGGATGTTTATTTGGGGTAGGAGCTTATAGAGACTAGGCTATAAAGTATAAGTTACTTCTCTCACCAAAGTCTATTTTCATGTGTTGGAGCAAGATGGCTGCTGACATCTGTGAGGGTTTAGGCTTCCTGGGTTCCTCAGCTCCTCTCTTTTCTCCACAAGGTCAGCTGTAGACTATGAGGCTCTCTAGGCTTTGCCTTTCTTCAGTAGATGAGCAGCAGACTATCAGGTGAAAGGCTCTGTTTCTCTCCCTAGGACTCCTGCTTCAGCATCAAACTCCAACATCAAAATTCCGACATCAAAAACCCTCAAATCTGTCCTTAGGCGTGTTTTTTATATGTGAGTCCCCACTCACCAAGAGGTGGGGTCTCAAGGCCCTAATGGTGTGGCCCAATCAAAGCCCCAATCATAACTCAATCACACCCAGGTACAGACCAAATTACAAACATAACACAATATCTATCTTTGGAATTCATAAGCATATCAAACTGCTACAATTGGATTGGGTGGTAACCTAATCGAATATTAATATATACAATAAAATGTAATTTTTGCATTTAACACACATTGCATTAGGTGAAGCCATGCTTTTTTGTGTAAAGGGCACCCCATTTTCAAGTAAGAAAATTAATGAAAAACAATTGGAACATGGTATACACAGTTGGAACTCTGAGCTGTATAAAGATATTAGTGGAGAGATGCTTAAATTCAAATAAAATATAGGGTTAATTATTTTAGATATCTTAAAGAACCATGCTTACATACAATGTTAATTTTTAGATAAACTGGAATATGGCAAGTGGAAACTCTGTATTACCTCTGCAGATTTCAGTAAATTTAATATAATTTAAAAATAAATTGTATTGTGAAAACACACAGACAGATGTATTTGTAAAGCTGATTGAACACTGGATGGACCATTCTTCTTTCACAGCTAATTTTCCTTTCCTCATTTGAAACACTCCTTTACAGCAGCCATCTTTAAAATAGGGTATTTGAATCATGGGTGTGTACAAAGATTCTCCCAGAGATTCCTAGGTATAAATGACTTAAAGGGAGTTAAATTCTAGACCTTAATATTCTGCTAAATCTATTTACAGAAGCTTATCCACCTAAAACCTGTCTAGTTATTTTGCTGTCTATGTTCATAGACACCCTTCTACAATTTACTAAAGATAAAGCTATCACTCATCTTACCTTTGACATTTCCTATAGTATCAAACAAGGAAACTTTCATATCTCAAACCAGGGTCAACATTGAGAAAGTATATGTTTTGATTCTATGTAATGGGCAACAATTCCTCTCACAAATCCTGTAGTTTCCAAAGTGTTGCCATTCAACAAAATGGAGGGACACCTAATTTCATTGTTAGCCCAAATATTTCAAAGTGCTATACTGGACTTTCAAAATTAAAATATTCCTGGAGCTCTCATTTTTAATTCCTTCAAATCCTACCTTGGTTTCACATTTCACAAAGTATTTTTTTCCTAATTGCAATTCACTGAAAAATGAAAAGCTTTCCTTTTTGGCCCACCATTAAAAACTATATTAAAGATAATTCAGTGATGTTGAACAATATTTGCACACAATTTAGAGGACATCTTTATCAATATTCACTTAGGTTGAATTAGTACTTCTTCAAAGACTCAAAATTTTATGAAAAAAACTCATAATATGCAGCAAAGAGAAAAGTTGCATACTGAATTGTTTTATTTTTGTTTTATAGCCACATATATAAAATTTGATATTCAGTTATTCTGTGTGTGCATTTGACATTATTGTGAGTTTATTTGTACAAATATACAATGAGTGACTGTGTTGTGACACCATAACAAAGTACCTGTATCTGTGTGGTTGAAAAAGAAAATAATTGTATTGACGCACCGATCTGAAGGTGGAAATCACAAATCAGGGCACGGCCAGGGTTGTGCACCATCTGCTTTCTCTAGAAAGACTCTATTCCATGACTGTCTCCTAGTTCTGGGGGTGGCAACATAACTCCAATCTCCTTCTCCATGTTCACCTTGCCTTCTCCCATGTCGGTGTCTGTAAAATTTTTCCCTTCTTATAGGACAAGGAGCATATTGAAATAGGACGCAATTTCCTCCAGCGTGACCTCTCATTAATTTAATTGAAACAATCTATAATGAATCTGGTTCCAAATAAGTGCACATTCTAAGATGCTGGAGCTTAGTTAGGACTGCAACATATGTTTTTTGGGATACACAAAACAACTGGTTAATATATGAGTATATTTTGCCTTTTCAGTTTCTCTTTCTTTTAGGAAAATATCACAGAAATTTGCATAAGATTATAAAAATTTGTGAACCTTGACCAATTTCTAGTTATTACACCCTAGATTTCGTATAGCTTGTTGATAAAATCATTTTAACACAATTAATATTTGTGTGTTAACCAAATTTATTTAAGAACAATCACAAATATAAATTACTCATTTTTAATAATGAGGGATTGAACTGAATGTACAATAGTATCCACTATAATATCAGATATTTCACTAGCACCAGAATGAATTTCCAAATCTTTTCTAGAATATCATAAATTTCATGAAGAAAAAAGTAAATAATCATAAAAAAATCATTGACTTCCTATGTAAAGGTTGAGTTACTAATATAAAACTGGTATCATTTGTCTATATGCAAAATTATTCCTCTATTAATGGCACAAGCCATAGAAGATACCACTTTAATTTTCTATACAGGGAAATATAGAACCAAAATGAGCAAAATTATTTTATAACAACCCTTAATTATCTGAATGAAAGTTCATAATTCATAGCAACATATAAATGAACCTTCAACAGCTAAACAGTAAAATTTGTGATATCTTATAGCCTAAAAATAAATGCTTCCACATTAAGTATATGCTTATGTTGTTTAACAGATCCAAGTCTTGATGATTTTGTGGCCTACTCAATAGTGTAAATATCCCTAAATGTTAATACCTGTTTCATATTTAATACTTTCTACTGTTTGAGAAAAAAATCAATAGTTGTTTGTGAAATACATACTTTCATTTTTTATCTTTCTTCCAAACATGTTTCTCATGAAATAAAAACTATCACTGAACAATTAAATAAAATCAAAATTTACACCATGCACTCAATGCACTGCCCTCTATTTCTTCTGTAGGAGCACTGCTGAGGCTCCATTACACACACATATTTTACATATATCTACTCTCTAACTCCCTACATTTTACTATACCCCTATGTCATGGATTTAATTGTATCCCACAAACTTATGTTTAATTCCTAACAGCAATTTCCCTGAATATGACCATATTTGGAAACAGCATTTTTGAAGATGTTGGTTGAGAAGAGTACAAAAATTACTAAGGTGAACTCTAATCCAATATGCCTGGTTACCTTCTAAGAAGAGGAAATTGAACACAGATGGACACACAGAGGGGAAATGCCATTGACTGTGTAGCAGAGAGTGTCATAAACTGCAGAAGCCCAGGTCAGCAGTGAAGACAGAGTCATGAAAAATCCTCCCCTTCAGGTGTAAGGGGAAAAATGAACCTGAACAAATCTATATTTCAGACTTCAAGCCTCCAGATGTGTGAAACTATAAATCTGTTGGTTTAAGGCACTCAGGTTGCATTATTTTGATACAGCATTCCATTAATTTATGACACCAACTGATTAGCTACATGGGCCCTTAGTGCATGTCGAAGACCAAAACACAGACTGAGGACCAACTGCATGATAGAGAAAAAGGCGGTAGGACAGCAGCATGGTATACTTCACCAATCTGAGACCAGGAAGACTTAGCTGCAAAGCTGAAATGGACAAGGGCCAAGAAAAGTGGGGTACATAACTCTTAGTCAATCTCAAATTTAACCTGTTAAACTTAAGATTATTCTCTACCACAAGTAAATCTTTTCTCCCATGACAGAAGGTGATAGTTTAATTTAAAATAGAAAGCTCTATGAAATCACACCAGTATATTTTAACTCAATTATTAATAATTTTTATTATGATACAAATTGTCTTAGACAAATGCTTAACTAAAGAAGCCAAATGAACTATTATTCTTAGTAAGCAGGACAGTTTCAGACAAGGCTATTGTAATCCTACCCAAGAAGAATGTCAATGACAGAAAGAGAATGACACAAGGTCTCATAATCATTTAAGATGGTAACTCCTTCCAATATTAGATGCATATGAAAATCAGTTGGTAAACTTACTAAAAATATGAATGTTGGACTATATTTAAGTCAAAATGGTCAGAATTCCCTGAGTTTGTAACCCATATTCAATCAACCCCAGATTTTTCTTTTGAAACCTGTCAAAGCAGTTATGGATTTGTAACAAACATTGAATCAAGAAAACAGCTGCATACTATTCAGAATGACACTGAAATCTATCAAACGCATTTTATTAGTATCTAAAGATATACGTAAAGCATATAACAAGTGTTAATCATTGTTATTGTTGACTGTAAATCAATATAATGATAATCTGGTGATGAAGTTAAAACTCTGAATTTGACTTTGTATAAGAATCATGTCCCTCATTGAGAAGAATGTGAAAAAGAAAGATATGGCAGACTAGACAAAGTAAGAAATGGAGTCAACAAATATAAAGTGGCTTAGTAGCTATAGGATTCATGAAGTCTGAAGATGTATTTTTGTACGTCTGTAGTCATCTGAAGAGGACCCCTTAAAACCATCATTTTATAATCTGGGAACCTATATGAGTTAGCTCATAGGCAAAATTTTGAAGATATGATTAAATTAGGACCTAAAGATGGAAGAATTTCCTGGATCATAACCTTAGACCTCAAATGATATCATATATATATATATTTTCATAGATGGGACATTTGACCACAAGTTGAAAATAAAGTTGTATTAAGCCAGTAAAGAAAGGAAGTCAGGCACAACGATCAAATAACAATCCCATGCAAGAAAACTCTTAAAATATGTCCTAACTTCTGGTTTTCTGGTGGAATCCTGATTGCTTTTAAAACCAAACATGTGGTGGTGCTCTAACAAATACCAAAATATGTAGCAGTGGCATTGGAAAAGGATGGTGGGAAATGACTGGAAGAATTTTGAGGCCTCTGATTAAAGTCTAGATTTCTTCAAGCAGAATGTTGGTAAAAAATATAGACTTTGAAGCTTCTGTTGAGGGCTCAGAGGAAATAAAAAACTGTCATGTTAAATGGAAATGTTGATAATCCTTGCATATAGAGGCCGAAAATTGCTGAATTTTGTCTGAGAGCTTTTTGTGTGATAAGCAACACTTGATATCAATTAACTTGTTCCCTTAGTTTAGGAGATTTTCAAGCAAAGTCTCTATGTCATATCCCAGGTTTTTCTTGCTAAGTATGTAAATTACAGGATGAAAGGTAAAATAGTAAAATGAAAAAAATAACAGTGAAGCTAAAAGGAACTAGCAATTATGATTTTGGTAATACTCCATCTATCTATATTGCAAAAGATGCTAAAATTAAGATATTAACTGTAAAGAAAGAATCAAATGGAGATAAAGTCATGTGCAACTTGACAGCTTTCACATGTGTAAAGGATATTATGCATGTGCATATGGATGACTTCAACCAAGAAGCAGAAATATGGAACAGAGAAAGAAATATCCAGGAAAAATCTGAGGAGGAGCCTCGTGGTTGATATGTGACATGCACAGAGGACATGTACAAATTTAATACATGACACCCCTTGATATCAGATATTAAATTTTCAAAAAAAATTCATTTATTTCTCCTAAATTCAAATGAAATGATGTACAACTCACTGTGGTAACATTATTCAACCTGCCAAGTCCATATTGTGCATCACAGAAGCAAGAGCTGTTTAATGGACTTTTTTTATTGGCTGTAAAGAAGAATATATGTAGCTACCCATATCGATTTCAACTCATCATTTTAATCAAATTTCAGATTGATTTGATACTAGCTTATCTTATTTTATAGACTTCCTGGAAGGTTCCATATAACTATGTCAGGAAAACACATTTTCCAAACTCTGGATTTTTGTACTGCTTTGTAGGAAAGTCTCACAGAGGCAAGCAAAGAGACGCCACTTAAAAATCACTGCTGAATGAACAGACAACATTAAGTCAACAGTCATTTCAGTGTATGAAATTGTTTTCAGATTATGCACATTTTTAAAAGAAAATATGTAGAAATATATTTGAAGATACTGTTAGGAATTGGAAATAATCCAAATTTCCATTTATTTGATCCTGATGTGTTTGTGTCTTATACAGCATATAGTCCCACTACCAGAATGCAGTTGTAAACAAACTTTTCAAATTTAGGTGAAAGGTCTTTTAGAGGTCCTCAGGACTTATGAGTATTTCAGAATACTTATCCATACTCCCTCCCCACATTATTGGTTTGTAAGTCTCCTAAACCAGAAGGTTTTTGAGAATGTTGTATTATCAAAAAGTACTGCCAGCTGAGATGAAAGGGACAATAGGAGGACAAAACTAAAGAAACCTATTGGAATTCCAAATTACTATATACTGATAAAACTATGAACATTTGAAACCTTTGAAGAAAAACAAAGTGTAATACATTACTTTGAGATTCTGCTATCACAAGTAATACAGGATGGGATAGATTGAATAGTGGGAAATTACAGGCTCACAGTCTTAAGTTTAGGAGATGTCCACTATTGTAACATCAGCAAGGCATTGCTTTCTCCCTGAAGTCTTTAACATTCCAAAGCTGGCTACCAGAGATCCTTGAGGTTCCTTGGCTACTATCCCTGTGGTGCATTCATAGCAATGTCCTCTTTTTTCTCTTTTGGTTTTTGTTGATTTCCAACTTCTTGTTCCTCCCTGTGCCTTCTATATCTTTGAATGAATTTCTCATGTATATAATGGAATCTAGTAATCTGGATTTTTTTCCTTCTTTTTACATTAAAAAAATGAAGTCCTCATATACCCTCCACTCCTCTCCCCCCACTTTCCCACATTAACAACCTCTTTCATCATTGTGGCACATTCATTGCATTTTGGAATATATTTTTTAATACATTTTGGAGCACTGCTGCACCACATGGATAGTGGTTTACATTGCAGTTTACACTCTCCCCCAGTCCACCCAGTGGGCCATGGCAGGACATAGAATGTCCAGCATCTGTCCCTGCAGTACCAGCAAGGACAACTCCAAGTCCTGAAAATGCCCCCACAAATATCCAATCTTCCCTTTCCCTACCCTCAGCAGCTACAGTAGCCACTTTCTCCATGTCAATGCTATGATTTCTTCCATTACTAATCACAATATTTCCATAGTAGAATATCACACTCTATTCCCCCATCCTGTGGACCCTGGGATGGTTATGTGCACTCTCCCTCTATATCAAGAGGGAGCTTAGATTTCACATGGATGATGGATGCATTTCTCCTGTTTGGAGTTGTAGGCACTTTTGACTTCCTGGTAAATGCTTTACTTTCCCCCCAGCATGGGACATGACTCCCAGGGATGAGCCTCCCTGGTACTGAAGGATTACTACCAAGCACCAGCTGATGATGTTACTAGAAAAAGACCTTGAATAAAAGGATCAACTCGGACCAGTGGACTATCTCAGCCTACATGTAATATTAGGTGTTAAAAACTGCTTTATGACTTTGGATAAAAGAGGGAATGGAAAAGGACAAGTGATTTTATATGGCTATGAGTCTCCAAAAAATAGTTGTGAGGTCATTAGAGGGGTAATGCTTATGCATGCCTCAGCAGGGTCCCAGAGACAGCTGAGTAGATATAAGCCTAGGTACTGGTTCTCCTGAGGGCTACAGAGACCCACAAGTTCTACAGTCATGGTAGATGACTCTTGAGTTCAGTGGCATGTCAGTTGGCCCTACTTTGGAGTTTGTGTTCCTGAGTGTGATGGAGTTGGACTCAGATATGACCTTTCTACACATGCCTCTTCTGTTACTTTGACTGGACTTGTGGTTTTTGCTGGGGTTGGTGTATACTCAGGAGACCTGAATCTCTGGACCATCCATGTGACAGCCAGGCCCTGAGCCTCTACAGGAGATATTTAGATGAAGGTTGGGAATTGAGTTGAGGATGTAATTTATTTAAATGTCTGGGTACTTTGGGATGAGGACAATTTCTTTTGTATGTGGAATAAAATGGGTATCATTGGGGTTGAAGGAAAAACACTATAGAATGAATATCAGCCTGAAAATGCATGATACACATGCATGCTACATCATATGAAACATATTTTGTACTTTGTAAAATTTGAGATGGAGAAATTATCCTAGGATTTCAGGTTTGGCAAAAATACAATCACATGTATCCTTATTAAAGGGAGGAAGGATAAATCGACAGACAAATAGAGCAAAACACAAGATAATGCAGAGTATAGAGTAATTTCCAGATAATGGTCTTGAAAGCTGGAATAATGAAATCTCAAAACAAAGAATTTTGGCAGCTTCCACAGGCTAGCAGAGGCATCAAATATGTGCTTCAAGAGAGCTTCCAGATGTGTGGACTTAGAAAACTGTGGGCTATGATGTGGATCATTGACTATGGGGTGCAGTGATGCTCAGAGATGTTCTTACCAGGTGCAATGGATGTGTCATGATAATGGGAGCAAGTGTTGCTGTGGGGGGAGTGGGGGTGGGGGCGGTGGGGTTAAATGGGACCTCATATTTGTTTTGAATGTAATTTTTAAAAATAAATAAATAATTAAAAAAAAAAAAAGAAAACATAGATTTCATCACCTTTGTGATACTGATTTCAATTTTCTGGTTTCCAAAACTGTGAGAGATTTGAATTCCGTTATTGTGAATTAACAATTTTTAATTTGTTTTTTAATTTTTTAAAACAACCACAGAAAACTATTATTAATAACTTATAAATAATTGTGGCATTTTTAAAAGAGCTAAGAAAATACCAGAATGGTAGGATACAAGTATAAACTATGTATATGGTTTGATTCACAGCCTTTTCTGTGTATTGACTCATTTTGTCTCACAGAATCTTGAAGCAGGCTACTGAGATAGGGAATCAACAAATGGATCTGAAATCTGGCAGACAGTCCACATGGACATCAGTAACTCCCAAGATGTCTGTTGAAAACCCCCCACCCCCAGGATTCTGCTATCCAGAAGAAAGAGTTCTTCTGGAAGCAAGGAAAAGCTCCAGATATTCCCCAAGAACTTGATCACTGAGTCCTTACTTGGAGACTGATAGGTGGGGTGATCAATCAAAACAGACAACAGGTGGAACCCTTCCTTTGCCATTATCAAAGGGGTGTAATAATTGATGAAGCCTGTTCACACTCCCCTCTCTTGCCTCTGGACCTGTTCCTGACCTCTGTGTTCCACTCTCACTATTTTTCCTCAGCCACGTGGCCATGCAAGCAAAACCTGGGCATTTATAACTTATAATAGGGAATTGGAGCCTGTAAATCACTCCTCTTTATCCTTTTTCAAACCTTCCTCTCTACCTGGGACCCCTGAACTGTTATTTTCTCCCATTTCTCTTCCCTCATTACCTGATTAAATTACTGACCTAACTCACCCAGCGTGCTCTTCAAATTCATTTCTGTAGCATAGCCAAGAACCTAAATAAAATCTGGTAACATATTTGGTGAGCTAGTCCAGGAGTTTATTGGTGAGTGAAACTATGGCCTACAGCTTGTTTAATGCCTTCCTTTGGTACTCTATTTTAAATGGGTTTGCCTGTGAGTCCCCAAAGTTGTAATCTGGGGAGGGAAGGGGCCAGGACTTGGGAATTCTCCTTGTCTGTGCCCTGTACCCAGGCTTGTAAAATCTGATCCAGCCAGGATGGTTGGCTCATAGGGCTATGACTTCAATCACAGCCCTGCCAATATGGATGTTCCCTAGGAGAGCATTGGGCCCTGCAAAGCTTATTCTTCAAGCCATTTTAACAGCCAGTTTTTGTTGTTAGGACTGCCTGTCATTGCCTTCTCTTGCCTTCCCTCCAAGGGTGTATTTGACAATGGCAGAGAGCTAAGGGTTTACCCCTCCCAGTGGATCCATGCCTTTATAAGCAGCATTCCTATCTGACCACATCCAGCTACCTGGGAGAATGAAGTAGGAAGGCAGTGGGCAGAGCCAAAATGCAAGCTGTGGGAATTCCTTTCCCCAGGGTGGTTTTAGGCCAAGACACCTTTGCATAATTAACCTTTACCAATGTTTTTACCTTCCTACTTCTTGCTACCGAATTTCTCTTTGCCGGCTTGGGTTAGAATGTTTTGAAATATTTTAAAAACTGTGAAACAGGGAAAGTGCCTTTGTCTAGCAAAGAAACTATTGCCTCAGGGCCCCAAAACCTATTAGCTAGAACAATGAACCTCTACTTAATGGCCCTCAATGACAGTTTTCACTGAAAAACTCCTAGACAGTAATGTCATGAAACCAGGATGGCTGTAAGGACCTCTGTATGAATATGAAAAAAGCTTTTCACCCTTTCTCAAAGGGAGCAGCAATGTTCAAAGAAGAAGCACTATTGGTGGGCAGCTTCAGGTTGAAATCTAGTCAACCTGTCTCACAAGTCCAGGCAGCCCAGGGAACGCCCAGCAGCAGGGGTTCTATGATTCCCAAGAGTGGTGGGAATCAGAGAGCAGACAAACATTTCCTAAACTTTAACCCAAAAAATTTCTCTTTGGGTAACATGCAGTCAGTTTCAGACCCTGTAATGGTCAGGGGTGCTGAGAACCAGAGCAGTAAATTAAATGGCTCCCATTCCTTGGGCCCTTCTGTTCAGAGAGCAGCCAAATATACCATGACAGACTGCTATCTCAGGCACTTTGATTTGGGACCACTGCTCAGTCTCCCACCAATTTGGCTTGGGCACATTGACCTGATCAGTAGAGGAAGCATGAGATATCCCCCAGGACCTAGGTTGCCCACTCAAGGACACTTGTGAGCCAGGTCAGCTCTGAATAAAAATTCTGAGGATGCTGTAACAGAGCATAAGCTCCAAATTATAAGAAGTGTGAATTTTAGTCAGCCTAAAACTGTGGGGCTCCAAAACAGTCAAATAAAAGGAGCTTTTTCATTCTTCCTAAAGTAATGGGTGAAGTCTCTAGAATAACAGCAAACTCCCCATAAAAGTCTCTTAGGAATCAGGAAATTCTGCCTATGGCTAATCTACATAGCCACAGTATAGTCAGAGCAACTTCTGTATAATGCCCTGAATTCCAGTTAAAGCAGTGTAAAAAAAGGAAACATAAATCTGAGGCCCAGAAACCTCATGTCATGTCTCCTTTAAAAAATTAAAAAATAAATACCTCAAAGTTCCATTAGTTTAAACTCAGTTATGCTTATAAAAGGTGTGAATAGTGATCAAAATAAAAAAGGCTCATGTGCCATTATTTGAAATAAAAAGGCTCTTAGAAATGCTAAATTTATAAAATTCTCTCTGCTTTAATCTATACTTAACTTTGTATTCAACTTTAAAACCAGTTTAAGCTTGACAGTTTGCACATGGTAGACATGGGGGGTAAGTGGAAACAACAATGTAAACCACTATCCATGTGGTGCAGCAGTGCTCCAATATGTATTCAGCAAATGCAATGTATATGCCACAACAATGAAAGAGGTTGTTGGTGTGGGAGGAGTGGATTTAGGGGGTGAGGGGTATATGGGGACCGCTTATATTTTTTAAATATAACATTTAAAAAATAAGGAGAGAAAAATATCAGATTTGGTGTTTACCTGTTACAAATTGGATACTGGTGAAAGGCATCCTAAAAGCAAAACTTTAAATGTCAATACTGTCTTGCTAGTGGATTTAATGCATAAATCAAAAGTAGAATTTATGTATCTGCTAAAAAAGGTAAAAAAATCACAAAATTGTTCAAAAATAAACTTCAGCATTGTCAAACTCTCTTGTGCATTCAAACCAAGCCTTCAATCATTGCAAGTTGCCTCTCCATTTGAGTTATTGGCTAGGCTAGTCATTAACCCTAAATACAACAAAGGTATCAACTACATCTCTGAAGTCAATGGAAACTATGTTGCAGTTTCAAACCACTGCAGGAGCCAAAGATTCCTCAAAATAGCCAAATGTACAATGAATATCATGTCCAGACTGGCATTCTTTCATAGTGCTGAAATGCACTATGCACCACGCTGGTAAAATACTGGAAACTACTTTTCTAGCCTCTCTCTGGTGTCAACAGTACTGTGACTTGCTCACTGTGTAAAGAACATATCAAGTAAAGCAATAATCACCAAAATACTGTGAGTAAAACTTAAACACAATTGGCATTAAGGTCTGTTCATATGGAGATATAACATGTAAGGTACTACAAACTTGAAACATAAATCTATTAATTACAGATACAAAAATTACAGATGCATTCTGTAGTACATTAATTAGTATTAAGTACTGTACCTATATCCCATTCTGAATATATGACTGATGATTATATTAATATATTTTCTATTCTATGTTATATACAAAAGAATATTAAACATGTTAAAAGTACTGGTAAACTTCATTTTCTAAATAGTTAATAAATGTACTTAACCCAGGTCTCCCTACTAACCCTTATTCCAGAATCTGTCCCACTCATCCTGGGAAGGAATGTCAAATCCACATGACATCCTACCAGGGCTAAATGCCTTCCAACCAAACAGAAAACAAGGTGGCTAGAACTCACTTCAATATAGCCTCTTTGAAATGGTCCATGGGCAAACTTTTCCTACCCAGGATCAAGAAATCAAGTTCTAATCAAAGTTTGGCCAAAAACCAAACCTCATCAAAATGTAAAAAAACTATACTCTGTAGTTCTAATTACTCCTACAGCTATTAAAAAATGTCCAGTTTGGTGCATGAATCCTAAGTAAAGCCAGTTAACCAAGAAAATGCCAACTCACCAGAAAGACCTTACAAGATTACAAATGGGGGTCTTGGGACTTCAGCAAATGACAAGAAGGGAAGTGACAGACATGCTGCCCTTCTGCCCTGACTGGAAAAAGGCTGAGGAGGGACAGAACTGCTCCCGCTGCTGCTGCAGTACCTGCTCCGTGATGGACATCAGCCCAAGGTCTCATAATGAGAAGAATGAATACCACCATTTTGCTTCACTGAGCTTATGGAAACTGATCATTATTGCTCGAGTCAATGCCAAAACAACCCATACAACCACTTTTGATGGTCACGATGGCTTCTTATAATGTACCTTGTGCACGGAACACAAGGACCTGTAATCCCACTTGACCATAGTGACTCAAGTGAGCAGAAATTATTTCCACTGAAAAGTCTCACAACCAGATTAGAAAACAACAGTACAAGACACAATAGAAGAGATTCTCTTCAACCCCAGGCCCCACTCAGCAGACTCCTTCCACATCAGTGATCTCTTTTATCACCGTGGGGTCTACTCATGGCATGTGCTGTTTTACATGATATGCAAAATCTTGGAGGATGGTCACCTCAGAAAGGACTTTCTGAAGTCAGTATTTCCAGTCAAATGAGGACCAGAGACTCACAAAAAGGGCTCAGACCAGCCCCAATGAGCCCTGGAGAGAGGTACAGGACCCAAATCTCCAACAAATGGTGCCCAATGCAAGGCCCAAAGAAGTTAGTCTTCCAAAACAGTGTTGGGACCCAAGGAAAGGACTCCTACAAGGGTCATGAGTGACGTCCAAAGCAGTGTGACTCAAGTCTTCTTTTAGTGGAACATCAAGAAACCATGAACAACTTCAGTAATGAGGAGTTTGACTGCCATTTCCTTGATGAAGGTTTTACTGCCAAGGACATTCTGGACCAAAAAATTAATGAAGTTTCTTCTTCTGATGATAAAGATGCCTTCTATGTTGCCAACCTTGGAGACATTCAAAAGAAACATCTGAGATGGTTAAAAGTTCTTCCTCCTGTCACCCCCTTCTTTGCAGTCAAATGTAATGACAGTAAAGCCATAATGAAGACCCTGGCTTCCATAGGGACAGGATTTGATTGTGCTAGGAAGACTGAAATCCAGTTGGTGCAGTCTTGGGGTGCCGCCAGAGAGGATAATCTATGCAAACCCTTGTAAACAAGTGTCTCAAGTTAAGTATGCCGCCAATAATGGAGTTGAGATGATGACTTTTGACAGCGAGGTTGAGTTGATAAAAGTGGCCAGGGCACATCCAAAGGCAAAAGTTGGTTCTGTGGATTGCCACTGATGACTCCAAAGCAGTCTGCTACCTCAGTGTTAAATTTGGAGCCACACCAAAACCAGCAGGCTTCTTTTGGAATGGGCTAAAGAGCTCGATATCGATGTCATTAATGTCAGCTTCCATGTGGGAAGTGGCTATACTGATTCTGAAACTTTTGTGCAGGCCATCTCTGATGCCCACTGTGTCTTTGACATGGGAGCTGAGGTTGGTTTCAGCATGTATCTGCTTGATATTGGTGGTGGCTTTCCCAGATCTGATGACGTGAAGCTTAAATTTGAAGAGATAACCAGTGTCATTAATCCAGAATTAGACAAGTATTTCCCATTAGATTCTGGAGTGAGAATCATAGCTGAACCAGGCTGATATTATGTTGCTTCAGCTTTCACATTTGCAGTGAATATCATTGCCAAAAAAAAATTGTATTTAAGGAACAGACAAGGCTCTGACAATGAAGATGAATCGAGTGAACAAACCTTTATATATTATGTGAATAGTGGAGTATATGGATCATTTAATTGTATCCTTTATGATCATGCGCATGTAAAGCCTCTTCTGCAGAAGAGATCCAAACCAGATGAGAAGTATTACTCATCTAGCATATGGGACCCACGTGTGATGGCCGTGATCGGATCATTGAGCACTGTGGCCTGCCGGAAATGCACGTGGGCGACTGGATGCTGTTTGACTGGATGCTGGGGGCTTACACTGTGGCTACTGCTTCCACTTTCAGTGGGTTCCAGAGGCCAACCATCTACTACGTGATGTCAGGGCCTGCATGGCAAGTCATGCAACAAATCAAGAGCCGGGGGTTTCCACCAGAAGTAGAGGAGCAAGACGCCAGTGCTCTGCCTTTTTCCTGTGCTTGGGAAAGTGGGATGAAGCGCTACCCAGCCACTTGTGCTCCAGCTAGTATTAATGTGTAAATACCATTTTTGTAGCTGCTAACTATGAGTTTAGCATGAATGGAGGGATTGGGGGGGGGGCATCATTTAACTTAATTACTGCTAGTTTTGAAATGTCCTTCTAAGAGTAAGATTGGCACAGACACAGCGATAAGGAAGACTAGGAGATGGGGTTACACTTATCTGTGTTCCTATGTAAACTACTTGATTATTTTGTTTTATATGGATTTTTGTTCACTTTCAAACATACTTCTAAGGTATGCCTCTCACCTGCTGAGCAAGCATTTGTAGCTTGTATAACAGCAGAATGGGCCAAAAGCTTAATGTTGTGAACTGTTTTAAAAATAAAAGATCTTGAAATTAAAAAAAAAGAAAAAAGAAAAAAGAAATTGGAGGAATCACACTACCTGACTTCAAAACATACTACAAAGCTACAGTAGAGAAAAAAGCATGGTATTGGCACAAGGAGAGACACACAGACCAATGGAACTGAATTGAGAGCTGATAGAGATCCTCATATATATAGTCATATAATATTCAATAAAGCCACCAAACCCTCTCAACTGGGAGAGAATGGCCTATTCAAAAAATGGTGCCTGGAGAACTGGATATCCGTATGTAAAAGAATGAAATGGATTACCATCTCACACCTTATACAAAAATCAACTCAAGATGGATCAAAGACCTAAATATAAGAGCCAAGCACATAAAGACTTTGGAAAGCAGTGCAGGGAAGCATATACAAGACCTTGTAATAGGAAATGGCTTCATGAACTTCACACCAAAAGCATGAGAAGCAAAAGAACAAATAGATAAATGGGACCTCCTCAAAATTAAAGCCTTCTGCACCTCAAAGGAGTTTGTCAAGAAAGTGAAAAAAAGAGCCTACACAATGGGAGGAAATATTTGGTAACCATATATTTGATAGGAGACTTATAACCTGCATATATAAAGAACTCCTATATCTTGAAAATAAAAAGATTTTAAAAATGGGGAAAAGATTTAAACAGATACTTCTCCAAAGAAGAAATACAAATGGCTAAAAATCACGTGAAAAAATGCTCCAAATCTCTAGCTATCAGGGAAATGCAAATCAAAACTACAATGAAATACCATCTTACTCCCATAAGACTGGCAGCTATGAAAAAAACAGAAGACTGCAAATGCTGGAGAGGATGTGGAGGAATGGGAATACTCATCCACTGTTGGTGGGAATGCAGAAGGATCCAACCATTCTGGAGGACAGATTGGCAGTTTCTTAAAAAACTAGCCATAGATTTGCCATATGACCTAGCAATTCCACTGATGGGGATATACCCAACAGAACTGAAAACAAGGACACAAAGTGATATATGCACACCAATTTTCATAGCAGCATTCAAAATAAAATGTGGTATACACATACAATGGAATATTACTTGGCTTTAAAAACAAATACACTACAAACACACATGATAACATGGATGAATCTTGAGAGCCTTATTTTGAGTGAAGCAGCCCAGGCATTGAAGGACAAATACTACATGACCTCAATGGTATGAAATAAGTAAACCAAGCTGCCTCAGAGAGCTAGAGTCTGGGTGATAGTCTTACAGGAAATTGGGGGGAAGAGGAAGGTTGCGAGCTGACACCTACATGGGTGAAATCTATGATAAGCTGGAGGTAAGTATTTGTACAAGGAAGGGATAAAATGGGGGCATAGGGTTACCTTTGGGTGGGGCTTTGTGGTCTTGAGGAGGGTTAGGGGTGGGAGAATGGGTAATATTGCCCAGGAAATTGGGGGAAGGGTGGGGAAACATACGAACATAGGAGATTGTCAGGTATTTGGTTGAGAGTGTAATGCTGAGAAAAACTTTTCAAAAATATAATAAGGAAAGTTACCTGTTCAAGATGCTTAAAGGGGGGAAACGGACTTTGGCCCAGTGGTTAGGGCGTCCGTCTACCACATGGGAGGTCCCCGGTTCAAGCCCCGGGCCTCCTTGACCCGTGTGGAGCTGGCCCATGCGCAGTGCTGATGCGCGCAAGGAGTGCCGTGCCACACAGGAGTGTCCCCCGCGTAGGGGAGCCCCACGCGCAAGGAGTGCACCCATAAAGAGAGCCGCCCAGCGCGAAGGAGGGAGCAGCCTGCCGAGGAATGGCGCCGCCCACACTTCCGGTGCCGCTGACAACAGAAGCGGACAAAGAAACAAGACACAGCAAAAAGACACAGAAAACAGACCCCCGGGGGAGGGGAGGGCAATTAAATAAATAAATAAATCTTTAAAAAAAAAAAAGATGCTTAAAGGAGATAATCTGATGCAGGACAGGCTCCTAGGGAATATGTGAATGCTCATTTTGCCATAGTGGGTTATATCATTGGATAGAGACCCATATAATGAGAGTGAAGGTATACCCATATCCTGGGGAGGACTGAGGCCATCAAATAGAGGGAACTGTATCTCTCAAGAGAAATGGTGGTTCCTAGGGCATTAGGGCAGTTTAGCATGTCAAGCCCTTAACACTATTGCAAGTATCTCTGAACATGGCCCTTCAAGCAATGAAGATTGACTGTCACTGTGGGCCTAAGGGGAGGGGGAAGAGGTATTGAATAGATGGAACCAATGTAACTGTGTGGGCAATAGAATTGTTTCACAAGAGTATGCAAGGATGGATATAAGACACGTAAAATTACACCAAAAATATATAGGGGCTGATAGGCTAAAATGTAAACCATAATGTAAAACATAAGATAACTAAAAATTTAGAAAATTGTATCATCTAAAATATAAACCACAATGAAAACACAGATGTTACCTTGTTTGAAAGCTATTGTCTCAATATCTGTACATCAGTTTCAGTGAATATAGTATGAATATGTAAAAAGACTACTGCTGTGGAAGGGAAAAGGTTTTATGTTGGCTATGTGAGAGTACTGTATATTGTATATATGAATTACTGTGATCTAAAACTCTTGTGAAGATAAGCTTAATAATTAGAAAAAAGAAAAGAAAAAGATAGGATGTAGACACTGGGAAATGATGGAAGTAGTTGCCTTGACAATTTGCATACAGGGCAACACTTATTGCAGTGATGGAAGGCAAAACATCAAAAACAAAGCTTTTGCATTTTTAAATTCTTTGATACCCCAATTTATTTTTACTGTAATTTTTCCACATTAATATATATTCTATATCTATCCTTTAAACTCATTGCTATATTCCATTTTACTATTAAGGCAACCTGGCAATATATCGGGCTTCACTTTTCAGAAAGTTTTGGATCACAGAGAAGTTCAACAATGATAGCAGAGAAATACTGGTGTGGGATGTTATTGACAGGGGACACATGGTTGGCAGGGAGTTCTACAGGGCATATATCCAGGGTACATAAAATGTTTGGATATTTTCATAGTGGATACGATTAAAAACAACAACTGAGGGAGTGCTGAGTTCCTAGCCAGGGGAACTCTATCACAATCCCTAAAGGAACAGCAACAATCCCCCAAGTGCAACGGCAAAGACCAAAAAAGAATGGAAGTCCAACAATGAGCCCTTGATACTAATGACTATGCTTGTGAACCTGTGCACCTGAAATAAAAACAAGGCCTAGAGCTGCAGGGTGCCTAAGAGTTATCTCCTGAGAGCCTCCGTGTGGCTCAAATGTGGCCAGTCTTGAAGCCAAAATCAGCATGTAAATGCATTGCCTTACCCCCAGCATGGGACATGACTCCTGGGGATGAGCCTCCCTGATGCCGAGGGATTACTACCAAGTACCAGCTGATGATGTAACTAGAAAATTAACTTGAATAAAAGGGTCAACTCGGACCAGCAGAATATTTCAGTCTACATATAATACCAGGAGTTAAAAATGCTTTTTGACCTGAATCAAGGGGGAAATGGAAAGGACAACTGAGTTTATATGGCTATGAATCTCCAAAAAAGAGCTGGGAGGTTATCAGAGGGTTTGCCTTTATGCACACCTCAGCAGAGTCCCAGAGACAAAGTAGATACAACCCCAGGTATTGGTTCTTCTGAGGGCTACAGAGACCCACAGGTTCTATGGTCAAAGCAGATGGAGTTCAGTGCCATATCAGTTGGCCCTTCTTTGGAGTTTGTTTTTCTGTGTGATGGAGCTGGACTCAGATGTGACCTTTTTTCACAAGCCTCTCCTGTTACTTTTAGCAGAAGTGTAGTTGAAGCTGGGGTTTAATATATACCCAGGGGATCTGAATCTCTGGACTGACCATATGATAGCCAGGCCCTGAGCCTCAACAGACTTCAACTCCTACACTCTGGTTTATTGGACTTACCCCACTCAGCTAACATGGAGTTGAAGAAGGTCAACCACCACACCATGGAGCCAAGAGTGCCTACAACTGAAAGCAGGAGGATTGCATCCAGCATCCATGTGGAATCTAAGCCCTCTCTGGATATTAATGTGGAGAGGGCACAACCATTCCAAGGTCTACAGGATGCAGGAATAGAATATGGATTAGAGTGGACTTAATGATATTCTATTCATGAACTACAGTGATTAGTAATCTAAGAAAATATGGCATTGGTGTGGAGAAAGTAGCCATGGTGGCTGGTGGGTGTGGGGAATGGGAGGAAGAGATGAGATGTGTAGGCATTTTCAGGACTTGGAGTTGTCCTGGGTGATGCTGCAGGGACAGTTACCAGACATTGTATGTCCTCCCATGGCCTGCTGAATGGGAAGTGGTTGAGTGTGGGCTATGATGTGGACCTTTGACCATGAGGTACAGCAATGCTCAGAGATGTATTCACCAAATGCAATGAATGTCTCATGATGATGGAGGAGATTGTTGCTGTGGGGGGATGGAGTGGGCTGAGGGGGTGGGGGGTATATGGGGACCTCATATTTTTTTAATGTAATATTTAAAAAATAAAGACAAAAAAATAAACCATTGCTGTATGATAAAAAAAAAGATTACAAATGACAGTCATTAAACAACCTAAAATACCTCTTTTTGAAAATGGAGCTAAGTAGGGTCTATATCAAAGTAAGCTTCTTCCTCTAACTCTAGCCCAAATGCCTATTGCTATGAAAAACCGAAAAACAAACTTCCCTTTAAATAACCTTGTCTGTTTTCATCTCCTTTAACCTAACAAAAAATGGCAATGCTTCTTCCAATTCTCCAAAAAAAAAAAAGTCTTTCCCATCAACTTTTTAAAAATGCAGCCTTTGCAGGCACCTAACCTTTTCTAGTCCTGTGGTCCAGTGTCCTCTTAGTGGAGCCATAGATTCTCAAAATTCTACTTAAGTTTATTTCTTCCAGAATCAACATCTTGTTAGCCATATGGAAACTTCATCCAACTTCATACTGAATGGTACATCTGTATTCCCCCAATCAAAATAAAATAGCAAGGGAGTTCTCCACTTGTCAGGTAGGGCCTGCAGTCCCTAACCAGCAAGAAGTAGCTACAAAAAGAAAGATCATCTCCCTTCAGCATCCCTTTAAAATTAAATTAAAATTAATTAAAAATTTAAAAAAGGGGGGGAATTAAGCAGGCTAGGGAGATAGGGAATCAATAGAAGGATCTGGAACCTGGCAGAGAATTCCAATGGACTACAATAATCCCCAAGATGCCTGCTAAAAAAACCCCACTCCCGGGATTCTGCTATACAAAAACAGACTTCTTCTGGAGGGAAGGAAATGCCCAAGATATTCCCCAACGACTTGATCATTGGGTCCTCACTGGGGGATTGATAGGTGGGGTGATAAGTCATAACAGAAAATAGATGGAACCCCTCCTCTGCTGTTAGCAAAGAGGAGGAATACTTAATAGTTTAAACAGAAGACTGTGGCTCCTGTGTACACTCCACTCTCTCACCTCTGCCCTGTTCCTGCCCTCTGTGCATCACCATCAACATTTTTTCCTCTACCACAAGGCCACACAAGTAAAACCTGGGCATTTATAATGTATAATAGAGAATTGTAGCCTGTAAATCAACACTCTTTATCACTTTTCGCCCCCTTCCTCTCTACTTGGAACCCCTGAACTATTATTTTCTCCCATTTCTCTTCCCTCCCTACCTGATTAAATTACTGGCTTAATTCACCAAGCATGCTCTGGAAATTTATTTCTACAGCATAACCAAGAACCTAAATAAAATCTGGTAACAATTCCTACAAAATCAGTATAATTATATCCATTTTGTATCTGATAAATTCTTGACACTGGGAGGTTAATTTATTTACTTGAGGACACAAATGGGTAGAAACTGTCAGAGATGTACACAAAATAACTAAATTGATATTTGAGGGGGAAGAGTCATGGGGAAATTTGCACATGTTTTAAGTAGGATTAGAAAATTGTGGAATGGCCTTGAATAGGAAGAGAATAACAGTAAGAGATATTATCCAATATTTTAAAATTTTATTTTCTTTAAAAAAAGGCATTAAGCTAGGCCTGTAAAATACAATCAGAGGACACTGAACAGAAGCATCTGCCTGGACAGAGGGTCCAGGAGGAAATGAGGGAGAATGACAGAAAAGTTCTCCAGAGGAGATTTTGAACTTGTGCTTGTCAGGATTATATCTTTACATCTTATTTGGAGGATATTAGCAGGAACCACAAGAAGGGAAGGACAATGAGAAGGAGTCAAAATAGGAAAGTTTAAATAAAGAAGGCAAATGGAGAGGTAGTTGATCCATCAGGATGTTAAACTCTCTTACCTGGGCTTTCATTTCATCATTTGGAGCATGAAAATAGCCACCAAAGGAAGCTAATATTCATCTGCCAGGTGAAAAGACATGTGGTCCAGTCAACTCAAAGCCAGCTGATGGCCACTGAAGAGCCAGTGAAGGAAATTACAGATGATTAAAATTGAAATTTAGCCTAGTTTTGTAGGGGTCCTAAGAAATATCTACTTGGAGCCTCCTTGTTACTCAGTGTTGCCTCTCTCTTAGACAAATTCTGTATATAAATAAAATATCTTCCCCCAATATAGGATATGACCCCAGAGATGAAGCTGCATGGCACCAAGGGAATGTTATCCAGTAGCAACAAGAATTATACCTGAAAAAAATAAATTGAAGACCTTGACCAAAAGGGGGGAATTTAAAGACAAAATAATTTACATGGCTAAGAGACTTCAAAGTGAGTCAGGAGGCCATTCCAGACATTACATTTAATGCACATCTCATCTGAATCTCATTGACTGCCAAAGTAGATACTACAACAAATATCAGGGCTCCTGAGGGCTCTGGAAACATCCAGACACTGTAGGCATGACAGATAGCTCAGGAGTTTGGTGCCTTGCCAGTGGACCTTACTTTGGAATTTATACTCCCCAGTGTCACAGAGTTGGACTCAGCTGTGATTTCCCTACACATGGCTCTTCTATTCTTCTATTGGAACCTTTAATTAGTACTACAATTTTTAAGTGTACATCCAAAAGACTAAAATATTTGGGTTGTCCATGTGCCAATTGTGCTCAGAATCTTAATGGAGTTGCAACACCTACTCTCTGGTTCATTGGACTCTCCCAAGAAATCTATCAAGGAGGAGATGATTGATAACCAACATAGCAAGGAACCGAGAGTGTCTACAACTGCAAGCAAGAGGGTCTCACACATAAGCTATATGAGACCAAAGAGAAGACCCCCCTCAATTAAAGGTGGATTGGGCATCACCATCCCAGAATCCTCAGCATTGTGGAATGAATGATGGACTAAAATAGACTCAATAGTATTCTACTACAGACTTATTATGATTTTAGCAATGAAAGTATATCACTGATGAGGGGGAAGATGCCACTGGAGATTCTGAGGGTAGAGAGAGGAAAATAAAGGAGTAATACGGGGACATTTTTGGAACTTAGGAATCATCCTCAATGATATTACAAGAACAGAAACAGCCCATTATATATCTTGCCATAACCTTTACAATTGATTGAGAGAGAGTATAACCTACAGTGTAAACTATAATCCATGCTTAATGGCAATGCTGCAAAACGTGTTTATCAATTTCTATGAATATACTACATTAATGAAAGGTGATGCTAATGTGAGAAAAAGTGGGAGTATGGAGAGAAGGGTATGGGAATCCATATATATTTTCTGTAACATGTATTTAATCTAAATATCTTTTAAAAATAAAAAAAATTGTAAAAAAAGAATAAAACAAAATTTCACTTTTGGCAGATTTATGGCTCATCTTATAATTTCATTCTCTCAAAGTCACTATTAAGTGTTTCTATTGGAAGGAAGGAAGGAGGGAGGGAGGGAGGGAGGGAGGAAGGAAGGAAGGAAGGAAGGAAGGAAGGAAGGAAGGAAGGAAGGAAGGAAGGAAGGAAGGAAGGAAGGAAGGAAGGAAGGAAGGAAGGAAGGAAATTGAACCTAAATCAGTCAGTCCACAGGAGACCTGCCAGATAATTGTAAGCCAAGAGTAAACCCAACTGAATGAGTCTAGCTGGCCCATATTAAAATACTACACAGCTACCCATAAACTGAAGAGCTTAAGGTTTATGCTGCTAGGTTTGGGAGTGGTATATTACATGGCAGGAGCTAACAGATAAATTATTTTCTTTTAAATTGTTATCCATACTTTCTGCCACAATATGCTCCACTGCCATGATTTATTTTTCTTCCTATCACTTAAAAATAGCATATTTGATATTTTACATTTTACATATGCATATTATTTCTCCTCAGCAATGCTAAGAGAAAGGATCTTTGCATCTGACAGAGTAACCACTCAATAAATATTTCTTGTTTGTTCGTTTTTATTGTCTTTTTAAAAAAATGACAGAGCACATAAAATGTTACATTAAAAAATATAAGAAATTCCTGTATACCCCACTCCCCACCCCAGCCCCACTCCTCCTATATCAGCATTCCCTTTCATGAGTAAGGCACATTCATTGCGTTTGATCAATGCACTCTGGAGCACTGCCACACTGTGTGGATCATAGTTTACATTATAGTTCACATTCTCCCCCAGTCCATCCTGTGGGTTATGGCAGGATATACAATGCCCTGGCATAAGACCCTGTAATATCATTCCGGACAACTCCAAGTCCCAAAAATGCCCCATATCATACTTCTTCTTCCCTCTCATACCCTCAGCAACTCCTGAGGCCACCATCTCCATATAATGACACATCAGTAAATATTTTTTGAAGTCAATGAATGCCATGGCTTCAATGATTTTTAAAATGTCTCTCACTACTAGTGGTAAAGAGTGGTTATGTGTGTCAGAGTGTTTGGTGTATTCTCCTTAGATGTGATGACATATTTGGTTAAAATAAATTTCATCCACCATTGTACTTAAAAAGCAACTTCAGAAATAATTCTAGAATGTATAGAGTATATCCACTTTTATACTGAGATTAAAGTTTTAAATAAGTTATCCAAAGTGTTGAGGTCATAGCAGATTGGAGAAACATGAATTCACTAGTAATGCCCAGGGCATTATTAGAAAGAAAGTGTTCAATTGATGAAAAAGTTCAGGAGGAATGTTTTCACATATTTTTAAAGTGATAAAGATGAAGAATTAGAAAGTTGCCTTGAAGGAATGAGAAAAGCTGAAAGAGGTGGAGGAAAAAAATTCTTTACAAAAGCAGGCAGATTTTCAATTATTCTGTGAGTATTTGAATATAGACTCTTTTTGTTTGACAGGCTATGAAATGAGTCAGCTTTCATAAGAGGCTTTTATTACAAGCTTCCACTTTTGAAGCTGAGAAAAATGTCTAATTTGACGCATCACCAGGCAATACTTTCTTCGTAAAGACTGATTGCCAGCGACTCTGGACTCCTCTGTCACATGACAAGGAATTTAGCAGCATCTCCTTGTCTCTTCCTTCTCTTCTAGGTTTTGTTGCTTTCACATTCCTGCTGACATGACTTTTTCTTTCTTTGAAACTCATTCTCTTAAAAAAAGACTACAGTTAACTGAATGAGACTCACAGTGGACCAGGCATTAACTGAAACTTTCTACCTACAATAGTTAACACACACAGAGAGGATTAACTTTAAGATCATACTTAACTGAGGGTTGGACTGCCTGAGACAATCAAATATACATATATTCCCTTAAAAATCATTTTTTCTTTTCTACACAGATGAAGATAACAATATTTGGTTATGTTGTAAAGAATAAACTTGTATATTTGTCACTTCAAACATATGGGATTATGATGAAGTAAACACAGATCTTTTAGGAATATGGAAAACATTTAAATTTTGGAGAGATTTATTGTTCAACCATTTTATAAGAGAACTATACAATCAGTGCAAAATATCACAGGATTAGGAGGCATGGTGGAAAAAATTATATCCAAACAAAGATCAGCGTATTTCAATTAATCAGCATGTTCCCCTATAACATAAGTACTCTTCAATGACTGAGTATATTACATGTATTCAGAATTATTATTTTATGCCATTAAGAAATTAAATAGTTATCTAAAGGAAAAAACGGATGATAGAGTATCGAATCCAATCGCCTTATTTGATACTATAAAGAGAGGCTTGGATGGAAAAGAGAATCCATTGAAGTAAAGTGTAAGGGAGGAAAATTACCTTCCATGGGGGAAGTTTTGAATATCAAGGATCAAAGATATAATCTTGGGAGGTCCTGAGTTGGAGGATGATGGGGACAAGGAAGAATATTGAAGAAATAAGAAACCAAGATGGCAAATTATTCAGCATTAAGTAGCCAATCTGAAGAGAATCAATCCACCAGGGTGTAAAGCTTACTAGAAGCTTGCCTATAGGGTAAGAGACAGAAATTTATTGGGCCCATGATTTGATCTGCCCATGAAAAACACACAGGTTTCTTCAGTACAAACCCTTAAAAGATGCAGCTCAGACAGATGGAGGAAGCATGTTCTGGTCTGTGTGAGGAGGAAGCAGCTGGTACTGCAGGACTCAGTGTCCTACAGCCCTAGGAGGAGGTTTGTGCTCGAGGCTGAAGCACTGTGGGAGGATAGCCATAGCCATGCTGACAGTAATAATCTCCCAAATATTCAGGCTGAACTCTGTTGATAGAGAGAGTGAAATCTGACCCAGAGCCACTGCCACTAAATCAATCAGGGACTCTAGATGGCTGGGATTACATAAGTAGAAGAGCAGTTTAGTAGCCTGTCCTGGTTTCTTCTGGTACCAGGCTAAGTTGTTGCTCACATTCTGACTAGACTTGCACTTGAGGGTGACGGTCTCTTTTGAAGATGCAGCCACAGAGCCTGGAGACTGAGTCATCACGATGTCCCCACTGGCACCTACAGTCAGAAAAGAACATTGATCATACAATGATTCACAAATGTATAAAATATGTATCTAAATGTATCTGTTCTTATTTATCATATATAATCAGATCTGCTTTAAATGAACTGATTTATTCCCTCTGCATAGTAAAATCATTCTCTAAACTTATAAAGATTTTTCCCTTCTAAACCTCTTACCTGAGACCCAGAACAACAGGAGGAAGAGGAGTTGGGGCTGTGACATCATCGTGCTCACCCATCTGATGCACTCAGGCCCCATTTCCAGGGAAAGTGCAGTAATAGAGCTCTGAGCAGACAACCAAGTCCGCAAATTATTAGAGAGTATAAAGGGAAACATAACTGTGCAGTGAGTTGTGAAGATAGACAAAAAATGGAAGGAGAAAAAAATATCATAACCAGAGGAAATGCAATTATATCCCTGAAAAAGAACTTGAAATCAATTTAAGACCCCAATTGTAAACAAAGATCAAAAAAACTGACAAATTATAGCATTTCATTTCCAAATATACTCTTCCAAATGAGCAATAAGCATCTTGAAAGCATAAATTGATTCTGTAGTAGAATATATGCATCTGTAAATGTACAATTTCAGAACTTAATTGAATCTATTAAATATGGTGCCAAAACCTGTGAAATATACTCATATCATTGGATAAATGAAGCTGTAGTACACCAATCTATTTTAGTCTATTCTGAATTTTAAATAGATATTTGAAATTCTTCTTGAAGATCCCAAAGACACTTCCATATATCCAATACAAAAAAACTGTATTCCCTTCAACACAAACACTATCTCTTGAAATGAGTCTCCAGATGCTTACAAGTCACCCTTAGCACTGTAATCCACCACTTTCTGAAATCACTGACGTGATTACCAACCACCATGGCCACTGTCTCTGCATCAATGATACAATTTCAATTGCTAGAGTCGCAGTATTTCTACAGTAGAATATTAGTAATTTCACACTAATCTATATTTTATTCTTCCATCACGTGGACCTTGGGATGGTGATGTCCACTCTACCTCTAAATTAAGAGGGGTTTAGATCCCACATGTCTGATGGATGCAATTCTCCTGCTTGGAGTTGCAGGCACTCTCGGTTCCCTGCTGTGGTGGCTGACCGTCCTCACCTCCCTATTAGCTGACCTGTGCAAGTCCAACAAACTGGAGAGTAGGGGCTGAAACTCTGCTGAGGCTCAGGGACCAGCTGACACATGGGCAGTCTAGAGATTGAAGTCTCCTAGGTATACACCAACCCCAGCACAAACCACAGGTCAGTAAAAGTGACAGAAGCAATGTGTAGAATGTTCACATTTGAGTCCAAATCCATCACACTCAGGAACACAAATTCCAAAGTAGGGCCAACTGACAAGGAACTGAAATCCAGAACCAACTGTCTTGACCGTAGAACCTGTATGTGTCTGTAGCCCTCAGGAGCACCAGTACCTGGATTGCATCTATTTTGGCTTTCTCTAGGATCCTGCTAAGGCGTGCATAAGCATGCCTGCTCTGATGAACCTCCTGACTCTTTCTTGAAGATTCTTAGCCATATAAACTCATTTGTCTTTACCAATTCCTCTTTGCATTCAAGGTCTTTTTCTAGTTGCATCACAAGTTAGTGATTGGCAATAATTCCTTGGCACCAGAGAAGCCACAGGTGTTTTTGAGCGTTGGGGGAGAGAAGAAGAGATGTGATGTGGGGGAATTTTTGAGACTTGGAGTTGTCCTATATGATATTTCAGGGACAGATATTGGACATCATATATCTTGCCACAACCCACCGAATGGCCTCGGTTTGAGTGTAAACTCTAATATAAACTATAATCCATGCTTTGCAGCAGTGCTCCAATATGTATTCACCAAATGCAATTAATGTGCCACAATAATGAGGGAGGTTATTGATGTAAGAAGTGGGGGAATGAAGTGTGGAGTATTTGGGAACTTCTTATATTTTTAAATGTAATGTTTTTTTTGTGATCTATGTATCTTTAAAATTTTTTTATTAAAAAAAAGAAAAAGCATATCTGAAGAAATAATGTCCGACAAATTCCCAACCCCTATGAAGGACATAAATATCAATTCAATACCAAGAAGGACAATGCACCCCTAACTGAATAAATTCAAATTGACTTACCTCAAGACACCCACTATTCCCAAATGACAAATATCACAGCTAAAGAAAGAATTCTGAAGGGAGCAAGAGAAAAGCAAACCATCACATACAAAGGAAACTCGATAAGATTAAGAGCAGACTTCTAATTAGAAACTATGGAGGAGAGAAGAAAGTAGTATGATGTTTTAAGATACTGAAGGAGAAAAACTGCCAGCCTAGAATTCTGTATCCAGCAAAGCTGTCCTTCAAAAATGAGGGTAAGTTCAAAGTCTTCACAGACAGCAAAAACCCATAGAATATGTTAACAAAAAGACAAATTTGCAAAAGATACTAAAGGGGGTGCTGCAGCCTGTATAAGGTAAAAATAAAAGGGCCAGATATTTGGGGGAAAAGTAGTAATTAGCAGACGTGAAGTGTAACACCTCTACCTTGTGGTAATAAGTAAAATGACTTCTGCTCCCAGGATCTGATAGAGCAGGATCTTCATTTATTCCTACACAAAACCAATAAAATGTACACAATTATTAAAATAAAAATATCATAAACACATCTAGGCATAGAAGATTATATTATGAGCGAGTAAAGCAGAACCCTCTGACCTCATAAAAAATTCATTTTACTGGGAGGGGCACATGATAAATAAATAAATAACATTCTGCAGCCACTACTGTCCTGCTTCTCTGAGATTTCCCCCCTATAGCGGTGCTGTTACTCAGGAAACGCAGAGAAATGTGACCCTAGGTCTATTTTATGGCCAACCCTCTGCATAAACAGTCAGAGGAAAAGAGAAAATTGGGACAGTTTAACAATTTTATACAGAAAAAAATATCTTCTCTAATGAGATTAACTTTTCCTGTAAAGAAACTTACTTAATGTCCACAAAATATTTTCCTTTAAGTCGAATTTCCCAAGGCATGTATTGGTCCAATTCTAATTAATAATAAGTTCATTTTCTGTAGTTTGTCTCCTTCAGTGCCCATTAACTTAGGAGACGGTCCCCTCCCAGCATTTAGTAATGGTGCGGCACAGACCCCTATCATCTCGGAAGGCATTCCTCCTCCTCAACAATCCACCATGTTCTTGCTCCAGCATGTATTTGGGTTTGGAAGATGCTAATAATTTCTTCAGATTTGCTCTTTACCCCCATGTTTTACTTTTGCTCTTCCATGAAGTTACCTTTAGCATACATACATAATTTTACTTATTTGACTTCAATTTTTACTACTTAATTGATAGGTTTCCTGCTTCATTACAAAATAATCTCCTTCCACACTTACCCACATTAGTTATGGATGACATGATGATAAGGCAGGATGTTTCACGTAGGGTAACTGGCCGAGAGGGTTCCACCCAAAATGTGGGATAAGGAAAAGTCCTCTCTGAATATGGGATATTTGGGCTCATGTTTGAATAGAGTGGGATGGCCTTCAAAGGTCATGGGAGAGCACTTCAGAGGGGTAGGCTAGACAGTTGGACCTGGCCCTGGGCACAGGGGAGGTGCGAGGTTGCACTGAGGGACCCAGGGTTCTGGAGCAGCTGCCGTAGCCCACAGTAGGATGCGGCCCAGAGAGGACCCAAGCCCAGGAACCCCCCGGGCTGACCAAATTCCTGACTGTGAGCAGTCAGAGTGCCCTATCCACAAGGTTACAAATGAAGATGATGGAGATGGCTTTGTCTGGCCTGAATAACAGCAAACTGGTGGCCATGCTCTGAAGACACACAGTGACCTGGCCCAGGATTCTTGTTTGGCTTCTGCTTTGAAGTCCACGGGCTGTCAAGTGTGGCTGCTTCCTCCTGGACCCACAGACCCTGATGCATGAAGAATTTTGAGATTGTGCACCAAATGGAGTTTGGACATCTTTGGAGATGATTTCAACCAATGGACTAGGAAGGAGTGTGTTTGCCCATTTGAAGATGCAGCATCACTGCCTCCAGCTTTGCTCCCCATCTGGAGAAATGCTGGGAATGGGTGAACAACAGCTGCATTGCAGCCTCCAGTTTGCCAATAGCAACAGTAGGAACAAGTCTGAAAGTGACCATGTGGACGATGATGGCATCAATGGCAATGATGGGTCCTGTGGCTCGAGAAGAAAGCTAAGAAGAGAAAGTCAGTAAGAACCCCAATTCCTCTTGATCTAAGTCTTTAGAACACAAAAACATTGAGTTTAGCAATCCAGGTTCTTTTAAGCATCATAACTCCACTGGGATGAGCTATGAGACCATGGGGCCAGAGGAACTGTGATGCCTGCTTACCATGCAATGTGGGGTGATTTCTGAGCATACCAAGAAGATGTGAACAAGGTCCTTGGGCTGTCTCCAGCACACATATGGGTAGTGGCGAGCTGTGTGGATTTATTTCCTGGACCCTCAGGCAACCTTCTGGAGGTCAGAGCTCCTTAGACAATGACAAATCTTTTTTTTTTTTAATTAAAATTATTTATTTTTACGAATTACATTCAAAAAATACAAGGTCCCAATCAACCCCACCGCCCCATCCCCCACTCCCCCCACAGCAACACTCTCTCCCATCATCGTGAGACATCCACTGCACCCAGTAAGTACATCTCTGAACATCACTGCACCCCGTAGTCAATGGTCCACATCATAGCCCACACTCTCCCCCGTTCCATCCAGTGGGCCCTGGGGGGTCTACAATGTCCTGTAATTGTCCGTGAAGCACCACCCAGGACGACTCCACGTCCCGAAAACGCCTCCACATCTCATCTCTTTGTGACTGGCAGCCAGGCCCTATCAGCTGGCTTTAGGGGGATGATTCCTCTGAAATCTCACCCTCTGATAGGGGCTTCTCTAAGACGAGTGAGAATCAGGGATGGGGTCTAGATACCAAACAACCCTGAGCCAAGGAAATCCAAGAAAAAGAAATCCCATTTGAGCATGGTAGGGACTGCTTCCAGCCTGGGTTCAACAAGAAGAAAAAGCCAAATCAACCAGCACCCCCAATGACCAGCATCGATGATGACATTAACTGACCTGGTGCAAGGTCTAGCCTTTGGCTGAGCAGAGCACTCTCTCCCCACCCCACACTGGGGTCATAGCCTGGCAAATGGACAGCCGGTAGGGGTTTGGGCTGGGAAGCCTGATCGGTCAGGCAGGCAGAGGATCCAATTATGTATGCCTTGGGGTTGACAGGATCCTCTGCAATGAAACATGACCCCTTGGCAAGCAGGACTCAGACAAAGACATTTTGTGCCTTGCACATATGTGTGGTGTGGAGCTGGTTTTCTTATTAAATCTGTGAGTTCCTGAATGTGCAGGTAGGTCAGGAGCCTGACCTTGGCACTGTGGTAGGGAACTGCCTGATCCATACCCCAAGCACTGGACTAAGCCCTGCCGAGGGGCACTGAGACCACCCGGAGGCTGTGGGCTAGAGGCTGAGCCTAGAGGGCCCTCCCCGAGCTGCCCTCAGCCATGTGAAAGGGTCCAGTGCTTGGATATGAGGGGCAGGGCTGGGCAGTGCCCTGTCTGTGTGCAGAATCTTATCAATTGCCCCCAGCCCCAGGGCGAGGCAAGTGCAGAGTACTGTGTGCTGAGGTGGGCATCCAGACCTGCCTCCACCTTCCCTGCCCTTCACAGGGGCTGCCCCTTCCCCTCATGGGTCCTCTTGGCAACAGGAACTGTCCTTTGGTTGGGTGCCAGGAAAGGGCTTCCAGCCTCTGCAGCTTCAAGGAATGGGAAAGGGAAGGGTGGGAAGAGGAAGCTGTGTATCAAAAGCACTGCCCCCTATCCCTCCTCCCGGACCCAGAGGTGGTGAGGGTGGGGCCCCAAGGTGAGAGGGGGAACTGTGCTACTTTATTTGAAATGTATACCAGGCTCCATGGTTTTCAATTTCCATCTTTCCTACACCAGCTACGTATTGTCCACGCTGTATCCTATCATGAGTCTTAGTTTGTGGGGAAGTTCTGTACTAGTTTCCATGGTCAGTGGCTTTTCCTTCCATGTATCACTCCTCCCTTCCCCCACCCTACCTGCCCAGCGGTCACCCACCTGACAATACCTCATGCTGGGGTGATTGGGGGAGGGTGGGGCTCACGGAGTCCTGTGGTCTTGAGATGCACATGTCATCCATCTTGTACAGGTAGCTCATTTGTAAACACTCTATTTCTCTGCCCTCATGACTGCTGGAGTAAATAAAATCCATTGGTTAAAAAAAAAAAAAAAGAGGGAGGGAGGGAGAGAGAAAAGAAAAGAACATGACTTGAGTGATGAAGGACTGGATATTTAAGACAAAAGAATCTTTGTGCAAAAGTGGACAGGGGCCTGATCTGAGGGGAACATTAATTCGATGAAAGTTTGAAGTATAGGATAAGTACTGTGAGAATCCATGGAACAAGACTGAAAATTAATTTTTGTTTTTTGCAGATATTTCTGCATCATTTAACAAGCAATAACACTCAGAGGATGCAGAAAGTGTGAAAATCATTCTCATTTCAGGGCTAGCTGGGACATTCACTCTTCTATCCTCTTCTCTGAAGTCATGGAATGATTTTAAAAAGTGAAATATTCCCAATGCTCCATACCACCAAAGATCCAATTGAAGCTCAATCAATATTTGGTAAAGGATTTTAAAAAAAGACATAGTGTTAAGGAGATAATCTAAAACACCTGGGAACTCTTACTCCCTGGTATATCCACACTTTCTGACAGCTGTTGAAACATTAATTCAGGTCCTTCTGTGAAGTGATTTTGCACGTATCATTAAATCTGTTGATTTTAATAAGGGGAGCCCATTAAATCTTGGTGTACCTGTCTGGGACAAAGAGCTCAGTTAGATTCATAGATAAGTAGGACATGAAATGGAAGAATATATATGTAGTTGGTTGCAGAGATTGAGGGGGCCATGTGGCAAGGAATGTGGGCAGGCTCTAGGAAGAGAGAGCTGACAGTCAGCAAGGACATGGGATCTCAGCACTGCCACCTGAGAAACTGATTCTGCCAAACCCCATGAGCTTGGAAGAGAACTCTGTGCTCTAGACAGAAGGTAGCCGCATTGACTTTGTGAATTTAGCCTTGTAGGAACCTGAGAAGAGAAACATCCAACTGGACCTTGACTCTTGACCTATAAAACTCTGATGTGATAAATTGCTAATTAGATATGAAAAGATGGAAAACTACTATAAATACATATATATGAAAAAGAACTCCATACTAAAAGGAAATCATTAATCCAAATAGAAGAATTATCACCCCATTTAGCTCATAGTTAAATGATGCTGACATCTTTCTCATGCAAGGTGGTGTGCTTTATGCCCCTTTTACCCACAAATGACTTCCTGACATGTGACCACAGCCACAGGATCAGAACTGAATACTCTTCTATGAAAATACAAGTAAGAGCAGTATTAGCTTTGAAGATGGCCAGGATTTATTCCCTCTGGTTTATATGACCATGTTCTTTGCAACTGGAGAAAGTTTAGGCAGGGCTGGGGTAAGAGGGGGCAGTGACCTGGGCACATCCTGGGTAGACCCTAATCCCACTGCTGCCTGCACATTTGCTTAAGAGCCTGGACTGTTCCAGAGTCCTAAATGGGGATGATTCCTTCTACATGGTATATCATGGCAATTTTGCATTTTTGTATTGACTACAAAAAACAAAACAAAGCAACATATTTTTCTTCCATTTGTTTTAGAATGTATAACTTTAAGTTTTTGATTTAATATTGTATACTCCTGTTGTTTAAATGACAAAACTTATTAGTACATTATAGATTAAATCAACTTGGCAACTAAATTTCCTCAGCACAGCTCACACAACCCCAAGACCTAACCTCAGAGCACTTGACACAAGTGCTCCTGTTGGAGACATAAAATCAGGCTGAGAGAGATAAGACCCAATTCACATGTAACCAGATCTAACATGCTTCACGGTTCTCAAACAATTCTACATAATCTATGGAATTCTTGTTCCCATTATATATACAGCCCCAATGAATGAGCTCAATCAGTTTGGCCATGAATGAATGAATGTAAAGAGTTAGGAAAATCTTAATAAAGAGGCAAAATTAACATTTAAATTTGAAATGAGATTTGTCGCCAAATGCATAGAATATTGATGTGAAGAATAAAATATGGTGCTATTCCCTTAAAATGTGAGCACTGCATTAGTAGTGACCATGACATTATTCTGTGAGGTCACACGATATTCCTGCAACAAATTCATAGAAACATAACGCATGTGGGGTGTCCTGGATTGAATTCTGGAGAAGGAACAGGATAGCAGTAAAAATTTTGTTAAAATTGAATGAAGCTTGAAGTGCACTGATTAATACTGTATTAAGTAAACATCTTATCTGACAAATATACCATGATTATGAAGGATGTTAACATTAGGGGGAAGTGGGTGAAGGTGTGCAGGAACTCTCAGGACAAACTTGAAACTTTTACATGAGTCTAAAATTATTCAAAAATAAAAATTTATTAAACCAAACACATGGAGAGATACCTCAGTATAGGTGAGTGAACATTGTATTTGACCAAGTGAGGTTTGAAAAGATGAAGCCATGTAAAATAATCCTACTCTAAAGCCAGACCCCATCAGGAGTGATATTAAAACTCATGCTCCAGACATTCAGCACCTCACGTGGCAATAAGAGCTGCATGACTTGCAATAGTGCTCCTTGGAAACCTGATTTTCCTTAGCTCTTTGGACCCTTTGGTGAAAACAATCCTACTTTAGAAAAGACTCTCTAAATGGAATGAATTTCTAGATCTATATATTCTGCGCAGATTCTTTGTTAAACTGAATCTTCCCAGGGACAGTGAAGTTGTGTTACTGACTTCCTTTTCCCACCTCATGCTCACAATCACCCTTAACTGCTTTAGTAGGATAAGTGAGCACTCATTCTTCTTAAGTTGGCATTTCCATGGGATCCAAACTTGTGCGGCAAGAAATGCAGAGATTTTTGACAGCCCCTCATGAGTCAACATAGAGGAAGTCAATGACTCTAGAAACTGACAACTCTCCTGTGATGCCAAATATTTCACACTCAACAAACTGAAGGAAGATCTACTTGAACTGTCAGCCTAAATATTCCAACTTTTAATTATGGAATTTCAAAATTCATAGCTCGAGTCCACATAGTTCACTTTTTTCTCATCAGACTTTTAATAGCAACTTGGTTAAATACTTTGCTTTCAGTATTTGCAACAAACTAAATACTACAAGCGCAATCCTTCCCACTTCATTGAATAATGTAAACTACAAGGTAAACCAATATCCATGTGGTGCAGCAGTGCTCCCAAATGTATTCACCAAATGCAATGAATGTTCCATGATGACGAAAGAGGGTATTGATATGGAAGGATTGGGGTGAGGGGGGTGGGGGAGTATATGAGGACCTCATATTTCTTGAATGCAACATTTAAATAAATAAAGAGGGAAAAATAAATTTTAAAAATTCCCAACTAATTTTGAATATAATTTGGACAAATTTTACAAGATTTCTTTAAAAATGCCATTAAAATTGAGGATACCTAGGTTAATTTATGTATATCATCAAAAGCTCTAAATTTCTGAAAATTAACCTATAATTAGCAGCAAACAGATTAGGTATGGAATGGATTATTTTGTTTTTATTCAATATCAAAATTGTCTAAGTTCCTATTCAGTTACTCTCTGTGTGCATGTGTGTGCACATACGTATAGACCTGTGTGGTTAAGCAATATAATATGTACATAAAGCATCTGTAAATTTTTATCAACAGAGTTTCTCTTTGAGTTAGTGCAATAGCACAGGTTTCCTGGATACAAGTATAAAGAACTTCCTACCAAAATCAATTAACAGAAAATCTTATCATCTTTGCTTTACTAATTTAGAAAAAAATTATTCTTAAACTTTACATTGCTGACATTTGTGTTATCATTACCGCACAGGTTGATCAGTTGCCTTCAAATACTGAATTTTTACCTGAATTTACAGTAGTCTTTCCTTTGATTGTGTTTCCTCTCTCAATTTTATTTATTTACTTTTAATTATCTTTTTTTAAAGTTACTAGATTGCACAAAACTTACAATAAAATTTATGAGGTTCCCATATAACCTATTCCCCACCTCCACCCTTATCATTTGAGTAAACTGTATTTTCTGAAGATACATAAATCACAAAAAAATGTTACATTAGAAAACATAAGATTCTGCGTGATGGAATTGGACTCAGAGGGGATCTCTTTTCACAAGACTTGCATGCTACTTTATTGGAATTGTAGTCGGTGCTGGGATTTGAATCTCTGGACTGATAATATGACACCCAGGCCCAGAGCCTCAACAGACTTCAGCTCCTACACTTTGATTTATTGGACTTACTCCACTCAGCTGACATGGAGTTGAAGAAGGTCAACCACCACAACATGGAGCCTAGAGTGTCTACAACTGGAAGCGGGAGGAGTGCATCCAGTACCCATATGGAATCTAAGCCCTCACTTGACATAGATGTGCAATGGACACAACCAATCCAATGTCCACAGAGAAAATGTGGAATGGGTGTGGGAACGGTAGCCATGGTGGCTGCTGGGTGTGGGGAACGGGAGGAAGAGATGAGATGTGGAGGCGTTTTCGGGACGTGGAGTTGTCCTGGATAGTGCTTCACGGACAATTACGGGACATTATAGATCCCCCCAGGGCCCACTGGATGGAACGTGAGAGAGTCTGGGCTATGATGTGGACCATTGACTATGGGGTGCAGTGATGCTCAGAGATGAACTTACCAGGTGCAATGGATGTGTCATGATGATGGGAGAGAGTGTTGCTGTGGGGGGAGTGGGGGGCAGGGGCGGTGGGGTTGAATGGGACCTCATATTTTTCATAATGTAATTTAAAAAAAATAAATAAATAATTAAAAAAAAAGATTTCAATGAGAATAAAGCATGTGTTGTGCTGAAAAAAAAAAAAATAAGAAAACATAAGAAGTTCCCGTCTACCCCCGCTCCCCCCTCCACTCTTCCATCATCAGCAGCCTCCTTCATCATTGTGGTACATTCACCCCACTTGGTGAACACAATTTGGGGCACCACTGCACCCCACGGTTAATAATTTACCCTGTAATTCCACTGTCCCCGTACATTCCGTGGGATATATATTCAGCAGGATATATAAAGTCCAGCATCTGTCCCTGTAATAGTAGTCTTAATAATAGGAGATATTTGGCTTCAGCAGAATAAATTTTCTTAAGTTTTGTTTTGTTTTTTTGTCCTTCCCTCTTCCCCCCAGAAATGATGCCTACCCAGAACTTTAGAATGTGAAATCGGGTCACTGCAGATGGAATTACAGTAAGATGAGGCCGTCCTGGAATAGGGGACCAAATCCAGGGGCTGGTGTCTTTCTAAGGAGGGGACGTGGAGACTCGGAGCCACGGAGGAGGGCGGCGTGAAGAGGGGCAGAGAGGCAGGGGCCCCACGCCAGGCACCGCCCAGGACTGGAGCCCCCGGGCAGGGAGGGGCTCTCCTCGCAGCCTCGAATGCGCTGGTGCTTTCGACATCTGGATTATGGACCCCGGCCTCCAGAACTTTGAAGAAGACGCCCTTGGGGTCGCTGGGGCGCTCCTGCAGGCGTCCCCGCTGTCCAGGTGCGGCCCAGGCCCACCTGAGGCGGTGCAGGTGCGCTGGCCACAGGGACCCCAGGCCCCGGCCTGGATCTGGCGCAGAAATGCCTGCAGGGTCCGGGCCACTGCGTCAGAGTCAGCGTCACACCTGAGAGGCACATCCTAAGGGCGCTGCTGGACCTGTTGTCCGGGCTCCCACAGGAGGGGTGGGTCCTCGGGTGGCGCAGTTGGGGACAAGGACTCCCGCACTCCCTGCAGCTGCCAGGTGCGCACTTCATCCTCCTGGGGAGCCCGGGCCCGCAGGGCGCCCACCGGACCTGGAGGAGTGGCCACGTGATGGACTGCGGGGCCGCGACGTGGCCCAGCCCAGTGGGATGACCAAACTCAAGGACGACCAATGCGGACCGGTCCATCTAGACAGATACTAAAAATATGGTGAAAAATGAAATCAGTATTGAATTAAACTGTTTTCCAAAGGAAGCATCTGGGGTTATTGATGTAAAATAGACATCACTGAACTATTTGCAAAATAATTATTGTCCTCATGGAGGGGAAAAAAGTCACTTTACGTTTCATACTTGTGCACACACACGCACACAAAACACGTGGAATTAAAGCTAAGAAAAATTAATTTAGAAGAACTCCCATTTGATCTAAATGAAATGTCATGTTTCAGATAGACTTAAATAAACCTTAAGGAAATACATGTGGTAAATTGATGTTAAGACTAGTGCTATAAAAATAAATTTACCTGAGAAACAGGTAATGTGTGTTCACTAATGTGTGTTCTGGTTTCAGTTTGAATAGCCTTCACATCACACAGTAAATGTCAATAAAATTGTAGTGGAAGGTATACAATTGTTATCATCTACTTCTTGTCACACAGAAAGTCAGTAGTTAATTTTTCCTTTAGCGTTCACTTTTATTTTCTGTTTTTATTGCAGCCACACACAAAAAAAATGCTTGTGAAGTAAAACACTGGTATGAAACTATAAAAGAGACATGATTTATGTACCCTCCAGTAAATGACAGAGCTGCTTTAGCAAGAGAATTTACATTTCCCTCTATTACTTCCATGACAGGGCTCCTGAAACTCTTTTCCAGCAAATATTTTATGTTTCCCTAACCTGTTATTTTCAATGTTTTACGATATTTACACCAAGTCCAACCTGGCATCTTTGTGTATCAAGCTGGACATAGAACAGACCAAGTCCAGTGTACCTAAGAGAATGGAGGGACAGAGGCGTCCAATATTTCACCCATTTTCTTCTGAGACTAGATAGAGTTAGCTTTACCAAGATGAAAAGAAAAAGGGGCATGAAAGCAAGAATGATTATTACAGATCTCTGGCAGATTTAACTACAAGATAAAGCTTTGTTCTCTATGCAGGGATATCATTAAGATCATAGGAGAATCCAGAAGCAAAAAATAAATAAACAAAAGATCACTAAAACCATCAAGTTATCATTAAAGTTACCTATTGATAACACCTTCTGAGATAAATAAAAAATCTGAAACAAGTTTAAAATGGAAAGTACACTACAACAATTTATATAAAGCCAGACATTTTCAGACACTCTTCAAGAGATAAGGTGGACAAGTACAAGAAGAAGCCAAACTATGAAAGTTTACCAAAGGTTACACAATCAAATAATTTCATCCCAAATTAGCTGCATATCAGAATCAGGTGGCAAACTGGTTGAAAATATGAATCTTGAGACACATTTGGACAAACTGGTCAGAATTCACAGAATTGGACATTAAGATTCTGTTCTGAGAAAAGTCGCCATAACTATGCCCTGTCTGCACAAGTCCATTAATGGGCATTTAGAAACTAGCATTGAAATAAATAAAGCATAACATGATAATTATTAATTTACTTAATAGTGAAGTAATAAAACCATGTAATTTTGAAATTACAACTCTATCTCTGATTTTATTGTGATCTTGTTAAAAAGCAAGATGGACCAGAGTTTTCAAGAGAAGAGCATGAAAAAATAAGTTACATCAAATTCTAGTGGATTCTGAAATGTGAAGATATATTTTTGATACAGTAAAGACTCAGGACAAAACAGACTAAGAAGAAACAGCACTTGTGAAGCTAGAAAATGAAGGCATTGCCCAAATAAGGTCTAGGTGCCAGTCACTGCACAAACATGGATAGATTCACTAAATCTCACAACAGTCCTACAAAACTGATACAATTATTATATCTGTATGCAGCAGAATAGTGAAATATCTTCATTTCCCTGGGCCAGAAAGTGTCAGAACTGTAAAAAATAAGATTCATACTTTAGGGATCCTGGTCATAGAGAAATCTGTACTCATTTATAGATAGTTGTATTTACAAATAGAATGGTTATTAGTAGGAGTATGAAAGAGAGATGACTGCCTATCTTTTGTGCATTGCTTTCTTTTTTAAATAAATCAATTTTATTGATACATACAAATAAGGCATAAGTCCGTCCAACATGTATGATCAATGGTCATTGGTAAAAATGATATTTATTCAGATTTTTGCACATTGGTCTTGTATCCTAACATTCTACTGCAATCGTATATTAGCTCTAGAAGGAAGAAATATTCATGACAATTATATTCCTTGTTTCTGTAACTGGACAATGGTTGAAGTTCGTATTCATCACCGCCTTCTTCCATTACCCATCCAATGCTTCCTTTACCCTCAGCAAGCCCCTCAACTGGCCATGGTTCTTTCTCTGATGGGATGACTCAAGAGTTTGTTCCTGAAGCTTCTGCACCATTGATAGTCCTGCCTGAATTCAGTCGTTGCAGTTTTCCATTGACTTTAATAAGAGGGCTAGGTAATATTAAGAGATTCCCTAGGTGATCCCCTGTCTTCCAGGTAAACTCTTCCTTACCGCCATGATGTAGGAGCATTGCTAATTCCTTTTGATAGGCTCAATCACCTCAGCCAGTACAGTAATTCCCTTCTTTCCCTTTTGATTCAGAGACAAGGAGAGACCAATGTAGGCAAGTGGCAGTCTTAATTTGCAGATCAATTTAACCTTTTTTGTGTTTCCAGGTGGAAGCCTTCCTCCTTTTGGAACTAAGTCCTGAAGCCGAGCATAAGCTTGCAGGGACAGGAATCCAAAACTTTTCTGGTGGATCACCAGGGGTAATTGTGAGTGATGCCACTCCCATTTCCACACCTGGATTCCTGGATTGAGAATCCTGGCTATGGGAGAAATAGCACCATAGAATCAATGCTGATTTAGAGAATAAAAAGCTTTCTGGCAAACACTGCTCCAGCCCTGCAATGTACTGTCACATAATTGAAAAGGTAATTGAGTCCTCATAGGATCAGTCACACAAGTGGAAGAGCCCTGTATTTGTGTGTGTGTGTTTATCTTCCATCCTCTGTCAATGAAAAGTCAGGTCATACATTAACAGGCAATTATTATAGCTTAGTGCACTGAAGAGTACCAATCTGGTAGTAGTTTGCAACTAGTGTTTGTTAAATAAATATATGAATAAAAGGACAAATAAATAACAGCATCACATCTGTCAAGTTTATTTACAATAAAACAATTCAAAACAATTAACTGAGTCATTTTGGATTTTTTCAGCAATTTCATAAATTAGCAGAAGTGAAACGAGATTAGTTTAACCTTAAATATTCTGGGGAAATAAATTTTGATAAAGAGTAATGCTGCCAAATATGACAAATATTTTAGGGATGAGTGGTCTTCGATGAAACAACAGAAGTGCACTGGGTTTAAGCAAAGCAAAAATGAAAGGACAAAACGAACATAATTTGTTTACAGATTTCATCATCAGTTAGGAGAGCATAGAAATATGTTGGGAGTTAGATGGCATTTACATAGTCTGGGACATGACAAAAATATAAAGATGTGATCCCACTCCAACCACAGATGGACACTCCTGATGGCACCATCAGTGCTGGATACCAGTCATGAGACACTGGAGGTTAAAGAATCCACTGCTGCCATCATGGGGGAGGATTCTGTCTGAAACATTTTAGACTCAAAGATGCATGTTAGAACGATTTCTACATGTTTTATTTCTGAAACTAGCAACTTTAAAATGGGTGCTAAAATGCAATTAATTTGGGAAGCAGATATAGCTCAACTGATAGAGCATCCGCCTACCATATAGAAGGTCCAGGGTTCAATACCCAGGGCCTCCTGGTCTGTGTGGTGAACTGGCCCATGTGCAATGCTGCATGTGCAAGGAGTGCCACACCATGCAGGAGTGCTCCCCATATAGTGGACCCCCACACACCAGGAGTGCACCTAACAAGGAGAGCAACCCCTCATGAAAAAAAGCCCATAAGTCAAGCTGACACAGCAAGATGACACAACAAAAAGAGACACAGATTCCTGGTGCTACCAAGAATGCAAGCAGAAACAGGAACACACAGCGAATGGGCACGGAGAGCAGACAGCAGGGGATAAGTGAGATAAATAAATTAAATAAATCTTTAAAAAAATGTAATTAATTCTTTCCAACTCAGTGTTGTTAGAGAATCCAAGACAAGAGGTGATCTCTTCCCACATATTAAAATATAAGTAAGGAAAGACCAGCTTATAAGATTTTCAACCTTAACACTGAGCTCTAAGAATTTCACCTTTATCTTCATTGGTTCATTGAAGCACCATCCCTCAGCCAACAAACACTCTGGAGCTGCACCACTGAATTTGCCTCACAAATGGACCCTTTCATCTGCGGTTTGTGGACCAAAAATGTCAATTAATAAGAAGCTTAAAAATATCCAGATTCCTGTTCTACTATGTTCATATGACAGTTTTTTCACAAACTTGAAGTTTTCCTAGTATACAGCATCCTAATCAGGTAGATTCAAGATATTAAATGGGATATGACATAAATACTATAACCAGCACAAGCCTCTCTACCTAACGCAGTTAGAGAACTGTATTTTTGCTTGATTTTTTTCCTATGCATGAGTTGCACAACATCTCTGGATCGGTCCCTGTCATTTCCTCACAACATTAAGACTTTCATCAAATCATTCCTTATCAGTAGAGGTGTCCATGACATTCCATGTCCTCATATTTTTAATTCTTTTGTGTTTCATGCTTTCGATCATGTGCCTTTGCTGCTTTTCCTGCAGAGGTACAGGTCATTTGCTTTCCTCTTGAATGTGAGCTTGTCCTGTGATTTACATTTATCCATACAATGCAACCATAGGAAATTGCTCTAATTCTAGGTTTTCAAGAAACAAAGAAAAGCTGCAGTATGATGACACCATCCCAGATCCTCAGGCCCCGACTGCAGAGTGTTTCAGATGAGAGAAAATGTGCAAACTTGACCATGGACCTTTCCTCCAATGTGATCTTTCTATTCATATATAAAATACACCATATTAAAATAGGATATGAAATAGATGTTGCAATCACCTGTAAAGGTAAATACACATCTACGAATAGAAGGAAGTTTGAATTTTCCCTCATACAAGAAAGGAGAGACCTTTACTAGCCTCCTTATCCTCACCTCACCTACTTTAGAAAAAGTCTGATTGTGAAGGAATTCTCTGTCCTTTTAAGAGGTATGCACATTTTTAAAAAGCTAAACAAGTACTTAACATACTGATATGTTTTCTTTTATTAGTCACTACCTGTGTACTCGTGAGATTCTTGACACTCCATTTGAGAATATAGCAGAACTTACCAGGATAGGAGTTTAATATTTTCTTTTTTATTTTGTGGGTCTCCACCCAATGTGTGACACCCTAGGACAAGATAAGCACATTCAAGCCCTTAATATTAATGTGAAACAATGAACTTTTGAAAAACTGACTTAGTGGATACCATAGTTTCCAAGGGGACAGAGAGGGAGGAATAGGTGCAACATAGGGCATGTTTAGAGTACTGGAATTGTTCTGCATTATTTTTCAATGATGGATCCAGGCCAATATACATTATGTCAAAACTGATAAAATACTGCAGTGCAAAGTGTAAACCGTGATGCACACCACTGTCTATGAATAGTAGCAATGCTTCAATATTTGTTCATCAGTTGTAACAAATAAACCATATTCATGTAAGATGTTATCTCTAGGGTAAAATATGAGAGATGGTATATGGGAATCTCCTATATTTTTGATGTGACTTTTCTGTAACCTAATGATTCTTTGAAAATAATATGAAGGGAAACAAAAACACTGAAGGAACATACAGAAAAATAATCTGTATATATATAAGATAACACTAGATGGTGATGAAAAACAAAATGCAAAAAAGAAAGTGTTTCTGGAGATGTTTTGGATTACATAAAAGTTACAAATATGGCAGGGAAGGATCAAAGATACAGTTATTGTATGGTGCAAATTGTGTGGTACAAAGTGTAAACCATAATGTCCTATAGACCATGGTTAATAGCAATGTTTCAATATTTGTTCACCATTTGTAACAAAGGTATCACACAAATGAAAGATGTTGGTAATGAGGGAAAATGTGAGTGTTGGGTTATATAAGAATCCCCTATATATTTGATGTAACATTTAGGTAATCTAAAACTTCTTCCAAAAAAAAAAAGCCCCTAAGAACGAGCCTCCCTGGTGCTGAGGGATTACTATCAATTAGTAACCAATGATGCAACTAGAAAGAGACCTTGGATAAAATAGGGAAATGGTAAACACAAATGAGTTTGTACAGCTAATAAGTGTCTTCAAAAAAGAGTCAAGAGGTCATCAGAGGGGTCACGCTTATGCATTCCTCTGCAGGACCCCAGAGACAGCCAAAGTAGATACAATTCCAGGTATTGGTGCTCCTGAAAGGTATGGAGACACACAGGTTCTGTGATCATGGCAGTTGGCTCTGAAGTTCAGTGCCTTGTCAATGGGCCCTGTCTGGAATGTTTTGTTCCTGAGTGTGATGGATTTGGATTCAAATGTGAACTTCCTACACATGTCTTTTCTTTTTACCGAACCTATGGATGGTGCTGGGGTTGTTGTATACCCAGGAGTCTGAAATCTCTGAACTGGCCATGTGCCAGCTGGACCCTGACCCTCAGCAGAAATGCAGCTCCAACTCTCCAGTTTGTTGGACTAGCACAGGTCAGCTGACAAGGGAAATGAAAATGGTCAACCACCCCACCAGGGAACCGAGAGTGCCTACAGACCCAAGGGGTCAATTACATCTATCAACCATGTGGGATCTCAGCTCCCTCTCAATATAGAGCCGGAGTGGTCATCACCAACCCAGGTTCCACAGGATGGAGGGAAAAAAATGTGGATTAGAGTAAAACAAAAAACACAGTTCATCATCTCGGGCATTGGCAGGTTGCAACAGTTGTAGAAAAAGAGACCCTAATACAAATACAACTTGTTAAAAAGTTAAGAAAAATATCTAAATTATCCTCTTGCCAACTTTACACCCAAGGTATGTCTTTCTCAATCACTTGGGAACCATTGCTTGGAAAACAGAGATGGACACCTGGCTCCAAGTAGCAAAACTACCTTGTGTCATAAAAAAAGGAGAATGTTATGATTCTCTGGATAAAGGTAATTAACTAAACCAGAGGATCACCTCTATTATCACATGAGTTTCAGATGAGCTATTAATATTTGTGATGAATAAAGCTATCAAGTCTTCTTACTGGAGAACCAGTTATCATTTACCTTGATAAAATGTGTATAATGAGTTGTTATTCTACTGACTGTCTAAAAAGCTAATTTTTTGTTCTGTATGTGCAAACTCTTTAGCATATTGTCTGCATGTGCAATAGGATGTTTCATATTTTAATTCATTAATCAAACTGTTTCCTTTCTCTTCTTCATTTTGGAGTGGTTTCATGATTGGCAGGATGTTTTGTTTTGAATTATATATTCTCCAAGTCTGATGACATGGATTGAATTACCTGGAAACTTACTGAATTAAGCAGAATCTTTACACGAATTGTGAGTGCATAGAAGTTATGTAAAGGACCCTGAATTATAAAGTCTCTCTTCTAGATCTTCATTTATTTGGGGAATACTAAGCAGATAAAACACACTACTGAAAAAGTCTGGGAAATATGGGCTCTATAATTCCATGAGGAAAACATATGGTTAGCTAATTTAGAAGCCAGAATTTTCTCTGCTAGTATTTATCCTAAAGGAGTAGTATATCTCTGTTATATTGAGAAAGAGTTTATGAGAAAACAGTGTTGATATTGTCTGATAATGATTCCTTTGATTTGGATGAATTAATGTATTTGTTGGGTTCATAGACCTTATCTTAAGCAAATAAATTACTGGGATTCATGTAATGTACATCATTTTAGAAGAAAGGAGAAAATGTTGTCAAAGGCTTGAAGGTAAGATTATTAAAACTGGAAGAGGAAATGTAAAAATAAAAGGCACTTTCCTTTTGATGGTGCCTTCTCTCTTTTTCTATTGTCCTCATTTTTTAAAAATTATTTATTTATTATTTTTTTAATTACATTAAAAAAAATATGAGGTCCCATTCAACCCCACCGCCCCCGCCCCCCACTCCCCCCACAGCAACACTCTCTCCCATCATCATGACACATCCATTGCACCTGGTAAGTTCATCTCTGAGCATCACTACACCCCATAGTCAATGGTCCACATCATCATTTGATAGTGCTAGGTGACTCTCTTGTTAGGGGCTGATGTGCCTCGTGATTTTAAACTGGAGCTTATGTTCATTTCCCATTCGGAAAATCCCAGGACCGCTAAAAATTAAGCAAAATCTACTCTGCCTATGCTCTATAAATTGAATATGAAATCATGAATGGCAGTCCATCTGCTTACAACATCATTATTGAATAATTTAAGCCCACTCTTTGGACCTACTGCTCAGAACAAAAGATTCCTTTCAATATATTACCTCACATTGACAAAGCACCTGGTCACCCAGGAGCTCTGATGGATGTGTACAGTGAAATTCATACCGTTTTCATTCCGGAAAATTCAATATCCAATCTGCAGCCCATGAACTGAGAAGTCAATTTGAATTTCAGGCCTTATTATTTAAAAATACATTTTATAAATTACAGCTGTCATAGACATTGGGCTTTCTTGTGAATCTCAGCAATGTAAATGGAAAAAAATTGGCATTAGATGACATTAAGTATATTTATGGTTCATGGGAAGAGTTTAAACTATCAAAATTAACAGGAATTTGGAAGAAGTTGATTCCAGCTCTCATGGAAAATTTTCAAGGGAAGTAATTGTAGATGGGGTGGATATAGAAATAGAAGTAGAGTAAGAAGTGGACCCGGAAGATGGGAACAAACTTCTGCAATCTCATGATACATATTTAATAAATGAGGAGTTGTTTCTTATGAATAAACAAAGAAATTGGTGTCTTGAAAGCCCAGGGTCAGATGACTTCACAACTGACTTCTACCAAGCATTCCAGAAAGGACTAACAGATATTCTACTTAAAATTTTTTCCAAAGAATAGATGTGGAGGAAACATTGCCTAACCCAATTTATGATGCCAACATAACATGAATACAAAAACCACATGAAGATATCACCAGAAAAGAAAGCATAGTCCAATCTGTCTAATGAAACTACATGCTAAAATCCTCAAGAAAATACATGCAAAGCATATTCAGCAACACATCAAATGAAGTTTACACCATGATCAAGGGGTCTCATCTGTCATATGCAAGAATAGGTCAACATAAAAAAAAACAATAACTGTAATATACCACATTAGTAGATCAAAAGGAAAAAATCACATGATCATCTCTCAGTAGAAGATGAGTATTTATTTTAGAATTATTTATTTTTTTAACAAATCATTTTTTATACCCCCCTTTGTGGCCTTTTGCGTGTTGTCTGCTCTCTGTGTTCATTTGCTCTGCATTCTTCTGTGTCTGTATTTACTATTTTTTAATTTATTTCTTCTCCCCATCTTGTGGCTTGCTTGCTGACTGCTCTCTGTGTCCATTCACTATGCTCTTCTTATTTTTTTTTCCCTTGTTCCCTTATTGTTGCATCACCTTGCTGAGTCAGCTCTCTACAGTGCCTGCAGGCTGGCACTCCACAGCACTTGCAGGCCGGTTGGCTCTCTGCAGCATGCAGGAGAGCCTGCCTTCAAAAGGAGGCCCTGGAACAGGGACCCAGGACCTCCCATATGGTAGACAGGAGCCCAACTGATTGAGCCACAGAGGCTACCCTAGAAGATGAGTATTTGACATCTCTTGCAAATTGCAGAAAACACATTTAACAAAAATACAGCATAATTTTTTGATAAAAACACATCAAAAGATAGGAATAGAAGAAAAATTTCTCAACATGATTAAAGGCATTTATAAAAAACCCAAAGTAGAGAGGAGGGGCAAGAAAGTATGGAAATAAGTGTACCCACATCGTCTCTCCCACAAAATACCAGCTGAGTGGGCACAAAATCCTGCCTGAGTGACTTGTTTTTGGGAACCCACAAAGCAGGAGGCTTCTGGACATCAATCTGGACAGAGTACAACAAAAAAAGTGATTGCTCAAGGTAAAATCACGGGTTTCTTTACCTTGTGGAGATGTGGGACGGCAATACGCCTCCCTTAGGGCCAGAAGCAGCATTCCCTGAACCCCAAGTTCCCCAAACCCGTGTTCCCAGAACCCAGCGTTCCCCAAACCCCCAACCCTGGAACTCCCTGAACCCCGCTGTTCTCAGACAAACCATGAGAGTGGAAGGGTTCTTGTGAAGTGTGCTGAGGAGTCTGATGAGTGTGGGTTCAAATGTATGGATACCCTTTCTGAACTGTGAGGAGCATACCAGCTGGCTTGAGGAGAAACTAGGTATAAGTGAGCCAAGAATCTGCTAAGGCAGACTGATTTCCTATCCCTGGGATAGGAAAAATTGATTTAGGAGAAGGTGGAGTCAGGCGATTAACTAGTCCTGTGCAACACATCTAAGGGAGGGGAACAGTAAGAAGGGCTTGGCAGGCTTCCAAGAGCATATTTAGGGTTCCTGGAATCTGGGAGGAGATCTTTCAAGTGGGCTTCCTGCTAAAATCAGCAGGAAATCAGCACTGAATTTATTGAGCTTCCCTTGCATGTGATAGTACTCTTTTCTCTTGCTGCCTTCAGTATTTTCTTGTTATCTTGAGCATTGGATAATTTGACAAGTATATGTCATGGGGTAGGCCTGATGGAATTTATACTGTTTGGAGTATGCTGTGCTTCCTGAACATGTACATCCATCTCTCTCAATAGGTTTGGGGAATTTTCAGCCATTATTTCCCCCAACACTCCTTATGCCCCCTTTCTCATCTCTTCTTCTTCTGGGATGCCCATAATGTGTGTGGTTTTGCATTTTGTGCTGTCATTCAGAGCCCTAAGTCCCTGTTGGATTTTTTTCTTTTTATCTATCAATTCTACTATCTGTTTGATTTCATATGTACTCTCTTCCACATCACTATTTATTTCCTCTGCCTCTTCAAATCTGCTGGTATTTACTGAGACTGTACTTTTATTTCTTGGATTGTGTCATTCATCACCATCATATCCGTTATCTTTTTGTGTATGTTTATAATTTCTTCAGTATGCTCTCCAAGTTTTTTCTTAATATCCTTAATCTTCACTTAATTATGTTGGTCCATGATATTCATTTGGACAGCTTTGATTAATTGTTCAATGGTCTGCTCCTCTTCCTGGTTTTTAATTTGTTCATTGAACTGAGCCATGTCTTCCTGCTTATTGGTATGTTTCATAATTTTTTGTTGCCTTCTAGTCATCATTATATCTTGATGGGATTGTTCAGTTGATTAGCTTCTCCCTCTAGTCTTGGGTTTTATTTAGATGCTGTTTTTATGTATATGTTGTTTTCTCTTTGAAACTTTGTTATTCTTATTCTATTTCCTTGTGGTTATCCAAGTTCCCTTGAAGGAAAAAAAGTTTAAGGCCAGGAAAACAAAAGAGGCAATAAAAAAACATATGATAGTATTGATAGTAGCTATTAGCAGAAGAACCATGTAAGACCTAGAAGAATGAATACTAAACTCATGTAAGCAGTGCAGAATTATAGCAATAAAAATGTGGAGTGCCTATAATGAAATGGGAAACTGAACATGGGGAAGAATTGCTGAAGACAGGGAGAGGGAAAAAAACTGTGATTTTGGGGCATTTTGGGGACTTGGAGTTGTTCTCAATGATATTGCAGAGACACATACAGGACATTATATATCCTGACATAACCCACTGAATAAACTTGGAGAGAGTATAAACTACAACGTAAAGTATGATCCATGTGGTACAGTAGTGCTAAAAAATGTACTCATCAAATGCAATGAATGTACCATACTAATGAAAGAAGTCGATGTGGGAGGAGTAGGGGGTATGAGAAGTGGATTATATGGGGCATATGGGAATCTTTCATAATTTTTAATGTAACTTTTTGTGTGATCTATGTATCTTTAAAAAATAAGGTAATAAAATGGATATATATATATATATATTTAGCTGGGGGGTTTGCTGATGTCATACTGTGCCCAATGTTTGCCTCCTCATGGTCTCTGCCAGCTGCACCTTCATTCTGTATTTGCTTTCGAAGTGGCCACCCCCTAGATCAAGATAGGGCTGGGCCTAGGAGGCTGGCAGCAGGTCAGTGTGGTTCCCTCCAAACCCGCAGTCCTCAGAGAACACGGGAAGGAGCCCCAAGCCTCTGTTTTCAGGTGCTTCTACAGCTCCTATTGCTACAATCTAAACACAGGGCTTCACCACCACAGGCTCCAACTCCTAGGTGTTTTAGCTGGGGCTTTGTTTGGGCCATGGCTGGGATACCTGCTGCACTGTGTGGTGATGTCTGTGGGTATCACATGCTGCTACCTGCTCTCCAAGACATTTGGCAAACAGTTGATGGTTTCCTAATTTTCTGGTAAAGTGGTACAAACCATTTCATTTCTGTACAGCCTCCATCCTATCATCCCTTACCTCTCTGGATGCTCTTTTCTCCTGGGAAACTTCCCTTAAATTGCTCACCATTTCCCTAGTGACCATAGTTTCTGGGATGCTCTTTTAAAAATTAACCAGAGACACCTGTAATTTGAAGGGAACAAGAAAATCTATTCATCAAAATAGTAAAAAGAGTGTTTCCTTTGCAAATACTTGCTAATGACCTACCTCTTTGACAATTCAAAAGAAGCAAGCTGACGATCTGATGTGACTTGCACACGGAGCTGAAATGCACAATGACTTCTCTGGCTCTTTTTGTGTTCAGATGCACTAATGTCACCACGTTTATCAAACCTCCTTCTGATCTCATGTCCTGACAATTAAGCTGATTGCAAACATACGACTAAGGATGAATGGAACACTCACTGTTTATTTTACATATGTTCTGGAGAAATTCTTATCCATCTGATGAGTGGGGGATGGAGCCCTTGATTCAACTGAATCCAATGACCATCATTACATTTTCTAATCTGTCCTTTCTGTATTGGAATCACTTTTACCTCCTCCTGCTAGCAGGAAAGACTCAAACCACCAGGTTGAATATTCTCTGTCAATGTATTCTCTGAATGCTCTTTAATTTGTCATTTGACAAGAAGAACTGAAGAATATCTTTATTTTATATTTTAATTAAAAGAGAAAAATTTGGTTTCTGATATTATTATGTTGTATTTTGTTAATAAGTATCATAAAGGTCCCAATGCTTCCTGAGGTGGCAGTATTGAATTGGCACAACTGGGTTAAATACTTAATGTGGGAGGAGGACGGGTGGCATGTAAGGTATATGGGAATATCTTATATGTTTTTAATTTAATATTTTTTGTGATCTATGTATCTTTAAAAGAACCCTTAATTATCTAAATGAAAGCACATCATTCATGCAGAATACAAATAAATTTCAACAGCTACACATAGTAAAATTTGTCATGCCCCATACTCTTAATAAATGCTTACACATGAATTGCAAGCTTATGCTGTTTAACAGATTCATGTCTCCCTGATTTCATATGGTCAACTCGATGGCATAGAGTAAATATCTATAAACTTTTCTATTTCATATTTATTATTTTCTCTTGGTTGAGGTAAAATCAATAGTTGTTTATGAAACATGCACTTTAATATTTTACCTCTTTGCTCCCAAAAAGGTTTCTTATGAAACAAAAACAACTATCACCAAAGTAACTAAATAAAGTCACAAATTTATACCATGCACTCATTGCACTGTCCTCAATTTCTTCTATTACAACACTGCTGAGACTCAAATACATTACATTTAACTAGTCTGAAATTACCTACATTTACCATTACCCACAATGTTATGGATTTATTTGTATTACAAAATATGTTCAATTCCTTTTACCAAGTTCCTGGAACATGATCATATATGGAAACAGGGTTTTTTAAAGATGTTGGTTGAGGAGCGTTCAAAAAGGACTAAGGTGGGCCCTTATCCAATATTCCTGGAAACCTTCTAAGAAGATGAAATTGAACACAGATGGACAGACAGATGAGAGACACAATGTGACATGTGTGGTAGGAAATGCCATAGACTGGTGGAAAGCCACGGACAGCAGTGAAGATAGAGTTATGTAAAAGATACTTGTCTGCACGTTTAAGAGGAGACATGGACCTGAACAAACCTAAATTGCAGATTCCAAGCCTCGGAACTGTGAGACTATAAATCTGTTGACTTATGACACTCAGTTTGTGATTTTTAGATACAGTATCCCCAGGAATTTATGAAACCCACTGACAAGCAACAAGGCCACTTAGTGCAGGTAGAAGACCAAAAAACAGACTGAGGCACAACTGGCAAGTAGAGCAAGAGCTATTGGGATTGCAGCATGACATGCTTCACCAATCACTATCTGACCAGGAAAACTTAGTTGTGCAAAGATTATACGGACAAGTACCAAGAAAAGTGAGGTATGTAATTGCTGGTCAATCGCAAATTAACTTGTTAAACTTAAGAAAGTTCTCTTTTAAACATGTGACTCTTACCAATAACATACAACACCAGTATTCCTCCCCTGCCATAGTTGCATGATTGGAAGTGAGTTCTCCAGGGCATGTATACAGGGTACATAAAAATGTTTGGATATTTTCATAGTTGTTAGTTAAAAACGACAACTGTGGGAGTGCTGAGTTCCTAGGCAGGGGAGCTCTATCACATTCCCCAGTGGAACAGCAACAATCCCCCAAGTGCAATGGCTAAGACCAATAAAGAAGGATGATCCAACAATGAGCCCTTAATACTAATTACTATGCTTGTGAGCCTGTGTGCCTGAAATAAGAACTAGGCCTAGAGTTGCAGGGTGCCTAAGAGTTATCTCCTGAGAGCTTCCATGTTGCTCAAATGTGGCCACTCTCTAAGCCAAACTCAGCTTGTAAATGCATTGCCTTCCCCCCAGCGTAGGACATGAATCCTGGGGATGAGTCTTCCTGGTGCTGAAGGATTATCATGAAGCACCAGCTGACGATGTAACTAGGAAAGGACCTTGAAAGAAGGGTCAACTCAGACCTGCAGAATATCTCAGCCTACATGTAATATGAGGTGTTAAAAACTGCTTTTTGACCTTGAATAAAACAGGGAAATGGCAAAGACAAATGAGTTTATGTGGCTGAGAGTCTTCAAAAAAGAGTCAGTAGGTCATCAGAGAGGTTGTGCTTATGCACAACTCAGCAGGACCCCACAGACAGCCGAAGCAGATACAACCCCAACAACTGGTGCTTCTGAGGGCTACAGAGACCCACAGGTTCTATGGTCATGGCAGATGGAGTTCAGGGCCATGTCAGTGAGACTTATGAAAATATTCTCAATCATAGGAAACAAGTTTTACTATGTATCAGTTTCAGCTCATAGCACTTTATGTGTGTTATTCATTTTGCCTCACAACATCCCTAAAAAATATATACAATTATTATACCCATTTTCTACCTGAGAAATCTTTGCCTCTGAGAGATTAAGTAATTTACATGAGGACACAATAGTAGAAAGAATCATAGGTGCAAATAAATGAGTAAATTGAAACCTGAGGAGAAAGTGTCATGGGGGGATTGCACATATTTAAAATTAAGAATAAAAAATTGAGGAATGGACTTTAATAGGAAAAGAATGACAAAGAGATAATATTCTATCTTTTCCAGTGTTCTTTTTTTTTAAAGATTTATTTATTTTATTTATTTATTTCCCCTTCCCCCCCACCCCGGTTGTCTGTTCTCTGTGTCTATTTGCTGTGTCTTCTTTGCTTCTTTTATGTCAGTGGCATGGGAATCTGTGTTTCTTTTTACTACTTCATCTTGTTGTGTCATTTCTCCATGTGGGGGGTGCCATTCTTAGGCAGGCTGCACTTTCTTTGATGCTGGGTGGCTCTCCTTATGGGGTGCACTCCTTGCGCGTGGGGCTCCCCTATGTGGCGGACACCCCTGCATGGCACAGCACTCCTTCGTGCATATCAGCACTGTGCATGGGCCAGCTCCACATGTGTCAAGGAGACCCGGCCCTAACCACTGGGCCTAGTCTGCTTCCCTCCAATGTTCTTTTATTATCACAAGAAATGGTAGGAGGGAGCAAATGTTTTGAGCTAAGCCTATCAAATAAACACAGGAGACTCTTTGCAGAAGGTCCTGCCAGAACCGAAGGTCAAGTACCTAAAGAGGAAGAGTGACAGATACTTTCTTACTTTCTTTCTGTCTCTGTAGGAGATTTTGAACCTGTGATGGTAAGGATTATATCTTTATATCAAATTTGGAGGAAAATAGCATGAATCAGGAAAGAAAGAAGAATGAGGAGTCAAAATAGGAAAGTTTAAATGAAGTAAGGCACAGGGAAGAGGTAGTTGACCCATCAGGGAGTTAAACTTTCTGTTCTGGGCTTTTATTTACTCTTTTGCCATTGGAACTTAGCCATCAGAAGAAGCTAGAAATTGTCTGCCAGGTGATAGAGACATGTGGTCCAGTCAACCCAAAGCCAGGTTGATGGCCAGCTAACAGACTTGAGAAGGAAATTAAAGACCATAGAGTGTCATTCAGCCAGTACTAAGAGGACCTGCCAGATAACTGTAAACCAAGAGTAGGCCCAGCCAAATCAGTCCATCTTGCCCTTGTTAACAGACTCCACAGTTAACCAATAATTCAAAAACATAATTTTTATGGGTATATTGCCTAACAATAGCTAAAAGATAAACTATCATCTTTGAAATTGCTATCCATTCTTATACCACAATCTCCTCCACCTGTCTTGATTTATTTTTCTGTCACTTAAAATTATATAGTAGATATTTTATTTGTATATATGCAAGCTTTTTTTCTCTTCAACTATGATGATAAGAGTGATTTTTGCAACTGACAGAGTAACCACTCAATAAAAATTTCTTGAGTGAATGAAAGGCATGGATTCAATGATCTCAAAACAATCTCATTCCTAGTAGTAAAGAGCAGTTATGTGTGTCAGAGTGCTTGTTGTATTCTCCTCTGTTTTGATGAGATATTGGGTGAAACTAAATTTCATCCACCAAGATATTTATGAAGTCATTTCAGAAATAATACTAGAATGTCTACAATATTTCCACTTTTACACTGAGAATAATATGGTAATTAAGGTTATCCAAAATGTTTAGGTTACAGCAGATTTAAGACAAATGAATTATCTCAGTGCCCAAGGGATGATTAGATAGAAATGTAATTTTTTTCAGTCTCAAAATTACCATTTTGTAAGTTAAAAAATACCTATTATAAATGGCAACCCATTTCAATGGCCTGGCAAACTAGAAGAGTCTATTTTCAAATACTCACAGAATAATTGAATGTCTGCCTCCTTTTGTAAAGCCCTTTTTCTTTTCTCCATTTCTTTCAGCCATTCCCACTCTTTCAAAGGCAAATCTCTAATTTTTTAGCTTAATTCCTATAGAAATATGTATCAACTTTCCTCCAGATCTTTTTCATCAATTGCCTACCGCGAAGTCATCAGGTAATGGGTAATCGAACTGGACTTGTGGAAGAACATTCACAAGTGTTCAAAACCTTACTGAAAGTTAGTGGGGTTCCTGTAAAAAGTTGTGAGTTAATAGAACTGTTTGCTTTAATACAAAAGCATTGTGGTTGGTTTCAGCCTCAGGGATGTAATGTCTTAAATTCAAAACAGTGGAAACATGTAAAGAAAGCTTTATAAAGAGCAAATCAGAAAAGGGAATCCATTCCTTTATCTGTGTGGGCTTTGTGCGAGCAAATTGCTGCCACCTTAGATCCTTTATAATCAGAGGAAGATGATGAAGAAATTATTATATTTTCAAAACCCACAGACAAACAGAACATGGAGAACCATTTAAAAGAACTAAATTCTGAGCCAAAAGGTGGAGCAGAATCTCCTGGCTTTATGCCTAATTCTAGTACTAATCCTTTTATAGATAAAAAGAGAACTGTCTGCTCTAATGAAATATCCAATTTCCATATATCTCATCCAGACTCTTATCCTAGCTTATATCCAATTCAACCTACTATGCCTGATAAGCCACCAATTATGGCTGCCCCAGCCTCAGCAGATATGGCAGACGCTTTACCCTATGTTAAAAATAAAATTGTTTCCAACCCCACTCCTCAAACACGCTTAATGCGCTGTTTATTGCAAGGATCTTAACAAGGGGATCCGGAGGCCATGTGATTCTTATCAGCTTTTCTGGTTGTATCATGACCAATCCCATCAAATGCTAATAATCCTCAGGGAGGTGCTGAATTCCATCATGAAACCAATATCTTTTAAACTATTGAAAGATTTAAAACAGGCTTGCATGCAATATGGGGTTAATTCTCCATATACGTTCGGCTTAGTTCAGGGCATGGCTCAGGCAGATAGATTGATTCCTTGGGACTGGGAAATATTAGCCCGTACTGTTCTTAGCCCTGCTGAATTTCTGCAGTTTAAAACTTGGTGGACTGATGAGGCTAATATGACTGCCTAGCAAAATGCTAGTCAAGACCCTCTGGTGCTTATATCAGCATAACAGCTATTGAGAATATGAGCTTGGGCAGGAGTTGGCAAACAAATGCAGTATGATGATGTAACGATAGCTCAACTTAGAATGTCCTGCTTAGCAGCTTGGAGAAAAATTTCAGCACCTGGGAAACCTGTACAATCCTTTGCTAAAATTATACAAGGAGTGAATGAGCCATATGTACAGTTTGTAGCTAGGCTATCAGGTATTATTCAAAAAACTATAGAAATCCTGGATGCTAGAGACATGATTTTATTAACGCTTGTATTCAATCAAGCAAATAGTGAAGGCAAAAAAGCTATTAGACCCATTAAGGCAGCGGGAGGGTCAATAAAAGACTATATTAAAGCTTGCCAGGAAATGGGTTCCACCACCCACCAGATGGCAATATTAGTTGCGGCAATAAGGGTTAATCAAAGACACCAGAATAAAAGAGGAGGTTGATTTAAATGTGGGAAATCTGGCCATTTTCAAAAGGATTGCAAAGCAAATTTTGCTCAGCCACAAAATAATGGGGGAGGAAACTGTGCCCTATATGTCAAAAGGGTTTTCATTGGGCTAATGAATGATATAAGTCTAGATTTCATAAAAACAGCTCTTCCATTTCACCATCAGGAAACTGCTTTGCAGGCCTAACTCAAGGCCCTCAGACAAACAATATGAGCCTACAGGAAAGATACCCAGTCAGCAATGGCCAGCAGCATGCATCCCAGTTTCTGAATTAAGGGCAGCTACTCAAGGGAGTGCTGCTGTTGATTTACCTTCTACAGAAACTAAATGTATTATATCCTGCTATGGGTATGCAAACTATACTTATGGGCATAAAAGGCCTATTACCTCCTGAAACTGTTGGCTTAATTGTAGGTAAGAGTAGTTTAACTACGAAAGGACTGCTGGTACAAACTGGCATTATAGATAGTGATTACAAGGGAGAAATCAAGGTTATGGTGAAAGCTGTTAGTCAAGTACAAGTTACTTTGGGGCAACATATAGCTCAATTATTATTCCTGCCCTATCACAAACCTTGCACTCTTCCTTTTGATAGAAATGGGGGATTTGGGTCTATGGGAAATGAAATTTATTGGCAAACTTTTATAGGCAATGATTGGCCTGATATTACTATTACTATTAATGAAAAAGTGTTTTGTGGATTAATAGACAAAGGAGCTGATGTGCCCATCATTGCTAAGCGATACTGGCCTCAATCATGGATGTTACAAAAAGTCCCAACAGTCTTTACTGGCATTGGCACTATGACAGATATTTATCAGGGTACCTCTACTTTTGATGTATTAGGACCTGATAGGCAAAAATCTACACTACAACCTTATGTGGCTGATGTTGGACTTAATTTATGGAGCCATGATTTACTTAGTCAGTGGGGAGCTTTTGTTCACATTTCTACATTATCTGAGCAGGCAAAAGCTTTATTTATGGATATGCAGTATAACCCTAGCATACATCAACAAGGAGATCATAGAGGACTTGGTTCTGTTACACTGAGACAGGATTCAGAGATGCAAAATTTAACATAGGGGCCATTGCATTAAAGGGCATTACTATTCCCATAACCTGCCTTACAGAAGCACCAGTGTGGGTTGATCAATGGCCCCTTCCTGTGGAAAAACTCAGTGTCCTTCATAGTTTAGTAAAAGAACAATTATCTCAGAAACATATTGAGCCCTCAAATAGTCCTTGGAATTCTCCAGTGTTTGTAGTAAAAAAGAAATCTGGAAAATGATGAATGCTAACTGATCTAAGAGGTGTTAATAAGATTATGAGCCCTATGGGGGCACTGCAACCTGGAGTTCCACATCCCTCTATGTTCCTAAGAATTGGTCTTTGATTATTACAGATTTGAAAGATTGTTTCTTTAATATTCCTTTGCATCCTTCAGATAAAGAGAAATTTGCCTTTTCTGTTCCTGCTATAAATAATCAATCCCCTATTCAGAGATATCAGTGGTGTGTGTTGCTTCAAGGCATGATGAACAGTCCTACCATGTGTCAATTATTCATTCATCAACCTCTACAGGTTCTAAGAAAAAGGTTTCCAAAAGCCATGATTATTCATTATAAGGATGATATATTATTTGCACATTCTTCAGATGACAAGTTACAGCAACTGTTTCAGTATGCTGAAAAGGTCTTTCTTGAGTATGGGTTACAGATTGCCCCTGAGAAAGTTCAGCGGAATGCCCCCTATTGTTATCTAGGTATGCAATTGGCAAATGGATGCATACACCCACAGAAAATACAATTGAGATGTGATAAATTAAAAACCTTAAATGGCTTTCAAAAACTTCTGGGGGATATTAATTGGATTCATTCTACATTCCTAACTATATATTGCAGCAACTTTTTCAAACTTTAGAGGGAAATCCTGCCCTTTTGAGTCCAAGAAAATTATCCTCAGAGGCAGAAAAAGAATTAAATCTCATTGAAGAACGAATTTCACAGGAACAATTGACTCACATAGATCCCGAAAAAACCATAGACATGGTGATTTTTTTCTACCCCCCAATCTCCTAAGGCCCTCTTCTGGCAAGATGGCATATTATAATGGGTAAACTTATCCCCAATAATAAACAAAACTATTGCAGAAAATCATACTTACTGGACAAATATTCCTAACCCATCTCTATTACGTGCTCTAACATGGAGAGAGCCATCATTTCCTGTGTTTTTGAATAAAATACATGTGTTTCCTGGGCCTATAGATGACAGACTACCCTTAAAACCTGATGAAGAAGGGAAGAAAATATATAATCTTACCCTTCCTTTTGATCATAGACCATTATGTATTGGAAAAAGTCCCCCGTGCATGCAAACAAAAAGTCGGACTATGGTTATCATGAAAAGTAATGGTACCACATTATTAATAATTTTATTTCCCTAGTATAACTCTTTCATAACTAAAAAGTAAAATTATAATTGTCCACCCTGAAAACCTGAAAAGAAAGAGGGATAGCAGGAATGCTATATAGGAAGAAGATCTGTCATTTTTAATGATTCCTATAGAATAGTGTGGGAAAATGCTCCTGTGGAGACCCCCAAAGAATAAAACAGCAGATTTATATGGTATGGACTTAACAACAAGGGTCAATGAGTTAGTAATAGGCAATATCCTTTTTCAGAACCTCTATTCTTGGGTCAACAAGTGGTATATACTAACAATTTTACTATTTGGCAATGTAAAGGAAAATGGTTACCAACCCCTTGGATTAATGACACTATAATCTTAATATACATAAAAACTTGTGGAAAGTATTTCTTGGAATTGCCCCTACTTATGAATGGATTGGTAATTACAGTCAAACAGGTCAGTATCTATAATTAAATCAAACCTATCAATTGAAAGCATGTGCCAGGAATCCTTTCATATTCATTACTGGAAAAATAACTATAAAAGATAATGCCTTATTTTATAAAAATGGTGCCTTGTATACATGTCTTTCAGAAAGTGTGTTGCAGGATGGAGACACCATCACAATAGCCAGAAGACAATGAGGTATATGGATTCCCATCCAAATGAACTGAATATGGCAGTCATCACCTGAAAGTCAGCTATCATTCCACATGGTGCAAGAAATCCTGAAACGAACAGAAAGATTTGTTGGACTCCTAATAATTAGTATAATGGGCTAATTGGAATCATCACAGCTGCTACAACCACTGCTGTCACTTTGCATGAGACTGTTCAGACTCAACAATACATGCATGATTAGCATAAAAATGCTAGTGATTTGTGGCATAGCCAAGAACACATTGATGAACAGTTAAATAATTGGGTTAATGATTTGGAATCAGCTGTTTTGCATATTGGAGATCAATTGTATAATTTAAATTTGTTAAGGGGATTGAAATGTGATTGGAATGAAAGCAATTTTTATATTACTCCTCTTGCATATAATTCATCTGATATAGAGTGGAATAAAATTAAGAATCATTTGCTAAGCCATAAAAGTAATATCTCTCCAGAAATAATTGAATTACAGAGGAATATATTAGAAATGTGTCAAAACCAAATTCATGTAACCAATGATAAGGATATTTTCTCAGATATGATTTCACATATTACAAAATTTAACACAATTAATTGGTGGAAATCACAGCATTTCCTGTCAGGTTTAGGAATAGGGTTAATCATATTTTTCTGTTGTTCATGATTCTGCCCTGTGCTGGACAGTGCTTTCAAAGAAATTTGCAAAGCATAACAGCCATGTGACATATGAATAATCTGGTGCTAGCAAAAGCACTTTAATAACTTCTCCTAGTCAAAGAGCTTGGCCGGGAGTCAATGATGGGTAAGACTCTCAGAGGAGGGCAATCTAAGGCAGGCATGGTCACCTTAACTAAAAGGAAAAAGGGGAAATGTTGGAAACTGAGGCACAGTGGTCTCACAAGGAGAGATTTGCTGTTTCCATGGCTATGCTTGAGACCTAAGGAATGCAGTAATTAAGAGTTCCCAGAAAACAGGATGAAGCTGTGAAAGGATGAAAGAAAAGAGGAGTAGATAACATTTGTGTAGAACACTTAAACTTTGTACCTTGAGATATGATCTTTTGAATTCCTTAGTCTATGAGTAATGTTGATAGTTAACTGCATGTTGCTGCTTTTACCCACATGAACTGGGGTATATATAGAGCCCCTTGTGAACAATAACGTTGTCTGATGAGTCTCTATTCACAGACCCCCTGATCCCAGTTCTCTCATTCCTTCCTTTTCTTTCTCTTTCTTTCATTCTCCTTTTACTCTTTCTTTCATTCCTGATGCCCTTTGGGTCCAAATTTCCAACAATATTCCACAGTGTGTTGTGAAGACAATAATGCAATGAGATCAAAATATTATGACCACAGGAAATGCAATTGTACTCCTGAAAAGGCCAAGAAATCAACATTAGATTCCAATTTTCAGCAAAATTCCACAATGTTGACAAATTTAAATATTTTTATTGCAATTGTATTCTTTCAAACCACTTATAACCATCTTGAAAACATTAATTTAGTAGTAGGTAATATATATCTGTAAGTGTATAATTTTAGAACTTAATTGAATCTTATAAATATGGTGTCAAAATATATGTGGAATATACTCATATCATTGGATAGATGAAGATGTAGTATAAAAATTGTATATTAATCTCAGTCTATTCTGAATTTTAAATAAATATTTAAAGCTTCTCTTGAAATTTCCAAAGGATCTTCAACAGACCAAAAAACAGACCTCTGTTTTGTCCTCAACACAAAAATTATCTCCAGGAATGAGTCACCAGATTCTTACAAGTCACCCTTAGCACTGTCCTTTAAGTCCACCAGTTTCAAAATCACTACTGAAGTGATTAGCAGACCTGAAGGGTATCACCTCCACCTAGTGATAATTGGGAAAATGGCTTCTGCTCCCAAGGTCTGATAGAACAGGTTCTTCTTTTATACCTACACAATATCAATGATATTTATAGAATTATGCAAATAACAATATCATGAACATTTCTAGGCACTGGGAATTAAGTTATGAACAAATAAAACAGTTCCTTTATGTATCCTTTATGAAGCATTCCCTCTACTGGAAGAATCACATTATAAATAACTTTCTACAGCCACTATGATCCTGCTTCTCTGAGATTTCCTCCCCTACAGCAATGCTATTACTCAGGATGTAGGACAACATGAACGTAGGTCCATTTCATGATCAACCCTCTGCATGAACAATCAGAGGAAAAGAGAAAATTTGGGACAGTTAAACATTTAAAAAAAAATAAGAATAACTTATATTGCCTGTTTTTTTAAAAAGATTTATTTATTTGTTTATTTATTTATCTCCCCTTTCCCCCCAACCCCAGTTGTCTGTTCTCTGTGTCTATTTGCTGTGTCTTTTTTGTCTGCTTCTGTTGTTGTCAGCAGCACTGGAATCTGTGTTTCTTTTTGTTGCATCATCTTGTGTCAGCTCTCCATGTGTGTGGCACCATTCCTGGGCAGCCTGCACTTCTTTCACTCTGGGCAGCTCTCCTTATGGGGCACACTTCTTGCATGTGGGGCTCCCCTATGCGGGGGACACCCCTGCGTGGCATGGATCTCCTTGCATGCATCAGCACTGTGCATGGGCCAACTCCACATAGGTCAAGGAGGCCCGGGGTTTGAATCACAGGCCTTCCATGTGGTGGACAGATGCCTTAAACACTGGGCCAAGTCTGCCGCCCAGTTAAACATTTTTATGGATAATAAAATTCTTCCTCTCCCATAAGTTTAAATTTCCCTGCAAACATCCCTAGTGCCCCCAAAATTTCCCTTTAGGTGGAATGTCCTAAGGCATGTATCATTCTAATTCTAAATGGTAGTAAGTACATTTTCCTGTAGTTTGTCTCATTAAGATCCCGTTACTTTTAGAGAGTGTAACCTACAATGTAAACTATAGTACATGCTTAGTGGCAATACTCCAAAATGTGTTGAATTGCTATGAATGTACCACATTAATGAAAGAAGGTGTTAATTTGGGATAAGTGTGAGGTGTGGGAAGTGGGGAATATGGGAATCCCTGATATTGTTTAAGTAACATTTTATACAATCTAAGTATCTTTTAAAAATGAATTAAAAATACATATTTTTTAAAACCCCATTACATTAGGAGAGGGTCCCCTCCCAGATCCCAGGAATGATGCTGTACAGATCTGAATCATCAGCAAAAGCAATCCTTCTACTCAGCAACCCAACCTCTTCCTGGTTGACAACGTATTTGGGTTTGGAAAATGCTAATAACTTCTTCAGATTTGTTCCCTACCCCCAAGTGTTTTCCTGCTCTTGCATGAAGTTACTTTTAATATTAAACATAAGTTTACTTATTTAACTTTAATTTCTACTATCTTAAGTGATAGGTTTGCTCCTTCAAAACAATATGTCTCCTTCCCATGCCTACACAGGTTCAAAATTGTAAAGTAACCATGGATGACACAATGATAAAGCAGGATGTGTCAGACAGGGTAACTTGCTCAGAGGGTTCCACGTAAAATGTGGAAAAAGGAAATGTTCTCTTGGGGTAGAGGACAGCTGGACTAATTCATGAATAGAACAGGGGATTGGCATTCAAAGATCAGGAAAGAGTGCCTCAGAAAATGTACAAGACTTGGGGGATGATGGATTGCATATGTGAGAAAGAGAAATGAAACAGTGTGTAATAGGATCCAAGGGCCCAATCCGAGGGGAACATTAACTGGAAGGAAGTTTGTAGTTTAGATGAACTGTTGTCAGAATCCATGAAAATAGAATTGGAATTAATGTTTTTACCAGATACTGTCTAGATCATTTTACATGCAATGACATTCTGAGGATGCCGAAAGTAAGAAAGTCATTTCATTTCAGTGCCAGCTGGGAGACTAGCTCTTCTATTCTCCCCTTCTCTGAAATCATTTAATAATTTTAAAAAGAAAACATCTGGAACTTTACAGAAGGTCACATAATCAAATAATATTATCTTGGCATCCCAGAATAGCTGCATTCAGAATCAAGTGGAAATTGGTTGAAAGCATGAATCTTGAGTTACATCTAGACAAACCATTCAAGTTCCTAGAATTGGAGATTAGGAATCTATTCTGAGCAAAATCACCAGAATTATAGCCTGCCTGCACAATTCCATGAAGGGTCATTTAGAAATTAATGCTGCAACAAACAATCTGTTCCAATAGCATCATGGACAACAATAAAGTATATTTAGCATGACGTCATGAATTTAATTGAGATATATAAAGCAAAACATGATAATCATTACAGTCTTCTTAGTATTAAAGCCATGACAACCTGGCTAAGGATTGAAAAAAATGAATGATTTGGAAATTAAAGATCTATGTCTCAGTCCTACTCTGTCACACTGGGAGCCACTGTGGTTTCCCTACACTTGTTCTTCACCTTTTATTTAATCCTATGTTTAATATTAGAGTTGATAGATGTATGTCCAAGATCCTTAAGTCTTTGGACTATCCATGTGCTAACTTGGCCCTGAATCTCAACAGAGTTGCAGCACCTACTCTCCAGTTCAATGGACTCACCCAGGACAAGTAACAAGATGATGATGATGGACATTGACCATCCCAAGGAACAGAGAAAGTCTGCAGCTGCAAACAAGATAATCCCATCCTTCTGCCCTATGGAATCCAAGCCCCATCTCAATAAGAGGCAGAGTAGGCATAGCCATTACAGGATCCTTAGGATTTGGAAATGAACCATGGACTAGAGTAGACTTACTGGTATTCCATTACAGACTTATTGTGAATCTAGCAATGTAAGAACTTTTATTGGTATGGAGGCAGTGGCCACTGAAGTTTCTGAGGAGAGAGAGAAGGTAAAGCAGGTAATATTGGTTCATTTTCAGGACTTGAGAATTGTTCTGAATGACATTGTAATGACAGACACAGGCCATTATGCATCCTGTTATAATTCACAAAATTGTACAGGAGAGAATTTAAACTACAATATAAACTATAATTCATGCTTATTGGCAATGCTTCAATATGTGTTCATCAATTTTAAAAATGTACCACATTAATGAAGGATGTTGTTAATGTGGAAGGGGTAGGGACAGGGACATATGGATATCACCTATATTTTTTATAAAACATTTATGAAATCTAAGTATCTTTTAAAAAAATAAAAAGTATATTATGAGAAAAACACACACACACTATGTCTGGCTGTATTGTGATGTTGGTTTAATAGAAAGATGATGCATAGTATTCAAGAGAAGAGACAGCTAGGAAAAAAAAGTTAGGTCAGAAACTAGAGGATTCTGAGGTTGGAGGTTATATTTTATTATGATAAATACTCAGAACACAGTGGCATCAGAAGAAACAGTCACCTGTGGAGTGTGAAAATGGAGGTGGTATCCAAATGTGGTCTGGGTGATAGGCACTGTGTGAATATTTACATGGGTAGAATCATTGAACCTTACAACAATCTTACAAAACCTACAATTATTGTATCCCTGTACCACTGAACAGTAAAGTAGCTTAACTATCCAGGACTATCAATGGACCAAACTGTAAAATAAAATTCATGCTTTAGGGATCCAGGTCATGGAGAATCTGTACTCATTTTAAGATAGTTGCATTTTCTGAATTAGAGAATGGGGTTTAGATGGATTATGAAAAAGAGAGATGAATGTGCACCTTTTGCTCACTGCTTTCTTTTGTTTTCAGAAGAAAAGGTTGTTCTGAGTGAAAAAAAAATGCAGTAGGACTGCAATGAAATTGCCATCATAAGATATTGAGCAGAAGCCCTGGCAGGAAAGAGGGTCCAGTTAAAGAGTAAGGGAGGGAAGGAAGGAGGGGCAATAGTGGATCAATGGTGAAGGTTTTGAACATGAACTGGTTAGAAATATATCTTGGAAATCTCCCAAATGTGTAAGAAAATGATAGGGACCATTTAAGGAAAAGAGACTAAGGTAAGTTTAATATCAACAACAATGTGTAGTGGTATTTGCCCATCAGTGCATAAATCTTATAGGGTCTTATGAACCAGTGTGTACACTTGAGGTTTGCTTGGTTCAATCATGTGGACCTCTCTGTTCTGATCAAACTGGAAATGTCCCTGTTTTGTTCATCAGCAATGTATGAACCTTGTTTTTGCCTATTTCATGGTTACATTTTATAATAATTTTATAAAAATTTATAAAAATTTAAAATGTATATATTTATTATGCATACAATTTTACAGTTATTGATACAATTGAAAACATATCCACAAAATACTTGCTGCCACATCTGCCAGAGTATTTGGTGAATTAATATTGTATGAATAATTGAAATAGAAAGAACATGAATAAACAAAAACACTAATTCTATCAAACTACGTGTAACTAAATGGAAATCTGACATCCTGTAGAAATTTATAGCTTCATTCAGACTTCCCTTCTGAAATCTTAACAATTAACTTCTTACTAGAATGTTTCACTGTCACTTCAAACTCAATGTTTAATGGCACTGCAATCTCTGGAATCTAACTCACAATATTTTGACTTCCACATAAGCCAACCCTGCCCAACACTTACTGAGGGACCAGACCACAACACCTTTGGGTGTGTAATCCAGAAAATTTACATTCTCCTTTGAGATTATATATATATAATCTCATAACTCTTTTATTACTTTATTTTTTCAAGATGAAAGAATGTATATTTTCCAAAAAGTTGACATTTAAAGAAATAATTTATAGAGTTTAACTTTGAGAAAGAAAATGTAAAATGTGAGGTTTGAATATTATGCCCTTTCTTAAAAGTGAGAAGATGCTTTCTTTTTTTTTCTTTATTTTTTTAAATGTTACATTAAAAAGATATGAGGACCCCATATAACCTCACCCCCCTCACCCCACTCCTCCCACATCAACAACCTCTTTCATCATCTTGGCACGTACATTGCATTTACATTTGGAGCACTCCTGCAACACATGGATAGTGGTTTACATTGTAGTTTACACTGTCCCCCAGTCCATCCAGTGGACCTTGGCAGGACATACAATGTCCAGCATCTGTCCCTGCAGTACCAGTCAGGGCTCCTCCAAGTCCTGAAAATGCTCCCACATCATATCATTCTTCCCTCTCCCTACCCTCAGCAGCTACCATGGCCACTTCTCCACATCAATGCTACAATTTCTTCCATTACTAATCACAATAGTTCCATAGTAGAATATCAGTAAATCCACTCTAATCCATACTCTATTCCTCCAGCCTGTGGACCCTGGGATGGCTATATCCACCCCCCTCTAAATCAGGAGGGGGTTTAGATTCCATGTGGATGGTGGATGCAGTTCTCCTGCTTGCAGCTGTAGGCACTGTTGGCTCCCTGGTGTGGTGGTTGACCTTCTTTACCTTGCTGTCAGCTGGCCAGGGTAAGTCGAATAAACCAGATGGTAACTGTTGCAAGTCTGCTGAGGCTCAGGGCCTGGCTCTCACATGGACAGTCCAGAGATTCAGGTCTCCTGATTATATACCATCTCCAGTGCCAACCACAGGTCCGGTAAATGTAACAGAAGAGGCCTGCGTAGAAAGGTCATATGGGAGTCCATTTCCATCTCACTCAGGAACACAAACCCCAAAATAGCACCAACTCACATGGCACTGAACTCCAGAACTACCTGCCATGACCATAGAACCTGTTGGGTCTATTTAGCCTTTAGGAGAACCAGTACCTGGGCTTCTATCTACTTTGGCTGTCTCTGGGACCCTGCTGAGGCATGCATAAACATTCCCCATCTGATGACTTCCCAACTCTTTTTTGGAGACTCATAGTAATGTAAATGCCTTTATCCTTGCCATTTCCCCCTTTTATCCAAATTCAAAGCACAATTTTTTTTTTTTTTTTTTTTACCTCCAACATCATTACCTGTCTGTTGTGGAGTCCTACCCATTTTACAACTGACAATATGCCAAATCCATGCACTTATTTCCATCTTCATTGTCGTGCCCATAGACCAGTCTACCAAAATCTCTTGTAGAATCATTAAATAGTTCCATATTTCATCTTCTTACAACTGTCCTTCCTTCTCTACAAAATGTTCACCATTGGAACTTCAGTGAGCTTTCAAAAGAAAAATATGATCATGCTGTATTTCCACTTCAAAACCTTCTGAATCTGACAATCCTTTTCATTTCGGATAACACAAAGAGAAAAGACAATTATAACTCCCTCCTTTCCAGTTTCCTAACTCAAAATTTACATTTCTGTGGCATTCTTTAATAATGACTGTATTCCTAATCACTTAAACTCCCTAGAACAAAGCCCATGTCATTTATTATTACCCATAGTGATTATATCCCTTGTACACAGAAGAGTAAAAGGCCTGTAGTAGATTGCAGCTGGTATTTTAACTAAATTTATGAAGGAAAAAATAAATAACCATATCAATTTTATCAAATTTATTTACAAATAAAATCTAATTTTAAGCAATATACGGTGGAGTTATTTTGGAGATAATTTTCAACTCCATAAGTAATTCAGAATTTCAATTGAGGTATATTGAGTTTGTTTTAACCACACATATTCTGGGGAAATAAAATTGTATGAAGAACAATTCTGTCAAACTTTTCAAATATTTTTGGGATTAGGGCTCTTTGATACTGACAACAGAAACCAACTGAGTCTAAACTAAGAAGGAAATGAAATTACCAAGTGAAGGTAAAGTTGCTTACAGACATTATCATAAACTGGAGAATATTGAAAGTGTAGCAGGGGGAGGTTGGGGCAAGATGGTGCTGAGTGAACTTGCCTGGTAATGTATCTGCAGGGGGTGGCTGGGCAGCGTTGAAGGCTCTTTGGGACTGTGCTGTTTCAGGGATTTTTGCTGGTTGGAAGGTGTCTGGACTTCGATTTGATGGGAAGGTAACAGAGAGGATACGTCTATAATATATAAACGGAGGTCCCAGCTGGGCGCGGAAAGTTCCCTCCTTGGGTGGGCGGAGCCTCGGTATCGGCGCTGCTGCAGCTCCGGGAGCCGCCATGGCCAGGGTTTTTTTTCCTTTTTTTTGGAGGCTCTGCGGTGCTGAGGAATTGGCGGGTACTGGGTGGACTGGTGAGGGGTTGATGGGACAGGACTCCTTTGCAGATCGATTTGGGGAGACAGACGGTGTTTTTTTGTGAAGCGGGGGACGTTTTGGTTGCGGACAGGGGTGGTAGCGCTTCCGCCTGGAGCCCCATCCCCACAGGTCCGGCTGCCGATCTGCAATGGAATTGGATTTTTGGCAATAAGGGGACACAAGTGGGAGATTGTTGCAGGGTCCAGTGAGGGAGGGGGACACATCCGGAAGCCGATTGGGGAATATTTTGCGAGGTTTGGGACTTCCGTTTTTGGAGTCTGTTTTTGGGGTTTCCAGCTGAAGCCCAGCCCACCAGGCAGGACTTGGGATCTGGGTCATTGAACTGGCTGTGGTGTAGAGGCGCCCTCAAGTGGCCGTTGTGTAGGAGCACAGGGAGGGAGCTGTCCAAAGGCTGAAACCCTGAGGAGTAGGTGAATTGCAGGGTTCAGACATTAAATATAGAGTTTGCGGATCTGGCTTCCCCCATGGGGCTGGCACCCAGCTACGGGGATCCCTGAGGGCTGTGTTGCACTGCGGGGCTCCTAAGCTTCCTGTTGACCAGATTTGAGGTTGCCAGGTCTGGGTCCCCTGGACCCTGGTGGTCCACACCCCAGACTCACACCTCTTGAGTCTTCAGTGTCTCAGACTTGCCACCCCTGAATCCATCACGCCCTGGGGTCTACCTGGGGTCCTTGAGTGCCCTGGACCTTAATGTTTGCATTTTATCTTTATTGGCTCATATTGTTTTGTTTTTATTTTCATTATATCTTATCTTTTACTCTTTTTGATGCCCTGATTGCTAATATTGCATTATCCCCTAGTCTTTTCTCCTAGCGTGTCCCCCAAAGTCCTTTTTTTATACAGTTATTTAGGGTTTTTTTCGTTGTTGTTTTAGATAGTGTTGCAATTGTGGCTCATGTATACCTGTATTTCTCTTCCCCCTACCTGTTACCCACCGTTTGCCCACCCTCTTTTTCTTTCTTCCTTTCTTCTCATCTTTCTTTTTTTTCTTTATTAATATTAGTTTTTCTTTTTCGGTTTTCTCTCTCCCTCTTGTCCCTCATTTTCCACATATTTTATTTTAATTCAAGTATACAATAGGTGCTACAGGGAACACCTCACATTTGCTGGGTTTTCCCATCCTCCATTGCCTCATTTCTGTGTGAACTGATTTAGGCTACCTACACTATCCCCCTTCCCCTGCATCTTGATATCCGCTATCATCTACTGTCTCTCCTATATTCCACCCCCCACCTACCATTCTTTGATCCACAAAGTGTCTAACTCTTAATTTCTAATACCTTTGTTTTGTTTTCTGTCTGGTATCCACTCTTGAAACTATTACCTTTCTTTTCTTTTTCCCTCTCTCACAAAAACAATAGCTTTGTAGCTCATACCATATTCCTCCCATATTCAGTCATCTACCTCATAATAGGTACTCTACCTACAGCTATAACTCTACACAATCTACATGAATCTAACCTCCATCCTCCCAGATCTCATATTCTTGCTTTGTTAATATATATCACCAATACTTCTCTACACTTTTTCCTTGCTTACACAATTGCCTTTCCCCAGCACTAATACTTTCCTTTAAAGGGAACTTAACCAGCAACAAGAAATTAGAATAAGAAGAACAAAGTGACAAAAAGAAGATATAACACTTACGCAAAAATAACAGCTAATTAATCTCCAAGACTAGACAAAGAAGCTAAGGAACTCATTAAACCCGTCAAGATAAAAGGATGACCAGAAAGCAACAAAAATCGACAAACCAAATCAGTAATCAGGAAAACATGGCTGAATCCAATCAACAAACTAAAAATCAGGAAGGGGAACAGAACTTCGCACAAGCAATGAAAGATCTCAGAACATTTATCACCAACAAATTTGATGAAGTAATGAAAGAGGTTGACAACATGAAGACAACACTGGGAGGGGAAATTGCAGACATACGCAAAAACGTAACAGACATGATGGGAATGAACACCATAGTTCAAGAAATCAAAAATACACTTGCAGCAAATATCAACAGACTAGAAGAGGCAGAGCAGAGAATTAGTGATGTGGAAGACAGTACATCAGAAATCAAACAGATAGTAGAAGGGGTAGATAAAAAGATAGAAAAAATCCAGCTAGGATTTAGGGACCTGAATGACAATGCAAAACACTCAAATATACGTATTATAGGTTTTCCAGAAGGAGAAGAGAAGGGAAAGGGGTCAGAAGGAGTGTTGCAGGAAATAATGGCTGAAAACTTCACAAATCTACTGAAAGAGACAGACGTACATATCCAAGAAGCACAGCACACTCCACTGGTCATAAACCCCAACAGGCCCACCCCAAGACATATACTCGTCAAATTATCCAATGCTCAACACAAAGAGAAAATCCTAAAAGCAGCAAGAGAAAAGAAAACCAAAACATACAAGGGAAGCTCCATAAGATTAAGTGCTGATTTCTCATCTGAAACCATGGAGGCAAGGAGGCAGTGGTATGATATACTCAAGGTACTAAAGGAAAAAAATTTCCAACCAAGAATACTCTATCCAGCTAAACTAACATTCAAACATGATGGAGAGTTCAAAATATTTGCAGATAAACAGAAACTGAAAGAGTATACAAACAAGAAACCTCCCCTTCAAGAAGTTCTAAAGGGAGTTCTGCAGGAAGAAAGGAAAAAACAGGACAGGCAGAGTTGGAGGAGAGTATAAGAGCAACAAAAAAGACAAACTAGACGGGGGAAAAAATACAAACAAAATATGACAAACACAAATCCAATCAAAATATGGCTAACACAAATAATTCCTTGAAAGTAATAACAATGAATGTCAACGGATTAAACTCACCTATCAAAAGATTCAGACTGGGACATTGGATAAGGAAATATGACCCATCTGTATGCTGTCTACAAGAGACACATCTTAGACCCAGAGACGCATGGAGATTGAAAGTGAATGGCTGGAAAACAATCATACAAGCAAACAATAACCAAAAAAAGGCAGGAGTAGCTATATTAATATCAGACAAAATAGACATTAAATGTGAAACAATTGTGAGAGACAAAGAAGGATACTACATTTTAGTGAAAGGGAAAATCTGTCAAGAAGATTGAACAATCATAAATGATTATGCTCCTAACAAGAATGCCTCTAAGTATGTGAGACAAACGCTGGAAAAACTAAGTGAAACAATAGATGCATCTACAATTATAGTGGGGGATTTTAATACACCACTATCTACCTTGGAAAGAACATCTCAAAAGAGAATCACTAAAGAAACAGAACATTTGAACAGTATATTAGAGGAGCTGGATCTAATAGACATATATAGATCATTACACCCAAACACTGCAGGATATACACTCTTCTCAAGCGCACATGGATCATTCTCCAAGATAGACCATATGCTAGGCCACAAAGAAAGACTGAATGAATTCAGAAAGATTGAAATCATACAAAACAATATCTATGACCACAGTGGAGTCAAGCTGGAAATTTGCAAGGGACAGAGGCCCAGGTTTCACACCATGATTTGGAAATTAAACAGCACACTCTTAGAAAAACAGTGGGTCAAAGAGGAAATCTCAAAAGAAATCAATGACTACCTTGAAACAAATGATAATGATAACACAACATACCAAAATTTATGGGATACAGCAAAAGCAGTACTGAGAGGGAAATTTATAGCCATAAATTCATATATCAAAAAAGAAGAAAGAGCAAAAATTGAAGAATTAACTGCACATTTGAAGGAATTAGAAAAACAACAACAAAGTGACCCAACAGGAAGAAAAAGGAAGGAAATAACAAAGATAAGAGCAGAACTAAATGAAATAGAAAATAAGAAAGCACTTGAAAAGATAAACAAGGCCAAGAGCTGGTTTTTTGAGAAGATCAACAAAATTGACAAACCTTTAGCAAGACTAACAAAGAAAAAAAGAGAGAAGATGCAAATACACAAAATAAGAAATGAGAAAGGTGATATCACCACTTACCCCACAGAAATAAAGACTATCATAAGAGGATACTTTGAAAAACTATATTCCAACAAAAATGACAATTTAGAGGAAATGGACAAATTCCTAGAAACACATAAGCAGCCCATATTGACAAAAGAAGAAATTGATGATCTTAACAAACCAATCACAAACAGAGAGATAGAATCAGTCATTAAAAATCTCCCAACTAATAAGAGCCCAGGGCCAGATGGCTTCACAGGTGAATTCTACAAAACATTCCAGAAAGAACTAACACCAATCCTGCTGAAACTGTTCCAAAAAATTGAAAGAGATGGAACATTGCCGAACTCCTTCTATGACGCCAACATTACCCTAGTACTAAAGCCAAACAAAGACACCACAAAAAAGGAAAATTACAGACCAATTTCTCTAATGAACCTAGATGCAAAAATACTTAACAAAATACTTGCTAATCGCATTCAACAACACATTAAACGAATTATACACCACGACCAAGTGGGATTTATTCCAGGTATGCAAGGATGGTTCAACATAAGAAAATCAATCAATGTAATACACCATATAAACAGATGGAAGGAAAAAAATCACATGATTATATCTATAGATGCAGAAAAAGTATTTGACAAAATACAGCACCCTTTCTTGATAAAAACACTCCAAAAGATTGGAATACAAGGAAATTTTTTGAACATGATAAAGAGTGTATACAAAAAACCTACAGCCAACATTGTTCACAATGGAGAAATCCTAAAATCCTTCCCTCTAAACTCAGGAACAAGACAAGGATGCCCATTGTCTCCACTCCTATTTAACATTGTCTTAGAATTACTTGCTCGAGCACTGAGGCAAGAACCAGATATAAAAGGCATTCAAATTGGAAAGGAAGAAGTCAAAATTTCATTATTTGCAAATGACATGATCCTATACATAGAAAACCCTGAGAGATCTACAACAAAGCTTCTAGAACTCATAAATGAGTTTAGTAAAGTCGCAGTTTATAAGATCAATCCGCAAAAATCAGTAGCATTTCTGCACACCAATAATGAGCAAGATCAGGAGGAAATCAAGAAACAAATACCATTCACAATAGAAAATAAAAAAATCAAATACTTAGGAATAAATTTAACTAAAGAGGTAAAAAACTTATACACCGAGAACTATTCAAGACTGTACAAGGAAATTAAAGAAGACCTAAATAAATGGAAGAATATTCCTTGTTCAAGGATAGGAAGACGGAATATTATCAAGATGTCTATCCTACCGAAACTGATCTACACATTCAATGCAATCCCAATAAAAATCAACACAGCTTTCTGTAAGGAACTAGAAAAACTAACTATGGAATTTATTTGGAAAGGAAAGAGACCCCGAATAGCCTAAGACATACTGAAAAAGAAAAACGAAATTGGAGGAAACACACTACCTGACTTCAAAACATAGTACAAAGCTACAGTAGTGAAAAGAGCATGGTATTGGCATAAGGAGAGATACACAGACCAATGGAATCAAATTGAAAGCTCTGATATAGAACCTCACATATATAGCCATATAATATTCGATAAAGCCACCAAACCCTCTCAACTGGGAGAGAGTGGCCTATTCAACAAATGGTGCCTGGAGAACTGGATAGCCATATGTAGAAGAATGAAAGAGGATTACCATCTCACACCTTATACAAAGATCAAGTCAAGATGGATCAAAGACCTAAATATAAGAGCCAAGACCATAAAAACCTTGGAAAGCAGTGTAGGGAAACATCTACAGGACCTTGTAACAGGAAATGGCTTCATGAATATCACACCAAAAGCACGAGCAGCAAAAGAACTAATAGATAAGTGGGACTTCCTCAAAATTAAAGCCTTCTGCACCTCAAAGGAGTTTGTTAAGGAAGTAAAAAGGGAGCCCACACATTGGGAGAAAATATTTGGCAACCATATATCTGATAAGAAACTTATAACTTGCATATATAAAGAACTCATATATCTCGAAAATAAAAAGATAAACAACCCATTTAAAAAATGGGAAAAAGATTTAAACAGACAATTCTCCAAAGAAGAAATACAAATGGCTAAAAAGCACATGAAAAAATGCTCCAAATCTCTAGCTTTCAGGGAAATGCAAATCAAAACTACAATGAGATATCATCTTACTCCCATAAGATTGGCAGCTATAAAAAAAACAAAAGAATACAAATGCTGGAGAGGATGTGAAGAAAGGGGAACACTCATCCACTGCTGGTGGGAATGCAGAAGGATCCAACCATTCTGGAGGACAGTTTGGTGGTTTCTCAAAAAGCTAACCATAGATTTGCCATATGATCCAGCAATACCACTGCTGGGTATATACCCAGCAGAACTGAAAACAAGGACACAAACCGATATATGTACACCAATGTTCATAGTAGCATTTTTCACTTTCGCCAAAAGTTGGAATCAACCCAAATGCCCATCAACAGATGAGTGGATCAATAAAATGTGGTATATACACACAATGGAATACTACGCGGCTGTAAGAACAAATACACTACAAACACGTGATAACATGGATGAATCTTGAGAACCTTATGTTGAGTGAAGCAACCCAGGCATTGAAGGACAAATACCACATGACCTCAATGATATGAAATAAACAAGCTGCCTCAGAAAGGTAGAGACTGAACGATAGGCTTACAGGAAATCAGGGGGTGGAGGAAGGATGTGAGCCGACGTCTGCAGGGGTGGAATTTATGATGAACACAAAGAAGAGATAAAATGGGGGCAAGGGGTTGCCTTTGGGTGGGGCTTTACGGGTTTGAGGGGGGCTGGGGATGGGCGGATGGGTAATATTGCCCAAAAAGTGAGGGGAAGGAGGGGCAGCATATGAACACAGGAGAGTGTTAGGTGTTGGTTGAGAGTAAAATGCTGAGAAAATCGTATCAAAATATAATTAAGAGGGTTACCTGTTTAGGATGCTCGGAAGGGATGGTCCGATGTGGGACGGGCTCCTGGGGAATGTCTGAATGCTCATTTTGCCAGAATGGGTGGCACCATTGGGTAGAGACCCAAGTAGTGAGAGTGGGGGTGGACCCACATCCTGGGGAGGACTAATGCCATCAAATAGAGGGAACTGTATCTCTTGAGAGAAAGGGTGGCTCCCAGGGCATTGGGGCAGCTGAGCAATTTAGGACCTGAACACTGTTGCAAGTGTCTCTGGACGTGTCTCCTCGGGAAACGGAGGTTGGCTGTCACTGTGGGCACCAAGGGGATGGGAAAATGGATGTTAAATGTGTGTAACCAAGGTAAATGTGGGGTAAGAGAGGAGTTTCGTGAGAGTACACAAGGATGGATATAAAATACGTAATATTACATCATAAACATATAGGGGACGACAGAATGATAATGTAAACCATAATGTAAAACTTAGGATAACTAAAAATGTGAGAAAACTGTGTGTCCTAAAGTATGCACCACAATTTAAGCACAGATGTCACCTGGTTTGAAAGCTATTGTCTCAGACTCTGTACATCACTTTAAGTAAATATGTTGTGAATAGGCTGTTAGAGTATCGCTGTGGAAGGGAAAAGGTTTTGTGGTGGATGTGTGGGAGTGCTGTATATTGCATACATAAATTGCTGTGGTCTAGGGCTCTTGTGAAGAGAAGTTCAATAATTAGGGGGAAAAAAAAGGAAAAGAAAAAGATACGATGTAGAATTTTTCCAAGTCAACACGTATTCTATATCTAACCTTTAAACCCATCGCTATATCCCATTTTGCTAGTAAGAGATCCTGACATGATATTGGGGCTTCAATATTCAGGAAGTTCTGGATCCCAGAGTGGTCCAACAATGGCAGTGGAGGAATACTGATATAGGATACTATTGACAAGGGATATATGGCTGACAGGAAGCTATACAGGGCATATGTCCAGGGTGCATGGTAATGTTTGGATATACTCATAGTGGCAACAATAAAAAACCAAAGCTGGGGGGGTACTGAGTCCCTGGCTGGGGGTGCTGTGCCATGGTCCCTAGGGGAGCAGCAGCAGTCCCCAAAGTGCAGCGGCAAGGACCGAGAAGGAATGAGTGTCCATCAGTGAGCCCCTGATACTAATGACTATGCTTGTGAGCCTATATGCCTGAAATAAGAACAAGGCCTAGAGTAGCACTGTGCCTGGGAATTTCCTCCTGACAGCCTTCATGTTACTCAAATGTGGCCAGTCTCGAAGCCTAACTCAGCATCTAAATGCAATGCCTTCCCCCCAGCATGGGACATGACACCCGGGGATGAGCCTCCCTGGCACCGAGGGATCACTATCAACTAACAACTGATAATGCAACTGGAAAATGACCTTGAATTGAAGGTTCCATGCGGATCAGTAGAATATCCCTGTCTACATAGAATAATATGACTTTAAAATGCTGTTTGATCTAATGTAAGGGGGAAATATAAAGGAGAAATGAGTTTATATGGCTATGAGTCTCTAAAAAAAAAAAAGAGTCTGGAGGCTGTCAGAAGGATTACCCTTATGCACAACTGAGCAGAGTCTAAGAGACAGATAAAGTAGATACAATCCCCAGGTATTGGTTCCTTTGAGGGCTAAAGGGACCCACGGGTTCTATGATAGGGTTCACTGCCATGTCAGATGGCCCTTCTTTGGAGCTGGTGTTTCTGCGTGATAAAACTGGACCCAGAGGGGATCTCTTTTCATAAGACTATCATGCTACTTTACTGGAATTGTAGTTGGTATTGGGGTTTAAGATATATTTAGGGGATTGAATCTTTTTACTGACAATATGATAGCCAGGCCCTGAGCCTCAACAGACTCCAGTTCCTACAATCTGATTTATTGGACTCACCTCACTCAGCTAAGATGGAGTTGAGGAAGGACAACCACCACACCATGGAGCCTAGAGTGCCTACAACTGAAAGCAGGAGGATTGCATCCAGTAACCATGTGGAATCTGAGCCTCCTCTTGACATAGAGGTGCAACGGACACAACCAATCCAAGGACCTCAGAGAAAAGGTGGCATTGGAGTGGGAAAAGTGGACACGGTGGCTGATGGGTATGGGGAATGGCAGGAAGAGATGAGATGTGGAGGCGCCTTTGGGACTTGGAATTGCCCTGGAGGGTGCTTCAGGGGCAATCACCGGACATTGTTAATCCTCCCAGGGCTCACTGGATGGAATGGGGGAGAGTGTGGGCCATGATGTGGACCAATGACCACGAGGTGCAGAGATACCCAGAGATGTACTTACCAAATGCAATGGATGTGTCATGATGATGGGAGTGAGTGTTGCTGGGGGGGGAGGGGTGCGGTGGGGGTGGTGGGGTCGAATGGGACCTCATATTTTTTTAATGTAATATTTTTACAAAATCAATAAAAATAAAATAAAATTAAATTAAATTAAAAAAAAGAAAGTGTAGCAGGAACACACCAATGCTATGCTCTAAGAATTTCCCCTCCATCCTTCCTGGTATTTTGGAGGAACATCTCAAAGCCAACACCATGGAGCTGCCCTGCTGATATGAGCTCAGAAACAGTCTTACCCTGTGTTCAGGGCCAGAGCCACTTCAGGCAAATGAGATGCTGCAAAAATCTCAGGCTTCAGTTCTACTCTGTTCTGTTGACAGATTATTTACAAACTTGGAGTTTTCCTAGTACATAATCTTCCTATTCAAGGAGAAGCAAGATAGTAAATGGGATATGATAAAAATGCTGCAAGCAACACAAGTCCCTCCAACTAACACAGATACAGATTGTATTTTACCTATATCCTAAGCCTGAGTTCCACAGCATCTCTGGATAAATCCTTGTCATTTCTTCACATCATTAAGATGTCAATTTAATCATATCTTATAAGTGTAGACTTCCATGTCCATGTACGTACCAGATTTTTATTCCTCCCATTTCCATGGTTTTGATCATGTGACTTTTCAGCTTCTCCTGAAAAGAGTCTATTTGCCTTCCTCTTGAATGTGAACTGGTCTTGTGAATTCCATTAATCACTACAATGCAGCCAAAGGACATTGCACTGATTCATTGTTTTCAAGGAACAAAGAAAATTTGCAATATTATATCACTATCCTATAACCTCAAGTTACAGATCCACTGTGTTTTGGATCACAGAACATTTGCAGATTTGAAGATGATATTTTTCCTCCAAAATGAACTTCATATTCAAACATGAAGTACACTATATCAAAATGAGATATGAAAAAAAGCTGCAAGAACTTTCAAATCAAATGTAAATACATAAAAAAGGAAAAAAATAAATTTTTTCCTCATTCAAGAAGATAAGGAGACTTTTCCCTTCCTCCCTTTATTTAGATCTCTTATTTTAGAAAAATTCTGATTTTGCAAGATGTTTCTGGCCTTTTCTGAAGGAGATAAATTTCTGAAAAAGATAAATTGAACTTCTGCCATCTTTACAACCTGGGAAAGTTTTTTTCAAGCAGCTGGGAACCACATCTTGGAAATGGAATCATCAAGAAGACAGTTCTTTTCTCTCCCAAAATTTGGACTCCTGGGTCCAAATTGCCAACCTAGCTCCTGTCTTAAAGATATGAGAATATTATCTATGCTTTTGATAATGACTATTACCTAAGAGAGAAGTTCACCCCCATTACCAGGTGAGAATTGGATAAATTATGTGTGATGAATGGTGGGCCCTCAAGACTCTTACTGGAGAGCCAGTTATCATTTATCTTGAGAATATGTTTGTCATGGGTTTTATCTACCTGACTGTAAAAACAGTGACATTTTGGTCTTTCTTTGCAAACCATTGAGGGGATTGTCTGGATTTTCATCATATCCTAGATTTAATTCAATGATCAACCTATTTAATTTATCTTTTTCCTTTGAGGATAAGTTTCAAGGATTGACAAAGGACTTGTTTGGATTATTAGGTACCTAACAACTCAAATGTCAAGGATGGAAAGAGTCTGAAAATTCCTGAATTGAGCAGATCATCTACAGTATTTGTGGCCACACAAGAGTTAGGTAAGAAACTCTGGATTATAAAGCATCCCTCTTGATCATCATTCTTGTGGAATACTAGGCAGATGAAAGACACTATTGAAAAAGCAGGGTAATATGGGCTCAAAATCCTGTCAAGAACAACATTGGTTGCAAAATTGGGAAAGCCAGAATTTTGGCTGCAGGCCTTTCTTTTACAGGAGCATTATATCTCACTGTTGTAATTGGAATAGGCTTATGAGAACAGTCTTGATTTTCTGTGAATAATATTTGATTTGGATAAATTAACATATTTGCTGAGATTCTTATACCTCACCTCAAGCAAATTAATCACTGGAGTTTATGGAATATATATCATTTTAAGGAAAGGAGAAAATCATTTCATAAGCAAGAGGGAAAGACTGAGAAAATGAAAGAGGATTGTGAAAATTAAAGGCATGTTCTCTTCCAGGAACACTCATTCTTTCTCTGCTGTCCTCACTTGAGAGGACAGGGTGACCCTCTTCTAGAACCTAATAGAGCAGTCAGCTTTAAATAGAAGTCTATGTTCATTTACCATTCTGAAAAGCCTAGCACCCTTTCAAGTTATGAAAGCCTGAATGACAGTCCATCTGCTTACAACATGGTTCACTGAATAATTTATTCCCATTGTCCTGACCTAATGATCATGAAAAAGTTCCTTTGAAAATATTAATGCACAATGGCAATGCACCTGGACACTGAAGAGTTCTGATGGAGTTGTACAATAAGATTAATATGGTTTTCATGTCTGATAACCCAACATCTATTCTGCAGCCCATGAATCAAGGAAGCATTTTGAACTTTAGGTCTTATTACTTTAAAAATATATTGCTTTTAGTTGTAGTCATCAAAGATCATGACTCCTTGATGGATCTTGGGAAAATAAATTGAAAACTTTCAGGAACACATGCAACATTTCAGGTGTAAATAATATTATTCATGATTCATGGAAAGAGGTCACAATGTCTACATTAAAGAAGATGTTTCCAATTTCATGGATGGCTTTGTGGAGAAGTAATTGCAGATTGAGTGGATACATAGACAGAGTGAGGATTAGAAAGGGAATCTGAAGATGGGATTGAATTGCTGTAATTTCATGATAAATCTTTAACAGATAAGTTGTTACTTCTAACAGATGAGCAGTGAAATTATTGTCTTGAGATGGAGTCTATTCCTCGTTGAGAGCATTTTTGAAATGACAACAAGGAATTTAGAACATTAAATAAAATTATTTGATAAAGAAGCAAAAAGTTTTTGAGAGAATTGACTCCAGTTTTGAAAGATGTACTACAGTTGTAAAAGGCTACCAAATACCATTGCATATTATGTAGAAATCTTTGATGAAAGGAAGTGTTAACCAATGTGGCAAGCTTCTCTGTTGTCTTGTTTGAAGAAATTGACACAGTGCCCCTGTGATCGTTAGGCTAATATGTCAACTTGGCCACTTAATTGTGCCTAGTCGTTTGGTCAAGGAAGCAAAGGGCTAATCACAATACAAGGACATATATGGGTTTCATTTATCAGTAATTTTTCTACATAAATGGCTGATTACATCCATGATCAACCAGGAAATTACACTCAGAAATGAGGGATGTTTCACTCAATTAGTTGAATGCTTAAGAAGGTAAGCAATTTCAACATTAAGAGAAAATTTCCTTGCTCACCTTTGGACAGCCAATGTCTCTCAGTAATTCATCAAGGGCCTTCATTATTTATTTTATTTGCTTGTTTTTTTTGTTGGATTTCCCATGGGTTTTATTGAGATAAATCAACAAAAATCAAGATTTTTACCAACCATCTTTTCTGAAATTTATGAACTTAGCAGATTCAGGCCCATATACATGTACAAACAATAACTCATACCAACAAAAACAGAGTACTACTTGCATTTTTGCCAGTTAAGAGAAAGCCAATTCCCCCTTCACCAAATATGTTCAAAATTTTGAGTTTTCACTGTACACTTCTCAGTGGAACAGAACCCTTGTGGCTAGGGACACTGGAAATCTCCCATTTTCACCAAAAAAAAAAAGTAAATTTTTTTCAAGTTTCATTTGTTTTAGTAAAGGAAACAGTAACTTTTTCTCCAGGCACCCCTCCCCCAAAAACACTGGTTAAAGTACAGCGGCCTGTATCTTAATAACCCAATCCTACCCCACCCTTGCCCTGCCCAGCATTGTTTACTGGAGAATTTAAATACACTTCTGTTGCAATCTGACAGCTATGGAGGATAAGAGTCCAAGTGCCAAGGTAGCTCCCTCTGAACACTTGAACTGTTACAACCTTTGAACACTACTCTGTATCCAAAGGATGAGTTTTTAGATCAGAAAGGCAAGTGAATTTTCTTTGGGAGATTTTCATTTTGTTTTGCTTTGTTTTTAACAATGTTTAGGAATAAAGTAGAACTAAGAGTTCAACTAAGTCCACTTAAGTTCACCAGAATGTTGATTAACTTCAGCTCCTATGATGCCAATAATTTTCCTTGATAAAGGTTTTCTGCCAGAAATTTTCACAAGAACTTTTTAAGATACACAGAAAGTTGAAAGTTGCAAATTAAAATAACACTGCTTGGGACAACTAGGAAGATAGCAGAGCAGTAAGGAACTCCTAGAGTCAGCTCCTGCTACAGGGCAGTTAGCAAACACCCAGAGCTCTGTCGAGCTAGCTGAAGCACCTGTTTGGGAGCTTCAGGAGGCCAGAAGAGCATCCTGCTACAGCATGAAGGAATGGAAGGAGGAGGCTGCCCATCTGCAGAGAAGACTTGTAAGTATAGCGCTCCACCCTATGGAGGCCAGTGCCCATCCTAAACGGGAGGCGCAAGTCCCTCAGGAGTTGTTCTGAGCTGGTATTGAAAACTCCACTTCACCAAAATGGGGAAGAAGAGATGGTTGGGCACCAGCTTCAGCTACTGATGAGTACATTCAGGGGCTAAAGTATAATCCCGAGAACAGCTAAAGTTCGAGCCTGTCCATGTCAGAAAGAGACCGGGAGCCACCATCTCAAATCCACACCTGGAACAAGGGGAAGAGGGACAGACTGAGAATCCCAGGCTGGTGGGGACTGGCTTCTTTCATTCCAGATCATATTGCAGCTCTACCCTAGGCCCCAGTACCACCTATAACAGGGAGGAAGCTGTGGAGACCTGCACCAGCCTCTCTGGGAAATTACCAGCCAAGCTATGGAGATTGGTGATTGTCCTACACTGGCAGCACAAGCCACCCCAGGAGATGTTCTGTGGCTTGAATTGGAATCTCCATTTCTCAAAAACAGGGGAGGAGGAGATAGATGGCTGCTGATTTTGGCTACTGATTATTAGACTCAGCTGCTTAAGATATAAGTCTGAGAAGAGCAAGGGTATGAATTTGTCCAAGTTGGAAAGAAGCCAGTGGCTGCCATTTTGACTCTGTCCCCAGCCAGAGGGTAAGCCAGGCTGACCGAAAATCACAATGATGGGAGGAAACAGTGTCTTTTACCTGGATCAGCCTGCAGCCCTAGCCTAGGCTTCAGTCCCACCTCCGGTAGGGAGGAGACTGGCAAGCCCTTCACCACCCTATCCAGGTAACATTGGGTACCTTTGGCTGGCAGAAACTGAATAATAGGATGTATACCAGGGCAACAGTAGTCATCTTGGAACCAGACTGCATAGATTGCTGCCCACACTTACAGCTCCATCTCTGCCCCAGGCAGAAAAGAAGGGTGTGAAGCTTCATCAGTTTCTCTGGGCAACTACAATCTAGGCCTGCATGACTTGGATTATTCCACATAGCTGTGACTCTGTCCCTACCCCTAGCAAAGGAGAAAGTTGGGAAAAGTTTCATCCATTGCAGAGGCAATGAGTGCAGATTGAGCCTGCCCAGCTTATAGCACCAATTACATCCTTGGCTCCTACTGAACAACCAGCAAGAGAGAAAAGGCAGGAAGTAGTAAACTAAACAGAAAAACTACACCTAGAACAAATACTCTAGTAATCCAGAGGCCAATACATCAACAAAACATTACAACTCACACCAAAAAACCAAAAGATATGGCCCAGTTAAAGGAAAAAGATAAGCCTCCAGATGACATAAAGGAATTGCAACAACTAATCATAGATGTTCAGACAAATCTCTTTAATAAATTCAATGAGATGGCTAAAGAGAACAAGGATATTAAGAAGACACTGGATGAGAACAAAGAAGAATTGAAAGCATACATAAAAATAGCAGATCTTATGAGAATGAAAGGCGCAATAAATGAGATTTAAAAATAAACATTGGAATAATATAATAGCAGATTTGAGGAGGCAGAAGAAAGGATTGGTGAACTTGAAGAAATGGCCTCTGAAAGTGAACATAACAAAGAACAGATGAAGAAAAGAATGGAAAAAATTCAAAAAGGTCTCAGGGAACTAAATGACAGCTAAACACATGCAAACATATATGTCATGGGTATCCCAGAAGGAGAAGAGAAAGGAAAAGGGGCAGAAGGAATATTTGAAGAAATAATGATAGAAAATTCCCCAACCCTATTGAATGACCTAGATACCCATGCTGAAGAAGCACAACATACTCCCATCCCCAAAAATCTAAATAGACCAAATCCGAGATACATAATACCAGAATGCCAAATGCCAAATACAAAGAGAGAATTCTGAGAACAGCAAGAGAAAAGCAATGCAGAACATATAAGGGATTCCCACTAAGATCAAATGCTGATTCTTCACCAGAAACCATGGAGGCAAGAAGACAGTTGTCTGATATATTTAAGATACTACAAGAGAAAAACTTCCAGCCAAGAATTTTATATCCAGCAAAGATGTCTTTCAAAATTGAGGGCAAGATTAGAATATTCACAGATAAACAGAAACTGAGTCTAAGCAAGAGACCAGATTTTCAGGAAATACTAAAGTGTATGCCAGAGCCTGAAAGGACAGGAGAGAGAGAGAGACCTTGAAGAGAGTCTAGAAATGAAGATTATATCAATGAAAGTAACTGAAATTGTTGAAAGAGTGGAGAAAATAAAATATGACAGATAAAACTCAAATAAACTGGAATAAACTTAACCAATGCGGTAAAGCACTTTTATTCAGAAAACTGCAACTCCATGTTAAAAGAAATTTAAAAAGGCTTAAATAACTGGAAGAGCATTCCATACTCATGGATTGGAAGACTAGATATCATTAAGATGTCAATTCTACTCAAATTGATACAAAGATTCAATGCAATCCTGATAAAAATTGCACCAGCATTAAAAAAAAGAAAAGAAAAAAGAAAACAAGACTATCAAATTTATTTGGAAGTGTAAGGGGTCCTGAGTAGCCAGAAACATCTTAAAAAGTAAAAGCAAACCCTCATCCCCAGACTTCAAATCACATTACCTAGCTATAGTGGTAAAAACAGCATAGTACTGTCATAAAGACAGACATATAGACCAGTGGAACCAAATTGATGGTTCAGAAACAGACCTTCTCATATATGGTCAAGCAGTTTTTGACTAGCCTGTGAGATCCACACAGCTCAGCCAGAACATTCCATTCAACAAAATGGTGCTGAAAAAAAACGGATATCCATAGCTGAAAGAAGGAAAGAGGACCCCTATTTAACACCTTATCCAAAAATTAACTCAAAATGGATCCAAAACCTAAAAATAAAAGCTAGAAACCATAAAACTTCTAGAAGAAATTGTAAGAAAACATTTTCAATACCTGGTGGTAGATGGTGGATTCTTAAAGGAGATAAGAGGTGGACTGAGAAGGAAAACTGATATTCAAATGTATGTAGAAGTTTTAATTAGTTTTATTGTAAAAGTGTGGAAATGTATAGAGTGCATGGTAACAAATAGTAACAGCTAGTTTAAAAATGGAAATGTGACTGAAAATGGTATTCTATGGATATAGATGCTAATTGACAGAATACTCGAGAATAATCTAGGAACTGAATAGCACAGTAAACCAAGAGTTGCATGAGAATTGTGGTTGATTGTACAGATGCAATATTGTCTTTTTTTGAGCTTGAGCAAATATAAATCACAACTTCAGGATGTTGGGAACTCACGGGAAAAATACAACTGGAGTGACCTATGGACTTTGGTTAACAATAATGATATAATATTCTTGCATCTCTGCAAAAGAAATACTGTATTGATAATGAGGCAGTATGGAAAATGTGGCCCAAATGTATACTTATGGATGTGGTAACAATCAGATGATTTTATCTTATCTGTGACAAATGTTCCATGAGTGTGGTGTGTTGATAGAGGAGTTTTGTTGGGGAATTCTGTACATGCACATGATTGTTTTTATGGTTACAACTTCTGTCGTAAAAAATATATTTTAAAAATAATAGGGTTGGTTGGAGGAAAAACACTCCAAATGTAAGATAAGGACTATGATTAGCAGTAAGACTTTTTCAATATTCTTTCATAATTTGTAACAAACGTCTCATGACAATGCAAGGTGTTGGTGGATGGTTGATGTATGGGACCCCTGTATGATGTTATGCATGTTTGCTTTGTAAGTTCACAACTTTTACTACACATGTAATTGTTTATGTATATTCATATATAAATGAAACAAAGATAATAATAAGAGGGAGGGTTGGGGGAAAATACTTTTGTTAGTAGTAATAGTTTGACAATGTTCCTTTTTTTTTTCCCAAATTCTACTCAATTTATTCATTTTTTAAAAAGATATTACATTAAAAAAAAAAAGAGGTCCCCATTCATCCCCACCACCCCCACCCCACCACTCCCCCCACAGTAACACTCTCCCCCATCATCATGTCACATCCATTGCGTCTGGTGAGTACATCCGGGCATCGCTGCACCCCATGTCCCATGTTCCACACCATAGCCCACACTTTCCCATGTTCCATCCAGTGGGCCATGGGAGGACATACAACATCCAGCAACACCCACCCAGGACAACTCCAAGTCCTGAGAATGCCTCCATGTTCCTTAATCATTAGTTAAAAAGGTTTAACAAAATGCAAGGTGTTGGTAGTAGGGTGAGTTATGAGGGTCTTGTATGCTGTTATATATGTTTGTTTTGTAAGTTTGCAACTATTGCTATGCACTTATTGTTTATATATGTTTGTGTATGTGTGATATATTTTAATAAATTAATTTTTTGAAAAGTTAACCAATGCAAAAAAAAATTGCTTATTTCCCAAGAATTATTTCATGTTTTTGTTATTCAGCTTTAAGGGCAGGAATGTGGCTAAAGGAAGTTTCTGATGAGGTTATGAGCTTCTAAAGTGTCTCTAAATCCTTAATGCACGCACCCTCCCTTTGGGACACAGTACCCTCCCTCCCAACTCTAGATAAAAAAAAGAAAAAAATTAAATCAAGTGATCAGAAATAAATGTTTGATTCCAATATACATTCAAGGCTTTGTGTCAAGTAGTCTGGTTCTAATCCGAGCATGATGGTATCATACACAAAGCACATGACAAAGGAAAGATGCTCTCATCTCATTCTGAAACCAATTATTGATACCCTCTTAGCCTTTGGAACAACCTATATTATGATGCTGGGACTAACTTGAAAATAATTTAGAGAAATGTTTTGGTATCCCTCTCTTTTACTCTTCCCATGAAAGATAATTTTATTTTATTTTGTCTTTATATATTTATTTTTTTAATGTTACATTCAAAAAGTATGAAGTCCCCATATACCCCTCACCTCCCTCATCCCACCCCTCCCACAACAACAATCCCCTCCATCATCATGGGACATTTATTGCACCCGGTGAACACATCTCCAAGCACCACCACACCACATGGTCAATGGTCCATGCTATAGTCTACACTCTCCCCAGTTCACCAAGTGGGCCATGGAAGGATGTACAATGTCCAGCAACTGTCCCTGCAGTACCACTCAGGACAACTTCAAGTCCTGAAAATGCCCCCACATCACATCTCTTCTTCCCACTCCCTACTCTCAGCAGCTACCGTGGCCACTTTCTCTACATCAATGCTACATTTAGTTCCATTACTAATCACAATAGTCCCAGAATAAAATATCAGTAAGTCCACTCTAATCCATACTCTATTCCTCTGTTCTGTGGACCCTGGGATGGTTATGTCCACTCCAGCTCTATATTGAGAGGGCATTTAGATTCCACTTGGATGGTGGATGCAATTCTCCCATTTGCAGTTGAAGGCACCCTTTGCTCCCTGGCGTGGTGGATGACCTTCTTAACCTCCCTGTTAGCTGGCTGGGGGAAGTCCAATAAACCAGAGGGTAGGCATTGCAAGTCTGTTGAGGCTCAGGGCTTGGCTATCACATGGACAGTCCAGAGATTCAGGTCCCCTGAGTATACACTAAACCCCAGTTCCAACCACAGGTCTGGTAAAAGTAACAGGAGAGGCTTATGAACAAGGATCACATCTGAGTCTAACTCCATCACACTCAGGAACACAAACTCCAAAGAAGAGCAAACTGACATGGCACTGAACTCCATCTGCCATGACCATAGAACAGGTGGGTCTCTGTAGCCCTCAGAAGAACCAGTTACCTGGGGTTGTATCTACTTTAGCTGTCTCTGGGACTCTGCTGAGGTGTACATAAGGGCAACCCCCCTGATGAACTCCTGGCTCTTTTTTCGAGAATTATAGCCATATAAACTCATTTTCTTTCCATTTCCCCCTTTTATTCAATGTCAAAAAGCAGTTTTAACTCGTGATATTACATGTAGGCTGAGATATTCTGCTGGTCTGAGTTGACCGTTTTATTCAAGGTCATTTTCTAGTTACATCATCAGCTGGTACTTGGTAGCAATCCCTCAGCACGAGGGAGGCTCATCCCCAGGAGTCATGCCTCATGATTATAGGAAGGCAATGCATTTACATGCTGAGTTTGGCTTTGAGACTGGCCACATTTGAGCAACATGGAGGCTCTAAGGAGATAACTCTTAAGCACCCTGCTGCTCTAGGCCTAGTTCTTATTTCAGGTGCACAGGCTCACAAGCATAGTCATTAGTATCAAGGGCTCATTGTTGGACCATCCTTCTTTATTGGTCTTAGCCATTGCATTTGGGGGATTGTTGCTGTTCCACTAGGGAATGTGATAGAGCTCCCCTGGCTAGGAACTCAGCACTCCCTTAGTTGTTGTTTTTAACTGTAATCACTATGAAAATATCCAAACATTTTTATGTACCCTATATATATGGCCTGGAAATTTCCCTCCCAACCATGTGGCCCCTATCAATAACACCCCACACCAGTATCCCTCCCCTGCCATTTTTGAACCTGTCATTCATAAATGAAGCCAACTACTTCAAAAATGAAGCCAAATACATTGCCAGTTTCCATTAATAGTAAAATGGAATATTGTGATGGGTTTAAAGGTTAGATATGGAATATATACTAATTTAGAAAAATTAAAGTAAAAATAAATTGGGGTATCAAAAAACTTAAAAATGAAAAAGCTTTGATTTTGATGTTTTGCCCTCCATCACTGCAGTAAGTGTTGATTTGTATATGCACATTGGTAAGCAGCTTCTTCCATCTTTTCCTCAGTGTCTACGTCCTTCCTTTTTCCTTTTATTTTTTTGTCTAATTATTAAGCTTGTCTTCACAAAAGTTTTAGATTGCAGTAATTCATACATACAATATATGGTACTCCCACATATCCAACATCGGACACTTTGTATCTTCCCCGCAATAATCTTTTTATATGTTCATACTATATTTACTTCAGCTGATGTACAAATATTGAAAGAATAGCTTTCAAACAAGGTTACACTTGGGTTTACATTATGGTTTATATTTTAGACTATACAATTTTCTAAAACTTTTGTTATCTTATGTTTTACATTATGATTTACATTTTAGCCTATAGGCCTTTACACATTTTTGGTGTAGTTTAACATGTCCTATATCCATCCTTGCATAATCTTGTGGAACACTTCCATTGCCCCACAGTTACACTGATTCCATCTATTCAATACCTCATTCCCCCTCCCCTCAGGGCCCACAGTAACAATCAATCTTCATTGCTTGAAGGGCCATGTTCAGAGATACTTGCAACAATGTTGAGGGCTTGACATGCTCAACTGCCCTAATGCATTGGAAGAAATTTAACTCAAGACGTAAAAAACGTATACACAGAGAACTACACAATACTGTTCAAGGAAATCAAAGAAGACCTAAATAAATGGAAGAATATTTCCTATTTGGATAGGATTACTAGATATTATTAAGATGTCTATCCTACCAAAACTGATCTACACATTCAATGCAATCTCAATAAAAACCAACAGAGCATTATTTAATGAACTAGAAAAACTAGCCATGAAATTTATTTGGAAAGGAAAGAGGCCCCGAATAGCCAAAGACATATTGAAACAGAAAAATGAAATTGGAGGAATCAAACTACCTGACTTCAAAACATACTACAAAGCTACAGTAGTGAAAACAGCATGGTATTGGCACAAGGAGAGATACAATGACCAATGGAACCAAATTGAGAGTTCTGATATAGATCCTCATATATACAGTCATATGATGTTTGACAAGGCCACCAAACCCTCTCAACTGGGAGAGAATGGCCTCTTTAACAAATGGTGCCTGGAGAACTGGATATCCATATGTAAAAGAATGAAAGAGGATTACCAACTCACACCTGATATGAAAATCAACTTAAGATGGATCAAAGACTTAAACATAAGAGCCAAGACCATAAAGACTTTGGAAAGCAATGTAGGGAACCATCTAAAGGACCTTGTAATAAGAAATGGCTTCATGATCTTCATACCCAAAGCACGAGCAGCAAAAGAACAAATATATAAATGGGACTTACTGAAAAGTAAAGCCTTCTGCACTTCAAAGAAGTTCATCAAGAAAGTGAAAAGAGAGCTTACAGAATGGGAGAAAATATTTGGTAACCATATATCAGGTAGAAGATTTATATCCTGCATATAAAAGTCCTGTATCTCAAAAATAAAAAGACAAACAACCCATTTAAAAAAATGGGAAAAAGATTTAAGCAGACACTTCTCCAAAGAAGAAATACAAATGGCTTAAAAGCACATGAAAAAATGCTCCAAATCTCTAGCTACTAGGGAAATGCAAATTAAAACTACAATGAGATACCATCTTACTCCCATAAAATTGGCAGCTATGAAAAAACATAGGACTACAAATGCTAGAGAGGATGTGGAGAAACTCATCCACTGCTGGTAGGAATGCAGAAGCAGAAGAATCCAGCCATTCTGGAGGACATTTTGGTGGGTTCTCAAAAAACTAGCTATAGATTTGCAATATGACCCAGCAATTTCAGTAGAACTGAAAACAAGGACACACACTGATATATGCACACCAATGTTCATAGCAGCATTGTTCACTATTGCCAAAAGTTTGAATAACCCAAATGCCCATCAACAAATGAATGGATAAATAAAATGTGTTATATACATACAATGGAATACTACTCAACTTTAAGAACGAATACACTGCAAACACATGTGATAAGATGGATGAATCTTGAGAACTTTATGTTGAGTGAAGCAACCCAGGCATTGAAGGACAAATACTACATGACTTCAATGATATGAAATAAGTAAACCAAGCTGCCTCAGAGAGCTAGAGACTGAATGACAGGCTTAAAGGAATTTGGGGATGGAGGAAAGTTGCCAGCTGACACCTATCTGGGTGAAATCCGTGATAAGCTGGAAGTAAGTATTTGTACAGGGAAGGGATAAAATGTGGGCATAGGGTTACCTTTGGGTGCGGCTTTGCGGGTTTGAGGGGGGCTAGGACTGGGAGTATGGGTAATATGACCCAAGAAATTGGACGAAGGTTGGGGAACATATGAACATAGGAGATTGTCAGGTATGTGATAGAGAGCATAATGGTGAGAAAACTTTTTCAAAAATATAATAAGGAAGGTTACCTGTTTAAGATGCTTAAAGGGTAGATTCTGACACAGGACAGGGTCCTAGGGAGTGTGTGAGTTATCATTTTGTCATAGTGGGTTATATCATTGAATGGAGACCCATACAATGAAAATGAAGGTATACCCACATCCTGGGGAGGACTGGTGTTCTCAAAAGGAGGGAATTTTATCTCTTGAGAGAAATGAAAGATAATTTTACAATCAATTTACTCCATCCCTAAGGGAGGGTATGAAACTTTCTTTCCCTATTGAAAGAACCTGTGGGGGGAGAAAGGCTAAGAGGCAGCAAGGCATGTAACAGTCCACAAATATGCAACCACTGGCCAAACCGAGGGTTGGATATAGTTTAAATATTAAAAATAAGGACTAGTTCTCATCCTAATGGACCTTTGGAAAAATATTAGCATTACTTTAAAAAAATAGAATATTGGAAAGAATCTGAAAACAGCTTCTAGGAACAATGCTCCTTATTGTGAGGGGGTTCAAAAAAATAAAAAATACCAGGATTTACCCTAGTCTTTAGAGTATCTTTCCATTTAACAATCCCTGTTCAACAGTCAAGCACCAGAACTGGACAACAGCTTCTACAAGACTATGTCCAACAGTGGGGCCCCAGATAGATTAAGTGCCACTCCTCATCAGAGGCTGTACCGCAGTAACAGTTTCAAATTTCAGTCTGTGCTTTAAGAGGGGACTTCAGGCATGTGGCACCAGGCAGAGCACAGTCCAAGTCTGGCAAAGGGTGACTGTGCTGGTTAGTCACCCCATGCTCTCCAGCAAAATACAAAATTAATTTGTAATCCTTTCTTGCTTTTATTCTATGAAAGATCCCTCTAATCTTTCCAGAGGTGCGTAGGTGGGAGAAAAGAGCTGCATCATTCCAAAGAAAGATTTTTTTTGGTTAAAATTTGATGCTTTTAAAAATTTCCTCCCGCATCTCCTCCCTGGGAAAAGTTTTTTCTGTATTAGGGTTTGCGTTTAGTAACCAACAGTGGTTGGATAGGACATATATGGGCTGTATGCCAAATAAATGAGCTTGCTTTTTTAAAAGTTTATACTGTGCAGCTCTTGCTACAGTTGGTAAGGAGTTAGGGCTTTGTCTGATCAGAAGGCATTTGTAGAATTAAAGATCCTCTGGAAATTTTGGTGAGTCGTGAATAGTTTTGTTTAGAATTAAGCAGAGTCAAAAAAGAAACTTTAAATAACTGATTTACTTATCCAGGTAACCTAAGCATGAAAGCAAATGCAGGACTTATTCCTGTAATATTTTAGGGATTTGAAAAACAATACACTATGGAAATTATTTTTTTGTTTTTTGCTTTTATTTCTTCCAGATGTCTCCTGAATGACCTTGTACAGGTTAAAAGGGAATTAAAAACTTAAAAAAACAATAACAATAACAACAAATCCACTTTACCAACAACAAAAAAGTTCACTGGTTTTGATTCATCTCACTCCTTTTGCCTGTAGATCTGGCCAAACATCAAGCATGTTGGGAGCGGCACAATTTAAAGCAACACTATTGATTGTATAGCATTTGCCAGCAATTTACAATACAAAATGACAGATAATTCTTGTCACAATGCAGAGGATGGCAAGCAGTTTTCTGTAGCATTAAAGGTAACAGCTATCAGGGATTGCCCATTCCTGCAAGAGTTTATGTATCAAGGTGGGTAGAGGGCAAAACATTTACACAACAGAGGAAGAGATCCACAAAAGGTAAGCTCCATAACTGCTAACATTACCAAAGCTGGTACTGGCTAATATTTAAATGCAAATCCATGCTTTATACATATACCTCTCATAGACACTGCTACCCTAGAGAATTCTAACATTGCAAGGTACATTAATTTCTGCCTCCTTTTGCAGAGCTTGAAAAGTTTCTCAAATTATTGTAAAGGGGGAATTAAAAATCAGAGAGCCTCTCAAGAAAGCATCTTTTGGTTTTTGAAGCTTCCTTGTTCTCTGGTAGACCTCCTCTTAAGATATTAGGTAAGACAGTGTGGCAGCAGTGAATCCCAGACTTCCGGGTTTCTATTCCAGTAGAGGATCCCCATAGAGGTCTGCTCTCTACAGTAAGAGGCCAAAGTACTTTTAGAATTTAGTGTTGCAAAAACTGAACCCCTTTCATCCTTACCTGCTTCCATAATCATGGTAATCCCCTCAATCCCAGCAACCTTCATCAAAATATATATACATGTGCATGTGTGTTTGTGTGTGTGTATACATACACACACACACATGCACACAAGAAACAGGGAGGGGTTATTTACAAAGTTTATAGAAGTATACACACCCAGGTTCTATGGGACGGGCTTTACCACAGAGGAAAGAGGGTCGAGGCTATGACATGTCAACACATCAAGCACCGTAACTGCTAATGGAGGCTTATGTAAAATAGTCTTTAGTGTTCTGTGAGAGAGCACAAAGCCTTGTCATATGGTTCCTGTAATGACAGACTCTTCTTTCCTTTGGGAGTGATGATGTATCTACTCAGCCCAGAAGAAATTTTTACTTGGGACTTTTTTATTTTTACATATATGTATTTACAGTGTGAATGAACTGCAGTTGCATATCAACTCCTCCACATAAAGAAAAATAAAAAGGTATTTAACATTACTAAAAATATAGAGCACTTCACAAATTTGTGTGTCATCCTTGCACAGGGGCCATGCTAATCTTTCCTGTACTGTTCCAATTTTAGTATATGTATTGCTAAAGTGAGCACCTTCATTGGGTTTTTATTGGAGTCCCTGGTTTGCAGCCTGCCTGTAAAACCTGGACTTGTGCATCCCCACGGTCATGTGAGAAACTTTTATCAAGTCTCATACAATTTACAGATATCTCCAGTTGATTCTTCCTTAAGAGAAACCTGACTAATACACCCTCCAACTGTCTATAACCAGCACCCTGGTCAGTCATCCGCATCACCAAGGCAAGAAGCATAAACAATGTGGAGAAATAAGAACACTCATACACTGCTAGTTTGAATGTAGAATGGTTAAGCCAATGTGAAAAACAGTTTAACACTTTCAAAAGAAACTAAGTATAGAATTGCCATATGATTTGACAATCCCATTCATAGAACTATATCCAGAAGAATTGAAAGCAGGTGATGAACAGATATATGCACACCCATGTTCATTGAGGGATTAGTCACAATTGCCAAGAATAGGGAGCAAACTAAGCATCCATCAATAGACGAGTGGATAAACAGGATGTGATAAATACACATGATGGAAAATTACTCAGATGTAAGAGGGAATGAAATAGTGACATATGTTTAAACATGGATGAATCTTGAAGGCCTTATGTTGAGTGAAGTGTCAGTCAATAAATGGCAAATATTGCATGATCTCACTGATATGAACTAAGGATACTGAGTAGACTATGGGAGGATTAATCTAGAAGACAGGTTGCTAGGAAATAAAAAGGGAGTAGAGAGTGCTAAGATGGTGTTCAATATGGGCAGAATTTATGGTTGTGGATGCTGGTGGTTTCACAGTGATCAGGGGTGAGATGGTGCACCAATTTGAGGGGTTCGACTATGCTAGAGGGTGAGTTCAGTGAGAAGGGGTAAGGGTTGGGAAATCCATGGAACTTGGGGGAAGGCAGTATGAAGTAATAAGCGAATATGTGGACTGGTGAACTCAGGTAGGCCAAGGACTATGGTTGAGAAAATGCTGGTGGGAGTGCTCTTGTGGGATTTATGGCAGGGGGGTGTTAATGGTGCAAGGTATCTGTGGTGGGGGATGCGTGAAGAAGGGTGCAGCTGGGACATGCCACTACGGAAAATGAATGTGTTTAGATAGTCAAGGGGTATTTTCTCAGTTGTGAAGATCCACAGAATAATCAACAAAATTTGAACTCTCATCCTGGGGAGTCCTGATACTTTCTCACCTAGAGTGTCTAAAAATCTCTGGAGTAGATAGGCAGTGGCTAGTAAAAGAAAACTGACCAATATGAAGTCTTCAGTAGTAGTGCTGGTCCTTATGACCTTCATTTTTGTAAAAGTGATAGTTAACCTGTTAAGAACAATGTCTATTAGTTGCCTCATGAAACTGTTTTTGTTACTCAAATGTGAATTCTCTGTGACCCAAACTCAGCAATTAAACTTACTTACTTTCCCTTCACATGGGATTTGACTTCCTTGCCATTCAGGAATTACTACCAAGTGCCAGCTGGTGATGCATTTGTTAAAAGACCTTGACCAAAGGTGGGAGACATCAAATACAAATGAAGTTTTCTGCCTGAAACATTCCTAAAGAATCAGAGGTCATTCTAGAGGTTAAAATTATGTATGTCTTAGGCAGATTACACTAAAAGCCTCTGTGAACAAAGTCCAAGACAAGGTGCTCCTGAGGACTCTAGAGCCATCCAGACCCTACAGGCAAGGCACACAGCCCCAGGGTATCAACACCCTGTCAGTGATGGCATATATGACAACCTATCTCCCTAATGAAAAACCATAACACTGATTTATAATTTCTATACACATAATTATTCTACTCCTTTTATCTGAGCTTATAATTTGCACTATACCTGATAAATATATGACTAGGAGACTTAAATCTTCACTTTGTTCATGTGCCGGGTTAGCCCTGAATCTCAGGAAATTTGGGTCCAACACGCACTCTCCAACTCATGGGACTCAACCAAGACAACTAACAAAATGATGATGATGGGAAAACTCCATCCCCCAAAAAACATGAGTGTCTACAAATGCAAGATAAACAGTTCTTCCTATCTGTCCCATACGATCTAAAGCCCCTTAATCTGAGGCAGATTAGGGATCACTATCCCAGAATCGTATGAACAAACATATGGGGGACATAGAACCATGGACAAAACGAATGTGTTAATTTTGTAGCAGTGGAAGACAATGAAACAGTGATATAAAAATAGTGACTATCAGAGGTTGTGAGGGGAGTCAGAGTGAATAACAGGTGAAACATAATTGTAATTAAGTGTAAACAAATCAGTTTAGTAGCAATCCTTCAATATTTACCAACCATTTGTAACAATTGTACCATACAATTTTAAGATGTTACTAAGAGAGGAAGATGAGGGAATTGAAGGGGATGGAGTGTACAGGAATGCCTTCAATTTTCTATGTATGTATTCCATAATGTAAAACTTATTTTATAAAAATATTTATTATTTTTAAAAAGAGGCAATCAGAATGACAAAAAAGGATCATTCCTTGTGTCCTTTTCTTATCCACATTAAAGCTTTGTACGTACAAAATCATATCTTCTAATAGTAGACTATCTTGGCCATCTATGATATATCAATGGCAAAATGCCAACAGATTTTCATCCCCCACTATATCTATGCATTTTCCAATGAGACATTGCAGTCTCTCCTAAAAATTTAGGGTATCATTGCCCTCTTCTTAAATTAAAGCTTGCTTGGGAAATGCACTACATGCAGCAAAGGGCACATTGTGTCAGTACTCTCTCTAGGCTTTATGAAATGTATATGCATTTATTTCCTCGTTTGAAGCCTGAAAATTGTTATAAAGGAATCTAAAATTAGTATTCCAGGTGGTAAAAGACATGTGGTCCAGTCAACCCAAGTCCTCACAGATGATCAGCTAACAGACATGTGAGGGAAATTAAAGGTATTTCAGCCTAGATCTACCAGTTTTCAAGGGACCTACCAGATAACTGTAAACCAAAAGTAAGATTAGCTGAAATCAGTATAGTTTGCCCATATAATACAGACTGCACACTCAACCGAAAACTCAACAGCTTAAATTTTAAGCTACAGGATTTTGGGTATGCTGTGTTATCTGTCTCCAGGTAAATAATATATTATACTCTGTTAATTTGCTATACATTCTCACCCCTCCAAACTCTACCTCCCTATGCCAATGAATTTTTTCCCTATAACTTACTAAATGATATTTTACATATGCATGTTTTTTAGTTTTTTCTCCCAAACTGTAATAATAGGAGGCATATTTGCAACTGAAACAGAGTAAGTACTCACTACATATTATTTGAGTAAGTGAAAGACATGGATTCCTTAATATCAATAATATAAAAGTGCCTCTCAATATTTGCTGTAAAGGACCACTTACATATGTCAGAGTGTTTAATGTATTCTCTGGTTTGATGAGGTATTAGCTGAAACTGATTTCATCCACCAATGTTTTTATGAAGTCAGTGCAGAAATAATAGTAGAATATCTGGAGTATTTCTTATTTCACACTGAGATTAACGTGTTAATTAAAGGTTATCCAAAGTGTTCAAGCTACATAAGACTTAAGATCCATGAATTCCTAAAGTGCTCAAGGGATGATTAAAGAGGAACTTGACAATTCATTAAAATTTCAGGAGGAAAATTGTCACTTACTTCTAGAGACATAAAGCTGAGGAATTAAGACTGTCCTGGAAAGAATGAGAATGGTTGAAAGAGATGGAGGAAAAAATGGCATTGCAAAAGGATGCAGACTTTCAGATATCCTATGAATATTTGAACATATGCTATTTTAATTGACAAGGCTATTAAAATGTATATACCATGAAATATGAAGTTTGATAATGGGCATTTATTAACCTACAAGCTTACGGTTTTGAGACTAAGAAAAATGTCTAAATGAAGTCTTCATCAGGGAAGGCATTCTTCCAAAAGAGTATGCTGATACTCCTGGATTCTGCAGTCACATGTCAGGCACATGGTGGCACGTGATACTTCTCCATTCTTTTCCAGGTTTTGAGACTTTCAGCTTCTTGCTTTCTAGGCTTTCTTTTTCTCTTGTCTGATTTTCCTTCCTTTATAGAACAGTCCAAGAACAGGATAAAGAACCAACTACATTAACTGAAGGAAACTACTCAAAAAGTCCTAATTATGATAGTTTTAACTCACAGGCACGGATTAATTTTGCAGTGAACATAGTGTCCTGGGTCCAGATCACTTCCAACCAAAAAAATATACATATATTTCACATTGCATTTTTTTCTTAAATGGCACATACAACATTTGATGTAAAGAATACTCTAGTATATGTGTTATTCACACATATAGGAATATGATGAAGTGAAATAGTCTTCTGAAAAAATAGATGTTACAGCAAGGAATCGCCTGTTACATTGAAGAGAGTCTTTGCTGGAAAACCTGGTTCAAAGATGGATAAAGTTAAAGTAGAGGGAATGATGACCCTCTGTGGGGGAAGTTATGAACAGGAAGAATGAAGGATTTATTCATGAAATGTTCCAGAGACAGAAGATGAAGGGACAGAAGGAATAAAATTGAAAATGTAATGAAATAATGGTAAAAATTCTAGCATTAAGGATGAGCTTTGATGAGCAAATGAGTCTGCAGGGAATACAGCTTACTGGAAGCTTCTCCAAATCATAAGAGATAGAAATTTATGGGCCAATTCTTTTGATCTACCCATGTAAAACGTGGAGGTTTCTATGGTACAATCCCCTAGAAGATGTGACTTCTCAGACAGATGGAGGAAGCAAAGTCCAGGTCTGTGTGAGGATGAAGCAGCTGGTGCTGTAGGACTCACTGCCCTACAGCCCTAGGAGGGGGTTTGTGCTCGAGGCTGAAGCACTGCGGGAGAAGAACTGTTATGTTGTTGATAGTAATAACCTCCCAAAGGTTCACCCCAGAATCTGGTGATGGTGAAAGCGAACTCTGTCCCAGACCCACTGCCACTGAATCGATCAGGGACCCCAGATGGCCGGGTGGATGCATCATAGATGAGCAGTTTAGGAACCTGTCCTGGTTTCTGGTGACACCAGGCTAAGTAGCTGCTAACACTCTGGCTGGCCTTGCACTTGAGGGTGACGGTCTCTCCTGCAGATGCAGCCACAGAGCCTGGAGACTGGGTCATCACGATGTCCCCACTGGCACCTACAACAAGAAAAGAGCATAAATCAAATATTTAATCACAAATACATGAACTAGTATCAAAATGTAGGCTTTCTTAACTATCATATAAAGTCAGATCTGTCTTAGAGGAGATGGTTTATTCACTATTCATGGTAAAACCATTCTCTTACTTTATAAACAAATACTCTTTTAAGCCTCTCACCTGAGATGCAGAGCACAAGGGGGATGAGAAGTTTGTATGGTGACATCCTCTTGCTCACTCACCTCATTCACTCAGGCCCCATTTCCAAGGAAAATGCATTAATACATCTCTAAGCAGCCAATGAAATCCTCAAGGAGCCTATGCAAATTATGAGAGAGTATAAAGGCAATAATGTTGTAGAGTGAGTTGTAAAGATTTCTTTAAAATAGGAAATACAATTGTATGCCTGAAAAACACCCAGAAGTCAATTTCCAAAAAAGTTCAGCAACATTGCCAAATTTAAAGTACTTTTATTGCCACCTGTGCTCTTCAAAGCCAACTGCAAACATCTTAAATACATTTACTTATGTTATAGAATATATTTCTGTGAGTGTATAATTTCAAAGCATAATTAAACTTAAAAATATGTTGCCATATCCTATATGTAACATATTCATATCTTTGACTCAAATGAAGATGTAGCTTACAAATTGTCTATTTCAGTCTGTTATTAAATTTAAATACATATTTGAAGTTCTTCTGGATATTTCAAAACACATCAATATACCCAAAATAAAAACTCGATATTGCCATTAAAATAAATATTATCTTCGGAAATGACTCACCACTTTCAAAAGTCACCTTGAGCACGGCCCTTTAAGTCCACCAGTTTCTAAAATCACAGAGGAATTGATTTGCAGACTCTGAGTGAAACACCTCCACCTACTGGTCATAAGTAAAATAGCTACAGCACCCAAGGTGTGAGAGACCAGGTTCTTTCTTTATTACCACCCAAAATTATTTGTAGAATTATGTAAATAGCAATATCAACTACTGCACAGGACATTAAGTTAGGAACAAATAAAACAGATCCCCTGGTCTTATAAAGGTTTCATTTTACTGGAAAGGAAAGAAAATAACTAACATTTCTGCAGCCACGCTGCTCTGAGATGAGCTCCTTGTAGCAATGGCCTTCCTAACAGTCAAGTGGGGAAATGTGCATCCAGTTTCATTTCCTGAATCAGCCGTCGTGATGAACAGAGTCCGAGGAAAAGAGAAAATAACTGGTGCCTTATTCCAACATTCCATTATGGACTTTCAAATTTCTTTGCTGGTGTTATCATTGTTTGTTTTATTTTTTCTATCCCTCTTGCTTTTACATATCAATCTGATTGAAAATTTTGCATACATTAGTTGCAACTAACTAAACTCTACAAGCTTGAGTTTTTGCACCTTCTTTAAATAATCAGATGAAAGGTTTCAACTCTTTTTTCTATAATATTTGAACAAATTTCATAGAATTTTTAATGAAAAGTTCATTAGCTGAGGGCACTTGTTCATATTCTGCAGTTCTTTAAAGGTTCAAAATTCTGAAAATTAACCTATGATTAGCAGCATAGAAAGCTTTGGTTTGGGTCATTTTGTTTTTATTTAAAATCAACTTTGTTTTAGTCCCTATTCTGATACACTGTGTATGCACGTGTGTATCCATGGTTAAAAATAAAAAGAATTTGTAAATTTAACCAACACAGATTCTCTTTCAGTTAGTACAATATCACAGATTGCTTAAACACAATTATGAACATGTATCTATCTGAATCAATTAAAGGAAAATCTCTTTACTTTTGGTTTCTTAACATTGTAAGAAAATTATTCTCACCAGCACATTTTCATTTGACAAAAATTGTCATACCATTACCACAAGATTTGATCAGTTTTCTTCAATACTGAAATTTTTATTGAATTAACGGTAGTATTAGCAGTAATTGCAGACATTTTGCCTCCAGTAGAAAGAATTGCCTGAAACTTTTCATGAATACAAAAAGCGCATGAAAAAAAATCAGATATTTGAAGTAAACTTTTTTAATGGAACCATCTGAGGTTATTGGAGTAAAATAGATATCATTGAACTGTTTTCCGAATTATTCTCCTTCTAATAGAGCAGAGGAAGAAAACCTGTCTTTACTTTTCTTGTCTGCACAAGAAAGCATGGGGTTAAAGATAAGCAAAATTAATTTAGAAGACCCCCCCCCCCCGATCTAAATGAAGTTCCACACATTAGAGTGGTACTTAGATAGAATTTCCTTTCATGAAGCAAGGGAAGAATAGGTGAAACAAAGGGGCATTTTGGGGACATTGGAATTGTTCTGCATGATATTCCCATGATGGAAACAGACCATTATACATTTTGTCAACACCTAAAAATTGTGAGGTGCAAAGGGTAAACCGTAATGTAAATGATAAACCATGGTTAGCAGCAATGTTTCAATATCTGTACATCACTTGTAACAAAAGGAACATACTCATGTGAGATGTTATTAATAAGGGAAAATGTGAGAGGGAGAGGGGTGAAGTATATGGGAATGGCATTTATTTTTTATGTAAATTTCTATGATCTAAAGCTTTTCAAAATATAATTTTTAAAAAGTGAGGTACATAATTTCTTCTCTCTCAAATTTAACTTGTTTAAGTTATAAAAAAAACACCATACACATCTCATAAACTAAAACCATGGCAGGAATCTGCAGTTTAAGGAGAGCCGCCCAGCGCGAAGGAGGGAGCAGCCTGCTGAGGAATGGCGCCGCCCACACGTCCTGTGCCGCTGACGACCACAGAAGCGGACAAAACGCAGAAAACAGACAACCGGGGGAGGGGAATTAAATAAATAAATAAATAAATCTTTAAAAAAAAAAAAAAATCATCCTGGGTTATTTTAATGCAACTTTAAATAATATCATTTTATTAGGAAGATGGCGGCTGAGTGAACATCCCTGTTAGAGTCTTCTGCAGGGAATCGGCTGGGCGGCATTGGAGACTCTTTGGGACCGGATTGTTTCGGGATTTTTGCTGGTCCGGAGGTGTCTGGACATCGATTTGGAGGGAAGGTAACAGAGAGGATTCGTCTGTGAAATATACACGGAGATCCCAGCTACCTGTAGAGGATTCCCTTCTTGGGTAGGTGGAGACGAGGCATCTAGCCCCGCTCGGTGGGGCTGAGCCAGGCCGGGCCGCAGCGGCGGACGCCGGCGCGCTGCGCCGGCGGTGAGCGGGGCCGGGCGGGGCCGAGCCAGGCCGAGCCGGGCCGCGGTAGCGTTTGGAGCCGGGCGGGGCCGGTGCAGGCCCCGGCTGCGGGCCGCGGTAGCGTTTGGAGCCGGGCGGGGCCGGTGCAGGCCCCGGCTGCGGGCCGCGGTAGCGCTTGGAGCCGGGCGGGCCCGGGTCAGGCCGCGGCGGGTACGGAGCCGGGCAGGGCCGGTCCAGGCCGCGGTGGCGGGAGGTGGACGCCGGAGCCGGCTGGGCCGCTGTAGCGAGCGGACCTGGGCGGAGCCAGGCCAGGCCAAGGCGGAGTGAGGAGCCGGGCAGAGCCGGTCCAAGCCTCCGCGGCGGGCGGAGCCGGGCCTGGGGAGGGGTTTCTGTTTTTTTTGTTTGTTTGTTTGTTTGTTTGTTTTTTGTTTTTTTTTGTTTTTTGTTTTTAATTTTACTTAATTTTTTTTTTTTTTTTTTTTTTTTTTTTGAGCATCTGCAGTACTGGGGAGTTCGTGGGCCCTGGGTGGCCTATTGGGGGTTTGTGGGAAGGGAGGTGCTTGCAGACCCATTTGGGCAGACAGACGGGGGGGTTTTAGGGCAAAGCGGGGGGAAGTTGTTGTTTTAGATAGTGTTGCAATTGTGACACGTGTGTACCTGTATCTCTCTTCTCCCTATCCGTTCCCCAACGTTTGCCCATCCTCTTTTTCTTTCTTCCTTTCTTCTTGCCTTTCTTTTTTCTTTATTATAGTTAGTTTGTTTTTTTTTTGTTGTTGTTTTTTTTTTTTTTTTTCGGTTTTCTCTTTCCCTCTTGTCCCTCATCTTCCACTTATTTTTACTTTAATTCAAGTATACAATAGGTGCTACAGGGAACACCTCACATTTGCTGGGTTTTCCCATCCTCCACTGCCTCATTTCTGTGTGAACTGATTTAGGCTACCTACACTATCCCCCTTCCCCTGCATCTTGATATCCACTATCATCTACTGTCTCTCCTATATTCCACCCCCCACCCCCCGTTCTTTGATCCACAAAGTGTCTAACTCTTAATTTCTAATACCTTTGTTCTGTTTTCTGTCTATTATCCACTCTTGAAACTATTACCTTTCTTTTCTTTTTCCCTCTCTCATGAAAACAATAGCTGTGTAGTTCATACCATATTCCTCCCAAATTCAGTCATCAACTTCATAAAAGGTACTCTACCTACAGCTATAACTCTATACAATCTACATGAATCTAACCTCCATCCTTCCAGATCTCACATTCCTGCTTTATTAACATACATCACCAATACAACTTTACACTTTTCCCTTGCTTACACAATTGCCTTTCCCCAACACTAATACTTTCCTCTAAAGTGAACTTAACCAACAACAAGTAACTAGAATAAGAAGAAAAAAGTGACAAAGAGAAGATATAACACCTGTGCAAAAATAACAACTAATTAACCTCCAAGAGCAGACAAAGAAGCTAAGGAACTGATTAAATTCGTCAAAATAAAGAGATGACCAGAAAGCAACAAAAATCTACGAACCAAACCAATAATCAGGAAAACATGGCTGAATCCAATCAACAAACCAATAATCACGAAGGGGAGCAAAACTTGGCACAAGCAATGAAAGATCTCAGAACATTTATCACCGACAAATTTGATGCAGTAATGAAAGAGGTTAACAACATGAAGACATCACTTGGAGGGGAAATTGCAGACATACGCAAAAACATAACAGATATGATGGGAATGAACACCACAGTTCAAGAAATCAAAAATACACTTGCAGCAAATATCAGCAGACTAGAAGAGACAGAGCAGAGAATTAGTGATGTGGAAGACAGTACATCAGAAATCAAACAGATAGTAGAAGGGGTCAATAAGAAGATAGAAAAAATCCAATTAGGATTTAGGGACCTGAATGACAATGCAAAACGCTCAAACATACGTATTATAGGCATTCCAGAAGGTGAAGAGAAGGGAAAGGGGTCAGAAAGAGTGTTGCAGGAAATAATGGCTGAAAACTTCCCAAATCTACTGAAAGAGACAGATGTACATATCCAAGAAGCACAGCGCACTCCACAAGTCATAAACCCCAACAGGCCCACCCCAAGACATATACTTGTCAAATTATCCAATGCTCAAGACAAAGAGAAAATCCTAAAAGCAGCAAGAGAAAAGAAAACTATCACATACAAGGGAAGCTCAATTAGATTAAGTGCTGATTTCTCCTCTGAAACCATGGAGGCAAGAAGACAGTGGTATGATATAGTCAAGGTACTAAAGGAAAAAAATTTCCAACCAAGAATACTCTATCCAGCTAAACTAGCATTCAAACATGATGGAGAGTTCAAAATATTCGCAGACAAACAGAAACTGAAAGAGTATACCAACAAGAAACCTCCCCTTCAAGAAATTCTAAAGGGAGTTCTGCAGGAAGAAAGGAAAAAACAGGAAAGGCAAAGTTGGAGGAGAGAATAAGACCAACAACAACAACAAAAAAGACAAAAATAAATATACAAACAAAATATGACAAACACAAATCCAATCAAAATATGGCTAACACAAATAATTCCTTGATAGTAATAACACTGAATGTCAATGGATTAAACTCACCTATCAAAAGATTCAGACTGGGACACTGGATAAGGAAATATGACCCATCCATATGCTGTCTACAAGAGACACATCTTAGACCCAGAGACGCATGGAGATTGAAAGTGAAAGGCTGGAAAACAATCATACAAGCTAACAATAACCAAAAAAAGGCAGGAGTAGCTATATTAATATCAGACAAAATAGACTTTAAATGTGAAACAATTGTGAGAGACAAAGAAGGATACTACATTTTAGTCAAAGGGAAAATCTGTCAAGAAGATCGAACAATCATAAATATCTATGCCCCTAACAAGGGTGCCTCTAAATACGTCAGGCAAACGCTGGAAAAACTAAGTGAAAGAATAGATACATCTACAATTATAGTGGGGGATTTTAATACACCACTATCAACTCTGGACAGAACATCTCAAAAGAGAATCACCAAAGAAACAAAACATCTGAATAGTATATTAGAGGAGCTCGATCTAATAGACATATATAGATCGCTACACCCAAACACAGCAGGATATACATTTTTCTCAAGCGCACATGGATCATTCTCCAAGATAGATCATATGCTAGGCCACAAAGAAAGGCTGAACGAATTCAGAAAGATTGAAATCATACAAAACATTATCTCTGACCAGAGTGGAGTCAAGCTGGAGATTTGCAAGGGAAAGAAGCCCAGATTTCACACCACGATTTGGAAATTAAACAACACACTCTTAGAAAAACAGTGGGTCAAAGAGGAAATCTCAAAAGAAATCAATGACTACCTTGAAACAAATGATAATGATAACACAACATACCAAAATTTATGGGATGCAGCAAAAGCAGTACTGAGAGGGAAGTTTATAGCCATAAATTCATATATCAAAAAAGAAGAAAGAGCAAAAATTGAAGAAATAACTGCACATTTGAAGGAATTAGAAAAACAACAACAAAGTAACCCAACAGGAAGAAGAAGGAAGGAAATAACAAAGATAAGAGCAGAACTAAATGAAATAGAAAATAAGAAAGCACTTGAACAGATAAACAAGACCAAGAGCTGGTTTTTTGAGAAGATTATCAAAATTGACAAACCTTTAGCAACACTAACAAAGAAAAAAAGAGAGAAGATGCAAATACACAAAATAAGAAATGAGAAAGGCGATATCACCACTGACCCCACAGAAATAAAGACTATCATAAGAGGATATTTTGAAAAACTATATTCCAACAAAAATGACAATCTAGAGGAAATGGACAAATTCCTAGAAACACATAAACAGCCCATATTGACAAAAGAAGAAATTGATGATCTTAACAAACCAATCACAAGCAGAGAGATAGAATCAGTTATTAAAAATCTCCCAACTAAGAAGAGCCCAGGGCCAGATGGCTTCACAGGTGAATTCTATAAAACATTCCGGAAAGAACTGACACCAATCCTGCTGAAACTATTCCAAACCATCGAAACAGAAAGAACATTACCCAACTCCTTCTATGATGCCAACATTACCCTAGTACCAAAGCCAAACAAAGACATCACAAGAAAGGAAAATTACAGACCAATTTCTCTAATGAACCTAGACGCAAAAATACTTAACAAAATACTTGCTAATCGTATTCAACAACACATTAAACAAATTATACACCACGACCAAGTGGGATTCATCCCAGGTATGCAAGGATGGTTCAACATAAGAAAATCAATCAACGTAATACACCATATAAACAGATTGAAGGAAAAAAATCACATGATTATATCTATTGATGCAGAAAAAGCATTTGACAAAATACAGCACCCTTTCTTGATAAAAACACTCCAAATGATTGGAATACAAGGAAATTTTTTGAACATGATAAAGAGTATATATGAAAAACCTAAAGCCAATATTGTTTACAATGGAGAAATCCTAGACTCCTTCCCTCTAAACTCAGGAACAAGACAAGGATGCCCACTGTCGCCGCTCCTATTTAACATTGTCTTAGAAGTACTTGCTCGAGCACTGAGGCAAGAACCAGAAATAAAAGGCATTCAAATTGGAAAGGAAGAAGTCAAAATTTCATTATTTGCAGATGACATGATCCTATACATAGAAAACCCTGAGAGATCTACAACGAAGATTCTAGAACTCATAAATGAGTTTAGTAAAGTCGCAGGTTATAAGATCAATGCGCAAAAATCAGTAGCATTTCTGTACACCAATAATGAGCAAGATCAGGAGGAAATCAAGAAACAAATACCATTCACAATAGTAAATAAAAAAATCAAATACTTAGGAATAAATTTAACTAAAGAGGTAAAGAACTTATACACTGAGAACTATACAAGATTGTTCAAGGAAATCAAAGAAGACCTAAATAAATGGAAGACTATTCCTTGTTCATGGATAGGAAGACTGAACATTATTAAGATGTCTATCCTACCAAAATTGATCTACACATTCAATGCAATCCCAATAAAAATCAATGCAGCCTTCTTTAAGGAACTAGAAAAACTAACTATGAAATTTATTTGGAAAGGAAAGAGACCCCGAATAGCCAAAGACATACTGAAAAAGAAAAACGAAATTGGAGGAATCACACTACCTGACTTCAAAACATACTATAAAGCTACGGTGGTGAAAACAGCATGGTATTGGCATAAGGAGAGACATATAGACCAATGGAATCGAATTGAAAGCTCTGATATAGAACCTCACATATACAACCACATAATATTCGATAAAGCCACCAAACCCTCTCAACTGGGAGAGAGTGGCCTATTCAACAAATGGTGTCTGGAGAACTGGATAGCCACATGTAGAAGAATGAAAGAGGATTACCATCTCACACCTTATACAAAGATCAACTCAAGATGGATCAAAGACCTAAATATAAGAGCCAAGACCATAAAAACCTTAGAAAGCAGTGTAGGGAAACATCTACAGGACCTTGTAATAGGTAATGGATTTATGAATATCTCACCAAAAGCACGAGCAGCAAAAGAACTAATAGATAAATGGGACTTCCTCAAAATTAAAGCCTTCTGCACCTCAAAGGAGTTTGTCAAGAAAGTAAAAAGGGAGCCCACACAGTGGGAGAAAATATTTGGCAATCATATATCTGATAAGAAACTTATAACTTGCATATATAAAGAACTCCTACATCTTGAAAATAAAAAGATAAACAATCCATTTAAAAAATGGGAAAAAGACTTAAACAGACACTTCTCCGAAGAAGAAATACAAATGGCAAGAAAGCACATGAAAAAATGCTCCAAATCTCTAGCTATCAGGGAAATGCAAATCAAAACCACAATGAGATACCATCTTACACCCATAAGATTGGCAGCTATGAAAAAAACAGAAGAATACAAGTGCTGGAGAGGATGTGAAGGAAGGGGAACACTCATCCACTGCTGGTGGGAATGCAGAAGGATCCAACCATTCTGGAGAACAGTATGGCGGTTTCTCAAAAAACTAGCCATAGATTTGCCATATGACCCAGCAATACCACTGCTGGGAATATACCCAGCAGAACTGAAAACAAGAACACAAACCAATATATGTACACCAATGTTCATAGCAGCATTGTTCACTATTGCCAAAAGTTGGAATCAACCCAAATGCCCATCAACAGACGAGTGGATCAATAAAATGTGGTATATACACACAATGGAATACTACTCGGCTGTAAGAACAAACACACTACAAACACATGTGATAACATGGATGAATCTTGAGAACCTTATGTTGAGTGAAGCAACCCAGACATTGAAGGACAAATACTACATGACCTCAATGATATGAAATAAACAAGCTGCCCTAGATAGCAAGAGACTGAACGATAGGCTTGCAGGAAATTGGAGGGTGGAGGAAGGATATGAGCCGATGTCTGCAGGGGTGGAATTTAAGACGAGATGGTGGTAAGTATGAACACAAAGAAGAGATAAAAGGGGGGCAAGGGGTTGCCTTTGCTTGGGGCTTTGCGGGTTTGAGGGTGGCTGGGGAGGGACGGGTGGGTAACGTTGCCCAAAAGTGGGGGGAGGGAGGGGTAGCATACGAACCAGGAGAGGGTCAGGTGTTGGTGGAGAGTAAAATGCCGAGAAAATCATATCAAAATATAATAAAGAGGGTTACCTGTTTAGAATGCTCGGAGGGGAGGGTCTGATGCAGGACGGGCTCCTGGGGAATGTCTAAATGCTCATTCTGCCAGAGTGGGTGACACCATGGGGTAGAAACCCAAGTAGTGAGAGTGGGGGTGGACCCACATCCTGGGGAGGACTAATGCCATCCAATAGAGGGAACTGTATCCCTCGAGAGAAAGGGTGGCTCCCAGGGCATTGGGGCAGTTGAGCAAGTTAGGCCCTGAACACTATTCCATCTATCTCTGGAAGTGGCTCCTCAGGAAACGGAGGTTGGCTATCACTGAGGGCACCAAGGTGGAAGGGAAAATGGACGTTAAATGTGTGGAACCAAAGTAAATGGGGGGTAAGAGAGGAGTTTCCTGAGAGTACACAAGGATGGATATAAAACATCTAATATTACACCATAACATATAGGAGATGACAGACTGATAATGTAAACCATAATGTAAAACATAGGATAACTAAAAATGTAAAGAACTGTGTATCCTAAAGTATGCACCATAATGTAAACACAGATGTCACCTTGTTAGAAAGCTAATGTCTCAGACTCTGTACATCACTTTAAGTAAATATGATATGAATAGGGCGTAAGAGTATCACTGTGGAAGGGAAAAGGTTTTCTGGTGGATGTGTGGGAGTGCTGTATATTATATATATACATTGCTGTGGTCTAGGACTCCTGTGAAGAAAAGCTGAATAATTAGGGGGGGGGGGGGGGGAAAAAAAAAAAAGAAAAAAATAGGATGTGGAATTTTTTCAAGTCAACATTCTTTATCTAAGTTCTTTATCTAACTTTATCCAAGTTCTTTATCTATCCTTTAAACTCATCGCTATATGCCATTCCCTAGTAAAGGACCATGACATTATATTGGGCTTCAAATTTCGGGGAGTTCTGGATCACAGAGTGTCTCAACAATGGCAATGGAGGGATACTGGTATGGGATACCAATGACAGGTGATATATGACTGACAGGGAGCTGTACAGAACATATGTCCAGGGTGCATGGTAATGTTTGGATATACTCACAGTGGCAACAATTAAAAACCACAGTAGGGGGGGGTACTGGGTTCCTGGCCAGTGGTGCTCTGTCGTGGTCCCTAGGGGAGCAGCGACAGTCTCCCAGGTACAGTGGTGGGGACCGGGAGGGAGTGAGGGTTCAACAGTGAGCCCCTGATACTAATGACTATGCTTGTGAGCTGATAAACCCAAAATAATAACAAGGCCTAGAGCAACTTTGTGCCTGGGAATTTCCTTCTGTCAGCCTTCATGTTACTCAAATGTGGCCAGTCTCGAAGCCAAACTCAGCATGTAAATGCAATGCCTTCCCCCCAGCGTGGGACATGACACCCGGGGATGAGCCTCCCTGGCAACGAGGGACCACTATCAACTACCAACTGATGATGCAACTGGAAAATGACCTTATACGGAAGGTTCAATGCGGATCAGCAGAATATCCATGTCTACATAAAATACCATGACTTTAAAATGCTGTTTGACCTAAAGTAAGGGGGAAATGGAAAGGAGAAATGAGTTTATATGGCTACGAGTTTCTAAAAAAGAGTCTGGAGGCTGGCAGAAGGTTTGCCCTCATGCACAACTGAGCAGAGTCAGAGAGACAGATAAAGCAGATACAACCCCCAGATATTGGTTCCTTTGAGGGCTAAAGAGACCCATGGGAGTTATGGTCATGGCCGATGCGGTTAACTACCAGGGCAGATGGCCCCTCTTTGGAAATGGTGTGTATGTGTGATGAATCTGGACTCAGATGGGATCTCCCTTCATAAGACTTTCATGCTAATGTGCTGGAGGTGCAGTTAATGTTGGGGTTTAAGATATATTTAGGGGATTTGAATCTCTGGACTGACAATGTGATAGCCAGATCCTGAGCCTCAACAGACTCCAGCACCTACAATCTGATTTATTGGACTTACCACACTCAGCTAAGATGGAGGTGAAGAAGGACAACCACCACACCATGGAGCCTAGAGTGATTACAACTGAAAATGGGAGGATTGCATCCAGCATCCAGGTGGAATCTGAGCCTCCTCTTGACATAAAGGTGCAATGGACACAACCAATCCAGTGTCCACATAGAAGAGGTGGCATTGGATTGGGAAAAGTGGACATAATGGACAAAGGGTATGGGGAAAGGCAGGAAGAGATGAGAGGTGGAGGCGTCTTCGGGACATGGAGCTGCCCTGGATGGTGCTTCACCGGACATTGTAAATCCTCACAGGGCCTACATGATGGAATAGAGGAGAGTATGGGCCATGATGTGAACCAATGTATATGAGGTGCAGAGGTGCCCAAAGATGTACTTACCAAATCCAATGGATGTGTCATGATGATGGGAACGAGTGTTGTTGGGGGGGGGGGGAGAGGGGTGGTGGGGTGGTGGGGTTGAATGGGACCTCACATATATATTTTTAATGTAATATTGTTACAAAGTCAATAAAAAAAATATCATTTTATTAGGATATATAATGTTTGAGACAAAATGCTTAACTAGAAAATACAAACGGGCAATTTATATAAACCAGGACAGTTGCAGGCAAACCTGAGAGATAAGCAAACATATCCAGAAATGAACTTAACCACAAAAAGTAAACAAGTCAAAGTCACATGATCATCAACAATGGTTATTCCAAGTCAGATTAGATGCATATTAGAATAAGCTGAAAAACCTTGTTAAAAATATTAATCTTGGGCTATATTCCAGTCAAATTGCTCAGAATTCCCAGATTTTAGAACCTATATTTTAGCAAGATAACAGATTTTACTTTGTAGCTTGTCTCAACAATCAGAAATTTGGAAACAGCATTGCATCAAGCAAGCAGCCTCAGTAACATTCAGAAGGACATCAAAATCTATTTCACATTATTTTTATGAGGATCTAATGAAATAAGTAAAGCATATAAAATTCGTTGTCATTATTCATCATTTTCCTTATGTCAAAGTAGTGATAACCTGGCCAAGAAATTTAAAATGTGGACTTGATTTAGAAAATGAGCATCATGGTTGAGTTGATGAGTGAAAAGTGATGAGTTGAGTGGTGAGTGAAAAGGAAGATGTGGCAGAGTATTCAAGTCAAAGACAGGTAAGAAATGGAGTAAAAAATATTAATTTGATTAGTTGCTAAAGGACTCATAAGGTTTGAAGATATATTTTTGTGTGTCTGTAGTAATCCAAAAGAGACCCATGAAATGTATCAGGTACTAATTCTGGAAATCTATATATGTTACTTCATATGGCAAAATATTTGCTGATATGATTAAGTTACAGATCTTCAGGTGAGAGGATTTTCTGGATAATCACACTTCATCCTAAATGCCATCACATAATTAAGATATTAACTGTAAAGAAAGCATGAACTGGAGAGAAAGTCAAAATGTGACAACAAAATTCTCCTACTTTTAGATTAGACATGAAACTCATGGATCCTCTAAACAATGCAGTAGAAGCCAGGAATAGAAATGGGAATACATGTGAAGATATGTGGAGAACACTTTTATCTAGTGATGTGAATGACTGTGAAATAAAAAGAGGGCCTACAGATTTATTTTGCAAAGATAACAGAATTTAAATTATTAATATTATTTCATTTATTTTTCCAAAATCAAATAAAATGTGTCTATAATTCACTGTAATTACATTATTCATCCTACCACACTTAGTATGGTGCATTCTACAAACAATTGGTGCTTAGCGTATATTTATTATTGATTTTAATGACAGATAATTTAGCTACCCATTTAGAGTTCAGCAAATGTTTTAATCAAGTTTTATGCTGAATTGATATGAGACCATCTTTTTCTTCTAGATTTCTCCTATGTTTCCATGTGTCTATGTCAGGATTGAATGTATTGCAATTAAAACTTTGTAAAAAAGACTTGAAGCAAAGACTTTTTGAAATACCCAGACAGTTTCCAATGAAAGTTTCCCTTTGAATCAATAGACAACAATATTAAGTCAATACCTACTTCAGGGTATGAAATTATTTTTCAGTTTTGTCTTTTTCACTAGAAAGAAAAAAAATACACAAATTAAAAGGATATTGTGAGGAATTTGAAATATTCCAGACTATTCTTTTAATTTATCCTAAAGTGTTTGTGACTTGTAGAGCACCATGTACATCTAATAAAATCCGTTCTAGGCAACCATCAAGATGGCAGCAAAATAAGGTGTTCCTAGAGTCAGCACATGCTACAGGGAAATAGATAATCCCCCAGAGCTACCTAAAGCACCTGTTTGGGGGCTCCAGGAGTTGAGAAGAGCATCGTGAAACATCCTTGAAAGAAAGGAAAGAGAGGAGGCCAGTGTCCTTTCTCCACTGATGGCAAAAGGCACCAGGACCTATAAGATCCAATCCCCAAAAATAGAGGAGGAAGAAACAGTTGGGCACCAGCTTCAACTACTTTTTAGAAAACTCAGCTGGCTAAAGTATAATCTTACAAACAACTAAAGTTTGAACCTGTCCAATTCAGAAAGAGGTTTGTATCCACAATTTTACCTTTGCCCCTGGCATGATGGAAAGTGGGGCAGACAGAAAATCACAGTGCTATTAGAGACAGCTTCTTTCCATCCAGATAAGATTTCAGCTCTAGACTAAACCCCAGTCATACCTTCAGCATGGAGGATACTGGAGGGACCTGCACCAGCTCCTGGAAAATACAGGGCATGCCCCAGATGCTGGTGATCATTCTACCCTGGCAGCACAATCTACCTCAGGGGCTATTCTGTGGCTGGAGGTGGAAGCTCTATTTCCCAAAGACAGGGGAGGGAGAGAGGGCTGGGAACTGACTTCAGTAGGTGAGTAAATTTGTCTGGCTAAAATATAACCCTAAGAAGAGCCAAAATGTAACCTGTTCAAGTGAGAAAGAGGTGGGTAGCCACCATTTTGTCTCTGACCCTGGTATGAAGGGAAGCCAGGGTGACTGAAAATCTCAGTGATGGTTGGGACTGGATTTTTTACCCAATGGTGACTGGAGCACTAGCCTAGGCTTGAGCCCACCTCCAGCAGGGTGGAGGCGTGCAGGCCCTGCACTTGCCTATGTGGGTAACTGCAGGTACATTTGGCTGGCCCAGACTGAATAGTCAGAAGTCTAACATGGAAACTGTAGTCATTTTGGACCTGTATGGCATAGACTGCTGCACACACTTGTAGCTCTATCCCCACCCCAGGCAGGGGAGGAAGCGATGGGTAGCTTATTAGTCTCTCTGGGCAACTACATTCTAGGCCTACATGACTTGGATTATTACATATGGCTATGGTTCTATCCCTACCCTTGGCAAAGAGAAAGTTGGGAGAAGCACCATTTGTCACATGGACAAAGCAGGCAGCTTGATCCTCCACAGCTTACAGCACCAGCTACATGCTTGGCTCTTGCTACACAATGAGCAAAGGAGAAAAGACCAAGATAGCCCTAAACTAAAGGGAGAAACCAAACCCAGAATAAACACTAGTAAGCCAGAGCCAAATGCCATTGAAATGTTACTATCCACAAGAGGAAATGGAAGACATAGCCCAATTAAAGGAGCAAGATAAACTTCCAAATGACATAAAGGAGTTGAGACTACTAATCATATATGTTCAAATAAATATTCTTAATAAATTCAATGAGATGGCTAAAGACATTAAGGATATTAAGAAAACACTGGATGAGCACAAAGAAGAATTTGAAGCATACATAAAGAAATAGCAGATTTTATGGAAATGAAAGGCACAATAAACAAAATTAAATGTTTTTCTGTGTCTGATGTTGGAATGAAAACATCTGAAATGATTACTGCCTCTTCCCTTCTCCCTAATTTTTCTTCCATGTTTTTAACACTTACAGAAATTTCTACAGGGTGGGGGGGGAGCTGACAAACTGACTCTGAAAACTTCTTTTAAACTCCCAAGAAAAAAAAGTTTTAAAAAAGAGGAGAAACTGAAGCAGGACTAAAAATTTTTTTTTTAATTGTCCTCTCTTTTTTTGGGGGGGAAGTCAGATGCTGGACTTTATATATCCTGCCATAGCCCATTGAATGTACTGGTTTAGAGTATGAACTACAGAGTAAACTATTATCCTTGCAGTGCAACAGTGCTCCAAAATATGTTCACCAAGTGCTATGAGTGTGCCACAGTGATGGAGGAAGTTGATGGTGTGGGATGAATGAGGTGGGGGAATGAGGGGTATACAAGGACCTCTTACATTTTTTAATGTAACGTTTTTGTGATGTATGTATCTTCAAAACATACAATTTACAAAAATGATGGGGTGGGGAGGTGGGGAGTGGGGTATATAGGAACCTCTTATGTTTTTATGTTTTTTTTATGTTTTTTAATGTAGCATTCTTTGTGATCTATTAACTTTAATTTTACAAGTATAAATAAATAAATAACAAATAAATATTTGGTATGGAAAAATTTGTCTATTTGAAGTGTCATCTTCTCTTACTCTATGCAATGATGAATCATTTCTTGTTCGGATTGTGACATGGGACAAAAAGTGGATTTTATGCAACAACCAGTGGTAGCGAGCTCAGTTGCTGGACCAAGAAGAAACTCCAAGCATTTCCCACAGCCAAACTTGAAGCAAAAAAAAAAAAAAAAAATGTCGTGGCCACTGTTTGGTCATCTGCTGCCCATTTGATCCACTACAGCTTTATGAATCCTAGTAAAACCATTACATCTGAGAAGCATGCTCAGCAAATCCATGAGATGCATTCAAAACTGCAATGCCTGCAACCGGTATTGGTCAAGAGAAAGGCCAAAATTGTTCTCCATGACAGTGCCTGACTGCACATCACACAACCAGTGCTTGAAAATTTGAATGAATTGGGCTATGACATTTTGCCTCATCCACCATATTCACCTAACTTCTTGCCAATTGACTACCAGTTCTTCTAGCATCTCAGCAACTTATGACAGGGAAAATGATTCCACAACCAGCAGAATGCAGAAAATGCTTTCCAAGAATTTGTCAAATTCCAAAGCGCAGATCTTTATGCTATAAGAATAAATAAAAATGTGTTAATTGTAATGATTCCTATTTGATTAACAAAGATGTGTGTGAGCCTAGTTATAATGATCTAAAAATCATGATCTGAATCCACAATTCCTTTTTATTTCTCTATTTTTTTAAAACGTTACATTCAAAAAATATGAGGTCCCCATATATATCTGCCACTCCCCTCACCCCACTCCTTCCACATCAATAACCTCTTCATCATCATGGGACATGCATAGCATTTGGTGAATACATTTTGGAGCACTGCTGCACCACATGGATAGTGGTTTACATTGTAGTTTACACTCTCCCCCAGTCCACCCAGTGGGCCATGGCAGAACATACAATGGCCAGCATCTGTCCCTATAGTACCACCCAGGACATATCCAAATCCTGAAAATGCCCCCACAACATATCTCTTCTCTTTCCCTACTCTCAGCAGCTACCGTGACCACTTTCTCCACATCAATGCTACAATTTCTTCCATTACTAATCACAATAGGTCCCCAGAAGAACAGGAGCAAGTCCACTCTAATCCATACTCTATTCCTCCATCCTGTGGCCCCTGGGATGGTTATGTCCACTCCACCTCTATATCAATAGGGGGCTTAGATTCCACATGGATGATGGATGCAATTCTCCTACTTGAAGTTGTAGGCACTCTTGGATCCCTGGTGTGGTGTTTGACTTTCTTCACCTCCCTGTTCCATTTGCACCAAACTAAAAATACTACAAGATTTTATAAAATTGTCTTAAATGTCTGTAGGGATGCACACATCCAAATTCTGTAGAGTGCTGCATGCTAATAACTCCAAAGAATGATTTTGATGTATTTCCCGGGAGAACCTGGCAGACTGAATTAGAGATGGGCGTTCTCTTTTCTGGCTACTTACAACTTACTGATGATTTAAATCTACACTGTAACAATTAGGCCAGTCCTTGCTTCACCAAACAAATGAACACCATTACCTGGACACGTTGGCACCTGAATCTAACCATCATAAAACACAAGATTTCAAACCTGAAGCAAGGAACACAGTCTCATGACCACCACCTCCTTGGTGGGCCTTATTTGGTAATATATGATTATCTACTTCTCCAGTATAACAAAGCTATACTCATTTATAATACAACTAACCATGATTCTTCTAATCTTTTTATTTGAACCTACAATTTTAAATATACCTATTAAATATACTTCTCAGTATATTTAATATATACTTTGGATTGTTCATCTGCTGTTTGAAATGTGACTCCCAGAAAAATTACTGCTTACTCCTCTCCAGTTCTTCATTATACCCAGAATCAGATGCCTGCTGTCACAGCAAATACTATCTCTGAAAATGAGTAACCAGATACTTAAATGTCACATTTAGCACTGTCGTTTAGGTCAGTTTGTCAAATAACAAAGTAATTAGTAGCCTAAAGTGCAACCCCTCCACCTGCTGGTGATAGGTAAAATGGCTTCAGCTCCTAAAGTGTCATAGAGCAGGTTCTTCATTTACTCCCACCCAAAATCAATGATATTTTTAGACTTATGCAAACAACAATATTAGGAGAATTCCAAACTTAGGACATTAACTAGGGAACAAATAAAACAGAAGCCCTGACCTCATAAAGCTTTCATTTTACTAGGAGGGACAGAAAATTAGCAAATAATATCTCAGCAGCCACTCTTATCCCACCTCTCTGAGATTTCCTTTCCTGTGTGCTAGGTGCACAGTGCAGGTACCACAGCACTTTTCTCCTCTGGCTTGCCTTTCTGGTTCAGGAAGCTGAGGCAGATCCCTTAAGGTGGTGCCAACTGTCCCCTTCCCTCCTTTCACTCCTACTGGAATGGGCATGCTCACAGCACCCCTGTTGTGGGCACAGATGGCCCTGAGTGGCATGATGCAGTAGTGCTTCACTAGAGCTCCTGGCGCTTAGGAAAATGGGCTCCCACTCTCCCTCCAGGTCCTCTGACTTTTGTAGGAAGAGGTATAGGACCCAGCTAATGGGAAAGTTAAGTGGGCTTATCTGCCCCCAGCTGCTTCTCAGGACCTCTAAGAAAGGGCAAAGTAAGCCATGAAATCTCCAGAGTCCCTGTTGTGTACCAAGCTCTGCCTGAACCAGAGGTTCCCTGCAGACTCACCAAGTAATCATATTAGAGTTCACAAATGCTTTAATAATGTTTGAAGTGAAGAATGCACAACTGTGTAATTATGTCAAATATCATTGATTGTACAATTTGGATGAATTGTATGCTTTATTAATATGTATCAATAAAAGTGATTTGTTTAAAATATGCAGCAATAAAATTGATTTTTAAAAATTGAAAGGGGAAGAACTCTTAAGGAATAAGATAAAATCAAATTGAATGACTGTAATCCTTTGCAATGTTGGAACATTCCTCTCCAGTATGAATTTAAATAAATAAAAATAAATAATATTTTCTTTAAAAAACTATTTTTCTCCATTTGCAATTCATCTTTACATTCCTATACACCATATAAATCTGTGCTGTGCTGAGCTTTCTTTTGAACAAGTTATAATCTCTGTCTGGTTCGCTCATATCATATGAGTAAAATAAAATTTTTAACACAAATTTTTTTATGTCCGTATGAAAACCTGATTTTCCTTTTTCTGAAAAATATATTTTAACAAGTCTAGTTTCAGTTTCCCTAAATGCCTCATATCCTCATTTCCCTCCTTACCCAGTTTAAATTCTATGATCCTGTTTTATAATTATTCCCTTACACACATCAAGAAATCACTTGCTCTTCCCTTATTTCATTATCTTGATCCAGCAAAACCCTACCCATTGTAAAAACCCAGCACTTCATGTGCCTGTGTCCATGTCTCTGTGGCTGGAGAATCGTTCTAACTTGCATCACTTTAAATTCATGACCACTCACCTCATAAGGGCACTGAATCTTGCCTCACAATCAAACTTCATTTCCCTGGACCCTTCACCATCCACTCTTTCTTTTTATTATCTTTCAAGTTCCAACATCACTTCCCTGTCCTAAGTACAAAGCAATTGACTTATAGCCAGGCCCTGGGCCTCAACAGACTTGCAATTCCTACACTCTGGTTTATTGGACTTACCCCATTCAGCTAACATGGAGGTGAAGAAGGTCAACCACCACACCAGGGCACCAAGAGTGCCTACAACTGAAAGCAGGAGGATTGCATCCAGCATCCATGTGGAATCTAAGCCCCCTCTTGATATAGATGTGGAATGGACACAACCATTCTAAGGTCCACAGGATGGAGGAATAGAGTATGGATTAGAGTGGACTTACTGATATTCTATTTATGAACTATTGTGATTAGTAATCAAAGAAAATGTGGCATTGGTATGGAGAAAGTGGCCATGGTAGCTGCTGGGGGTAGGGAGTGGGAGGAAGAGATGTGATGTGGGGGCATTTTCAGGGGTTGGAATTGTCCTGGGTGGTGCTGCAAGGACAGTTACCAGACATTGTTTGTCCTCCCATGGCCCACTGGGTGGACTGTGGGAGAGTGTGGGCTATGGTGTGGACCATTCACCATGAGGTGCAGTGGTGCTCAGAGATGTATTCACCAAGAGCAAGGAATGTCTCATGATGATGTAGGAGGTTGTTATGGGGGCAAGAGTGGGATGAGGGAGGTGGGGGGTATATGGGGAACTCATATTTTTGAATGTAACACTAAAAAAATAAATAAAGATAAAAAATTCAACTAAAAAAAAAAAAGCAAGCAGACCTCTTGCTCTCTTGCCTTCACCCTATCCCTGTGCCTGTCCCAGTGCCAGTCCTGCCCTATTCTTGTCTTCTGTGCTCTGCTCTCACTATCCCACACATGGATCAACACACAAGTAAAACCTGGGCATTTATAATCTATAAGGGGAAATTGTAGTCTGTAAATTAGCCCACTTTATCAAGTTTTAACTCCTCCCACTCTACCAGGGTCCCCTGATCTGTTATTTTCTTGCATTTCTCTTTCCTCCCTACCTTAATTAATTACTGGTCTAACTAAAGAAAAACAGTAAAAAAAAATTAAAGTATGTTAAATATGTTAAAACAAGTCCACAATCCTTCCCATGTATCGTCTGATTCAGGGATATCTATGTTCGCCTGTTCTGCCTTCCTTCCAGTTATTGTAGATGAGCAGGCAGCCCTTCTGTGAGGCCAGACCCTCAGATCCCATTCCTCTCTCCTACTCAAGGATAATGCTCATTGTGTCCACCCCTTTCTTTCTGAACTATCAATGTACCCCTCTCTTAACATCATTCCCATCAACATGCAAATATCATTTTTTAAATATAGAAAACTACTATTAATTTAATAAGGTTATTTACCAAATAAATTACTATGTTACATTTTGAACAGTTTTTATTTTATATCATATAATAAATATGTAAACTTGTTAATATTAAATATACATTATTCTAACAATATTGTATACTTATTCTTTATAAAACTAACAATATATACTGATTCGTTCTATTTTTAATTGTTCTTTAAGAAAAATATTTAATCTTATACATGCTTCATATTTTTGAGCATTTATTTTTTATTGTATTTTTTGAAGATACATAGGTCACAAAAATTGTTACATTAAAAAATATGAGGTTCCCATACACTCCACATGCCAACCCCACATCAACAACCTCCTTCATCATTGTTTCATATCCATTGCATTTGGTGAATACATCTTGGAATAATGCTGCACTGCATGGATTATAGTTCTCATTATAGTTTACACTCTATCCCAGTTACATTCAGTGGGTTATGACACGATATATAATGTTCAGCATCTGTCCCTGCAATATCATTTAGGACAAGTCCCAAAAATGCCCCATATCACATCTTTTCTTTCCTCTCCCTGCCCTGAGCAACTACCATGGTGACTATCTCCACGTCAATGCTACAGTTTCTTTCATTACTAGTCACAATAGTTCTATGGTAGAATACCAGTAACTCTACTCTAATACATATTTCATTCCTCCATCCTGTGGACACTGGGATGGTGATGTCCACTCCACCTCTATTGAGAGGGGGTTTAAATATCACATGAATGATGGATGCAATTTTCTTGCTTACAGTTGTAGACATTCTTGGTTCTCTGTTGTGGTGGTTGACAATTTTCACCTCCCTGTTAGCTGACCTAAGTAAGTCCAACGAACTGGGAGTAGGAGTTGCAACTACACTGAGAGTCAGGACCCAGCTGGCACATGGCCATTCCAGAGATTCAAGTCTCCTGGGTATGCACCAACCCCAGTGCCAACCAAAGGTTCAGTAAAAGTAACAGAAGAGGCATGTTTAGAAAGGTCACAACTGAGTGAAACTCCATTACATTCAGAAACACAAATCCCAAAGTGGGGGCCAATGACAAGGCATTGAACTCTGACTGAAGAACCCTCAGGAGCATCAGGACTTGGGGTTGTATCTACTTTGGCTGTCTCTGGGATCCTGCTGAGGTGTGCATAAGAACGACCCCTCTGATGACCTCCTAACTCTTTTTTGAAGAATCTTACCTCTATAAAACCATTTATCTTTACCATTTTCCTCTTTTATTCAAATGGTCCAAAGAATTGGGGGGAAGGTTGGGTGGAACAGTTGAACATGGGAATTCGTAGGGTATGTGGTTGAAACTATAAAGTTGAGAAAACTCTTCAGAAAATATATTAAGGAAGGATTACCTGTTTAAGGTGCTTAAGAGGGGGCATCTGGCATAGGGGAAGGCTTCTAGAGAGTGTGTGAGTGCTCATCATGTCACAGTGTGTTATGTCATTGTGTGGAGTCCTATACAATGAATTTGAAGTTGTACTCCTAACCTAGGGAAGCCTGATGTTTGAAAATATCATCTTTAAAAGTCTCTTGACCTTTCATCTCCATCCAGTTATGGCCTAGTTCATGATTCTCCTTTACTTTAATCTCATGGAAAGAGTGGCCTATACTCACCAACTCAAAACCTTCTCTTCCCATACACTCTTTTTTTTTATTTATTGAAATATGTCACTCATATATAAACATACATAAACAATAAAAATATAATAGTTGTGAACTTACAAAACAAACATATAAAGATCAAACATATATAACATCTCACCCTAACACCAATAACTTGCATTGTTTTTTTTTTAAAGATTTATTTATTTATTTATTTCTCTCCCCTTTTTCCCCCCGGCCCCAGTTGTCTGTTCTCTGGCTATTTGCTGCATGTTGTTGTCAGCGGCATGGAAATCTGTGTTTCTTTTTGTTGCATCATCTTGCTGTGTCAGCTCTCCGTGTGTGTGGTGCCATTCTCAGGCAGGCTGCACTTTCCTTCGTGCTGGGCAGCTCCCCTTACGGGGTGCACTCCTTGCAAGTGGGGATCCCCTGCACGGGGACACCCCTGAGTGGCAGGGCACTGCTTGCGCATATCAGCACTGTACATGGGCCAGCTCCACATGGGTCAAGGAGGCCCGGGGTTTGAACCCGGACCTCCCATGTGGTAGACAGATGCCCTAACCACTGGGCCAAGTCTGCTTCCTCAACTTGCATTGTTTTTAAACCATTTTACTAATGATTAAAGAGCATTGTCAAGCTATTACTACTAAACAAAGTATTTTTCCCCTAACCAATCCAATTATTATTAACTTTATACCATTTATATATGAATATACATAAACAATTAAGTGTTTAGTAAAAGTTGTGAACTTACAAAGCAAACATGCATAACATCATACAGGGGTCCCATATATCACTCTTAAGCTTCTTCCCTTCAGGCATTACCACAACATCCAATTGAAACTGATATGGTCAAGATCCACAGAGGCCTCCACAATCTCCAAACATTTTAATAGACCTATCAGCAACATTTACATATTGATATCCTCCTCCTGGAGATACTTTCTCTATGAGCTCCATGCAATCACACTCTTTTTCTTGTCTTCCATCCACACTGCTCATTCTCAGATATTTTCATGGTTCCTTTTCATCTCCCTGTCTTCAGAGCTCAATTCCTGGTTCTCTTCCATTCTCCATTATTCACCACTTTTTGTTTTGTTTATCAGATTTAACTGCAAAGAAGGAATAAAAACTTTTCAAATGAAAAGAATATGAATGTATATATCACCAGTAATTCCAAGTAATAGAAATGCTAAGGGACATCCTACAAACAGAAAGAAAATGATAGTAGATGGAAATGTGAATAGCCTTGAAGTGAACTCCATTAGTAAATATACAGATTTTTTTCTTATTATTTAAATCTCTTTAAATGTTAATTGACTATGTAATAAAAATTAACCATATATTCAGTGGTGTCATCAGCATGATAATGTACAATATCCCCTGGAAACACACCCCCTCCCCCAGAATCAACTAATAAAAGGACAAATCCCACTTGCTTGAAACTCTAGAGGGCAATAGAACTGGAGAAGATATCCACAAATGCTGAATGAAAGATAAAGAAAAAAAAACACCCAAGTCATGTAGGAGATTTACATTCCAGTCCCACCAGTCCAGACCCCTTCCCATTACTTGGTTCTATACAAATTAAGAGTCACAGAAAGGTAGCATGGCCTGGGACCCTCCTAACATGAATAAAGACCTTAGAGTCACCACAGCATTGAGTTAAATCCTTACATATATCCAAGTAAAGGGCCCCAAGTCTAAAGAGACCTAGGACAGAACACAAGCAGGTGAGAGTATTACAGGGAAAAAAGAGACTGCAGCGGAACTATTTTCAAAAAGTGCACACACTCAAGCCAGGCTCTGTTTATTAGACTACCTAAACACAAAACAGACCTTTCTGATTGGCCTTATCTGGCCCCCTATAGATGTGTCACAGAACTAAAAAGTGTAATGAAAGCAGGGCACAGAGTAATGGAGAGAATTTAAACAAATCATGGGAACTGGAGAAAAAATTCTGCATAAAAACAAACAGAAGAGAGTAAGATTCCAGGAGGATGAACAGAGGAAAGGAAGCTTTCTCATGGAGGTGAAACAATTGTACACTAAAGACCATCTTAAAAATTGTACCACATATTCTAGGGAAAGAATAAAGTGCAAAAGAGCTGGCAAAATCTGAACAGTTGAATGCCTGGTACTCTAAAGGATCAGAATAAGTTGTGCCAAGCATAAACATAGCCTTTACACAATGCAAATCAACAATAAAACCTTATGCAATAAAGAGTAATTGAGCTTCAGAGTTAGCACATCCAAGTGAGCTGATGCCCAGACTTCAGCAAGATAGATAGATAGATGATAGATAGATAGAGAAAGAAAGATAGAGAGATAGATAGATAGATAAATAAATAACAAGCCATGCTAAGAAAAATAAACAAATGGTTCAGTCAAGACAACAATTTAAAACTCCGGAGGATACACAGAACTGGGACCAACTACTCAAAGAAGTTCAAATAAATCTCATAAGTTAATTCAAGATGAAGGAAAATATGGATAGAAATAAACTAATAGCAGATATAGAGTAATAGTATAAAGTGTGAGTATAAAGAAGAATTTGTATGTATAAAAAGAAACACAACTGAAATTACAGTGAGGAAAGGAACCATAGTTGAGATTCAAAATACACTAAAGGCATATGATAGCACCTTTTAATAGATGATAGGAAGAATCAGAGAACTAGAAGACAGGACAAAAATATAATACAGTCAGAAGAACACAAAGATAAAAAATACAAAAAATTGAGCAGTGTCTCTGGGACTTGAATGACAACATGATATATACAAATATATGCATCATGGATGTCCCAGAAGGAGTAGATGATGGAAAAGGGGCAGAAAGAATATTTGAGGAAATACAGGATGAAAATTTCCCAAGTCTTATGAAAGACATAAATATACATGTCCAAGAAGTGCAACATACTCTAAACAGAAAAACAAACAAACAAAACACTAAGAAACTTACTTGAAGACACATACTAATCAGAATATCAAAGGCCATGGATAAAGAGAGAATTCTGAAAGAAGCAAGAGAAAAGCAATTTGTCACATAAAGGGATCCTCAGTAAGACTAACTACTGATTCCCTCATCAGAAAACATGAAGCTGAGAAGGCAATGGCATGATATATTTAAGGTACTGAAAGAGAACACCTGCTAGCCAAAAAGTCTTTATCCAGCAAAACTGCCTTCAAAAAGGAAATAGTTTAAAGTATTCATAAACGAATAGAAACTAAGAGTGTTCATCAACAAAATGCCTGCCTAAAAGAATTCCTAAAGGACATGTGGGCTATAAGTTCCCTCTCAATTTAGAGGTGGAGTGGACATCACCATCCCACAGTCCTCAGGATGGAGGAATAAAATATGGATTAGAATGGATTTACTGGTATTCTACAATAGAATTATTGTGACTCTAGATTGGAAGAATTTATGTCATTGATGTGGATACAGTGGCCACAGGAATTGCTGAAGTCAGGGAGAGGGACAAAGAGGTGTGATGTTGGGGCATTTTCGGGACTTGAAGTTGTCCTCGATATTGCAAGGGCGGATGCAGGACATTATATATCCTGCCATAACCCACTGAATGGACTGGGAGAGAGAGTAATCTACAACACAGACTACAATCCATACTGTGCAGCAATGCTCCAAAATGTACTCATCAAGTGCAATGAATGTACCACACCAATAAAAGATGTTTTCAAGGTGGGGGGACTAGGGGATATGGGGAGTTTGGTATATTTATATTATATTTTTTAATGTGACATTCTGTGTGATCTATGTAGTGGGGTGAGGGGGTGAGGGGTATATGGGGACCTCATTTTTTTAAATGTAACATTTTAAAAAATAAAGAAGGAAAAAAGTTAATAAAAAATCGATAAAGAGAATTCTCTAGGTTGAAGTGAAAAGACAAGTGAGTGGCTGGGAGTAGGGTGAAGAAGTGAAGCTCTTCAGTAAATGTAACTAAAAGTGTAAATTCAGCACCCATTAGTACTGTATCCTCAATATACAACTCTACTCTTTCATTCCTATAAAATTCACAATACATCTGAACAAAAAAAGTGATATTTTGTGATGTTGGATATGCAAATATAAAGAGATAATGCAGAACAAGGACAATAATAAAGAAGAGAGATATGAGATCAGAGAATGTGTATGCTATCGATGTTTTTTTCAAATGAAAAAAACCCATTTACAATAGCAACTAAAACAATGAAATGTACAAGAATAAATTTAACTAAGAATGTAAAGGACATATACATGGAAAACTACAAAACTTTGCTCATATAAATCAAAGAAGATCTAAATAAATGGAAGAACATCCTGTGCTCATGCATGGGAACACTCAACATTATCAAGATGTCAATTCTACCCAAAATGATTTAAACTTTCAATCCAATCCAATAAAAAATCCAACAGCCTACTTTACAGAAATGGAAAAGCAAATCATCAGATATATTTGGAAGCCAAAACCATCATGAAAAAGAAGAATGAAGTTGGAGGACATACATTTCCTGATATTAAAGTTATTTACAAATGTATGTTGGTCAAAACAGCATAGTATTGGCACAAGGATAGTTATATAAACCAATGGAAAAAATAGAAAGTTCAGAAATAAATGCTTGAATCAATGGTCAATTAGTTTTGTTTAGTATGAACTATATTTTCTATATTAGAGAATTTGTGGGTTTGTTGAAGAATCACACATAAATATAGGATTCCCATACACTACCCAACACTAACACTTCGCATTGTTGTGGAACATCTGTTACATCGAGATAACACATTTTTATAATTATACTATAAACTAAAAGACCATTGTTTAACTTAGGATTCATTCAGTAGTGTAGATCATGGCTTTTTTTTTTTAAATTTTTATTCTGTTACCAAATAGGCAATATAATATTTCCCCCTTTGATCATATTCAGATATACATTTCAATGTTTTAATTGCATTCATAACTTTGTGCTACCGTCACAACTATCCATTACCAAAACATTTATCATTCCAAATAAGAGATCGGTATATTTTAAACCTCAATTTCTCATTCCCCACCCCCACCCCAACCCCTGGTAGCCTGTATTCTAGGTACTGACTCTGTGAGTTTCCTTACTCTAATTATTTCAAATCATTGAGATCATACAATATTTGTTCTTTTGTGTCTGTCTTATTTCATTCAACATGATATCTTCCAGGTCCATACTTGTTGTAGATGTATAGGACTTCATTCCTTTTTATGATTAATATTCCATGGTGTGTATATATCACATTTTGTTTATCCATTCATTGCTTGATGGACATTTCAGTTGCTTCCAAGTTTTGGTAATTGTAAATAATGTCACTATGAACACCGGTGTGCAATCTGTTATAGTCCTTGCTTTCAATAATTATCTTAGGTATTTACCTACTAGCTATAGTTAGTTTTCAGAGGAACCAAGGAACCAACAAACTGTCTTTCACAGTGGTTGTACTGTTTTACATTCCCACCAGCAATTAATGGGTGTTAATATTTCTCTGAGTCTACTTCAACACTTTTTATTTTCTGTTTCTTTTCATTCACAGCCATTCTAATGAATATAAAATGATATTTCATTTCACTGATCACTAATGATATTGAGCATCTTCCATGTACTTTCTGACCATTTGAAAATCTTTGGAGATATGGTTCTTCAAAATTTTGCCCATTTTTAAATTGAGCTGTTTGCCTAGTTAACTTGAAGGATTTCTTTATATATTCTGAACAGTAAACCTTTATTGGATATGTGGTTTCCAAAAGTTTTCTCCCATTATTAGTTGTTATTTTACTTTCACAATAAAGTTCTTTGAGACACAAAACCTTTTAATTTGGTGAGATGCCATTTTTCTATTTTCCTCTTCTTGCTTATGCTTTTGGGTGTAAAGTCTAAGAAACCATTGGCTAACACAAGTTACTTAAGATGCTTCCCTATGCTTTCTTCCAGGAGTTTGGTAGTTCTATGTCTTATATTGAGATCTTTGATCCATTTTGAGTTGATTTTTTTAGCATATGATGTAAGGTAGAATCCTCCATATATATTTTTTTCAAATGGAGATCCAGTTTTCCCAACAACATTTGTTGAAGAGATTATTCTTTCCCAATAGAGTGGTCTTTACCAACTTGTCAAATATTATTTGAGTGAGCTCCCTTCTACTTTTAGAAAGGGATGCTGCTCATATAATGAGTCTCTCAATAAAGCTGTGAAATCCTGAAATAAAAAAAGTTTGCCATAAATGTGGGGTTAATTTCTGAGCTCTCAATTCTAATAATTCAATAATTTGCTGTTCTGATTATTGTGGTTTTCCCATAAGTTCTTAAGACTGGAAGTGTGAGTCCTCCAACTTTATTCTATTTTTAAAGAGGGCTTTAGTTATTTTGGGTACCTTACACTTCCATATAAACATTTTATTATTTTTTATTTTAAAGAAGATTTAGATTACATAAATGTTACATTAAAATTATGAGGGATTCCCATATGCCCAACTCCTTCTCCCTACCACACTTTCCCATATCAACAACATCCCTCATTAGTGTAGTACATTTGTTATAATTGATGAACGCACATTGAAGCATTGCTATATCTATGGACTACTCTATACATTATAATTTACACCTTGTCCTGCACAAGTTTGTAAGTTATGATAAACTATACAAAGATCTGTATCCACTGCAATGTCATTCAGGACAACTCCAATGTCCTGAAAATTCCCCCATATTACACCCATTTTTCCCTCTCCCATCCCTCATAATCTCTAGTGGATACTGCATTTGTATCAATGATAAGAGTTCTTCCATTTCTAGAATAGTAATAAGTCTATGGTAGAATAATAAAAAATCTACTTTAATCCATTGCTCATTCCCCAAACTTGAATAGCTTGAGGTGGTGATGCCCACTGCTTCTAACAGAGAAGGAGCTTAGATCCCATGGGGCAGATGGATGGAACTATTTTGCTTGCAGTTGCAGATGATTTCTGTTACTTGGGGTGGGTGTTGTGCTTTCAGAAGAACATATACATTTCATAACTGGCTTTTCCATTTCTGCAAAGAAGGTTGTTGGAATTTTGATTGGGATTGCATTGAATCTACAAATTGCACTGTATGGCATTGACAATTTGGCAATACTTAGTTACAAGAACACAGAATGCCCTTCCATTTATTTAGATCTTCTTTGATTTCTTTTAACAATGTTTTGTAGTTTTTACTGTAAAAGTCCTTTCCTTTACATCCTTGTCAGATTTATTCTTAGGTATTTTACTCTTTTGTTGCTATTGTAAATGGAATTTTCATCTTAATTTCTTCTACCAATTGGTCTTTGTTTGTGTACAGAAACAATACTGATAATTGGTTGCTGACCTTGTATCCAGCAAATTTGCCAAATTCATATATAAGCCCTATGGACATGTTGTGCATTTTGCAGGATTTTCTGTATATAGGATCATGTCATCTTTAAACAGGGAAATATTCCTTTCCAATTAGAATGTCTATTATTTCTTTTTCTTGTCTAGTTCCTCTGACAAGTATTTCCAGTGTATTGAATAGCAGTGATGACAGTGCACATCTTTGTCTTTTTCCTGATTTTAGGGGGAAAGTTTTCAGTCACATTTCAGTGTTTTTTAAATTTTGTCTCTTGTTCATCTGTATACTGGGAGAAACCATCCTTTCTCCCCTTCCCCACCATCACCATCACCACCTCACCATCTCCATTGTCCTATTGGGTTTTGGGTTGTTTTTTCAAATATGGAAAAGTGGATCTTTTTTTATTTTTTAGCATATGTATTTTTTGAGAAATTGTGAAATAACAAAACAGTCCTGCATAATGTGCAGAATTCTGATATAACACCCCTCCACTAACACCTTATACTGTTGTGGAACATTTTTTTTCTTTGATGTTACTTTCTTTTTTTAAAGATACATAGATCATCCAAAATGTTACATTAAAAATGTAATATGTTCCCATATACTCAATCTTCACACCCCTCACTCCTCCCACACCAAAACTTCTTTCATTAGTGTGGTGCATTCATTGCATTTGCTGAGTACATTTTGGAGCATTGCTACCCAGCATGGATTATAGCTTATGTTGTAGTTTACACTCTCTCCCAGTCCATTCAGTGGGTTATGACAGGATATATAATGGCCTGCATTTTTCCCTGCAATATCAGTCAGGACAATGCCAAGTCCTGAAAAACCCCAAAATCATACCTTTTTTTCCCTCCCCCTGCCTTCAGCAATTTCCATGGTCACTGTCTCCACATCAGTGTTATAATTTCTCCCAATGCTAGAGTCACAATAATTCTATAGTAGAATACCAGTAAGTCCAATCTAATTCACATTTTATTCCTCCATCTTTAGGACCCTGTGATGGTGATGTCCACTCCACCTCCACGATGTCCACGAGAGGATGATTAGATACTACATGGCTGATGGATGGAATCTGCTTGCAGTTGTAGACTGTCTTGGTTCCCTCTATGGTGGTTGACCTCCTCACCTCCCTGTTAGCTGCCCTGGATATGTCCAATGAACTGGAGGGTAGGTGTTGCCACTCTATGGAGGCTCAGGGCCCAGCTTGCATGTTTTTTACAGGTTATGGAAGAACACCATCAGACTATTATCTTTAACTACTGTTCATGGCATACATTTGTATACTTTCATACATCTCCTATTATTAACACCTCATATTAGTATTGTCCATTTGCTATAGTTCACGAGAGAACACTCATATTTGTACTTTTAGCCACAGTCCACCTTCCACCACATGGTTCACTGTGTTATAATGCCCCATGCCTTGCACAATCTATCCAATGTGTACACTCCATGGCTCTCACTTTCATCACAGAATTATGCAGTCATTGCCTCAGTAAATTTTTGAAAGTGTTCCTTAGTCCACAAGAAAAAATTCCATACCTTCTTACTATTGCCCTTAACATCGATACCATCTTTGACATTGATGTAAGGACACTATAATATTGCTATTAACTATAATCCATAAGTTACATTAATTGTGTTTTCCCATGCATCACCATATTCCTTCCACCATATAATAGTGGCATAAATTTGCTATAGTTCATAGAATAATATTCTTGTATTTGTATTATTAAACACCATCTTCATGTATCTCTGGGTTTACCATGTTTTTTAGTCCTTATTCTCTAGCTTTCTTTTGATTGACATTTACATCACTAGACCACCCCTTTCAGTAACATTTCCATTTATTAGACAGCCATTTTAGTTATCCTCACTATAATATGTTGCCATCAACTCTATCCATTTCCACAACTTTTACAGTTCAAGCTAGTTGAAATTCTACATACAATAAGCATCAGTATCCCTTCTCAGCCCTCATCCTATCTTCTAGTAAACTATTCTCTAAGTTTTAACTATATGTGTTTGTTCTTTGCATTTAGTTTTTATTAGTGAGACCATACAATATTTGCCCTTTTGTGTCTGGTTTATTTCACTCAGCATAATGCCCTCAAGGATCATCCATGTTATATTTTGTGTTCCAATTTCATTTCTTCTTAGAGCAGCATAGTGTTCCATCATATGTATATACCACATTTTGTTTATGCAGTCATCAGTTGATGGGCACTTCATTTCTTTCCATCTTGTGGGAATTGGGAATAATACTGCTATAAATATTGGTGTGCAATGTCTATTCAAACACTGTTTTCAGTTCTTCTGGATATATTCCTAGTAGAGGGATTGCCAGATCATATGGTAGTTCTATATTTAGCTTCCTGAGGAAACAAATGCACAACTGATTTTTAACAAAGCTATCCAAGTCCACTCAATTGGGAAGGAAAATTTGCTTCAACAAATGGTGCTGGGAAAACTGGATAGTCACATGCAAAAGAATGAAGACAGATTCCTATCTCAAACCATCTTCAAAAATTAACCAAGATGGGTAAAAGACATAAATATAAGAAATAGAAATTTAAATCTCCTATATTTGGGCACCTGCCTACCAAATGGGAGGTGCCGGGTTCAGTTCCTGGTGCCTGCTAAAGAAGATGAACAAGACAGTGAGTTGGTGCGATGTGTAGGCACAATCAGCTGTTTCAAAAAGAAGGTGCAACAAGATTATGCAACAAGATGACACAATGAGGAAACACAATGGGAGACATAAAAAGAAGGGAGTGGAAGTGGCTCAAGCCATTGAGTGCCTCCCTCCTACCTAGAAAGCCCCAGGTTTTGTTCTGTGTGCCTCCTGAAAAGAAGATGAACAGACACAGAAAGCACAAAATGAACAGATAAAGAGAGTCAAAAGCAAGCACAAACAAATGGGGGGGATAAATAAATAAATAATTTTTTTTAGTCTTCTAGAAGGAAAAATATGTGAGAATTTTCAGGATCTTCTGTTAGGCAAATGATTTTTTGATGCTTTCCACTCACAGTGCAAGCAACAAAAGAAAAGGTAGATAAATTTGTCCTCCTCAAAACTGAAAATCTTTGTGCATCAAAGGACATTATCTTGAATGGAAAAGAAAACCTACTCAATTGGAGAAAATATTTGATAACCACATAACCAAAAAAGATCTCATTTCCAGAATAAATAAAGAAATACTACATCTCACCAATAAAAAGATAACCCCAATTAAAAAATGGACAAAAAACTTGGACATTTTTCCAAAGAGGATATACAAATGACCATAAAGCCCATGAAAATATCCTCAACATCATTAGCCATCACATAAAGGTAAATCAAAACCACAAGGAGAAACCATTTGATATACGTTAGAATGGCTATTTAAAGAAAAATGAAAAATTACAAGAGTTGGAGATTATGTGGAATAATAGCAATATTCATTCATTGTTGGTTCATATAAAATGTTGCAGCCTCTGTGGAGGACAGTTTGATCGTTCCTCAAAAAGTTATATACAGAATTGTATGGCTTGGAAATCCCACTACTAGGTACATGCCCAAAAGAAATGGAAGCAGGGAATCCAGTATCACTTGAAGGCAGACTATGATAAATTAAACATTAGAGCTAATAAGCCAATAAATGTTAGAAAAAAGGATTCCTAACAAAGACTTAATAGAATGGTTGGCAAAAAGAGAGGAAAGGGAGAAAAATAACAAGTGGAAAAAATATATAAATTAGCAAGATACACATAGATTAGAATAAGGAAACTGCTGGGGGAATGAAATAATCACACATCAAAACTCATATGCATGGAGGGCCCTGTCTCCTTTATTTCTCTTGTTTATATATCATGTATTTTTGGCTTTGGCCAAAGACTGTGGTTAAAGTTAAATTTCTCAAGGATATTTTGTCTTGGAAAAAGAAATCTTGTGTCTAGACTCACATCCTACTGGGAGGCAGAAATGGCCAGAAGAAGCCATTTTCAAACTTCAAGTGAGAAGAGATAGCTTTTGCAGAGATAAGCAAGGCAGAACTATTTTTGCTCTGAAGAAAGAACAGATGAGCTTTAATAAATCATTTAACCATGCCCTTGCTGAGGTGGTGAAATTAATCCCCACATCTCCCCCCTTTCTTTTATGAGATAGAGGTTTTATTTGAGTAGCTGTATATATGTTGACCAGGTAGTCATAGCATTTTGTGGTATATTGCCATAGTTGGAAGAAGCATCAGCATCCTATAAATACAACAAGACAGAGGCAAATTAATCCTCCTATTGTTGCCCACCTTCTAAAATTTAGATTGGAAAACCATATTGAAGGGTTCAGCCATTGTAACTGCTTGGCTAATATTTTTAGTGTGGTTTGTTGAGTTTGATCTTTTAAGTTCCATAATTGCTACTCTAATTGGAGATGGAGCACTCCATATTCCACTTCATCTGATGTATGAGTGGAGAAGGTTCTTTTAAGGCATTTTTTTTTTACTTGGTTCCAAGTATGTTAGGTGTCATTCCATTTTAAAGGAGTGACCCAAATGCTAGAATTCCTCCAGTCCATTTCAATTATTAGAGGCCCTGCAGGAGGAACCCAGGATCCTCCTGTCCATGTTGAATCATTTGAGGATAATGGGGCCTCAGAATCCTACCAGGAGGTGAAAGTAAATAGGGGTGGATCTGTTATTTAGGCCCAATAAATGTGATCAGCAGTGCAGGAGTTAAAAGTCATAAGGTTGAGCAATATGGTCATTTACCATGTTCCCACTTTAGCAGAAGCAGTAGTGACTACTGTCAATAAGCTAAAAAAATAATTTTAGGCATCTTAGGGCACCCAATTTATGCCATGAGAAGTGTTTGGTTGCCCAATTTGTTAAGGCTCTCCATGTAACAAATTCAGCTCTTTGGGTAGTCCTCAGGGGATGTTGGTCAATTGCAGGTTGAGTGGTTCTAAGCTTGGTATTGAGCTATGCTGCAGAGTCCACCAGGACGGACATAGAACAGTTTTACATGCTTTCCTGGAAGCCAAAGAAGTCCTCCTGGGGAAAGAACACATGCATATCCTCTTCCCCATGTTAGTAAATTTACTGGACCAGGCCAATTACCATTACCTTCTTGTCCATTAAGGGATTTGTGTAACACTTTAAGATAAATTTTACAATTGGTGTCTGAAAATGTCATTCTGCTGCTGTATAACAATTCTCATTTTGATTTTTAAAAAATTAAAGTATATTAGGCTATTTGTATGACATCCTTTGGACTGGTTAAACCTAACACCCTATTCTCCCATTTTTGTTTTGTAAGCATAGTTTTAAGGTCAAGTGAGAATGATCTGTAAAAAATATATATATATTATTTAACATTATATTATTATTATAATGAAATATGGTTAAAACTACAGGTTTTATACAGTTAGATTTTTGTTATTAGGCTAAGATAGACATTTGGGTTATGCATACAGCTTTGGGAAATCACTGTTAAATTTACTGTTTCCTTGTTCACATATGAATGCAGGCTGGCTTGACTTGTTTAAGGAGATACTAGAGAAAGCTTTGGCATGTTTTAAAATAAAGTGATAGTGACATAATTTGATATTAATTTTTGCAATTACCTAACAATAATTAGAGTTGCTGCACATAGCAGTGGTGTTATTTTACTCTGTGATAGCTTACTGATATATATCACTCCATGGTGGCTTTCAATGTGAATTGGACTAGGATGAGATAAAGCATTTGCCTTGTGGTAGCTTTTAGTATAAATCAGATGGAAATGAATTAAATCTTTTTTTTATTATTAAGTAAAAAGGTTGGTGTTATGATATATGTTATTTTTAATAATAGTTAAAATAATGTTTAAAAACATATTTTTATTTAATCTTATTTTGGAACATTATTAAATTTTCAGGAATTTTATATACTCCAAGTATTTATATGAACTTTGTAGTCATACAACTTTAACAGAGGTTAAAGAATCCCTTTTAATTTTATAATACTTTTAAATATTGTTCATTTAACTTATAATATATTAAATGAACTTAACTATTTTATTTCATTTCTTTCAAAGTAAAAGAACAAATCCTTTGCAAAAGCCTGAAATAAAAGATTTTTTTTAGGATTTGACTTTGAGAAAGCATGTTTGAACATTATATTCCTTTAAAAGTAATAAGATTTGCTTTTGCTTAAACAGCCAAGGATATGATATGGAAAAAGTACAAGAAGCTATTTTGATAAAAGAGACTTTCTTGTATTCTGATTATTCATGAGAAAAATTTTTATAAACTTTTCTAAAACAGACCAATGACTTAAGAGACTTTGACAAAGGACAAAATCTAACTTTGCATCAGTATATTATTTGATACTACAGTTTTAAAACTTAATAGACTTATCAAATTTTATTTAACTTTATCCACAAAAATTCCCTTTCCACACACCTTCTGCACTTTCTGTATTCATTCAGGTTTTGTCCCAAATTTTCCTTTTTCTTAATAACTAGTCATTTTATATGAGGACAAAATTATTTCCTGTTTCCTTAATAATAAAAACACATTCTATACACCCTACATACATAAGTTACTAAAATGATTTTGGAAACTTTCTCCAAACAAACATCTTACAATATGCAATTACAGTCAATACTAAACAAACTTGTTAAAATAATGATTCAATTTGGTTACATGCAAACATACCTAGTAGCATGTAATACTAGAAATAGATTTTTTGAGACAAATTGGCATGGGGAGGCTGATTGCTAATAACTTTTCCTGTTATGAAGTTACTTTTTGTTATTATTACCAGTTCAGGTTTTGCTTAATAATGACTTCTTGGAATGAGCTATTTAAACACTTCAATTAACCACAAAGACTATAATTACTTTATCTTAAGACAAAGTTTACCTTCATAGAATACATTCTCTCACTGAATGCTACCATAACACTTTTTATAACTTGCCATAGGTATTTAAATTTTGTCTTATACATTTCCATTTTGATTTTATGAAATATAGCCATTATATTTGAGGACAAAACACACTTTTTTGAACAAACTTATCAAATTTCAGTTAGTATTCTCACAAACTTTTTACCTTTTTTAATATTCATTTTTTTACATCCTTTATTTTATCCTGTGAAGAAAAATAAACTATTTATTTTAATTTAGGTAAGATCTATTTTTTTATCAAGAGACTTGTAATTTCATTAAGACTTAAACCTTTTTATCATTATAGAGATCTTATTAGCATTTATAGTTATATATTAATATATGCACCAATTTATTTTTTGGCCATATGAATAGAGCTCTTTTAGGAATTTTTATTTATTAATTTAATATTAGCATCTGTAGGTATTAAAATATACACTTAACAAACAGACAAACACAAAATCAATTATAACACACCAACAGAAACATAAAGTTTACAATTTGACCCATTATTCTAGATCTAGAGTTTCTATAATTCAAAATCTAAAGTTCCCTAATCAGGGAAATATAGACAAAAGTTTGTACTCTTTGAAGCAATGGAATAATTTGCTCTTCTTTCACTTTACAATTGGCTTCTTTCCATAGTTGTTGTAAAGTGCAGAGACAGATCTCCTGTTGCTTTGATAATGTATTTCCCATAGTACACTAGCGTCTGCAGTCAGCTTCCCTCTCTCAGGGCAGCTGATGTCCTGTCTGTGCAGGATGCATAGTCTAGACGAATCTCACTCTGCAGACCTGTTCCTAGGACTGAACCCAGTGAGCAGCTGACCTCAAGGGCGGCTGTGATCACTGGCAGTGATAAACGTCTGGACTGTTTTTACACTGAGCTGTTCCAAGGGACCATCCCAAAAAATTCCCCTCAGGTGGGGAAAAATCAGCTGCCACATATTGGACATCAATTGCCTTGGGAATGAAAGACTCACACACCAAAACTCATATGCAAGGAGGGCTCTGTCGGCTTGATTTCTCTAGAGTATATATCATGTATTTTTGGGTTTGGCCAAGGGTTGTGGTTAAAGTTAAATTTGTCAAGGATGTTTTGTCTTGGAAAAAGAAACCTCATCTCTAGACTTAAATCTTATCTAGTGGCAGAAAGGGCCAGAGGAAGCCATTTTGAAATTTCAAGCAAGAAGAGATAGGTTGTGCAAAGATAAGCAAGGACAGTGCTTTTTTCTGTTCTGAAGCAAGAACAGATGAGCTTTAATAAATCATTTAACCACACCCTTGCTGAGGTGGTGGAACTCATCTCCACAATTAACCATTCTAATATGACCAAAAAAAAATAGTAGAATATCTATTTATTATCATATTTAGTATATTTTAGAGAAAGACTGTTACCAGGGTTAAAGAAGGTCATTTGGTAATGATAAAGAGGTCAAGTAATCAAGAGGGCATAGCAATTCAAACCTTTATGTGAATACATTCATTATCTCAAATATTGTAATTATATTTTGATTGCTTAATATCTATATATGTCATAACTTATCAAATGGCATGCTTTAAAGTGTATGAGAATTTTACTTCAATAAATCAGTTTTTCTTCCTAAATTTATTTTTTTTATTATTGATTCTGTAAAAATATTACATTAAAAAAATATATGAGGACCCATTCAACCCCACCACCCCCACCCCACCAGTCCGCCCCCCCCCCAGCAACACTCGTTCCCTTCATCATGACACATCCATTGCATTTGGTAAGTACATCTCTGGGCACCTCTGCACCTCATGGTCAATGGTCCACATCATGGCCCATACTCTCCCCCATTCCATCCAGTGGGTCCTGTGAGGATTTACAATGTCTGGTGATTGCCCCTGAAGCACCATCCAGGGCAGCTCCAAGTCCCAAAGATGCCTCCACATCTCGTCTCTTCCTGCCATTCCCCTTACCCATTAGCCACCATGTCCACTTTTCCCACTCCAATGCTACCTTTTCTCTGTGGACATTGGATTGGTTGTGTCCATTGCACCTCTATGTCAAGAGGAGGCTCAGATTCCACATGGATACTGGATGCAATCCTCCCACTTTCAGTTGTAGGCACTCTAGGGTCCATGGTGTGGTGGTTGTCCTTCTTCAACTCCATCTTAGCTGAGTGAGATGAGTCCAATAAATCAGATTGTAGGTGCTGGAGTCTGTTGAGGCTCAGGGCCTGGCTATCACATTGTCAGTCCAGAGATTCAGATCCCCTAAATATATCTTAAACCCCAACACCAACTACAACTCCAGCACAGTAGCATGAAAGTCTTATGAAGGGAGATCCCATCTGAGTCCAGATTCATCACGCATAAACACCAGCTCCAAAGAAGGGCCATCTGACATGGCAGTTAACCCCATCTGCCATGACCATAACACCCATGGATCTCTTTAGCCCTCAAAGGAACCAATACCTGGGGGTTGTATCTACTTTATCTGTCTCTTAGACTCTGCTCATGTCATATTCTTCACTAAGCCAAAGATCAAAAGAGAAAAAAATCATTCTCTTTATCTTACCCCACACACACAAAAATACAAAAACATGTAAGTTAGCCCTTTCCTTCTTCATGCACTATTGAAGGACTGCACAAGACTACATTTATTTTCTTCTTAACTTATATGCTATTATTATCACATATTTTGCTCCTACATATATTTTAAACCTTGTAAAACACTATTTTTCTTAGTCTGCTGAAAGACATGTTTATTTATCCCCATATTTGACTCCATTTCGTATTTATTTATTTATTTATTTATTTATTTATTTATTTATTTCTCTCCCCTTCCCTGCCCCCCCACCCGGGTTGTCTGTTCTCTGTGTCTATTTGCTGTGTCTTCTTTGTCTGCTTCTGTTGTTGTCAGTGGCATGGGAATCTGTGCTGCATCATCTTGTTGTGTCATCTCTCCATGTGTGAGGCACCATTCCTGGGCAGGCTGGACTTTCTTTCGCACTGGGCAGCTCTCCTTATGGGGTGCACTCCTTGCATGTGGGGCTCCCCCATGCAGGGGATACCTCTGCATGGCACAGCACTCCTTGCGTACATCAGCACTGCACATGGGCCAGATCCACACGGGTCAAGGAGGCCTGGGGTTTGAACCTGTGGCCCTCCCATGTGGTAAATGGACACCCTAACCACTGGGCCAAGTTTGCTGCCCTGACTCCAGTTCTTACTACATCTCTGAATAGCTATCTAGTTCTGTGTAAAATTTTTTTAAAAAACTTAACTACTAATATCTATCATCTCACACTGTTTTTGAGAGTCAGGAATTTGAAAATAACTAGCTGACTAGTTGTGGCTCACAGTTTATCATGATGTTCCTCTTAAGATGTTAACCAGAGCATTCACTGTCTCTCTCTAACCCTCACTTCCTCTCTCTCCTCTTCTCTTTCTCTCTCTCAAGTTACATATATATATATATTCATCTATCTATCTATCTATCTAGCTATCTATCCATCTATCTATCTATCTGTCTGTCTATCTATCATCTAGCCTAATGCTTAGCTTTGAAATATAGCAATCATTTTTAAGGAAACCCAATCCCTGTGGAGAGGTCAGATGTGGGTATCATATGAAATAGACCAAGCGAAGATTTCAGACACGCCAGTGTAAGCCACCAGGCAGAGAGTGCACCTCCTTTTTGCCTGTGCACAAGGTGATGTGTTCCCACTGCCCAGCACTCACTATTTTGCTAGTTGGGGGCTTCTGTGAGAAAGACACTGGAGGAAAGTTCCCAGCCCCATGAGAAGGAAGGGCACACTGGTGGCCACTGTTAGTCTTTGTTTATACTGAGGGCAGGATATCTTAAAGTGAAACCTACACCTTACAAGTTCATTTGTGTAATATATCAAACAACAATTCTTACTATTTTTCCTTTTATTTCAAGTGACACCTCCACCCACTTCCCACATCTACAGCCAAGTACAACACACAAGCTATTCTGCACAATAGTACTAAACTCCACTGTCTTGTTTTCTGATGTTCTTTGCTTAAAAGCTTTATGACAGTGTTTTTCAAACCATCCCACTGACTTCACCTGCCAAGGGGCAGAGACAAGTGAATGCGTATATTCCAGGATTCTAAGAGTTTGTTTTAAAGTCTCCTGAGAAGAAAACATTTCTTCAAAGTCTTGCATGTGATTTCTTTCAAAATTTCATGGGAATGCTGCATACTTTTCCAAAAAATGTCAATTTGTTGCTTACTATAAAATATTGTCATCACAAACTTCCTAATCTTGGAAATTTTCATCACCACAGTTTAAGAAATGGAACTCAAGAAAGCACACTGAATCAAATTCTGTCTCACAAGCACTATCACACAATAGAATAGATTCCCTAATGATAGCTCTTTATTCACTACAAGGTAAATTCCTTTCTTAACATGAAATTTTTATATTTTTCATCATGCATTTTTGGCATTGGTGATGATTTTTTTAAATTGCCTTAAAACATTATTAATCTTAAGGAGGTGAGGCAAGATGTTGTCACTGTAAGTACATCCACATCATCTCTCCTACACAAAAACATCTTAGTGGGGACCAAATCCTTCCTGAGTGAGCTGTTTTGGGAATCCACAAAGCAGGAGGCTTCTGGACTTTGATCTGGAGAGAGTAACAAAAAGAGTGATTGTTCAAAGAAAATGCTGGGTTTCCAGCTCTTGTGCCTGAAGCTGTGGGAAGGCTAAACTCTTCCCTTAGGGCAGATAACCCTGGCATTCCACAAAACCCTTATTCCCTGACCCCCAATCCTGGAACCCCTGTTCCCCAGACTCCGAGTTCCCTGAACCTGCATTCCCTGTACACAGTGCTCCCTGAGCCCTTAAGCCCAGGGTTCCTGGAGCCTGCTGGTCTCAGTCTGAGACAAACTCTGAGAGTGGGAGAGTTCTGGCAAAGGGTGCAGAAGGGCCCAAGGAGTAGGGGTTCAGTTGTCTGGACACCGTTTTTTGAAATTTGAGATGTAGACTGATGTGGGCTATGGGTGGAAGGCTCTTTGTCTCTTCAGAGATAACCTAAGCTAAAGGCTGTGGGTGTGAAATGGTAAGAGGCTGCAGTCCTGCTCTTAGGGAAATGGCAACAGGCTCCAGTCCCAGAAAACAGTTTAACAATGCAAGGGCTATAAACTTTAAGTATTTAGGGGAAATGCAAAAAGTAAATATGCTAAAAGCTTATCTAAAATATTTGGAGTCCATGCTAAAAGCTTACCTAAGATGTGAAAGAGATATATGCTAATTGAAGCCTATTGAAAACTGAAACAAAGAGACCATTTGGCCTTTCCTCTCTGTATAAAAGATGTTTGAAAATCTTGTTCCGGGCTCGGGATTCAAACAGAAGTTCCCGAGTCTGGCTGGCCGTCAATAAACCATTTTTCCTTCTCAAAATCATTCCTGAGTCCTGGCCTCTCTATACTCAAATAATTGAACTTCTCTCAAATTCTACAACATTTTTGGCGAGCCAGATGGGACAACAAACGAAGGCCAGAGATGGTAGCATTTTGCTGCCCCTTCCAAATCCCCGAGGAAGCCGGGAGGACTCAGGTAAACCCCAAATCTGGGCACCCCTGGATTAAATTTAATCCAGAAAAGATGTGGGCTCCACCAGAATCTTCCCAACAAAAATCGAGGGCAATGGAAGGTCTGAAGAGAAAGATTCTGGGAACGAAAAAAAACTCCGAACATGGAAGAAAGTAAGACTCCCCGGGTGAGCACAGTCTGGAAGGCCCTAGCTTTAATTACTAGGAAAGGGAGGCTGATCACCTCCCAAGAGAACCCTAGTAGCCCCAAAAGGCTGGGGGGAAGCTGTTCTCTCTAGGCTTGGGAAAAGGAGAAAAACTGGAGAAAAGCCCTGGTGTTTTGGGTTTGTCTAACTGCATGTTAGAATCTGGTACTGGTCTTATATCCACTAAAGGAGTGGAGTCTCAATTTTAATAAGAAGGGCTATTTATAAGTTCAAGTCCTAATGTCCTGGAAATTGGTCTAGATTAAGGAAAACAAAACTTGGTTACAGAAAAATGGATCGGCTTTTCTGGTGGAGCTTGGTCTGGATGTAAAGTTTAAACAGTGAAAAAGTCTAGCTGAAATCTTTTGTTATGGTGCTAATTTGTGAATGAATTCGCTTTATACCAAATGTTAAGTGTTCTGAAGTTTGTGATGGCTGTAGGGGCAGCCATGGTGAAAATAAATATGTAAACTTGTGAGTCAAATTAGTGACCTTTGTGCTTCTGTCTGTGCCAGCTCAGTGCTAGTGTTAAAGTTGTGTCCTTATGTAAAGTAGAATTACAGCTGAGCTGGAGCCCTCCCTTGCCATTGGCAAGGGGGTGAAATGATTCTGGGGCAAAAGCTGAGGAGTCTGGATGTTTGCGGAGTCTAGATGTTTGTGCATGCTCTGCTGTCTTGTCTCTGGTCTGGCCCTTTGCCGGGGCTTAGAGGCCATCTGTGTCCGCGCCAAGCACCCAAGTTTGTTGGGAATGTCCCAGTCAGGGTAGCTGGGTTCCTGGGAGAGTTGCCAAATTTGAGTAGGTTCTGTCTGCCCATTTTGGCTAAAAGCTGGAAAGCGGGGAGCGCTTGCCCCTTTCCAGTGAGTCCACCCTTCTATTCATAAGCCGCATTCCTGTTTGTTGTGCACCCGACTGCCTAGAAGGGGGGGAAGTGAAGGAGGTGAAAAGCAGAATCAGAATAAATGCAGTAAAGTTCCCTCCTTAGGGTGTCAAAGCCAAAATACGTTTGCATTCTGCTCAGGTTCTTAAAAAGTATTGTAGTAACCTTAAGTAAGAGAATGTGTTCTGTGAAGGTAAAATTTGTCTTAAGGGTATAAATAATTATAAAAGTTTTACAAAGCATTGTTTAAATTAAGGTATTTAAATGGCTAATTGCATAAAGTCATTATTTAACAAAACTGAATTGATAATAATAATAATAAAAGGCAATTTTATAACAAACTTATTCGGCAGCCAATCTCCCCTGCCAACTTGCTTCCAAAAAAACTGTTTCTGGTATTACATGCTACTAAGTATTTAAAGTGAAGAAAAGTTCATTATTTTAACAAGCTTGTTTAGTATTAATGGGAATTATATGTTGTAAGAAGTTTGCCTGGTAACTTAGTATGTGGGATATATGGAGTGTGTTTTTATTGTTAGAGAAACAGAAGATGATTTTGTCCTAAGATAAAATGATTGATTATTAGAAAGAGTAGAGTGTAGAAAAAAAACCTGAATGAATACTGAAAGTGTAGAAGGTTTGTAGAAAGAAAATTTTTATGATTAAAATTGAGTAAGATCAATATACAAAGAAAATCTTTTATCAGTAGCTTCTTGTGCTTTAACCTTATCATTTCCTCAGTGTTTGAAGAAGAGTCTTACCTCTTTTAAAAGAACATTTATGTTCTAGAAATCAAATCCTGAAAGTAGCTTTTTTATTTCAAACTAACTGCAAAAGATTTATTCTTTTACTTTAAAGGAAAAATTAAAGTAATGGTTAAGTTCATTTAATATGTTATAAGTTGAATGAAAGGTATTTAAAGGTGTTATAAAATTAATAGGTTTTTTAAAAAAATTAATAAAAACTGTAACTAAGAGTTAAAATCATTTATAAATGCATTTATATTATAAAACTGTAGAAAGACAATAACTGAAATTATAGCTGGGTGAATTTAGCCTGAAACTATTATTTAAGTGTAAATTCTACACTAACCTTTCCTTTGTTTATGGTTACTTCAAGCCTAACCTCACCCTTTGCCTTTGCCTATGGTTATTTCATAATTGAAAAGAGCTGGGACATCACTGTCTCCTCTCCTGGTATTAGTAACCCTTTCTCTCATGAATTTAAGTGTAAACTAAATAAATGACTGCCTGATGAAATAAGGTTAAATGACCACTGGAGTTTTATTATCTCCAAAATCAAAAAGAGGGGTGGAGGGAGAAAAGTCTCCTGCCTTGACAGTCAGTGTTCCTAAGAGTGGCAATTCATGAGAGAAAGCAGTCTGTCTCCCTGAGGCTTCAAATAGCCTCAGTAAATATATATAAAATTAATCTTGTTGCTTATCCAAAATTCTGCTAATTTCAAAGTAAAATATAAAGTTCTAAAACAAAATGGTGCTAAGGCATTGAGAACATTTTGGTTACTACAGTCCATTAAGTAAGAAAGAAAATTCTTGTGGTAAACTGCATGGTCATAGTGCAAATTAAAAAGAGTTTCAAGAGTCTTTGAAATGTTTTGCAGTCACACTTGTTTTGTAAGAATTAGAAGTTTAAAGTAACTAAAGTCATGTTGTTGTGTCAAACTATTCATGTCTGCCTATTTGCTCAAATTGTTAAAGTTAAATATGCAGTTATAAGTAATATATATTTTGGGACCCCAAATTAAGCTAAACAGTATATAAAATAATGCAAATTATAAATAATATCAATGTGTCTAACTTTTTGTGTCTGCCCATTTTCTCAGTATATGTCTTCATACATCAAGATAATAATATCAAATTAACAAATAAAAATTCTTAAAAGAGCTCTATTCAAATTGTTAATTGAATATGCAGTTATATATGTAAATATTCTTAAAGTCCAAATTAAACTAAGCAGGATAAAAAAGTCATAAAAATCTAATTATAAAAACAATTGGAAAAGGGCCTCCTCTTTGCAAGAGCTTTAAAGACAAGACTAGGTGTAGCAGATCAAATCTATCTACTAAGCTAGAGAATTAAGAATCAGTTCGCCTGGTAATTTCCCAGATTAAACCTTTGTCAGCCATAAAATGCAAAAAAAAAAAAAAAAAAACAAATATTAAGTTAATTTTCACATAAGAAAAATGTTGATGTAACCTGGCGGCCTGCTGCCTCAGTCTCCCACTCCCGGGTTGGACAGTAGTAGAGGAGACTAGTTTAGGCCAGTCCTATGGGCAGTGGAAAGATGCCCAAGAAGGAGCTAACTAAGTTGGTGCCATTTCAGCACTAAATTCTATTCCTTATTTGACAAAGGGAAGCAGGTAAAAACTAAAATAGTTGAAATGTAATAGAGGAAGCAGTTAAATCAAACTTTTGTGTGAGAAAGTTAAATCTCAGATAAGCTGTAACTTCTGAAGTATCCAATCTATAGAAAAACAGAGGAAGAGCTTGCATGCTAGGCTTAAGGGTATAAATTGTGTCATTTTTCTTTGTTCGTGGCACCAGCCATATCTGGCTCTGCACCCCCTCTTGCAAGATTGAGAATAAATTATTTTCTTCTCCACAATCTGGTGAGCCTTATTTTCTTCCAGAAGATTTCTTTCCAACAAAATAAAAGTAATTAGTAGCTCTATTAACAAATTTCAGTAAGTAAAAAAAAGTCCATAAAAACTATAAAGAAATCTTTCCTGGGTTATAATTTTAAAAAATTAAGTAATTGTGTAATGTGTTTTAAAACCTAGTAGTCAGTATGCATGTGTTTTAAAACCTGGTAGTCAGTATGCTTTTAAATTAATAATTTTCATAACTTAAAGAAAAAAAGTTTTTAGCTTCCTGTAAGAAAAAAAAAGAATATTCCTTGGATAAACTATTATGGTTTCAATTTTATTTAACTTGAGTGTAATCTCCCATAGTTAATTTATAAACTAAATTAACATTATGTATGAAATCTTTAGAGTAATAAAAATTGTAAGTTCACATTGGTGAAATTAGGCTAAAAAAAAAGATTGTAAATATGCTCTCTTAAATAAAGAGTAAATTTCTTTGGTAATTGTAATTTAATAAGTTTATTTAAACATGAAGTGTCTAGTCAACGTAGTTATAGTCAATTATAAGGAGTTTGTAAAACATCTGCCAAACTGAAAATGTTTAAATAGTTCTAGTTCTAGAAAAGTCATTGTTAACTAAAACTTAGATTGGTATTGGTAGCAGAAATAACTTAATGATAATAAAACCTGTCTGAAGGCCACCGTAAAGTACATATTTAAGTAAATAGTAATAAAAAGTTATCTTAATTACATTAGAAGTCTTCTGTTTTCATTTTAACAATGAAAAATATTTTTTCCTCTATTACTAAAGTAAAGTACCTACTGTTATTTTCATAGTAAAATTGTGTAAGTAAACAGTCATTTGATATATGTGTTGTGTTAAGTTATTTAAAATATATATAAAAACAAGGAATAAACTTTAACATTGTCAAACTCTTGTGCATTCAAACCAGGCCTTGAATACATTACAGGTAGCCTCTCCATGTGAGTTATTAGCTAGGCTAGTCACTGACCCCTCAATTAAAATATGTGCTACATCAGTCTCTAGTTCTGCTCCTGAAGTTGATGAAAACTATATTGCAGTTTCAAGCTCCTGCAGCAGCCAATAATGACTCAGTACAGCCAAGTGTACAATAGATATCGCCTCCAGACTGGCACTGTTCCATAGTGCCAGAGAGCACTATGCACCAGGCTAGTGGAATACTGAAAAATCTCTCTAAAATGAAGGATGCTGCAACTTGCTCACTGCGTTGAAGAACATGCTAAGTGGAGACATGATACCAGGATACTGTAAGTAAAACTTAAACACAATTGGCATTATAGCCTGCTCTCATAGAGAGATAACATGTAAAATATTACAAACCTGAAACTCAAAACTAATAATTGCAACTTTAAATCCTTATGCATTAAGTAATACATTAGTTAATATTAAGTGCTGTACTTTTATCCTGTACTAAATATATGCCTAATAATTGTAATGTTATCTTTTCTATTTTAAATCAAGTGCAGAAGTATATTAGACATGTTAAATTCCTAGTAAAATCATTTTCTAAACAGTTAATAACATGTCTATAGAATAAAGTGGCAGTCTCAGCCAGTCTCAGTCAACTTCTATATTCTACTGTACTCTGCTGTGTAGCAAAGGTAAAGCTTACTTGCTGATGTTGAGTCACCTATTAAACAAGTCAAAATTGCTAGAAATTGTACAATTAAAACCAAAGTGTAAAAACACCCACAAACCTTTATTCTGTAGGTCTAATCACTCCACAGGTAAAAACCAAGAGAATTTCCAACTTAGTGTTCTAATCCTAAGTAAAGCCAGTTGCCCAAGGAGTGCCAGTTGACCAGGAGCATCTGACAGAGTGAATGAGTGCCAATCATTAAACAGCTTGGAATGTGTCTTCAGGCAAAGCTAAGTGTCTGTTGCAATTTTTCTCTAAAGATAACTTAAAAAAAAAAAAAAGAATATATATGCTGTTCCCACCAGCTTTTAAAAACGAGTGCCATCTTTATAAGCACCTAACCCTGTCTACCTCTGTAATCCAATGTCCTCTTTTAAAAACGGGTATTCCAAATTTTTAATTAAGTTTGTTTCTTTCAGAGTGAACATCTTATTAACCATATGAAAACTTCATCCAACTTCGTACAGAATTCCAGATCCATCTTCCTCCAGTTAAAATAAATTAATAAGAGTTTTACACCTTATTAAGCAATGACTACAGCCCATGGCCAGCAAGAAGCAGTTACAGAAAAGAAATCGTCTCCCTTCAGCACCCCTTTTAAATTAAAGGTGTAAACTCTTTAAGAGTAAAATAAAAGTAATAAATGGATCTGGAACCTGACTAGAAATCCACATGAGTGCCAGTGGCAGCAGAATAACTGCAGGAGGCCCCTGCCCAAGATTCTGCTGTCCAGAATAAAAAGTTCTAAAGTTCTAAAAACAGTCCTAGATGCTGTACTAAAGACTAATAAATAATCAATCAAAACAACAAACAGCCATCTACCTCATAGCTCCAACAATAATTATGCCAAAGCTTAGCAAGTTAAACTTTGGCAAAAGGGGGGGAATGATGTGGGCTATGGGTGGAAGGCTCTTTGTCTCTTCAGAGATAACCTAAGCTAAAGGCTGTGGGTGTGAAATGGTAAGAGGCTGCAGTCCTGCTCTTAGGGAAATGGCAACAGGCTCCAGTCCCAGAAAACAGTTTAACAATGCAAGGGCTATAAACTTTAAGTATTTAGGGGAAATGCAAAAAGTAAATATGCTAAAAGCTTATCTAGAATATCTGGAGTCCATGCTAAAAGCTTACCTAAGATGTGAAAGAGATATATGCTAATTGAAGCCTATTGAAAACTGAAACAAAGAGACCATTTGGCCTTTCCTCTCTGTATAAAAGATGTTTGAAAATCTTGTTCCGGGCTTGGGATTCAAACAGAAGTTCCCGAGTCCAGCCGGCCATCAATAAACCATTTTTCCTTCTCAAAATCATTCCTGAGTCCTGGCCTCTCTATACTCAAATAATTGAACTTCTCTCAAATTCTACAACAGACCAGCTGACTTGATAAGAAACTTTTGAGTAGGGAGAGGCAAATCTGCTGAGGCAGCCCGATTTAACTAAATGCCCAGGGATAGGGAAAATTCATCTGGGAGAAGGTGGATTCAGGAAATTAACTAGTCCTGTGAAACACACCTAAAGGAGGGGGGCATGAGGAAGTGCTTGGCAGGCTTCCAAGAGCACATTTAGGGTTCCCAGCAAGGTATGGATGCTCTCAAAAAGATTGAGAATCACTATTTTCTGTGGTGAGTGGGTTCACCAGGGTTCCATTTAAATCTCAGAGGTGAGCTCTCACATGGGCTTCCTGCAGACCTGTGACATTGGGAAGTGAGGAAGGGAGAAAGGGAAAGGACAGATTCCTACTCAATTTATTCAACTGCAAAGAAGACTCCTTGCTTGAGGGTTGATCTGATACGTTTTGTTGTTGTTTTCTTGTCTTTCCTTCTGCTTTACCCCCCACTCCTTTTTTTTTTTTTTTTCTTTTTTACTGTTAGGTGCTGCTGGCCCTGTTTCTTGTATGCTGTGCTTCCTCATCCTCAATTTTCTCTATTCTTTGTGTACTGATTTTGGCTACCAACACAATATCCTTTCCTTCCTACATCTTTCTATCCTCTATCCTCCAACTTCTGTTATTCTTCTTACATTCCACTTCTCTTTGTTTTGCCTCCAATTTTTCAGGCTTTTATCCCTAACACTTTTATTCAGTTTTATATCTTTAATTAACTCTTTATGTTAATGTTCTTTCTTATCTCTTTTCCTCTCTCCTGATCACACTGGTCTTTTAATTCATACTATATTATTCCCATATTCAGTTTCCCATCTCATTGTAAGTACTCCACTTTTTTATTCCTATCACTCTACACTGGTTACACAAGTTAAGTATTCATTCTCCTAGGTCTTATATGTTTCTTCTGATAACATTTACTATGAATACTACTATGATAATTTTTCCTTTCTTACCTCTTTTGATTTCCCTTCCCCTAATCTTTTTCCTTCAAGGAAACATAGACAACAACAAGGAAATGGAACAGGAAGAGCAAAGTGTCAAAGAGAAAACTTAACACACACACAGAAACAGCATCTATATAAAACTGCAGAATGGATGGAGAAGCTAATCAAGTAAACAAACCCATCAAGACAAAATGATGCTCAGACAGCAACAAAAAATTATGAACCATACCAATAATCAGGAAGACGTAGACCAATCCTGTGAATAGAATAAAAACCAGGAAGAAGAGGAGAACATTGAACAACTAATCAAACTCTCCAAACAAAAGTCATGGGCCAACTTAATGAAGTGAAGAAAGAGATTAAGAATATTAAGAAAACACTTGGAGAACATACAAAAGAAATTATAAGCCTACACAAAAAGATTGCAGATATGAGGTTGATGAATGCACATTCCAAGAAATAAAAAAAAAACAAACCTCTCCCCAAATAATAGCAGATTTGAAGAGTCAGAGGAAAAAAATTAGTGATGTAGAAGACAGTACATCTGAAATCAAACAAATAGAATTGATAAATAAAAAGATACAGAAAAAATCCAGCAGGGATTTAGGGATTTGAATGACAACACAAAATGCACAAACATGTGCATTATAGGAATCCCAGAAGGAGAAGAGAAGGGGAATGGGGTAGAAAGGCTGTTGGAGGAATTGTATGGCTGAAAACTTCCCAAACCTACAAAGGGAGATAGATGTACATGTCCAGGAAGTGCAACACATCACAAACATTATAAATCCAAACAGACCAACTCCAAGACAGATACTTGTCAATTTATTCAATGTTCAAGACAAAAAGAAAATACTGAAGGCAGCAAGGGAAAAGAGGACCATCACATATAAAGGAAGCTCAATAAGATTAAGTGCTGATTTCTGATCTGAAACCATGTAGGCAAAAGGGCAAGAAAACAGTGGTATGACATAGTAAAGGTACTAAAAGAAAAAAAAATTCCAGCCAAGAATACACTAACCAGCAATGATGACATTCAAAAATGATGGAGAGCTCAAAATATTCACAGATAAAGAGAAACTAAGAGAGTATGCCATTAAGAAACCTGCCCATGAAGAAATATGAAACTGAGTTCTACAGAAGGAAAGAATAAAACTGGAAAGGCAGAATTGGAGGAGAGTGTAAGAACAAGTTAAAAAACAAAAAGAGAAATAAAAACATATAAGATCCACAAATCCAAAGAAAATATGGTTGATGTAAGTAATTCCTTGAGAGTAATAACACTGAATGTGAATGGATCAAAATCACCTGTCAAGAGACAGTAAGGGAAGAAATTGTAGTAGTGATTTGGAGAGGATGGCCATGGTGGTTGCTGATGGTAGGGAGACAGAAGAAGAGATATGGTGTGGGGGCATTTTCAGGATTTGGAGTTGTCCTAGGTGGTACTGCAGGGATGGATGCTGAATTTTGTGTGTCCTGCCATGGCCCAATGGGTGGACTGGGGGAGAGTGTAGACTACAATGTAGACCACTGTCAATGTGGTGCAGTGGTGCCCTAGAATGTATTCACCAGATCCAGTGGATGTGCCACAATGATAGAAGAGGTTGTTGATGTGGGAGGGGTGGGTTGGGTGAGTGGGGGTGTATATGGGGAACTCATTTTTTTTATTTTACATTAATAGAAAAGAAAGAAGAAAAATAAAAAGATTTCCCTCTAATAAATTCTCTTTATTAAAGTCAAAAAAAAAAAGAGAGATACAAATTGGTGGAATGGATAAAGAAATATGATCCATCTATATGCTGTCTACAAGAAACTCACCTTAGACCCAGGGATTCAAGAAAGTTGAAAGTTCATGGCTGGAAAACAATCTAACATATAAACAATAAACCAAAAAGGGCAGGACTAGCTAAACTAATATCAGACAAAATAGACTTTAAATGCAAAACTATTGAGACAAAGGTAGACACTAGATATTACTAAAAGAGGTAATCTTTCAAGAAGAAAGATAATAAGTATTTATGCACCTTAAAATATGTTAGGTAAACACTGGAAAAACTAAGCAAAGGAATAGATACCTCTATGCTGCAATCAGCTCACAATAGGTTGGCTCAAAGGGAAGGCAACACAAAAGCAGATTTGGCTCAACAGACAGAGTGCCTGTCTACCATGTGGGAGGTCCAGGGTTCAAACCCAGGGCCTCCTGACCCATGGGATGAGCTGGCCCACATGCAGTGCTGATGCACACAAGGAGTGCCATGCCACACAGGGCTGTCCCCCGCATAGGGTGCTCCACATGCAAGGAGTGCAACCTGTAAGGAGAAACATCCTGTGTGAGAAAAGCACAACCTACCCAGGAGTGGTGCTGCACACATGGAGAGCTGATGCAACAAGATGATGCAACAAAAAGAGACACAGATTCCCAGTGTCACTGACAAGAATCCAAGCAGACATAGAACATACAATGAATGGACACAGAAAGAAGACACCTGGGAGGGAGGGGAGAGAAATAAATTTTTTAAAAAGGAAGAACATACAGCAAATGGACACAGAGCAGACAACGAGGGTGGGGAAAAGGTGAGAGAAATAAATTTAAAAATAAATCTAAAAAAAAAAGCAATAATGGACAAAGAGAAACATTAGAGAGGACCCAAGGATGGAACCAGGGGATTCTCTGAAACTGAGAACCTCAACCCAAGTTTCTATATCACATTTATTTAGGAATTAACAAGCAGCTGCTTATTATTTACTATAATAAGGGACAGGTGCAGCATTTATGATAATTAAGGTACAGGTCATACAAAATTCAAATTCCTCCTGATGCAAACAATTTCTCATGTGTACCAGATAGTGTTCTGTCTATTCAAGCCTCAGTTTTCCTAAGCCCACACTTTTTGTGTGTGTTATGGAAACTTTTCAAGTTAAAACCTTGTTCCTACAACATTTCCCCCTTTTTGTTTTTACAAAATAGTGAGGGATAAAAGATTTTTGAGTATTCTAACAATACTATAAATTTTATTAACATAAGAAAACTTTGCACTTTATCAATTACAGTACATGGCATCATTTTGTTTTACCCAATTAAACAACATTTAAGAATTTGATAAAGTAGCACTGACCTTACAGCTTGTCTGAATTGTTTGCCTATTCCAGGTCCTTAAAATACCATTGTCTCTGATGTTTCATAGTAGGGTAACTGCCAAGGTTTCTTCTGTGCAGCCAGATTCATTGCCATCAGGCCAGGGCAGAAATCCTTGAAGTACTGCAAAAGTCCATTGTTGACCTTTTCACACAATTTTTGCACTTTTTGTATTCATTCAGGTTTGTTTTACTTTTACAGAAAACATTGTCTCACTGAATGCTACCTCAATAGTTTTACAACCTGCTATATGCATACTAGTTCTGTCCCGCATATCTCCATACTAACCATTTTATTTTTAACAAAATACACCTTATTATATGTCAGTTAGCATTCTCACAAACTTTTTACCTTTTTCAATATTCACTTAATTTTACATCTTTCCTTTTTTCCTATGAAGAAAAAAACTATTCATTTCGATTTAAGCAAGAAGTCTATTAATCAAGATTACAACTATAGAGATATCATTAGCATCTTAAACTTAGGTAATAATATAAGTGTTGTAGAGAGAGGTTCAATTATTTGCATATAGAAAGGCCATGGTGGCTGCTGGGGTTAGGGAGTGGGAGGAAGAGATGTGATGTGGGGACATTTTTGGGGGTTGGAGTTGTCCTAGGTTGTGCTGCAAGGACAGTTACCAGACATTGTATGTTCTCCCATGGCCCACTGGGTGAACTGTGGGAGAGTGTGAGCTATGGTATGGACCATTGACCATGAGTTGCAGTGGTGCTCAGAGATGTATTCACCAAGAGCAATGAATGTCTCATGATGATGAAGGAGGTTGTTGTTATGGGGGAAGGAGTGGGGTGAGGGCATGGGGGTATATGGGGACCTCATATTTTTGATATTTTTTAAATGTAATATTAAAAAAATAAATAAAGACAAAAAAATCAGATTAAAAAAAAAGGCCAGGACTCAGGAATGATTTTGAGAAGGAAAAAATGATTTATTGGTGGGCGGCCAGACTCAGGAGCTTTTTGTTTCAAACCTGAGCCCCAAACAAGATCTTTGAGTTCCTTTTATACAGAGAGTAAGGGCCAAATGTTTCTTTTGTTTCAATGTTGAATAGAATTGAATTAGCGTATATCTTCCACATCCTAGGTAAGCTTTTAGCACATTTGGTTTGCATTTTCACTGAATATTTAAAGTTTATAGGGTTTGCATTGTTAAACTGTTTCTCTGGGACAAGAGTCATTGCCATGGTCACCAAGGGCAGGGCTGCAGCCTCTCACTGTCCCACACCCACAGGTCAGGACATATACAGCTTAGGTTATCTATGAAGAGATGAACAGTCTCCCACCCATAGCCCACATCATAAACACTTACTTAATTTTGGGGCCATTTGAATAGAGCTCTTTCAGAACCTTTTATTTATCAAATTATATCACCATTTGGAGACATCAAAATATATACTGACAATGAGAAATTGCAAAAACCATTACAACACATGCTGAAACAATTAAAACACACATACTGACATTTAACAAACAAACAAACACAAAAGCAGTTCCAAATATACTATCCTAGAATTAATTTCTTTATTGATTTTAATTTGACTTCCTCAAGCCATACTTACTTTATGATGTGATGCTTGAACACATTCTGTAGTCTAGACACTTTGATGTAAAGCCACTCTAGAAACTGCAGCTACTGTAGTAAGGGTAATAATGCCCATAATAGCTGCCATTAATACTCCTATAAACCTTTTTGCATGCTTACATGCTTTTTGTAAAATAATAGCAAAGCATGCATATCAGGTGAAGAATCAATCCTGATATATGATGTGGAGCAGTAACTGGCAATTCCTCCTTTTTCAGCTATTGTTAAGCTTCTTGACTTAGAGTTTTAATTCACCCCCAGGTGGGAGGTGAAGCTACTCCAGTCTTTGGAATGAGACCCAGCTGGTAGTTTTCATCATCAGTCTCTCCATCTGCAAGATTTGGAGGTTCTGGATTCCACAGGAACTTTTGTCATCTTTTGGAGTTCATGATATGGTTTTATTGAATGAGCTGGTACCCACACAAGACATTCTCCATCTCCTGGAGAAATACAAGCAAATCCTCTTCCCCAAGTTAACAGCTTCCCTGTTGGCCATTCATTGGTCGGTGGATCATTCACCAAATTAAAGGTTTTTCAGACAGTTTGGGTTTGAGTTTAGTAATTACTTTGGAAATGCCTTTCAGCTGCTGTCCCTTCCAGGGTTGTTCCACAGTTAAGAGAATTAAGAGTGAATAATGCTTTGTGTACCTGCACCTGCAGTGTCTCCCTTTTCCTCCCTTTTTGTTTTTGTAACATGAATTTAAGGGTTTGATTTGCTCACTCAACCGTAGCTTGCCCTTGGGGGTTATAATGAATTCCTGCAGTGTGTGAAATATTCCAAGTTTTTAGAAACCTTTTAAGGGAGACACTGTTATAAACAGGAGCATTATCTGTTTTCAGAGACTGGGGGAGTCCCATTACTGCAAAGTAGGCTAACAAATGCTGTCTTTCATGTTGAACAGTTTCTCCCATCTGAGCTGTAGCCCAAATAAATGCTGAACAAGTATCTATAGAGACATGAACATAACATAATTTTCCAAAGGAGGAGATATGAGTTACATCCATTTGCCACAGAGAGTTAACAGTTAAACCATGGGGATTTACTCCAGGTTCCAATTGCTTGGGATTATTAAGAATTTGACAGGAGGGACAAGTGTGAACAATGTCCTTAGCTTGTATCCATGTTAATGGGAAATGAGCTCTGAAGCCAGCTGTATTCAAATGGGTTAAATTATGAAAATGAATAGCTTCTCATAAAACAAGAATAACTAATTTATCAGCTTCATCATTGCCCGGTACCAATGGACTGGGTAAATTTGAATGTGACTGAACATGAGTAATAAAAAACTGACTTTTTCTATTCCTAATTATCTGTTGAAGTTTGTGAAAAGCTTATAAAGAAATTGATTGACATTAGTCTTAGTCTTGATGAGAGCTGTTTCAATCAATTGAGTAACCTGGATGACATATGCCGAATCAGAAAGGATGTTTATGAACTCTGGTACGTCTCACAAAGCAGTAAGTACTGCTATTAATTCAGCTTGCAGAACCAAACATCCAGGAGTAGTAATTTTCTTAATTTTATACCCAGTATATCTGGCTGCACCATTTCCAGACCCATCAGTAAAAATTGTAGGGGTGTCAAGTATTGGTTTAAATTAGTTATGCTAGGTAAAGTCCATTGAGTGCTTTTAATGAACTGTTATATGATTTTTAGGGTAATGTGTATCTGTGCAATACAATCAGCAAAGTCTATTTGTCACTGTAGGTTATTTTGTGGGTAAGCCTCAACTTGCTTGCACAAAAGTGGAAGAATGAGAAGAGTGTTGTCTGTGAAGCACATGAGTGCACTCATGGCCTTTAAGTATAATTTGGGCCATAAAATCCACATAAGGAGATAAAGTTTTGAAAACAGTATTAGGTAAAAATATCCATTCTACAATATGATCTTGTTGCATAAGGATTCCCATGGGAGAGTGTAAGGAAGGCAAAATAAATCAATTGCAGTGGCTGTTCTGGATTCATATGCTCAACTTGGGCACTTTGAATTTTTTTCTCTCTGAGTTTTAATTCTTGTTTGCTTCTCTTGTTAAAACCTGGGGGCTGTTTAGTTGAAGATCTCCTCATAATAGTGGAAAAAGATTATATAGTTCATATGTGGAAATGCCCACTTTGGGCCTCAGTCAATTTATATCTCCTAATAATTTTTGCAGATCATTCAAAATTTTAATAGAGTCTCTATGAATCTGAACCTTCTGAGGCTTAATAGTAATTTTTAAAACAACAACCTCAAGATAAGAAATTAGAGTAACTTTTGAATTTTCTCTTGGGAAAGTTTTAACCCTGCTTCAGTTAAGTTCTTTTCTAAAGCCTGATATGCTAAAACTAGAGTCTGGGAAAAGGGAGCAGCACATAATATATCATCCATATAATGTATAATGTAACAGGAAAGAAAAGCCATTCTGACTGGATGTAAAGCTTTAGCCAAAACATTTGACATATAGTAGGGCTATTAAGCATTCCTTGAGGAAGATATTTCCATTGAAACTGTTTCATGGGTTCTTTGTTATTGAAAGAAGGCACTGAAAATGCAAATTTCTTGCAATCTTGGGGAGCCAAAGGTATTATAAAGAAACAATCCTTTAAATCAATAACAAGTGGCTAGCTATGAGGGATCATAAGTGGTGTGGGCAAACCTGGCTACAGTGTACACATAGGTTGAATAACTGCATTCACTGCTCAGAGGTCTGTTAAAAACCTCCATTTGCCTGATTTTTTCTTAATAGGAGACACTGGAGAGTTCCAAGGACTAAAAGATTCTTAACTAATTTGTGAAGTGCCTCCAATTTGTCTTGAGTTAATGGTCACTATTCAACACAAACTGGAGAAGTTTTAGCCCACTTAAGAGGGATGGGTTTGGGTGACCCAAGGAGGCTAGACTGAGCAATGGCCATTATAGCATGATTACTATGAGCCATGGGACCAATTGGTTTAACAATTCCCTGGTGGAATTTACCCAACCCTAATCCAGGAGCATGTCCTCATTTCCTTATTAATTATTGACTTTATTTTACTACATTGACTCTCCTGGGGAATATAAATTTAAACCTGCCACTGTTCTAATAGATCACATCTCCAAAGATTAATAGGTAAATCTGCAACATACACTTGCAGGGTGGCAGGTTGCACATCAGGTCCCAGACACTGAAAGATCTGCACATTTTGTTTCAGATCTCTGGGAGTGCCAGGTCCCATAACAGAAATGGATGCATCTTGTAATGGCCAAGCAGGGGGCCAATGGTTAGAACTAATGATAGAAATGTCAGCTCCAGTATCAAAAAATCCTTTAAACCATTTGTTCTGAATGGTTACTTCACAAATGGCATGTGAGTCTAAATTTTTTTTCAGTTAAGAATACTCCTGGGAAATGGACTTGGTCCAGTGGTTAGGGCATCCTTCTACCACATGGGAGGTCCACAGTTCAAACCCCAGGTTTCCTTGACCCGTGTGGAGCTGGCCCGTGCGCAGTGCTGATGCGCGCAAGGAGTGCCCTGCCACTCAGAGGTGTCCCCAGCGTAGGGGAGCCCCACGCGCAAGGAGTGCACCCATAAGGAGAGCCGGCCAGCGTGAAAGAAAGTGCAGCCTGCCCAGGAATGGCACCGCCCACACTTCCCATGCCGCTGACGACAACAGAAGCGGACAAAGAAACAAGACGCAGCAAATAGACACAGAGAACAGACAACCGGGGGAGGGGGGGAATTAAATAAAATAAAATAAATCTTAAAGAAAAAAAAGAATACTCCTGTTATTCCTGTACTTCCAAAACCATTTTTTCCCTCATACTTTCTCACTAGCTCCTACAGGAACATAAGTGAGCAACAACAATTGTGCTATGTGATCTCCAATATCAGCTTTCCATGGAACTGAAGTGGTCATGATACCTTGAATCTCTCCTTGATAGTCACAGTCAGTTATGTCCATATACATTCTAACTTCCTGGGAAGTGAGACTGCTCCTCCTGAGGAGAGGTCTGACCATGCCAGTTGGTAAAGGTCCCCTTATTCCCATTTTTACAGATGGGTATTCCCTGGACAAAAGATAACAGGTCCTGCCATAGGGATATCTATGGCTGCCCTTCCTGTGGCGGGGGAGGGATAAGTCAAGGACATTACAGAGTATAGGGGAGTACTGAGATTGCTCTGCTGAACCCTTTTGGAATGGGGCTGGGATCTGCCTGCTGGAAGTTTCCCAACAAGGGAGTGCCATGCTTATGATAATTAGACAGACATTGGCTAATCCAATGATTTCCTTTACCATAGCTATCTGGGGCACACCTCAAATGGTTTTGTTGTAGAATTTGAGAGAGGTTCAATTACTTGCATATAGAGAGGCCAGGACTCAGGAAAGATTTTGAGAAGGAAAAATGGTTTGTTGACAGCCGGCAGGACTCAGGAGCTTCCTGTTTCAAACCCAAGCCCGGAACAAGATTTTTGAGTTTCTTTTATACAGAGAGTAAAGGTTAAATGGTCCCTTTGTTTCAGTTCTCAATAGGCTTGAATTAGCGTTTATATCTTCCACATCTTAGGTAAGCTTTTAGCATGGACTTCATACATTCTAGATAAGTTTTTAGCATATTTTGTTTGCATTTCCCCTGAATACTTAAAGTTTATAGACCTTGCATTTTTAAACTATTTCCTGGGACTGGAGTCCTTGCCATGGTCACCAAGGGCAGGACTGCAGCCTTTTATCATCCCACACCCACAAGTCACAGAGAGTTTAGGTTATCTCTTAAGAGACAAAGAGCTTCCCACCCATAGCCCACATCAGTTTCTGAGCAAAAATATTCTGTCTGAATGGTGCTGTTTTTCCCTCAGGCTTTTTCCAACAATCTTTTTTCATATGACCAGTTTTTTCCAAAATTGAAACATTTTCCAGAGAACCTCTTATTGATTTTCATTCCTGCCATAGTCTGAGTCACCATAGTAGCATGGTGGCACTCTGTCCCTATATCCTGGCATAATTTAAAATATCCAGCCAAGTCCACTTTACATTTCATAATCCCAATAGCTTTCTGACAATCCTGTTTAGCATTTTCATAAGCCATTAGCTGCAAAATAGTATTGTTGTGGAATTTAAGAGAAGTTCAATTATTTGAGTATAGAGAGGCCAGGACTCAGGAATGATTTTGAGAAGGAAAAATGGTTTATTGACGGCCGGCCGGACTCGGGAGCTTTCAGTTTGAATCCCGAGCCCCGAACAAGATTTTCAAACGTCTTTTATACAGAGAGGAAAGGCCAAAGGTCCCTTTGGTTCAGTTCTCAATAGGCTTCAATTAGCATATATCTCTTCCACATCTTAGGTAAGCTTTTAGCAAGGACTCCAGACATTTTAGATAAGCCTTGGTTTTTGCATTTCCCCTAAATACTTAAAGTTTATAGCCCTTGCTTTGTTAAACATTTCCTGGGACTGGAGCCTGCTGGTCCCTAAGAACAGGACTGCAGCCTCTTACCGTTTCACACCCACAAGTCAAACAACTTAGTTATTTCTGAAGAGACACAAGTCAAACAGCTTAGTTATTTCTGAAGAGACAAAGAGCCTTCCACCCATAGCCCACATCATTCCCCCCTTTCTGCCAAAGATTAACTTGCTAAGCTTTGGCATAATTATTGTTGGAGCTATGAGGTGGATGGCTGTTTGTTGTCTTGACTGATTATTTATCAGTCTTTAGTACAGCATCAGGACTGTTTTTAGAAGTTTAGAGCTTTTCATTCTGGACAGCAGAATCTTGGGCAGGGGCCTCCTGCAGTTATTCTGCTGCCACTGGCACTCACGTGGATTTCCAGTCAGGTTCCAGATCCATCTATTACTTTTCTTTTACTCTTAAAGAGTTTACACCTTTAATTTAAAAGGGGTGCTGAAGGGAGACGATCTCTTTTCTGTAACTGCTTCCTGCTGGCCATGGGCTGTAGTCATTGCCTAATAAGGTGTAAAACTCTTAATTTATTCTAACTGGAGGAAGATGGATCTGGCATTCTGTACGAAGTTGGATGAAGTTTTCATATGGTTAATAAGATGTTCACTCTGAAAGAAACAAACTTAATTAAAAATTTGGAATACCCGTTTTTTTTAAAAGAGGACACATTGGATTACAGAGGTAGACAAGGTTAGGTGCCTATAAAGATGGCACTCCTTAAAAGCTGGTGGGAACAGCATATATTCTTTTTTTAAGTTATCCATCTTTAGAGAGAATTTGCAACAGACACTTAGCTTTGTCTGAAGACACATTCCAAGCTGTTCAATGATTGACACTCATTCACTCTGTCAGATGCTCCTGGTGAACTGGTACTCCTTGGGCAACTGGCTTCACTCAGGATTAGAACACTAATTTGGAAATACTCTTAGTTTTCACCTGTGGGAGTGATCAGAACTACAGAATAAAGATTTTATACACCTTGGTTTTCATTGTACAATTTCTAGCAATTTTGACTTGTTCAATAGGTGACTCACCATCAGCAAGCAAGCCTCACTTTTGCTAACTGAGTCTGGCTGAGACTGCCACCTTATTCTATAGACATGTTATTAACTGTTTAGAAAATGATTTTACTAGGAATTTAACATGTCTAATATACTTCTGCACTTGATCCAAAATAGAAAAGATAACATTACAATTATTAGGCATATATTTAGTACAGGATAAAAGTACAGCACTTAATATTAACTAATGTATTACTTAATGCATAAGGATTCAGTGTTGCCATTATTAGTTTTGAGTTTCAGGTTTGTAATACTTTACATGTTATCTCTCCATGAGAGCAGGCCATAATGCCAATTGTGTTTAAGTTTTACTTACAGTCTCCTGGTATCATGGCTCCACTTAGCATGTTCTTCAACGCAGTGAGCAAGTTGCAGCATCCTTCCAGTATTCCAGAGATTTTCCAGTATTCTACTAGCCTGGTGCATAGTGCTCTCTGGCACCATGGAACAGTGCCAGTCTGGAGGCGATATCCATTGTACACTTGGCTGTACCGAGTCATTATTGGCTGCAGGAGCTTGAAACTGCAATATAGTTTCCATCGACTTCAGGAGCAGAACCAGAGACTGATATAGCACATATTTTTAATTGAGGGGTCAGTGACCAGCCTAGCCAATAACTCACATGGAGAGGCCACCTGTAATGTATACAAGGCCTGGTTCGAATGCACAAGAGTTTGACAATGTTAAAGTTTATTCCTTGTTTTATATATATTTTAAACAACTTAACGCAATACATATATCAAATGACTATTTACTTACACAATTTTACTATGAAGATAACAGTAGGTGCTTTACTTTAGTAATAGAGGAAAAATATTATTTTTCATTGTTAGAATGAAAACAATTTTTCCAATAGAATCAAGACAACTTTTTATTACCATTTACTTAAATGTGTATTTTGCAGTGGCCTTCAGACAGGTTTATTATCATGAAGTTATTTCTGCTACCAATACCAATCTAAGTTTCTTTAGTTAACAATGACTTCTACAACTAGAACTATTTAAACATTTTCAGTTTGGAAGATGTTTTACAAACTCTTTATAATTGACTATAACCGCATTGACTAGACACCTCATGTTTAAATAAACTTACTAAATTACAATTACCAATGAAAGAAATTTACTCTTTATTTAAGAGAGCATATCTACAATCTTTTCCCTTTAGCCTAATTTCACCAATGTGAACTTACAATTTTCACTTACAATTTTCATTACTGTAAAGATTTTGTACATATGTTAATTTAGTTTATAAATTAACTATGGGAGATTACACTCAAGTTAAATAAAATTGAAACCATTATAGTTTATGCAAGGAATGTTCTCTTTTTCCCTTACAGGAAGCTAAAAACTTCTTTTCTTTAAGTTATGAAAATTATTAATTTAAAAGCATAACTGACTACCAGGTTTTAAAACACATGCATACTGACTACCAGGTTTCAAAACACATTACACAATTACTTAATTTTTTAAAATCATAACCCAGGAAAGATCTCTCCATAGTTTTTATGGACTTTCCTTTACTTACTGAAATTTGTTAATAGAGCCACTAATTACCTTATTTTGTTGGAAAGAAATCTTCTGGAAGAAAATAAGGCTCACCAGATTGTGGAGAAGAAAATACTTTATTCTCAATCTTGCAAGAAGAGGCGCAGAGCCAGATATGGCTGGTGCCCCGAACAAAGAAAAATGACACAATTTATACCCCTAAGCCTAGCATGCAAGCTCTTCCTGTTTTTCCATAGATTGGATACTTCAGAAGTTACAGCTTATCTGAGATTTAACTTTCCCACGCAAAAGTTTGATTTAACTGCTTCTTCTATCACATTCCAACCATTTTAGTTTTTACCTGCTCCCCCCCTTTGTCAAATAAGGAATAGAATTTAGTGCTGAAATGGCACCGACTTAGTTAGCTCCTTCTTGGGCATCCTTCCACTGCCCATAGGACTGGCCTAAACTGGTCTCCTCCACTGCTGTCCAACCCGGGAGTGGGAGACTGAGGCAGCAGGCCGCCGGGTTACATCAACATTTTTCTTCTGTGAAAATTAACCTAATCTTTGTTTTGTTTTTTTGTTTTTTTGTTTCCAATTTATGGCTGACAAAGGTTTAAACTGGGAAATTACCAGGCAAACTGATTCTTAATTCCCTAGCCTAGTAGATAGGTTTAATCTGCCACACCTAGTCTTGCCTTAAAAGCTCTTGCAAAGAGGAGGCCCTTTCCCAATTGTTTCCATAATCAGATTTCTATGACTTTTTCATCCTGCTTAGTTCAATTTGGGCTTTAAGAATATTTATAAATATAACTGCATATTTAACCTCAACAATTTGAGCAAATAGGCAGACATGAATAGTTTGGCACAACAACATGACTTTAGTTACTTTAAACTTTTCAAAGACTTTTGAAACTCTTCTTAATTTGCACTATGACCATGCAGTTTACCACAAGAATTTTCTTTCTTACTTAATGGATTGTAATAACCAAAATGTTCTCAATGCCTTAGCACCATTTTGTTTTAGAACTTTATATTTTACTTTGAAATTAGCAGAATTTTGGATAAGTAACAAGATTAATTTTATATATATTTACTGAGGCTATTTGAAGCCTCAGGGAGACAGACTGCTTTCTCTCATGAATTGCCACTCTTAGGAACACTGACCGTCAAGGCAGGAGACTTCTCCCCCTCCACCCCCCTTTTGATTTTGGAGATAATAAAACTCCAGTGGCCATTTAACCTTATTCTATCAGGCAGCAATTTATTTAGTTTACACTTGAATTCATGAGAGAAAGGGTTACTAATACCAGAAGAGGAGACAGTGATGTCCCAGCTCTTCTCAATTATGAAATAACCATAGGCAAAGGCAAAGGGTGAGGTTAGGCTTGAAGTAACCATAAACAAAGGAAAGGTTAGTGTAGAATTTACACTTAAATAATAGTTTCAGGCTAAATTCACCCAGCTATAATCTCAGTTATTGTCTTTCCACTGTTTTACAATATAAATGTATTTATAAATGATTTTAACTTAGTTACAGTTTTTATTAATTTTTTTAAAACCTATTAATTTTATAACACCTTTAAATACCTTTCATTCAACTTATAACATATTAAATGAACTTAACCATTACTTTAATTTTTCCTTTAAAGTGAAAGAATAAATCTCTTGCAGTTAGTTTGAAATAAAAGGCTACTTTTCAGGATTTGATTTCTAGAACATAAAATGTTCTTTTAAAAGAACTCTTCTTCAAACATTGAGGATATGATGAGGTTAAAGCACAAGAAGCTATTGATAAAAGATTTTCTTTGTATATTGATCTTATTAAAAATTTCCCTTCCACAAACCTTCTACACTTTCAGTATTCATTCAGGTTCTGTCCCACACTCTACTCTTTCCAATAATCAATCATTTTATCTTAGGACAAAATCATCTTCTGTTGCCTTAACAATAAAAACACACTCCATATATCCCACATACTAAGTTACCAGGCAAACTTCTTGCAACATATAATTGCCATTAATACTAAACAAGTTTGTTAAAATAATGAACTTTTCTTCACTTTAAATACTTAGTAGCATGTAATACCAGAAACAGTTTTTTTTGGAAGCAAGTTGGCAGGGGAGATTGGCTGCCGAATAAGTTTGTTATAAAATTGCCTTTTATTATTATTATTATCAATTCAGTTTTGTTAAATAATGACTTTCTGCAATTAGCCACTTAAATACCTTAAACAATGCTTTGTAAAACTTTTATAATTATTTATACCCTTAATACAAAGTTTACCTTCACAGAACACATTCTCTTACTTAAGGTTACTACAATACCTTCTAAGAACCTGAGCAGAATGCAAACGTATTTTGGCTTTGACACCCTAAGGAGGGAACTTTACTGCATTTATTCTGATTCTGCTTTTCACCTCCTTCACTTCCCCCCCTTCCAGGCAGTCGGGTGCACAACAAACAGGAATGCGGCTTATGAATAGAAGGGTGGACTCACTGGAAAGGGGCAAGCCGCTCCCCCCTTTCCAGCTTTCAGCCAAAATGGGCAGACAGAACCTACTCAAATTTGGCAACTCTCCCAGGAACCCAGCCGCCCTGACTGGGACATTCCCAACAGACTTGGGTGCTTGTCTCGGACACAGATGGCCTCCAAGCCCCGGCAAAGGGCCAGACCAGAGACAAGACACCAGAACATGCACAAACATCTAGACTCCGCAAACATCCAGACTCCTCAGCTTTTGCCCCAGAATCATTTCACCCCCTTGCCAATGGCAAGGGAGGGCTCCAGCTCAGCTGTAATTCTACTTCATGTAAGGACACAACTCCAACACTAACATTGAGCTGACACAGACAGAAGCACAAAGGTCACTAATCTGACTCACAAGTTTATATATTTATTTTCACCACTGCTGCCCCCACAGCCATCACAAACCTCAGAACACTTAACATTTGGTATAAAGCAAATTCATTCACAAATTAGCACCATAACAAAAGATTTCAGCTAGACTTTTCCACTGTTTAAACTTTACACCCAGACCAAGCTCCACCAGAAAAGCCGATCCATTTTCCTGTAACCAAGTTTTGTTTTCCTTAATCTAGACCAATTTCCAGGATATTAGGACTCGAACCTATAAATACCCTTCCTATTAAAATCGAGACTCCACTCCTTTAGTGGATATAAGACCAGTACCAGATTCTAACATGCAGTTAGACAAACCCAAAACACCAGGGCTTTTCCCCGGTTTTCCTCCTTTTCCCAAGCCTAGAGAGAACGGCTTCCCCCCAGCCTTCTGGGGCTACTAGGGTTCTCTCGGGAGGTGATCAGCCTCCCCTTCCTAGCAATTAAAGCTAGGGCCTTCCAGACTCTGCTCACCCGGGGAGTCTTACCTTCTTCCCTGTTCAGAGCTCTTTTTCGTTCCCAGAATCTTTCTCTTCAGACCTTCCATTGCCCCTTGATTTTGTCGGGAAGATTCTGGTGGAGCCCACATCTTTTCTGGATTAAATTTAATCCAGGGGCGCCCAGATTTGGGGTTCACCCGAGTCCTCCCGGCTTCCTCGGGGATTTGGAAGGGGCAGCAAAATGCTACCGTCTCTGGCCTTCATTTTTGTCCCTTCGTGGTCGCCATTAATGTTGTGGAATTTAAGAGAAGTTCAATTATTTGAGTATAGAGAGGCCAGGACTCAGGAATGATTTTGAGAAGGAAAAATGGTTTATTGACGGCCGGCCGGACTCGGGAGCTTTCAGTTTGAATCCCGAGCCCCGAACAAGATTTTCAAATGTCTTTTATACAGAGAGGAAAGGCCAAAGGTCCCTTTGGTTCAGTTCTCAATAGGCTTCAATTAGCATATATCTCTTCCACATCTTAGGTAAGCTTTTAGCAAGGACTCCAGACATTTTAGATAAGCCTTGGTTTTTGCATTTCCCCTAAATACTTAAAGTTTATAGCCCTTGCTTTGTTAAACATTTCCTGGGACTGGAGCCTGCTGGTCCCTAAGAGCAGGACTGCAGCCTCTTACCGTTTCACACCCACAAGTCAAACAACTTAGTTATTTCTGAAGAGACACAAGTCAAACAGCTTAGTTATTTCTGAAGAGACAAAGAGCCTTCCACCCATAGCCCACATCAGTATCAACAGCTTTTAAGTTATTGACCTGTTTTTTGATAGCCTCTTGTAAACAAACAATAAAGTCAGGGTAAGTTTCTTTATGTCCTTGTAATATTCTTTGAAATGACACCAGAGACTGGCCTTTAGCCTCAATTTTTTCCCCAAACCACTAGTACTTCCCTCATTATTTGCTTATTCAACATCTGTCAGTCATTTGGGATGAGCCACTTCCCTTGGCTATCTAAGGTTGCCCTCAATTGTTCTAGTTTTTTTACTTCCTTTTCAGAGAATAAAGGGATTCCAATTTCTTTGGGGATGGAGGGTATCAGGACCATCAGTTCCAGAGGGGAACAGAGGGAAGACTCTTTGGCCTTCTCATCAGTCAATCTGTTGCTTTTTGCTTCAAACATATGACATTTCTTGTTGGCAGGGAGTCGCGCCACTGGCACGGATGTTGCTTTCGCTTACTCTGCCACCACCACCGCAGTGGCTGCTGGAAGCCTTCCTCGCACTGCCTTGGTGAGCTGCAGGCTGTCGACACACCTCACCAGCTGTGTGCCAGGGACTGCTGGCTGGGGCTGCTAGTCAGCGAAGGGGGACTGGGCTACAAACTCATGCAAGCCACTGGCCAGGAGAAGTAGACAGCTTTATTGGCAGAAGCGGGGAGCCAGGATGCGCGGGCTTATGCACGATCTGTGAGTGAGTCTGGGGAAGGGGTAGTGGACAGGAGTTATATAGGGTGAACGCCGAAACATTATCTCATTGGTTGGGACAACAATATGTCTATATATGGTAACTATAGATTTACTAGACAAAATGGCGGAAGGAGATGAAATGGTGGCACAGCTCATGCGCACTGTCCTCACCCCATGACTCAGCACTTTGAAGACCATCCCTGAGTTTACTCAAGGGCATTGTGGGGTTAGAGTTTACTCATAGTCCCGTGTCTTGTAGCGCAAGTCTCATGGCTTGGATAGCTGCAGTGCTGGGCCTTCCCTCAATTTCTGATGCCCATTTCTATGTACCATGGATATTTCCCTTGGTAAGAGCAGACTGGCTAACCAGTTCCATATGGACTAATTCCTTCCCTCTGCTACTGATCAATCCCCTTTTTTCCCAAATTTTTCCAAAGATGTGGACCATGCCAAAGACATATTTAGCACTGTGTAGACTGTACCATCTTTTTCCTCTAACAATTTAAGGGCTTCATTTAATGCATAGAGCTCACAAGTTTGAGCTGACCCCTCATTGAGCAGTCAGCCAGCTTCTTTCACCTCATGAGTTAACCTATCTACAACAGCATAACGATTGTGCCTTTTTTCTTCCAGGACCCTAGAAGACTGATCTATAAACAATTTTCCCCAGAATGTAAGGGAAGTTTCCCTAGGTCAGGCCAACTTGGGTTTGGTATTCAAATAAGTCTAAACAATCATGTTCAGGAATTTCTACCTGGTTGGAATCTTTCTAAAGGAGAGAAGCTGGGTTCCGACTATGATCAATTGTCAATATTAATTCATCTTTTTCCACTAGAATCACCTCATATTTCAGAATTTGGGAATCCAATAACCACCTTTCTGCTTTTTGAGACAAAATAGTCCTGACCTGATAAGGAGTGCTAACAACTAAGACCTCTTCAAAGGTCAGTTTCTTGCTTTCTTTTCCTAAGAGAGCAGTTGCTGCCATGACCTGAGCACAGCCTGGCCATCCCCTGGAAACAGGATCCAGGATGCTGGAAAGGAAGGCCACAGTCTTTCTTCAGCCTCCCCAGATCTGGGTTAGGACTCCTAAGGTTGTCCCCTTATCTACTGTCACAAACAGATGGAAAGGTTTTTTGAGGGAGATGAGGGCTAGAACAGGGCTTGCACAAACGCCAGCTTGAGCCCCTCTAAGGCCTTTACTTCCTCCTTGTTCCACTCTAATTTGTCAGGCTCCCCCTCCAACAGTTCTTGGTATAACCCTTTGATTTAGGATGCATAAGAACCTATCCATAATCTACAATATCCCACCAGTCCCAAAAATCTTCTTAGATCTCTTTTTGTTTGGGGAAGAGGTAATTCAGTAACAGCCTGAATTCTTTCTGGACTTATCTTCCTTCTTCCCTACCTAATGAGATGACCCAGGTATTTGACTTCCTTTTCTACAAATTTTTACTTACTTTTTGACTCTTAGCCCTTGATCTCCAGGGAAATTCTATAAGATCTTTGTAATTGGACCATTATCTGCCTTTCTTCACCTGATATTAGCATATCATCTACATATTGTAAAAGGGAAATTTCAGATGGGGCTGCAAATTTCTCCAATACTTTCTCCAGTTCCTGCTCAAAGAGGTTGGGGGATTCTATGAAGCCTTGGGGTAAAACTGTCCACCTATACTGCTGGTTTCTTCCTGTACAGGGATCCTCCCACTCAAAGGCAAATAAGCCTCTACTCTCTGGATCAAGGGGACAGGCCCAAAAGGCATCCTTTAGATCTATTACAGTAAACCATTTATGATAGCAAAGGATCTTGCCAAGGAAAGTGTATGGATTTGGCACTACTGGGTGTTGAACCTGAATGATTTGATTAATGGCCCTTAGATTCTGTACCATCCTCCAACTACCATCCAATTTCTGAATGGGCAAGATAGAAGAACTGAAGGGAGACATGCAGGGCTCCAAGAGTCCATCCTGAAGGAGGCCTTCGATGATGGGTTGAAGTCCCTGCCTCCCCTTAAGGGGAATGGGATATGGTTTTTGGCAAATAATTTCCACTTCCTTTTTCAATTTGATTTTAATAGGGGGTACCTAAAAACCTCCTTTATTCCCTTCTCCTACCCACACTTCCTCTCTGGTATCTTTTTCAATGAGCATGGCTAAGACTACTTCTATCTGCCCATCTCTTACTTCCAAATCCAAACCCATGAATACTATTAAGTCCATTCACAGCAAATTACTCCTGGCTTCTGGAATGTACAACAAAGGGCTTACAATTTGATTGTCTTCCCAACAGATATTAGTGGGAGAAAGAATGGGGACCTCAAATCCTTGTCCTTTTACCCCTGAGCCTGTAAGGGAACTCCCAGAGTGTTTGGTTCCTCTTGGAAGATAAGTCACAGAGGATTGGGCTGCATGACTGTCCACTAGAAATGTAATTTCTTCCCAATATGGGCCTGCAGTTAAATTTACTAAACTTCCTGGTGGGCTTTAGAAGTGAGGTGCCTCAGACCCCCCTAATCCTCAAAATTCATGAAGGGGATTACCTGACTTTCTTTTTTTAAACTTTTGCATTCTCTTTTGAAATGACCAGGCCTCCCACAGTGATAGCACCCTGCAGAGCCTTGCATTCTCCTTGCCCCCTTATCTAAATAAAGCTAATTTTGCATCTTTATCTCACCTCTTCCTCTTCAGTCCTGGAGACCTCTCCAATCTTTTCTTAACCATTTGATCAACTGTGCTTATCTTAATCTTTGCTTTCTGTTTCTGCTTTTCCTCCTTTCTGCTTACAAACACTTTCTGGGACTCTCTCAATAACTCTTCCAATGGCTTATCCATCTATCCTTCTATTTTCTGAATATTCTTCTGAATGTCAGGCCAAGTCCCCTACACATAGCTGACTTTTAAATTCCCTGAGGCACAGGATCATCATGGTCTATCCCTGAATATTGGTCCCTCAATCATTGCAGGTAAGCAGAGGGAGTTCCATCCTTCTCCTGGGCTACTTCAAAGGCCCTATTCAAGTTTTGGGATTTGGGTATGGCCAATTTGATCCCCTGTATAATGAGGTCTCTAAGATCTTTCATTCTTGCTCTGTCCCCCAGGTCATTACTATCCCCATTTGGGTCTGTGTTTGGGAACTACTGTTCTGCTGCCATTATACCCCCTGTCAAGTCAGTTGCTGCCTTTCCCACTCCTTTATAGAAGCCCTCCACACCATTCCTCTTTCTTCTCCCATATGGACACAAGGTCATGTCAGGTGTATAAACGAGGACCTAGGAATTGATCTACTTGTCCAGCCACCCCCATTGGATCTTCCACTAGAGATTACATCTCCTTTTTGATGTTCCTTACTTCAGTATATGTCAGTGGGATGTTTATATAGCCAATCTCCCCTGACCCCATTGGTATTTCTCTCAGCGGATTCAAAGGTTCAATAGAATTTTGTTCTTTCACTCTCTTCTCCTCAAATTCTCTGGAGAATGGCAAATTTTGTATATCTTTTTTACATTGTTCCAATTCTTTACTCAGCTGTTGGTGAGTTGTGACTGGTGGGGCTGTTGCCCCACTTGAGTCTCTGGTTCCCCAGGGCTTACAATGGGTTATATTAGGCCCTCCAAGTCAAATGGCCCTTCTCCTGGGAGGGGAAGAGAAACGTAAGGAAGAGGGAAATTAGACAGGGAGTCCCAGGGTTTAGTTTCTACATCTTTTGTTTCCACGGTCTTAATTTCTGCAAGCTTAGTCTCAGGGGCTAGGTTTTCAGCTTTCATAGGATTGGCAGTGGCCCCATTCCCTGTAACTAGTGATGTGGGCTATGGGTGGGAGGTTCTTTGTCTCTTCAGAGATAACATCTAAGCTGTCTGACTTGTGGGTGTGAGACAGTAAGAGGCTGCAGTCCTGCCCTTGGTGACCATGGCAATGACTCCAGTCCCAGGAAACAGTTTAACAATGCAAGGTCTATAGACTTTAAGTATTCAGGGGAAATGCAAACAAAATATGCTAAAAACTTATCTAGAATGTATGAAGTCTATGCTAAAAGCTTACCTAAGATGTGGAAGATATATATGCTAATTCAAGCCTATTGAGAACTGAAACAAAGGGACCATTTAACCTTTCCTTTCTGTATAAAAGAAACTCAAAAGTCTTCTTCAGAGCTCAGGATTGAAACAGAAAGCTCCCGAGTCTGGCCGGCCATCAATAAACCATTTTTCCTTCTCAAAATCATTCCTGAGTCCTGGCCTCTCTATACGCATATAATTGAACCTCTCTCAAATTCTACAACACCAGCACATGGTATACTCAGACTCTTCTTTGGAGAAGGGTATTTTTCCATTAGCATATAGTACAAGGTCAGCACAAAGTCAATCCTTATCTACCCCTTATTTTGGTCAGAATATGTCAGGTGGTAAAATACTTCCCTTGGTCCAGATACAACAGCAGTATTTTATCATTTTCTTCTTGTCTTTTCCCCTGGTCCGATCACAATCAGTCCTAAATGTCCTCCCTAATGAACTATCTGGAGGAATGTCTCCAGGGGATCCTAGACATACCCCCTTCACCTTTTACCCAGTTGACTGATTGCCTCTATTTCATATTCTGAATCTTGTCTGGGTCTCTTTCTCTTGAATCGCTCATTGTCTCTCTCCAACCCTTCCCTCATGGGAGAAAGGAAATGTGACTTGGGACTCAGCACTCATTTTATGCCATATGTCACATGTCTCATGCATGCACAACTAACCTCAGACTCATCAGAATTCCCAACCACCAAGATAATACTTAACAGCCTTTGTTCTTACCTTGGTCCATGCATGGAGTCTCCTGGTCAATAAGAGGCAGATTTTCCCTTCCCTTTTTCTCATCCACAGTCAGTAGATCTAAGCATCTGTTCTCATGTCTCTTGTCTGTCAGAGGCGAGGCCCCTGTGGGTGGAATCCAACACCGTTAAATGGCGGGGTGCACCTCTCCATCATCCACCTTGGGGATCTGCTCTCTGAAGCTTCAGATTCCCAGACAAACCCCAAAGCTGTAAAAAATAAATCTTCTGGAAGAAAATAAGGCTCACCTGATTGTGGAGAAGGAAAGAATTGATTATTAATCTTACAAGAAGGGGTGCATAACCAGAAAACATGGCTGGCACCCTGAACAAAGAAAAATGACAAAATTTGTACTCCTAAGCCTAGCATGCAAGCCCCTCCTCTGTTTCTCCATAGATTGGATACTTCAGAGGTTACATCCTATCCAAGAAGATATAACTTTTCCACACAAAAATTTTTAATTAACTGCTTTCCCATCACATTCCAACCATTTTAGTTTTTACCTGCTCCTGTTTGTCAAATAAGGAATGAAATTTAGTGCTGAATTGGTATTGACTTAACTCTTTCTTGGGCGTCTTTTTCACTGCCTATAGGACTAGCTTAAACTGATTTCCTTTGTTCCTGCTTAACCCAGGGGTGGGAGATTGAGGCAGTATGCTGCCAGTTTACTTTAATATTTTCTTCCTTTATGTGAAAACTAAACTAATCTTCATTTCTTACAGTCAGGAACACACATATCCCAAATTCTAGTTTTTGATAATGCTTTATATCAAATTTCTCTGAGACAAGCAGAGAGATACCACAAAAAATTTCCTGTTGAATGAACAGACACATTAAGTAAACAATTATTTCAGTGTATGAAATGGTTTTCAGTTTCAACTTATTTTATCCTAATGTGTTTTTTTAGAGCAAAGTATACCTCTAATAGAAAACATTTTTAACCAAACATTTCAGGTTTAAGTGAAAGTTCTGTTAGAGGTCTCCAGGATTTATGAAATTTCATACTCTTTATCTACACTGCCTCCCCACATTATTGCTTTGTACTCTCTTAAGTCACAAGATATTTTAGAGTGTTATATTATCAAGAACACTGCCAGCTAAGCTAAAAGGGTGAATAAGAAGACAGAATTAAAGAAGTCTGTTGGAATTCCAAAATTCTACATACTGATGAAACTATGCAGATTCAAACAGGCATTGAAGAAAAAGAAAGTTTGATGCCTTAGTCTGCCAGACTGCTATGAAATATGTTACAGAAAGGAATGACTTGAACGATGGGAATGTATGGGTTCACAGGGTTAAAGTTAGGAGACATCCACTATTGAGATGTCCTGAAAGCATTTCTTTCTCCCAATGTCTAAATGTTTTGGTGGTGACTATAAGAGGAAGTTGAAGCTCCTTGGCTTCTATCCCTGCCTTCCATTCAGGCAATGTCCTCTGCTTTCTCCTCTGGGTTCTGTTGACTTCAATCTTCTGGCTCCTGCCTTGCTTCTATCTCTATGACTGAATTTCTCATGCTTATAACAGAATCCTGTATTTTGGACTAAGACCTTCTTTAATTCAGTTGAGCCACATCTTAACTAAAATAACATATTCAAGAGTTCCTATCTAACATGGGACACACCCACAGGATACTGACAATGATTAAGAATATATATATGATAGTGGTCACGGGGGGTTGCTGAAAGCAGGGCCAGGGAAGAGGAAGGTGTGATATGGGGGTATTTGTGGCACTTGGAGTTGTCCTGAATGATTTTGCAGGGACAGATGCCAGACATTATATATCCTGCCATAACCCACTGATTGTACTGGGACAGAGTGTAAACTAAAATGTAAATGATAATCCATGTTGTGTGTCAGTGCTCCAATGTATTCATTAATTGTAATAAATGAACCACACTAATGAAAGAAGTTGTCGATATGTGATATGTGTGGGGAGCGAGGCACATGGGAACCTCATATTTTTTCATGTAACATTTTGTGTGATCCATGTATCTTTTAAAAATAAATTAAAAATACACTTTAAATAAAGAATACATATATCATTCAATCTACTCCAGATGAAGACAGAGGCCAGCTCTGCAGGCAGAGATATCACAGACATGGGCTGAAAGACCAGAGACCTGGGAAGAGAAGCCAGAGCCAGAGGTCCAGAGGGCAGAGCCATGGGCCCAAAGATAATCCATAGGCCAAAGAGATGATCCCAGACAATGAAACCTTACAGAACTTCAGGATTTCAAAAGTAATTGGGAGCAGGGCTTCCTTGCTCCATTCCATTCTGTATTTTGGAATTGGAATGTCTGAAACTTTTATGCTATGCCTGCCCCACCATGGTAGTTTGGAATCAGTAAACTTGTTTCTCTTGTTATTGGTCCACAGATAGAAATTAATTTTCCCCTAGAACAGATCCTGCCCAGAATGTGATGCATACCATATTTAGCTGAGTTAGATGATGACTTGGGACTTTTGAGCTGATGACGCTTAAATGAGGTTTAGGAAGTGAACTGATGTTATAATTTGTTCAGGTGTTTAGGCATGTTAGGATGAAGAGAATTTGTTTTGCATGTCAATAAAGAAGTTTCTTTTCGGTTGAAGTGTACATACTATAGATTGAATAATATAGCCTGAAAATACTTGGTCTTAAACCCTGGTACCCATGCCTGCTACTTGTAGTTTGTTTGATTTAATTCAAGATGAAGAGATTATCCCAGGTTTTAAGTTTGGGGCATAAATGAAATTTCATGTATCCTTAAAAAAAAGGAGGCAGGATAATTCAACAGACTACAGGCAACTGCAATGTGAAAGCAGAGCACAGAGACATTTGGAGATGCTGGACTTGAAAGCTGGAGTGATGTAGTTTGAAAACAAGTGTATCTGGCAGCCATCATGATCTGATAGAATGTGGAATTTACTCTTCAAGAGACCATCCAGAGGGAATGTGGTCTCACAGACACCCTGGGTTCAGCCTTGTGATACAATATCAATCTTCTAGCTTCAAAAACTGTGAGAGAATTAAATCCTGTTACTGTAAGTCATCACATTTCTTTTTAGTTTCTTAAAGCAGCCTCTGAAAGTTACTCATTTGGCCTCACAACAACCCTACAAAACATGTAAAATTATTATACCAATTTTCCATCTGAGAAATCTTTTCCACTGAGAGATTAAGTAATTTACTCAAGGACACAAGAGTAGAAAGTATCAGTGGTATAAACAAATGAATAAATTGGAAACAGAGAAGAGGGTCATGGGGAAATTTGCATATATTTAAAATTAGGAATAGAAAACTGAGGAATGGACTAAAATAGGGAAAGAATGACAAAGAGATAATATTCTAGTTTTTCAAATTTTCTTTTATTATCAAAAGAAACAGTAGGAGGAAGCAAATGCATTGTGCTATGCTTATAAAATATACTCAGGAGACACTTTGTAGAAGGTCCTGCCAGAACCGAAGGCCAAGTACATAAAGAGGGAGATTGAAAGACACTTTCTGTCTGTAGAACATGTGAAAGTCACAATGATATCTTTATATCAAATTTGGAGGAAAAGAGCAGGGACCACAGGAAGCAAAGGAGAATGAGAAGAAGTCAAAATAGGAAAGTTTAAATTAAAAAGGCACAGGGAAGAGGTAGGTGACCCATCAGGGTGTTAAACTCTCTGTTCTGGGTTTTATCTCCTCTTTTGGAACCTGAAAATAACCATCAAAATAAGATAAAATTAGTCAGCAAGGTGGTAAAAGACATGTGGTCCACTCAACCCACGGCCCGGCTGATGGCCAGCTAACAGACATGAGAAGGAAATTAAAGAACATTGGGTCTGGATCAGCCAGTACTAAGAGGACCTGCCAGATAACTGTAAACCAAGAGTAAGTCCAGGCAAATGAGTCCATCCTGCCCATGTTAACAGACTCCACAGTTAACCAAAAAACCCTCAAAAACATAAGGTTTTATGCTGTTGGGTTTTGGGCATGATATATTACCTGGAAGTAGCTAATAGATAAATTACCATTGTTCAAATTGCCATCCATTCTTATACCACATTCTCCTCCTCCTGCCTTGATTTATTTTCTATCACTTAAAATTACATATTAGAAATTTTAATTATACATATGCATGTCTTGTTTCTCTTCAACTATGATGACAGGAGTGATTTTTACAACTGACAGAGAAACCACTCAATAAAAACTTAATAGTAGAAAAAGAGTATTTATGTGTGTAAGAGGGTTTAATGTATTCTGCTCAGGTTTGATGAGATATTTCCTGAAACTAAATTTCACCCCCCCCTATTTTGAAATCATTTTAGAAATAATACTAGAATGTCTGGAATTCTTCCACTTTTACATTGGACTAATAGGCTGATTAATAGTCTTCAGAAGTACTCATGTTACAGCAGGCTTAGTAACTATGATTTCTTTCACTGCCTAATGATGATTAAAGAGAAAGCTGACACTTGAAAAAGTTCAGGAGGAAAACTGTTGTTTACTTTTTGAAGGATAGAGTTAAAGAATTAGAAGAGTGCATTGAAAGTGTGAGAATGCCTGAAAGAGATGGGAAGAAGAAAAAGTGTAGCAGAAAAGGAGTCAGATTTTCACATATTCTATGAATGTATGAACATACACTGTTCAAGTTTGCTAGGTTAGTGAAATGCATATATCCTGAGGTGGATCAGATTTACAATAGGAATTTATAATTTACTAGCATATAATTTCAAGTCTGAGAAAAATGTCCAAATCAAGGCATCATAAAGCTATGCTTTCTTCCCAAAGACAGGCTGCTGATAATCCTGGATGCCTCTGTCACACAGCAAGGCACATAGGAGCATCTACTGGTCTCCCCCTTCACTTCCTGGATACCTTGTCTACAGCTTCTTGCTTACTTGGCTACCTCTTGCATTGTCTGAATTCCATTTTCTTCGAAAGGACTCCAGTAACAAGATGAAGACCCACCAGGGGCAAACCTTAAATGGAGTAGCCTAATCCAAAGTTCCTACAGACAATAGATTTCAGAGAAAGACTGGATAAACACACTTTTCTAGGTTTCACACATTCTCAAACTGTCACATATACATATAATTTTGCTTTCTTTTTTCACACAAATTGAACATATAACATTTGAGACAGCTTTTTCACTTAACATTTTATCTGTGAATTCAGGCAGTAGGCATTAATTTTCATCAATTACCTCTCTCAAATTCTAAATGCTACATTTTGTCTGATAAGAAGATTTAGGTTCATATTACAGAAATCTATGTATGTTTTAATCCATTGCTACAACAAGCATTGCTGTAAAGAATGAACTTTTTATGTGTCATTTCACATATGGGAATATGATGATGTGGACTCAAATTCTCTGATAATTTAGATAACGTTCAATTTTATTGAGTGTTATACTTTAACCATTTTATAACAGTACCATAGGAAAAGGTGACTTTCATAGGAATATGAACATTGGTGGAAAACTTTACATCCAATCTGATAACAACATAATTCATTTAATCAGCATCATCCCTATAATACAAACATTCTTTAGAGAACATGTATATTAAAGTCATTTACAAATATATTTGATGCCAATAATAAATGAAAATACATACGTAAAGAAAAAAAAAGGAAGGTAGAGTAAGAAATCTCAATCTCTTAAATTGACTAAACAGGCTTGGATGAAAAACAGGGTACAAGCAAGGAAACAGTCAGGGAGGAAGATGATGTATCATGTGGGAAGATTTGTATATTTAGAATCAAGGGTTTACTATTTGGTTGATCCAGAGTTGGAGCATGATGGAAGAGAAAAAAGGAGAATGAAGGAATAAGGAATTAAGATATCAAATTTCTCAGGACTAAGTAGGCATGTAAAAGAGAGAATCAATCCACCAGGGTGCAAAACCACCTGGACCTTTACCAGATTAAGAAACAAATTATTGACCCAGTCATTTGACCTACCCATGAAACAGAGGCAGATTTCTATGGTACAATCCACTAAAATTTGCAGTGTCTCAGACAGATGGAGGAAGCAAAGTTCAGGGCTGTGTGAGGAGGAAGCAGCTGGTGCTGCAGGACTCACTGACCTACATCACCGGGGAGGAGGTTTATGTCCGAGGCTGAACCACTGTGGGAGGTCTAGTATCCCACTGCTGACAGTAATACATTCCCAGATCTTCATCCTGGACGCCGTTGATGGTGAGAGTGAAATCTGTTCCAGATCCGCTGCCACTGAATCGTTCAGGGACCCCAGAGGGCCGGGTGGATGCCTTATAGATGAGCCGTTTAGGAGCCTGTCCTGGTTTCTGGTGGTACCATTCTAAGTAGCTGCTAACACTCTGACTGGCCTTGCACTTGAGGGTGACGGTCTCTCCTGCAGATGCAGCCACAGAGCCTGGAGACTGGGTCAGCACGATGTCCCCACTGGCACCTGCAGTCAGAAAAGAAGATTGATCATACATTGAATCACAAGTACATAAAATATGTATCTAAATGTAGCTGTTCTTATTTTTCATATATAATCAGATCTGCCTTAGATGAAACAATTCATTCACTCTGCCTGTTAGAACCATTCTCCAACTTTATGAAGACACTGCTCTTCTAAACCTCTCACCTGAGACCCAGAACATCAGGGGCACGAGCAGCTGGGCCTGTGACATCATCGTGCTCAACTGTCTGCTGCACTCAGTCCCCGACTCAAGGGAAACCTCATTAATAGAGCTCTGAGTAGAAAACGAAGTCCCAGAGGAGCCTATGCAAAGCATCGGAGAGGATAAAAGCAAACGTCTCTGTGCAGTGAGTTGTGAAGACAATAGTGGAATGAGATCAAAATATCATGACCACATGAAATGCAACTGTACATCTGCAAAAAGCTCAGAAATGAACTTAAGATGCTAATATTCAATAAATTTCAAAGCACCAGCCATCAACTTGAAACCATAAGTTAATTTTAGTATTATTTTATTGTATCTGTGCATCTAAAATTTGATAACATAATTTTATTAATATTGTACCAGAACCTATGTGGGATATTCATATCTTTAGAAAGAATGAAAAAATAGTACAAAAATTATATGTCTATACCACTATTCCGAATTTTAAAAATATATTTGAATTTCTTCTTGGAATTTGAAAAGTCACCTACATATATCCAAAGCCAGACCTCTGTAGTGACCTCGATCCAAATACTATATCTGAAAATGAGTCACCAGTTCTTTACAAGTCACCATCAGCCCTGCCCTTTAGGTCATCCGGTTTTTCAAATCACAATGGAAGTGATTAGCCACCCTAAGATGTAAGATCTCCACCTAGTGGCAGTAGATAAAATAACTTCATCACCCAGGGTCTGATACAGCAAGTTCTTCATTTATTCCTATCTCAAATCAATGATTTTATAGAATTATGCAAATAACAATATCATGGAAAATTTTAGGCATAGAGTATTAATTTAAAAAATCCCTGACCTCATAAAGCTTTCTTCTTACTGGAAGGGACAGACAATAAACAACTAACATTTCTACAGCCACTATCCTGCTTCTCTTATTTTCTTCCTCTGTATCAATAGGGAGAACGGGTGGGGAAATGTGCATCCAGGTCCATTTCATGGCACAATCCTCTGCATGAACAGAATCAGAAGGAGAGAAAAGTAAATGGGGCAGTGTAAACATGTTAAAAATTAAAAAAAACAAAAACAAAAAAAAAACAAGCCAAAAAAAACTATCTCACGAGTTTAACTTTTCCTCCAAAGAAACCTCCCAAATGCCTCCAAGGGGTAAATTGAATACAAATATTTTATTGTTAAGAGATTTCAAAGTGAGTTGGGAGGTCATTTCAGAGGTTACGTTTGCGCACGTCTGAGAAGAATCGCACTGATTGCCACAATACAATGAACAATGACTCAAGCACGGGGTGCTCCTGAGGGCTTTGGAGTCATCTGGACACTTTAGGCATGGCACACACACCCAGGAAATCAAAAGCCCGTTGGTTGGCCTTACCTTGGAATGTATGTTAGCCTATTTCTCCAATATAACATAGAAGCATTTGTAATTTCCTTTCACGTCGTTCTTCTGCTCCTCTTATTTGCACCTATAATTAGCACTCTATCTATTAAATATCTGTGTCAAGACTTAAGTATTTCAGCTAGTCAGAAGCCGGTTGAACCTGGAAAACTCACCAAAGTTGCAGCCAACACTAACTGTCCAGTTTATCAGACTCACTCAAGACAATTAACAAAATGATGAGGATGCACAGTGCCCATCCAAGAAAAAATCAGAATATCTACAACTGCCAGCAAGACAGTTCCATCCGTCTCCCTCATGGGATTTAAGCCCTAAATCATTGGAAGCAGAAGAGGAATCACCATGCAAAAATCCTCAAAATGGAGGAATGAACAAATGGAAGGGGGAATGAATTTATGGACTAAAGTCGACGTATTATTCTAGTAAAGTAAGAATTTGAAACATCGGTGTAAAAATAATTTGTCGTCAAGCGTCCTAGGGTGGGGAGAGGGAAGAAAAGGTGTAACATGGGGTATTTTGGGGCATTGGAATTGTTTTGTATGAAATTGCAATGATAGATACAGGCCATTTTACATTTAATCAAAGCTTTGAAATTATGAAGTGCAATAAGTAAACCATAATATAAACTATAGGTCATTGTTAGTAGCGATGCTTCAATATTTGCTCATGAATTGTAAACAAATACTACACTAATTAAAAATGTTATCAATAGTGAAAATGTTAGAGGGAAAGGGAGTAGAGTATGTGGAAATCCCCTATATATTTTGAAAATGTATTTATTATTTACATTTTTAAATGCACAACTTTTAAATTTAAGTAAAGCATGAAAAGTATAAAAATAATGTATTTATAATGAGTTTTCACAAAGGCACACATATAACAAGCCCCCAAGTTGAGAAATACAACATTTAAAATAATTCCAGCACCCCTTAGCTTCTCTCCCAAGACTAACCACTATCTTAACTTCTATCACTATAGGTTAGTTTTACCTATTCTTTTTTTTTTTTTTACAATTAAGAATGTAAGCACATATGTACAATTTTGTGCCTGGCTTCTCTTGCTCAACATCATGTTACTCGTCCATTTCTTTGCAGATCACAAGTATATTAACCATAAAATGTTTTCATCAACCTGTTCTATACAATTAATTTTCAACTAATTTTATTGATAATATTATTAAAGCATACAATCATCCAACATGTAAAATCAATGGTATTTCACTTAGTCATTTAATCACTTCATTGTTGCACTTAATCACTTAGTAGTTCATTCATTACTTCAATCATTATTAGAGAATTTTCATTATTTCAATAACAATAATGATAATAAATAAACAAGAATATTCCTCACCTCTGAAACCCTCTGTGCTTCCCTGCTGCTATCTCCAACTATATGTGCAGATCAGTTTATTTATTTTTGGGCAGTTTGATTGAAATATATTCACATACCACATGATCTAATTTAAGTGTGTTATCAATGACTTTTTATACAATCACAATGTTCACCATCACAAAAAAATTTTAGAACAATTTCACTATTCCAAAAAGAAAAACTCCACATCCTTAATAGGCAGCTCTCATCTCTCTATCTTCCCCAGTCTTAAATAATCACTAATCTTTTTTTCATCTTTATAAATGGATTAATATTTATGTTTTATATAAACTGGGTCTTACAATATATAGTACTTGGTGTTGATTACTTGTCACTAAGCATAATTTTTGTCTGAAATTAACATCTTGTATTATTAACATACATAGGTTCAGATTCAGAGAAAAATGATCTTTTATATGCAATTTTACCCATGTTCATATTTCACATGTGGTTTTACTATGCTATGCATTCTTATGTTACATTTTTTAGCATTCATTTTAGGAATATTCACCATCTTAAAATTTCCATGGAAACCACTCTCATATTGCTAGTTACAAATATCATGTGCCTTTCAACTTTTCTATTAATTTCCCAAGATTAACGTACTTTTCTATTCATTTCCCAGAATTAACACACTTCTATCAAACCTGCCCAAATTAACCCTCAGGTTTGCAGTCTCTGACCTTACTCTATTTGCTGTTGACACATATTCAAGTTATTATCTGCATGACATTGCACAATGTATTTAGTTCTTAGTAGAACAATCATAGAGTATTTGTCCTTTGTGCCTGACTTGCTTCCCTCAACCTAATGCCTTTAAAAATTAAAAAAATAAAATAAAATAAAAGAGAACTACAAGTGTTTGAGAGGATGTGGCATGATAGGAACACGGATTCAATGTCGCTGTAGATGTGAATGGTACAGCCACTCTGGAGGACTGTCTGACCATTCCTAAAGAAGTTGAATATTGATTTGCCATGGGACCCAACAATACCACTACTGGGTATATACCCAGAAGAACTGAGTGCCATAACACAAACACACATCTCCACACCAATCTTCTTAGTAGCATTATTCACAATTGTCAAAAGATGATAACAACCTATGTATCTATAAAGTTATGGATGGATTAAAAAAAAACAGTTGAATACATCCTATATTTTCATGTAATTTTTCTGTAATCTAAACCTTCTTTAAAAATAATTTTGAAAATGATGGGTGAATTAAGAACTGTCTATAGAGTAATGACATTGAATGCTAATGGATTAAGCTCCCCAATTGAAAGACACAGACTGGTGGAATGGATAAGAAAATATAAACTATTTATATGCTGTCTGTAGAAGACTGACCCTAGGTTAAAGGATACAAATAGATTAAAATGAAAATCTGGAAAAAAACATATTCCACATATGCAGTAACCAAAAGATTTAAAAAGTCATACTTAAATCAGATGAAATAGAATAAAGGCAAAGCTGCTATGAGCAGCAAGGAAGGTCATTATATATTAATACTAATAAAAGTGATGAATTTACCAGAAGGAAATAATCATATATGTGTAGGTCATAAATTATATGACAAAACTGAAGGGGGACATAGATGTCTCTACAATAATAATTAGACATTGTAACAGACAACTCTCATTATTGGATATATCAACTTGGCAGATAATAAAGAAAGAAAGAGCAAGTTTGAAATGTGTGATAAATGAACTAAACATAACAGACATATACAGAACATTGAACCCCAAAAGAAGAGGATACACAGTATTCTCAAGTGTTCGTAAGTCTCTGCAGGATAGACCATATGTTGGGTCATAAATCAGATCTTAATAAATTTAAAAATATTGAAATTATGCAAAACACTTTCTCAGATCATAGTGGAACAACAGATGTAAAATGAGAAAATTCACAAATATCTGGAGATTAAACAACATAGTACTATATAATCAGTTGGTCAAAAAAGAAATTGCAGGAGAAATCAATGAATATCTTGAGAAAAATGAAAATGAGAGCCAAACATATCAGAATATACAGGATGCAGTGAAAGCAATGCTGAGAGGGAAATTTACATGTCCTAATGGTTACATTCAAAAGTAAGAAAGAGGGAGCACGGTGGGAAGATTGCATCAGATTAGGCAGACAAGCCTCAGCTCCCTCACAAAATAATGGAGAAAGGACCAAAAGCTGCCCAAGGGAACTGCTTTGGGCATTGGCAGACCAGGACGGTGCTTCACAGCTCCTGAAGGGTGAGGGACAGAGAGGTGAGGAACCTGAAATAAAAAAACAAACAAACTGTGCGTTACTAAACACCCATGCCACCAGGAGAGACTACCCTTCCCACTGCCAAGACATTAACCTGGGGTAATATGCTTGTCTCATTGCAGATGACTGAGAAGATGTCTTTCTCCTCCCTGCCAGCACTGCAAGGGAAAGGAGAGACGGAATCAGGGGCTTTTTTTTTTTCAATGAATTTTGAGAATGGAGCCCTCTCTGAATCTCAGCTATAGGCAGACCAAAAATGAAAAAAGGAAAATGGAGAGAGATACATCACCATGGAAAAGTGTGCCAAAGCCCAATTTGGTCTCTCTGCTACTTAAGTTCTAGGAGAAAATCTGTGCCTCATTAGTGAGTTGCTGTCACTATTTTGATAACTTAAGATGGGCAATTAAAAAGACTTAGCATAAGTGGAACCAAATATCAAAGAAAAGCTGTGAAAAAATAATAACAATAGAAAAGAGAAAAAAGTCACCTTCAAAGTAAATTCCTCAACATATTCATATATCTAGACATCAACAAAACATTTCAAGCCATACTAGGAAAGAAGAAGAGATGGACCAGACAAAGGAAAAAAACAAATACCCTGAAGAGATACAGAAATTAAGAAAATTTAACAACAATCATCAATCCACTCTCCTAAATTGACTTAAAGAATTGAAAGGAAATATCACTAAAGAGATCAAGGTTATTAAGAAGACATTGGGTGAGCATAGAGAAAAATGTGAAATTCTACAAAGAAAAGTAACAGAACTTATGGGAATGAAAGATATGGATGAAATTAAAAATACTAGAAGGTAGAATTAGTGATTTTTAAGACAAAACATCTGAACTGGAAAAGAAAGAAGAGGAAGAGGAGAGAATGGAAAAAGGGAACAGAGTCTCAGGGAATTGAATGACAGTGTAAAAGAAAAAAAACACGTGCATTAATGATGTCCCAGGAGGAGTAGAGAATGGAAAGGGGGCATAAAGCATATTTGAGAAATAATGACTAAAGTCTTCGCTAACTTTATGAAATGCATAAATCCAAGAGGACAACACACCCCAAATAGGGTAAATGCATATAGACACATACTGGGAGCTGTGACACATACTATTCAGAATGACAAATATCAGAGATAAAGAAAAGATTCTGAAAGCAACAAGAGAAAAGCAAATCAAATTCAAAGGAAACTCAATAAGATTAAGTTCTGACTGCTCATAGGAAACCATGGAGGAGAGAATAAAAGGGATATGATGTGTTTAAGGTAGTAAAGGAGAAAAACTGCCAGCTAATAATTCTGTATCTGGCAAAGCTGTCCTTTAAAAAATAAAGGGAAGTTCAAATTCTTCACAGAAAAACAAAACCTAATAGAATATGTTACCGAAACACCAGAATTACCAGAGTTCTTGAAGGGAGTACTGAAACCTGAAAGGAAAAACAAGGTCAAGAGACTTAGAGAAGAGTGTGGAAATGAAGATTATTTGAGAGGGTAAATTAATGGGTAAAAAGACAGACAAAAGTGTGATACGACAACAGAAGTCCAAAGGTCAAAAAAGATGAAGTAAGTTATGACTTTACAGTGATAACATTGAATGTTAATAGCTTGAACTAGCAATCAAAGGACATAGATTTCAGAATAGATTAAAAATATACCAGCCATCTATGTGTTGTCAAAAAGAGACTCACTTCAGATGTAAGGTCCCAACCAGGTTACAAGTGAAAGGATGGAGAAAGATATTCCATGCAAAATATAACCAAAAGTGAGCTAGATTAGAAATATTAATATCAGACTAAATAGATTTAAATACAAACCTGTTAATAGGGATGAAGTGTGACATTATATATATAAAAAAAGGGGCAATTCATCATGAAGAAATAACTATACTAAATATTTATGCACCTAACGTTGGTGCTCCAAGACACATGAGGCACACACTGGCAAAACTGAAGGGAGAAATAGATATCTCTAAAATAATAGTTGAATTCTATAATAAACCACTCTCAGTATTGTATAGAACATCTGGACAGAGGGTAAATAAATAGAGTTCCTATAATATGATGAGTGAACTAGACCTAACAGACATCTAGAGAGCATTACACCCCAAAACAGCAGGGTGCACATTTATTTCAAGTGCTTATAGAGACTTTTCTAATGTAGACCATATGTTGGGCCACAAGAGAAGTATCAGTAAATTGTAAATGATTGAAATTTTACAAAAACACTTTCTCTCATCATAACAGAATCATAACAGAAATCAATAATGGATAGAAAAATGGAAAAACTGTAAATATGTGGAGATTAAAAACAACATATTATTTTAAAAAGTCAGTGCATCAAAGAGAAAATTGGAAGATAATTCAGCTAATATCTTGAGATGATTGAAAATGAAATAACAGCATGTCAACACTTACTGAACATTGCAAAGGCAGTGCCAAGGGGGAATTGTATAGTCCTCAGTGCTTACATTTAAAAATATAAAAGATCTAATTTTGAAGACTTAATTGCACACCTGGAGGAACTAGAAAAAGAATAGCAAACTAATCCCAAACCAAGCAAAACAAAGAAATAGTAAAGATCAGAGCAGAAATAAATGTAAAGGAGAAGACAAAACAGTAGAGGGAATCAACAAAACCAAAAGGTGTTTCTTTGAGAAGATCCACAAAATCAGTAGACCCTTAGCTATAATGACAAAGAAAAAAAGAGAGAAGACATAAATAAATAAAATCAGAAATGAGAAAGGGGACATTAGCACTGATCCCACAGAATTAAGAGAGATCCTAAGAGAATACTATGAACAACTGTATGTCAAAACCTAGACAATGTAGATGAGATGGACAAATTCCTTAAAGGCATGAACCACTTATACAAACCCTAGAAGAAATAGAAGACCTCAATAAACCAAACACAAGTGAAGAGATTGAAATTCATCAAAAATCTCCCTATGATAAAAAGTCAAGGATCAGATAGCTTCAGAAGTGAATTCTATCAGTCATTCAAAGATAACTTAATACCAATATTGCTCAAACTCTTCCAAAAATCGAAAAGGAAAAACTGCTATCAATCTCGCTCTATGAAATCAACATCACTCAAATTTCAAAACCATATAAAGATACTTTGAAAAAAGAAAATTACAGACAAATATCTCTAATGAATATAGATGTAAAAATCCTCAACAAAATACTTGCAAGCAAATTGAAAAGCACATTAAAGAATTTTATGCCATGATCAGTTGTGTTTTATCAAAATTATGCAAGAATGGTTCAATACAAGAAAATGAATTAATGTAGTAAACCACATTGATAAATTAAGGAAGAAAAATTGTATGATTTTCTCTATTGATGCAGAAAAGGAATTGGACAAAACATTGCACCCTATAATGAAAAAAGTACTCTAAGAGATAGGAATAGAAGTATGCATTTTCAATATGGTAAAAATACATACATGAAAAACCTACAGCTAGCACTGTACTCAATGGTGATAGCCTGAAAGCTTTCCCATTGACATTAGGAACAAGAAATGATGCTAACTTTTTAGCTAGAGAAGTTGTAGGTAAAGCAATTGGACTAGACAAAGAAATAAAAGGCATCCAAACAGGAAAAAAAGTAAAGTTTTCATTATTTACCCATGACATTATCCTATACCTAGAAAATGCTGAAAAATCCACAATAAAGATATCAGAGTTAATAGAAGAGTTCAGCAAATTGATGAGATACAAGATTAATACACAAAAAATCAATAACATTCCTATACACTACTGATGTTCAATCTGAGTAGGAAATCAGAAAAAAGATTCCATTTATTCTAGCGACCAAAACAATCAAATATTTGGGAATAAACTTAACTAGATAAATACATAACAGATATGTATTCAGAAAAATACAAAACATTGCTAAAAGATACTGATAAGACTTAAATAAGTAGAAAGACATCCTGTGTTCATGGAATGGGTGACTCAGTAGTGACACAGTGTCAATTATATCCAAACTGATTTACCAATTCAAGAAATCCCATTAAAAATCTAACGCCCTTGTTTGCAGAAATCAAAAGCCAATAATCAACTTTGTTTAGAAGAGAAAGGGGTCCAAAATATAAAAAAAAAACAACAACAACAAAAAAAACACACCCACACAGTGTGGTACTAGCATAAGGACTGAAGATTTGAGCAGTGGAACTGGATTTGAAACACTGAAGTTGACCATCACATCTTCAATCAAGTAATTTTCAACAAGGCTGTTAAAACCACCCAGCTGAGCCAGAAGAGTCTATTCAACAAATGGTGGTGAGAGAACTGGAAACCCATATCCAAAAGATAGAAAGAATATCCCTACCTTGCACCTTAAAAAATTAACTCAATGGATCAAGCACATATATATATACAAGTTACAACCATCAAATTCCTAGAAGAAAATATAGGAAAGTATCAACATCTTGTGACAGGTGGTATTTTCTTAAACATGGCACTTGAAGTACAAACAACAAAAGAAAAAAATAGATAAATGAGACATTCTCAAAATTAAGCACTTTTGCAACTCAAAGAACTTTGTCAAAAGTGTAAAATGGCAGCCGATTCAATGGGATAAAATACTTGTCAATCATATATCTGATTATGGTTTAACACTGATGATAAATAATGAGATCATACAACTCAACAAGGAAAAGATCAGCTATCTGATTTGAAAAATGGCAAAAGACTTAGACATAAGAAGAAATACAAATGGTGAAGAAACATGAAAAAATTCAACATCATTACCTATTAGAGTAGTGCAATTCAAAACTATAGTGAGTTATCATTTCAAAACTATTAGACTGGTCACTATTAAAAAGTTTGGGAAAGATTGTGAGAATATGGTTCTCATGTAAGTCTAAGTACAGAAAGCTGGGGGGATGTGGAGAATTACTTTTTGGAGTAATGAAATTGTTCTAAAATCTTTGAAATGATGAATGTGCAACATTGTGTTTATAGTGAAAGCCATTGATTATACACTTTAGATAGAATGGCCAGAAACAGTAGCTGTGTCCAGTGTGGGAAGCATGAAGACATTGAGAGGCTGGGAATTTTCTTTTATGTTTGTTTTTAATTTTTACTAATGTTATTGAAATAATGAAAATGTTCTAGTGATTATTGAAGTGATTAATGCACCACTATGTAATTATTGCAAATACCATTGATTGTGCACTTTGAATTTTATGCTTTTTAAATATGTATTAATGAAACTGATTTGTTTGAAAAAAGTTGGAATGCTATAAATTTTGGAGAGCGTGTAGAGAGGTAGGAAAGCTTATTCACTGTTGTTGGAAATGTAGAATGTACAGCCACTGTGAAGGACTGTTAGCTGTTCCTAAAGAATTTGAATATAGACTTGCCATGGGACCTGGCAATACCATTGCTAGGTATAGTCAGACAAACTGAGAGCAGTGACATGAATAGATATTTACATACTGATGTTCATAGCAATTTTATTCACAATAGCCAAAAGTTGGAAACAACCCAAATCTGCATCAACTGAAGAATGGATAAACAGATTGTGGTGCATACATGGGATGGAATATTATGCAGCAGTAAGAAGAAATGAAGTCATGAAAAATAAGACAACATGGATGAACCTGGAGGGCATTTTGTTGAGTGAAGCAAGATAGACACAATAGGACAAATACTGCATGAAATAAATACATTATGTGAAATAAAATATATTGTGCAATATATGAATATGGGTAAAATTGCATATATACTACTGTCTTTCTTTGAGGCTGAACAAACGTAGGTTAATATTACCAAATGTTAATATCAGAGTAAAAAAAAAAGCATTATGCAAAGTGAAGGAGACCAGAGTGCAACACATAGAATGACACCATTTATATAAAATGTAAATATAAATCAGTTTATAAAGAAGACATGAGACTGGTGATTATGTAGGTCTGAGGAAGGAATGCTAAAGGCATGGAGTCTTTCTTATTGGAGTAATGAAATTTTTCTAACATTTTTTTAGATGATGAATGTGCAACAATTTGATTACATTAAAAGCCATTGATTATAAGCTTTGGATAGATCATATGTATGTAAATATATTTGAATATACCTATTTAATAAATAAATGATTGTGCAAAAAAGATAAATATAGCAGGTATACACAGCAGGGTAACATAGAGAGATTCAGAGGTGTGTAATTTTCTTGTTAGTTTTTTGTTTATTATTTTCATAATTATTATTGAAGTAATGAAAATGCTTTAATAATGATTTAAGTGATTACAATACAACTCTGTGATTATACCAAATATCATTGTACACTATTTATTATGTGTATACTTTATAAATATGTAAAATAAAGTGATGTTGTTGAAAAAATGAATGAGCTAAAATCAATGACCTCACATATATGTGGGGCAACTACAATATGAACCACAAAATATACTCAAAGCAAGCAGAAGGAATGAAATAACAAAGATCAGAAGAGAAATGAATGGAATCAAGAAGGAAAAAATGAAGAGACACTTAAGCAAACCAAAAGTTGGTTCTTCAAGAAGATCAACAAAATTGATAAACAGTTTGCTAGACTTACCAAGAAAAAAAGAACATGTAAATAAATAATTTCAGAAATGAAAATGGACATTACTACTAACCCCACAGAAATAAACAAGATCATAAGAGGATACTATGTATAACTCTACACCAAAATACAAAGCAAAGTAGATGCGATGGAAAAATTCCTAGGACTTACACTGATTCAAGAAAAAATAGAAGACCTTAGCAAACCAATCACAAATAAAGAGATTGAAACATTCATTAAACAACTCCCCAAAATGAAAATCCCATGATCAAATGGATTCACAGGTGAATTCTTCCAAAGATTTAATACCAAACTTCTTGAACTCTTCTTAAAAATTGAACAAGAAGGAATGCTACCAAACTCATTTTATGAAGCAAAAATAACCCTAATTTGAAAGTCAGATAAAGATATTATGAAAAAAGAAAAATGCAATTTTCCAAATGAATGCAGACTCAAAAATCCTATTAAAAAATACTAACAAAATTCAAAAACACATTAAACTAGTAATTATTCATCATGATCAAGTGGTTTTATGCCCAGAATTCAAGTGTGGTTCAACATAGGAAAATCAATCAATATAATACAGGACATTAAAAAAATCAATTTATCTTCTCAATTGAGATAAAGAAGGTAGGAATTGAAGAAAACTTTCCCCACATGATAAAGACCATATGTGAAAACCCACAGCTAACATTATAATCAATGTTGAAATACTGACAATTTCCCTGTTGAGGTAAGGAACAAGACAAGGATGCCCACTGTCTCTACTGTGACTCAATATAGTGCTGAAGGTTCTAGCTTGAGCAATCAGGCAAAAAAAAAAAAAAAAAGAAAGAAATGAAATCCATCAAAATTCAAAAAGAAGAAGAAAAACCCTTCTCCTCACATTGATATGATCCTATACCTAAAATTTCCAGAAATATTTCCAGCAAAGCTACCAGAGTGACAAAGCAAATTCAGAAGGGGAGCAGCATATAAGATTAGTATGCAAAAATCAATAGTTTTCAATGGAGTAATGAGCAATCTGTGGAAGAAGTCAAGAAAATATGCCATTTACAATAGCCACAAAAACAATTAAATATTTAGGGAAAACCTTAATCAAGGATGTAAAGCAGAAAATTACAATGCATTATTTTAAAAAATTTTAAAACCTAAAGACATGGAAAAATATTCCATCTTCATGGATGGGAATAATATTTTCATTAAGATGCTCAGTTCTACCAAAATTCATATATAGATTCAATGCAATCCCAATAAAAAATTACAGCCTTTTTTAAATAATGGAAAACATAATTATCAATTTTATTTGGGATGGTATGGGGATCTGAATAGCCAAAAATATCTTCCAAAGGAGGTATGAAATTGGAGAACTCTTACTTCTGAACTTTAAGTAATATTAACTAGCTACTCTTGTAAAACAGCATGGTACTGTCATAAAGGTAGATATATAGACCAATAGAACCACCTGATGATTCAGAAACAAACCTCACATCTATGGTGAAGTGCTTTTGGCAAGGCTCTCAAATCCATCCAACTGTTTCAGAATTGTCTATTCATCAGATACTGCTGGTAAAATTGAATATCCATATACAAAAGAAAGAAAGAGGAACACTATCTAATACCTTATACAAAAAAAAAAAATTACTCAATATGGATCAAAGACCTAAATATAAAAGCAAGAACCATAAAACTCCAGAAAGAATATGTAGGGAAACACCTTCAGGTCTTGGTGGTAGGTTATGGTTTCTTAAACCTTACACCCAAAGCAAAGCAATGAAAGAAAAAAATGTATAAATGGTACCTCCTCAAACTTAAACAGTTTTATGTTTCAAAGAACTTTGTCAAGATGGTGAAGAGACAACCTATTCAAAGGAGGAAATGTTCAGAAACCTCATATTTGATAAGGGTTTAATATCCATGCTATGTAAAGAGAACATGAACAATAAAAGATCAAGTAATCCACTTTTAAAAATGTGTAAAAGACTTAAATAGACATTTCTCTAAAGAGGAAATAAAAATGGTGAAAAACGCATAAAAAATGTTCAATAAGACAAATACTAATTGTTGCAGATACCGAGAGAGGTTCAATTATTGCCTATGGAAGGCCAGGACTCAGTAATAATTTTGGGAAGGAAAAAAATAAATTTATTTAAGACCAGCCAGGCTCAGGAACTTCTCTGTCCAAAAACCCAAGCCCCGAATAGAATGTGTTCTTTATATACAGAGGATATAAGAGTGGGGAGTCAAATGGTGTTTATATGCAAAACCATTTTAGTTAGTTCCTTAAGTGTTTTTTTATCTGAGCATTAGATGTGTTATTTCCTTCAGGTAACCTTGAATTAACACATATTCCCCACATTCCTGGTAAGCTTTTAACATGAACTCCATACATTGCAAGTAAACTTTTAACATGAAACCCACACAATCCAGGTAAGCTTTTAACATGAAGCCCAGAGATTCCATGTAAGCTTTTAATGCATTTGGTTTGCATCCTCCCTGAATATATAAAGTTTATAGAGCCTATATTGCTTAATTGTTTTTCTGGGACTGGAGTGGATGGCATGATTATAAAGGGTAGGGCTGCAGCTTCCACCATCTGATACACACAGCTCAGGTTGTCTGTGAAGAGATGCACAGCTCCAACTCATAGCCTACATCATAATGACTCCTATGATACGAGTTAAGCAAGTTGAGTCTTCTCAGAGACATGGAGTCTGCAGCATAGGCTTACAGGAAGTAGAAACTTACAGGTTGTGAGCAAATGTCCCATGGGCGAAATCTATGATAAGAAGAAAGTGAGTAGAGGTGCAGTGAAGGGATATGACAGGAGCATAGGGAAACTATTGGGTTGGGCGGTGCAAGCTTGATGGGGACTACTGTGGGAAGGATTGGTCAGATTGTTGGGGTAGGGAGCAGGTGAACACAGGATTGGCAGGTACATGGTTGAAACTATAGTGTTGAGAAATCTCTTTTGACAATATAATAAGGCAGGGTTACTGCTGAACAGTGTTGGGGCGGGGGCACTCAGCACAGGGTGCACCTGGGCAGGATTTCAGGGTATGTGTGCATGCTCATCTTGTTATAGTTTGTTAAATCAGTGGATGGAAAACCATCCAATGAGCAGGAAGGTGTTGTATGACCATTCTGGGGAGGTTGGATGTTTGCAAACATAGGGGATGGTGTGCCTTGAGAGCATGAGTGATTGCCAAAAGGGGAGGAGAGACTAGTGTGTCAAGCCCTCAACATTGTTGTAAGTATCTGTGAATCTTTTCTTTCAAGAAGAAATGATGTAATTAGAAATAGACATTGAATAACAGGATCAACTCAGACCAAGCAGATTATCTCAGCCTACATGTAATATCAGGTGTCAAAAACTGCTTTATGACTTTAGATAAAAGGGGGAAATGGAAAGGACAAATGAGTTTATATGACTATGAGTCTCCAAAAAAGAGTCAGGAGGTCATCAGAGGGGTAATGCTTATGCATGCCTCAGCAGGGTCCCAGGGACAGCCCAAGTAGATAGAAGCCCAGGTACTGGTTCTCCTGAGGGCTACAAAGACCCACAGGTTCTACGGTCATGGCAGATGACTCTGGATTTCAGTGCCATGCCAGTTCCTTACTTTGGAGTTTGTGTTCTTGAGTGTGGTGGAGTTGGACTCAGATATGACCTTTCTACACATGCCTCTTCTGTTACTTTAACTGCATCTGTGGCTGGTCTTGGGGTTGGTGTATACTCAGAATATCTGAATCTCTGGACTGTCCATGTGACAGCCAGACACTGAGCCTCAGTGGTCTTGCAACTCCTACTATTTGGTTTACTGGTCTTACCCTGACCAGCTAACAGGGTGGTGAAGAAAGTTAATCACCACAACAGGGAACCAAGAGTGCCTACAAATGCAAGCAGGAGAATTTCATTCATCATCCATGTGTTATCTAAGTCCCCTCTTGATATAGAGGGGGAGTGGACATAAGCACCCCAGGGTCCACAGGCTGGATGAATAGAGTATGTATTAAAGTGGACTTACTGATATTCTACTATGAACTATTATGATTAATAACGGAAGAAATTATAGTATGGATGTGGAGAAAGTGGCCATGGTAGCTGTTGAAGGTAGGGAAAGGGAAGAAGAGATATGATGTGGGGGCATTTTCAGGACTTAGTAGTCCTGGGTGAAACTGCAGTGACAGATGCTGGACATTGTATGTCCTGCCATGGCCCACTGAGTGGACTGGGGGACAGTGTAACCTACAATGTAAACCATTATCTATGTGGTGCAGCAGTGCTCCAAAATGTATTCACCAAATGCAATGAATGTGCCATGGTGATGAAAGAGGTTGTTAATGTGGGAGGAGTATGATGAGGGAGGTGGGGAGTATATGGGGACCTCCTATTTTTGAATAATATTTTTAAAAAGTAAAGAATGAAAAAAAAATGGTGCTTGGTTGTCACTATGGGCCCCAAGAGGAGGGGGAGATAGGAATAGAATAGATCAGAGTGGGTAATTAATGGGCAATGGAAGTATTCTACATATTCATGCAAATGATGGATACAGGCATGCTAAATTTCAAAATTTTATAAAAGTGTACAGTCTAAAGTGTCAATCATAATGTAAACTACTGACCATAGTTAGTAGCTATGTTTTAATATTTGTACATCCATTGTAACAAATGTAGCATCCAAATGTAAAAAGATAATAGTGAGGGGGGAAAGTGTGAAGAAGATTCCCTATTCTGTATGTGACTATACTGTGACCTAAACATTCTTTGAGGACATAATAAAAAAAGAAAAGTGGTAAGACACTGTGGAAGAAATGGAAGAAATTGCCACTGTACATACAGGACAACACCTATTACAGTCATGAAGGCCAAAACATCAAAAAAATTATATTTCATTTTTAATACCCCAATTTTTTTTAACTTTTTTAGTTTTTCTAAATTATTTTGTATTTTATTTCTTATATTTAAAGCTATAATTAATATCATTATCTATTAATTGAGTTTGGCAATATATTAGGTTTCCTTTTTTGAAGAAGTTTTGTATCACAGAGGGGTTCAACTATGGCTGGGGAGGAAGAATAATGTGGAGTGTCATTCAAGTAGCATGCATCAGAAGGAATTCACCTGGCCATGTATATCGGGTATACAGAAATATTCAGATGTTCATAGGTATTGCCACAGTGGGTAGAGATTCACATGATAACTGATAGAGTGCCTGATTCCTATCCTAAAGACCTCAATGGAAAAGAAGCACCCCCCCCCCCAAGTATAGGGGCAATGACCAGTGAAGAAGGGTAGTCCAGTGATGGGCTTTAATATTGATGACTATGCTTATGACACTTTTGTGCTTGTAATTTCAACTTGGCCAAGTACTGCAGGGTTCCTAAGAGTTACCTCCTAAGAGCCTCCATGTTGCTCAAATGTGACCACTCTCTAAGCCAAAATCAGTATATAAATGCATTACATTCCCTCCAGCATGGGATATGAATCTCAGGGATGAGCCTACCTAATGATGAAGGATTACTACCAAGCACCAACTGGTGATGCAACTAGAATAAGACCTTGAATAAAATGGGGAAATTGTAAAGACAAATGAGTTTATATGGCTAAAAGGCTTCATAATTAGTCAGGAGGACATAAGAGGATCATGTGGATGTACATCTCAGCATGATCCTATAAACCTATTTTCTTCACATCCTCACCATCACTTGTAGTTTCCTGTTAATTTTTCAAATTGTGGCCATTATAAAAGGTGTGACATGAAATCATAGTGAAGCTTTGATTTGCATTTCACTGATAGCTAGTGAGGCTGATCATTTTTTCATGTTTTTCTGCTTTTTATTCCTTTTTTGTAAAAATATCTAATCCAAGTCTTTTGCCCATTTTCAATTGAATCATTTGTCTTTTATTGTTGAGTTGTAGGGCATCTTTACAAATCATGGATATTAAATCCTTATTAGATATTGGACTTCCAAATATTTTCTCCATTTTGTAAGTTGCCTTTTCACCCTCTTGGCAAAGTCCTTGAAATGCAGGTATATTTAGTTTGAAGAAGTCCCATTTTTCTAATTTTTCTTTCATTGATTGGACATTGGGTTTAAGTTTCAAGAGATCTAGACTTGCCACAAGATCTTCAAGCTGTTCCTGACATCATCTTCTAGTAATTTTATAATCCAGGCTTTTATGTTCAGGACTTTGATTCATTTTGATATGATTCTTTTATAGGGAGTATTTGAGTCTTTTTGCTGTTATTATAAATGGAATTTTCTCCCGATTTCCACCTAGATTTTTCGGTACTATGTACAAAAACATTACTGATTTTTGTATGTTGACATTGCATCCTGCCACTTTGTTAAACTAATTTATTAGTTCCAGTAGTTTTGTCATAGATACATTCAAATTATCTAAATACAGGATCATGGAATCCACAAATAGTGAAAAATTTACTTCCTCTTTTCCTATTTGGATCTCTTTATTTTTTTTTCTTGTCCAATTACTCTAGTTAGAAATTGTAGTACAATATCATGACAGTGGGCATCCTTGTTCTGTTCCTGAATATTAAAGGGAAATTTTTCAACCATTCCCCATTGAGTATGATGTTGACTGTGGGTTTTTCATATATACCTTTGTCTTATTGAGGAATTTTTCCTATATACCTATCTTTTGAAGAGTTTTTGTAAAAGAAAAGAATGCTGGAATTTGTTTAATTCATTTTTGCACCAATTGAGATGATCATGTGGCTTTTATCCTTCAATTTGTTAAAGTGCGTGACATTTATTGGTCTTCTTATGTTGAATCAGCCTTGTATACCAGGAATAAATTCCTAATGGTCATGATACATAAGTATTTTGATATGCTGTTGGGTTCAATTTACAATTTTGTTGAAAATTTCTGCATTTATGTTCATTAGAGATTGGGCTGTTATTTTCTTTTCTTGTCTTATCTCTATCTGGCCCTGATATTAGGGTGATGGTGGATTCATAAAATGTGTTCAGTAATTTTCCCTCCACTTCATTTTATTAGAAGAGTTTGAACAAGATTAGTGTTAATTCTTTTCAGAATGCTTTGAAGAATTCATCTTTGAAGCCTTCTGGTTTAGAGTTTATTCTCAAGGAGGTTGTGATGATGGATTCAATCTCTTTAAAAGTGATTGGTTTAAGTTTGTGTATTTCTTTTACCCTCAGTGTAGGTTGTGCATTTCTAGGAATCTGTCCATTTCATCTAGGTTTTCTAGGTTGTTGGAATACAGTTCCCCATAATAATCTCATATGACCTTTTTCAATTCTGTGGAATCAGACATAACTTCTGCCCTTTCATTTATGTTTGTATTTATTTGTGTCTCTCTCTTTTTGGCTTTGTTCATCTTTCTAGAGGTTTGTCAATTTTATTGATCTTCTCAAAGATCCAGCTTTTGATTTTGTTGATTTTCTGTATTGTTTTATTTTTAATTTTTTTTCATTCTCATTTGCATTTATTTCTGTTCTAATCATTATCATTTATTTCCTTCTGCTTGCTTTAGGGTTGGTTTGTTGTTCTTTTTCTATTTCCCCTAGTTGTTCAGTTAAATATTTGAGTTTAGTTCTTTTTTCCTTTTTTAATATAGATGATTAGGGCTACAAATTTCCCTCTCAAGACTTCCTTGCCTGTATCCCAGAAGTTTTGATAAGATGTGTCTTGTTTTTATTCATCTCAATATACTTTTTAAATTCACTTGCAATTCTTTCTTTAAACCACTGATTATTTAGGAGTATGTTGTCTAGCCTCCACACATTTGTAAATTCACTTTTTTTCCTGTCTATTATTAATTTCCAGTTGCAAAACATTATGAATTGAAAAAGTCCTTTGTATAATATATATATATATATATATATATATATATATATATATATATATATATATATATATATATATAGAGAGAGAGAGAGAGAGAGAGAGAGAGAGAGAGAGAGAACTGCATTGTGCCCTAACATGTGGTCTATCTTGAAGAAATATAAAACCCACTGAATTTAGAAGCAGTGTTCTGTATATGTCTGTTAGGTCTAACTCATTTAGCATATTGCTCAAGTTCTCTGTTTCTTTGTTGATCTTCTATCTACTTTTTTCTTTTATTTTTAAAAAAATTTTAATGTTACATTAAAAATATGAGGTCCCCATATAGTCTCTACCCACTTCACCAAACTCCCTCCACATCAAAAACCTCTTTCATCATCGTGGCACATTCATTGCATGTGGTGAATATATTTTGGAGCACTGCTGTACCACATGAATAGTGGTTTACATTGTAGTTTACACTTTCACCCAGCCCACCAAGTGGGCCTTGGCAGGACATACAATGTCCTGCAACTTTCCCTGCAGTACCACCCAGGACTGCTCCAAGTCTGGAAAATTCTATCTACTTTTTGTAACTAATGATATGAGTTGGGAGTTGTGGTCTCCTAAGGTTATTGCAGAGGTGGTATTTCTCACTTCATTTTTTTTTCTTTCTGTTTTTCTCTCCCCAACCCATTCAGTTTTGCCAGAATTTTGCTGCACTAAGGTTATGAGCAAAGATATTTATGATTGTTTAAACTCTCTGGTGGATTTCACTTTTATTAATATATAATGGTCTTCTGTATTTCTTATAATTTTTTTGCATTTAAAGTCTGTTTTGTCTGATATTAATATAGCTATGCTATTTTTTTTGTTACTATTTGCGTGCAGTACCTTTTCCAAACTTTTATTTACAACCAATTTCTATTCCTGAGTCTAAGGTGAGTTACTCGTAAGCAGCATATGTACAGCTCATGGTTGTTTTATTTATTTTATTTTTATCCATTTTGTAATGCTGTATCTTTTGATTAGGGAGTTTAATCTATTCACATTCAATGATATTACTGTAAATGTTTCATTTACTTCCACCATTTTATTCTTTGAATTTCATATGTCTTATCATGTTTTTGTCTGTCTTTTTACTCTTTTGGTTTACTTTTCTGCTATTCTTTCTTCTATACTCTCCTCCAGGGCTCTCTCTCCTGTCTTTTTCTTACAGAATCTAAAATATCCTTCAGTATTTCCTGCAAGGGTGCACTCTTTTTAAAGAAGTCTCCTAGTTTTTGTTTGTTTGTGAGTGTTTTAGACTCACCCTCAAATTTGAAGGATAATTTTGTTGGATACAGAATTCTTGGCTAGCAGCTTTTCTCTTACAGTATCCTAATTGTGTCATAACACACTTTTCACTTCCATAGTTTCTGATGAAAATCTTCACTAAGTCTTACTGGGTGTCTTTAGTATGTGATGGTTTGTTTCTCCCTTGCTGCTCTGAGTATTTTCTCATTATCTCTGACATTTGACATTCTGAGTAGTATGAGTCATGGAGTAGGTCTATTCGAATTTATTCTGATTGGTGTACGCTGTGCTTTTTGGAAATGTTATTTCATTTCTCTCATGAGAGTTGGGAAATGTTCTGCTATTATTTCCTCAAATACTCTTTGTGTCCCTTTTCCCTTCTCTTCTCCTTTGGGAAATCCCATGACACACATGTAATTGCATTTCATATTGTCATCCAGGTCTTTGAGCACCTGCTGATTTTTTTTCCATTCTTTTTTCTCTCTGTTCTTTTATTTTTCAAATTTAGCTGTTCTGTCTATGGTATCAGTTATTCTTTCTTCTGTCATTTCCAGTCTGCTGTTGAATGTACTATAGGGTTTGGGACATCATCTAATTTTTCTTCATTCCTATTAGCTCTGTTACTTTTCTGTTCAGGATTTCAAATTCTTATTTGCTTTCACTTAATATCTTCTTGATGTCACTTATCTCTTTAGCCATATCATCTTTCAACTCATTAATTAGATTTTGGAAATTTGTGTGCCTCTCATCAATCAGTTCTCTCAAATACTATGTCTTCTCAGGAGCATCGATATATTTCTTTTCTTGGTCCATATCTTCCATTTTCTTACTATGCCTTATAATTTTTAATGATATTAAGGCATCTGATTAGGATGAAGTTTACAGATGCTCACTTTCTTTCTCTTTTGTAGGGATTTGGCCGCCAGAGGCTGTGTTATCACTGGTCTTGCATTTTTGCCCTGATGGTTGCTCAAAACTGGGCCCTGGACCTAGTAATTGGTTGCAGACCAGATTCAGGGACCTTGGGGAGGAAAGGTATAAAGGCCAGAAAAAAAACTTTCTTATTTTTAATTTTCTCATGAGAAATTCCTTGGTCTGCCAGCAGATAGTGGTCTTTGAGCGCCCTCTCATTCAGTGCTTGGTCTGAATGTGTTTGTTACAACACAGACAAGATCAGTGTGATAGAGCTTCCACAACCTAGGTAAGCTTTTAGCATGGACTTTATACATTCTAGATAAGCTTTTAGCACATTTGGTTTGCATTTCCCTTGAGTATTTAAAGTTTATAGAGTTTGCATTGATAAACTGTTTCCTGGGACTCGAGTCATTGCCATGGTTACCAGGGCAGGGCTGCAGCCTCTCACCATTCCACACCCACAATTCAGGACAGACTGTTTAGGTTAAGGTTATCTCTGAAGAGACAAAGAGCCTCCCACCCATAGCCCACATCATTTCTCCCCTTATGCCAAAGTTTAACTTGCTAAGCTTTGGCATAATTATTGTTGGAGCTATGAGGTGGATGGCTGTTTGTTGTTTTGATTGATACTTTACTTTTCAATCTATCGTTTAGCATCCAGGACTTTGTTTTTAGAAGTTTAGAAGTTTTCACTCTGAACAGCAGAATCCTGGGCGGGGGCCTGCAGTCATCCTGGGGCCACCGGCTCTCACATGGATTTTCAGTCAGGCTCCAGATCCATCTATTAATTTTGTTTTACCCTTAAAGAGTTTCACCTTTAATCTTAAAGAGGTGCTGAAGGGAGATGATCTCTTTTCTGTAACTGCTTCCTGCTGACCATGGGCTGTAGTCATTGCCTAAAAGGTGTAAAACTCTATTTTATTTTAATTGGAGGAAGATGGATCTGGCCTTCTGTACGAAGTTGGTTGAAGTTTTCATATGGTTAATAAGATGTTCATTCTGAAAGAAACAAAGTTAATTAAAAATTTGGAATACCTGTTTTTAAAAGAGGACATTGGATTACAGAGGTAAGCAAGGTTAGAGAGAAATTGCAATAGATACTTAGCTTTGTTTGAAGACACATTTCAAGCTGTTTAATTATTGGCACTCATGTGCTCAGTCTGATGCTTCTGGTGAACTGGCACCCTTTGGGCAATTGGTTTCATTCAGGATTAGTACACCAAGTTGGAAATTTTCTTAGTTTTTCACTGTGGGAGTGATCAGAACTACAGAATAAAGATTTTTCACATTTTGATTTTAATTGTACAATTTCTGGTAATTTTGACTTATTCAATAGGTGACTCATTATTAGCAAGCAAGCCTCATTTTAGCTACTCAGTAGAGTACAGTAGAATAGTAAGTTGACTGAGCCTGGCTGTGATTGCCATTTTATTCTATAGACATGTTTATTAACTGTTTAGAAGATGAATTTACTAGGAATTTAACATGCCTAATATACTTTTGCACTTGCTCCAAAATAGAAAAGATAATGTTATAATTATTAGGCATATATTTAGTACAGGATAAAAGTACAGCACTTAATATTAACTAATGTATTACTGCAAAGGATTCAGAATTGCAATTATTAGTTTTAAGTTTCAGGTTTGTAATACTTTACATGTTATCTCTCCATGGGAGCAGGCCATAATGCCAATTGTGTTTAAGTTTTACTTACAGTATCCTGGTATCATGGCTCCAGTTGGCATGTTCTTCACACAGTGAGCAAGTCACAGCATTGTTGATCCTAGAGAGAGTTTCCAGTATTCTACCAGCCTGGTGCATAGTGCTCTCTGGCACTATGGAACTGTGCGAGTCTGGAGGCAATATCCATTGTACACTTGGCTGTACCAAGTCATCATTGGCTGCTGCAGGAGCTTGAAACTGCAACATAGTTTCCTTCAACTTCAGGAGCAGAACTAGAGATTGATATAGCAAATATTTCTAATTGAGGGGTCAGTGACCAGCCTAGCCAATAACTCACATGGAGAGGCAACCCGTAATGTATTCAAGGCCTGGTTTGAATACACAAAAGAGTTTGACAATGTTAAAGTTTATTCCTTGTTTTTATATATATTTTAAACAATTTAATGCAACACATCATATATAAAATGAATGTTTACTTATACAATTTTACCATGAAGATAATAGTAGGTATTTTACTTTAGTAATAGAGGGAAAAACTTTTTCATTGTTAAAATGAAAACAGAAGATTCCCAATAGAATCAAGATAACTTTTTATTACCATTTTCTTAAATATGCACCTTACGGTTGCCTTCAGACAGGTTTTATTACCACGAATTTATTCTTTGCCACCAATACCAAGTTTTTAGTTAACAATGGCTTCTAGAATTACAACTATTTAAACGTTTTCAGTTTGGAAGATGTTTTACAAACTCTTTATAATTGACTACAACCACATTGACTAGTTACTTTACATTTAAATAAACTTATTAAATTATAATTACTAACCAAAGAAATTTATTTAAGAGAGCATATCTACAATCTTTCTTCTTTAACTTAATTTCATTAACATGAACTTATAATTTGTATTACTCTAAAGATTTTGTACATATAATGTTAATTTTTTAATGGGTATTTTATAAACTAAAGGAGATTATACCCAAACTAAATAAAATTGAAACCATTATAGTTTATACAAAGATTGTTCTCTTTTTTTTTTTTACAGGAAGCGAAAACTTCTTTCCTTTGTTTAAGTTATAAAAATGAATAATTTTTAAAAGCATACTGACTACCAGTTTTCAAAACACATTACACAATTACCTAATTTATTTAATCATAATCCAGGAAAGATATCTCCATAGTTTTTATGGACTTTTGTTACTTACTGAAATTTGTTAACAGAGCCACTAATTACCCTTATTTTATAGCTGTCAAAATGTTTAAACTGGGAAATTACAGGGCAAACTGATTCTTAATTCCCCAGCCTAGTAGATAAGTTTAATCTGCCACACCTAGTTCTGCCCTCAAAGCACTTGTAAAGAGGAGGCCCTTTCCCAATAGTTCCTATCATCAGATTTGTATGATTTTTTCATCCTGCTTAGTCTAATTTGGGCTCCAAGAATATTTATTCACATATATAACTGCATATTTAATTTTTAACAATTTGAATATAGCTCTTTTAGGAATTTTCACTTGTTAATTTGACATTATCATCCTGATGTATGAAAACATACACTGAGCAAATAGGCAGACACAAATAGTTAGACAAAGAAACACAAGTCATTGATGTTACTTATAATTTGCATTATTTTATACACTGTTTAGCTTAATTTGTGTTCCAGAAATATTTATTACTTATATAACTGCATATTTAATCTCAACAATTTGAACAAATAGGCAGATATGAATAGTTTTACCAAAAACATAACTTTAGTTACTTAAATTTCCATTTTTTTACAAAATAAGTTTGACTGCAAAACATTTCAAAGACTCTTGAAACTTTTCTTAATTTGCACTATGACTAAGCAGTTTTGCACAAGAATTTTGTTTCTTAATTAATGGCTTGTAACCAAATTGTTCTCAATGCTTTAGCACCATTTTCTTTTGTTTCAGAACCATATATTTTACTTGAATTTAGCAGAATTTTAATAAGCAACAAGATTAATTCTATGTATGTTTACTGAGGCTATTGGAAGCCTCAGGGAGACAAACTGGTTTCTCTCATGAATTGCCACTCTTAGGAACACTGACAGTTAAGGCAGGAGACTCCCCTCCCCCCCCCTTTCCCCCCCCCCCCAGTCCTTGGAGATAATAAAACTCCAGTGGTTGTTTAAACCCAAGGGCTAAGAATTCCACCAGGCAGTAATTTAGTTTACACTTGGATTCATGAGAGAAAGCAGGGTTACTAATACCAGTAGGACAGGAGCTGTTATGAAATAACCATAGGCAAAGGCAAGGGGTGAGGCTAGGCTTGAAGTAACCATAAATGAAGGTAAGGTTAGTTTAGAATTTACACTTACAATAATAGTTTCAGGCTAAATTCACCCAGTTATAATTTCAGTTATTATCTTTCCACTGTTTTATAATATAAATGCATGTATAAATGATCTTAACTCAGTTACAGTTTTTATTAATTTTTTTAACCTTAAGGTGAATTGGAAACCTTTATTAATTAAGCTACAAGAATTTTATTAGTAACAATTCTGTGAAGTCCTACCTTTTCTTAGTAATAGACCAAATTCTCATCTGTAAGTTATGCATTTAATTCACCAGCAAGAGAGTATTGGCATTTCAAGATTCATTTTAAACTATGTTTTTATCTTTTTACCATGAATTCTTAGGTGCCAGTAACCGACAAAAGCTAAACATCGATTTCAAAGTGGCATTTAATTTTTCTTTTCTTTTCACTCTACCGTCTCACAACCCTGAAGTTCCTAGCCAGACCATTGAAAAGGCTATCAAGTGAATAGAGGTCTATTGTTTCAAGTGATAATCTCCTTTCTTCAGACAACTTTACAGTTCTAAAACATTTCAAAGTATTTCTTCAGTCTTACAGAGAGAGATATTCTGAAAAGTAAAGAACCTGGGAAGAATGCAAATGTATTTCCATCTTTGACACCCTAAGGAGGGCACTTTACTGCATTTATTTTGATTCTGCTTTTCATCCCCTTCACCTGTCCCCTTCCAGGCAGTTGGGTGCACAACAATCAAATAGGGATGCAGCTTATGAATAGAAGGTGTGGACTCACTGGAAAGGGGCAAGTTGCTCCCCCCTTTCCGGCTCTCTGCCAAAATGGGCAGACAGAACCTACTCAAATTTGGCACCCCTCCCGGGGACCCAGCCACCCTAAAAGGGCAGCCCCAACAAGCTCAGGTGTATGGCATGGACACAGATGGCCACTAAGCCCCAGCAAAGGAGTGGACCAGAGACGAGGCAGCAGAACATGCACAAACATCCAGACTCCACAGTTTTGTCCCATAGTCAATTCACCCGCTTGCCAATGGCAAGGGAGGGTTCCAGCTCAACTAAATTCCACCACTTTACATAACCACACAACTCCAACACCAGCATTGAGCTGACACAGACAGAAGCACAAAGATCACTAATCTGAGGCACAAATACACTATATATATATATATTTTTCAGCATGGCTGCCCCCACAGCCATCACAAACCTTAGAGAGAACACTTAACATTAACATCTGGTATAAAGACAATTCATTCACAATTCAGCACCATAACAAAAGATTCCACCTAGAATTTTTTCACTGTTTAATTTTACACCCTGAACAAGCTTCACTAGAAAAGCCAATCCATTTTCCTGTAACCAAGTTTTAAAAAATCCAGACCAATTTCGAGGACGTTAGGACTTGAACCTATAAACATACCTTCCTATTATAATCAAGCTTCCACTCCTTTGGTGGATATAAGACCAGTACCAGATTCTAATATGCAGTTAGACAAACCCAAAACACCAAGCTTTTTCCCAGTTTTTTCCTTTTTCCAAACCTAGAAGAGAATGGCTTCCCCTCAATTTTCTGGGGCTACTAGGATCCTCTCAGGAGGTGATCAGCCTACCTCCCTAGCAATTAAAGCTAGGGTTCTCTAGACTGTGCTCACCTGGGGAGTCTTACCTTCTTCCATGTTCAGAATTCTTTTTCTTTCCCAGAATCTTTCTCTTCAGACCGTCCATTGCCCTCAATTTTTGTTGGGAAGATTCTGGTACAGCCCACATCTTTTCTGGATTAAATATAATCCAGGGGTGCCCAGATTTGGAGTTCACCTGAGTCCTCTCAGCTTTCTTGAGGATTTGGAAGGGGCAGCAAAATGCTACCGTCTCTGGCCTTCATTTGCAGTCCTGGGAGAGCCCCCAAAAATGTTGTAGAATTTGAGAGCGGTTCAATTATTTATGTATAGAAAAGCCAGGAATCAGGAATGATTTTGAGAAGGAAAATTGGTTTATTGATGGCCGGCTGGACTCGGGAGCTTTCTGTTTCAATCCTGAGCCCTGAACGAGATTTTTGAGTCCTTTTTATACAGAGAGGAAAGGCCAAATGGTCCTTTTGTTTCCATTCTCAATAGGTTTGAATTAGCATATATCTTCCACATCCTAGGTAAGCTTTTAGCATGGACTTCATACATTCTAGATAAGCTTTTAGCACATTTGGTTGCATTTTCCCTGAGTATTTAAAGTTTATAGAGTTTGCATTGATAAACTGTTTTCTGGGACTGGAGTCGTTGCCATGGTTACCAAGGGCAGGGCTCCAGCCTCTTACTATTCCAGACCCACAAGTCAGCACAGACAGTTTAGGTTAAGGTTATCTATGAAGAGACAAAGAACCTCCCACCCATAGCCCACATCACTTCCACATCACCTATACCACCCTGAGTAGGGAAAACACAACTGAGTCCAACTCTGTCATGCTGGGAGTATAAACACCAAAGTAGGGCCCATTCTTTGCCCCTCTTTTAGACTTACCAGTTTCAAAGAAAAGAAAAGGGAAGTAGAATGCATACATATATGCACACATGCACAAACACACACATGCTGTATAGCAGAATACGTAATACCTTTTGTCACTCCTGAAGTCTCCTGGTTTCCCATGAACTAATGATTTCTTTGACCTTAATTGTTGCCATTATTGTTATTTCTTCTATGTCAAGATAAGAAAATTCAAAAGCAGCATCATAGCAACATACATGTACCTGAACACATGTGTAACCACAGGGCACGTTAGTAATCATAACTGTCAATTTAAGAGACTGAACTCTTGACTTTCACAAAAGATATACTTCATGTGACTCAGAAGCCTGTTTCTGATCACTGAATTTGCTGAAGTTAAAATACAAATAGCTGGAGAAGATTAAGTACTTGGTTTTGTTAACATAGTTATCAGTTAAAGTCATAAAATATTTTCCATCATTATACATTCAGGTAACCGAGAAAAAGAGAGTATGGAAATTAACTTTAAAGTTAAAAAGTGTTCCTTCCCTTCCTCCAACTCTCCCATACTCTACAAAATGTTTTCCTTGGGTAGAGGCCTTAAAAAGCCCACTACATATTAGTGTGTCATGCATAATAGTCTTCAATTAAGAAAAACAATAACATTTTGTTATAGTTGTAATTGCATTACAAAAATGTTCCCATGCACCCAGGGTCAGCCTTTGAAGAAGGCTCCATGGTGGTGTCCACTGCTTCAAAATCAGCTTCTCACCTTAGCAGCATGTCCTAAGGGTGAGATGCTGGATCTGTTGAATGGGGTTCCAAAGGAGGGGAGGGTCCTCGAGTGGCATAGTGACAGACACAGATTCTTGCATGCCCTGCAGCTGCCACGTGAGCACTTCATCCTCATGGGGAGCCCAGAGCACAGAGGGTGCCAATCCAGGCCTGATGTTGTAACCGCATGATGGACTGCTGGGCTGTGATGTGGCCCAGCCCAATGCTATGGTCAAACTCATGGATGGCCACCACGAAGAGGTGCATCTAGAAAGATACTAAAACTACGATGAAAAATGAAATAAATATTGGGATTATATTGTATTCTCATGGAAGCATCTGAGGTTGTTGATGTAAAATAGTCATCATTGAACTCTTTGCAAAACCATTCTTCATCTAATGGAGACAAAGAAAAAGTCACTTTACATTTCCTGCTTTCACACACACAAAAAAAACCATGGGATTAAACATAAGCAAAATTAATTTGAAAGAACTCCCATTTGATCTTAATGAAAGCTCATGTGTCATAGATCTTTAAACCTTCAGCAGATACATGTGGTATATTGGTATTAGGCATAGAACTATAAAAATAAAAGTTTCCCGTAAAAACAGATGTTAGAATTCTGTCACTGGTGTGTGTCTGGATTCAATGTGATCAGCCATCATGTCATAGAGTAAATGAGAAAATGTCAATAAAATTTTAGTGCAATTATACATTTGTTATTTTCTACTTAATGTCTAACAGAAATTCAGTAGTCAATTTTCCCTTTACCATTCACTTTTATTTTGTTTTAATGGCTACCCCAAAAGTTGCTTATGAAATAAAACACCATTGTGAAAGTATAAAATAGTCATGATTTATAGCATATAGTAAATAACAGAACCACTTAAGCAAGAGAATTTATGGTGTCTTCTATTGCTTCCATGGCATAACTTTTGAATCTCTTTTCCCATAAATATTTTACATTTGATTAACCTATAATTTCCAGTGTTTTCCACTATTCATTCCAAGTTCAAACTTATATCTTTGTGCATCAAGATGGACACAACACAGACTAAGGCTAGTGTACCCAATAGAATGGAAGGACAGATGGATCAAATACTTTACCCATCATCTTCTGGACTAGGTGGAGTTAGCTTTACCAAGAGGAAAAGGAAAAGGGCCACGAAAGCAAGAATGTTTATTGCAGGTCTCTCTCAGATTTAATCACAAGGTAGAGATAGAGCTCTGTTCTCCACAGAGATCTCATTAACTAAGTTCATAGCAGGAACTAGATGCAAAAAAGTAAATAAATAAATAAACAAATGCCACCAAAACCACCATGAGTTTTTAAAATTTTAGCTATTAATGACCCTTTTGGATATAATAAAAAATCTGGAACAAATGCTAAACTGGAAAGTACACGACAATAATTTATATACAGTCAGACTTTTTCAGATATACTTGAAGAGAGAAAGTTGACAAATACACAAAACAACTCAACCTCTGAAAGTTTACCAAGGTCACATAATCAACTAAGTATCCCAGATAATCTGTGTAACAGAATCATGGGAAAACAGGTTAAAAATATGAGTCTTGAGTCACACTTGGACAAACCGGTCAGAATTCCCAGAATTGGAGTTGGGAATCTGTTCTGAAGAAAGTCACCAGATTTATAGCCTGTGTGTGTATGAGTCTGGGCATTTAGAAGTGCACACTACATCTCACAAGATGTCCCAATGACATGAAGACAAAAATAAATTGTTTTGAGCATGAATTCAAAAAGATAAGATATGAAAATATAACATGATAATTATTATATTTATATTAATAGTAAAAGTAATGAAAACTGGGTAAGGCTTGAAAATATGACTATGAAATTTTGAAATTACAGATCTATCTCTGAGTTTGTTGTGATCTTGGTAAAAAGCAAGATGGTGCAGAGTATTCAAAAGAAGAGCATGAATAAAATAAGGTACATAAGATACTAAAGCATTCCGAGGTGTGAAGATATATTTTTAATATAATAAAGACTCAGGACATAATAGACTAAGAAGAAACAGTCACTTGTGAAGCTTGGAAATGAAGTTAGTGCCCAAATGTGGTCTAGGTGCCTGGCAATGCTCAAACATTTACATGTATAGACACACTGAGACTCACAACAATACTACAAAACCCATACAATTATATTGTTGTATCACAGAGTGGTAAAGTAGCTTCAATTCCCAGGGCTAGGAAGTATCAGAACTGTAAAAAATAAAAGTCATACTTTAGGTATCAAGATCATGGAGAAATATGAACTCATTTATAGATAGTTATATTTATAGAATGAGAGAATGGTTTTTAGAAGGAGTATGAAAGAGAGGGTTGACTGCCCATCTCTAGTTTATTGCTTTCTTTTTCTAACAACTCAATCTTATGGATACATATCAATAAAGCATAAATCCATCCAAAGTGTACAATCAATGATATTTGATATAAATGACATTTAATCTGAATTTTTGCATATCGATCTTGTATCCTAATACTCAACTGAAATCACTTATTAGCTCTAGTAAGGAAGAAATACTCATGGCCATTACAGTCCTCTTTTCTGTAACTGGTCTCATGGTTGAAGTTCATATATATCATTATCTTCTTCCACTACCCATTCCATGTTCCCTTCACCCTCAGTGAGCACCACAGCTGGCCATAGTTCTTTGCCCAATGGGATGACTCAAGCCTACAATCCTGAAGATTCTGGGCCATTGATAGTCCAGGCTGGATTGAGTTGCTACAGCATGGTAATGTTAAGTAATGCCTTAGGTGATCTCCTATATTCCAAGCAAACACTTCCTTACCTCCATTGCAGAGGAGCATTCTTATTTCCTCTTAATAGTAAGGATCAAGCACATCAGCCAGTACAGTAATTCCCTTCTTTCCTCTTTGATTCAGAGATCAAAGTAGGCAGGTGGCAGTCTTAATTTCCAGTACAATTTAATCATTGTGCTTCCTCATGGAAGCACACCTCCTTTTGGTACTAAGACCTGGAGACCAGCCAATCTTAAGATTTCAGTGATAGGAAGCAAAAACTATCCCAGTGGATCACCAGGAGTCATAATGAGTGTGAGTGGTGCCACTCCTATTACCACGCTTTGATTCCTGGACCAGTGATCCTTCCTATGGGAACACTAGCACCATACAGTGAATGCTGATTTAAAGCATACAAAAATTCCTGGACAAAATTGCCCCTGCCCTGCCAGGTATTGTCATCTAGTTGACAAAGTAATTGAGTCCTCAAAAGATCATTCTACTGAGGTGGAAGAGCCTTGTATTTTTGTTGGATTTTTCTCACATATTCTTTCATGCAAAATTGAGGTCATACATTAAGAACCATAATTATAACCCCAGTATATGGAAGAGTAACAGGCCTGTAGTAGATTGAAACTAGTATTTGTTTAATAATACATAAATGTAAGATAAATAAATAATAGTGTCAATTCTATCATTGAATTACAAGTAAAGAATACTAAGCAATAAACTAATGAATTATTTTGGATTTTTTTTGCAATTTCATAATTTGTCAGAATTGAAAAAATGTTAGTATATCCTTAAATGATCTGGGAAAAGAAATTTCAGTGAAAAGAAATCCTGCCAACTCTGACAAATATTTTGGGATATGTGCTCTTGTATGCCACAACAGAAATGAACTGGGTTTAAGCTAAGTGGAAAGTGGAAATGAAAGCACAAAATTAATATCATGTGGCTTACAGATTTGATCAAAGTTGTGGGAGCATAGAACATGGACTGAAAGTTAGATGGCATAACGCAGTCTGGGACATCATAAAAAGAGAAAGATGGGATCCCACTCTGACCATAGATGGATGGTGGACACTCCTGATGGCAACAGCAATGCTGGATGTCAGTCATGAGACACTGTAGGTTGAAGACATCTACTGCTGCCATCATGGGAGAGGATTCAGTCTGATAAATATCAGAAAAATTTCTATATGTATTATTTCTAAATTGTCTGAATGTAGCAACTTTAAAAAGGGTGCTAAAAAGTGATTGTTTCCAACTTAGTAATGTTGGAGAATCCAAGACAATAGTTAGCCTCTTCCTGCATGTGAAAAATGTAAGTAGGGAGAGAGTAGCTTACAAGATTTTCAACCCTAACACTGTGCTCTAAGAAATTCACCTTCATCTTCACCAGTTCTTTACAGGAACATCCCTCAGCCAACACTCTGGAGAAGCACTGCTGAGCTTAGCCTCACAAATGGAGCCTTTTGTCTGGGGTTTGTGTCCCGAGAGACATAAATAAATGAGAGGCTAAAAAATATCCAGGCTTTTCTTCTACTCTGTACTTAAGACAGATTTTTTACAAACTTGAAGTTTTCTAGTACATGATCCTCGTATTCAAGTAGATTCAAAATATTAAATGGGATACAACATAAATGCTACAAGCAACAAAACTCTCTCTACATAACTCAGAGACTGTATTTTTGATTGATTATTTTTCCTATTATGAGTTGCACAACATCTCTGCATCAGTCCCCTGTCATTTCCAAACAACATTAAGACTTTGATCAAATCATTCCTTCTCAGTAGAGCCATCCATGACTTTCCATGGCCCCAGTTTTTAAATTCCTCCGTGTTTCATACTTTTGATCATGTGCTTTTACACCTTTTCCTGCAAAAGGTACAGGTCATTTGCTTTCCTTTTGAATGTGAAATTGTTCTGTGAATTCTGTTAATCAATATAACTGCAGTCATAGAAAATTGCTTTAATTAGGTATTTTCAAGAAACAAAGAAAGGCTGCAACATGAAGACACTATCCCAGAGTCTCAGGTTCCTGCTCCACTGTGTTTCAAGTAAGAGAAGATGTGTAAACTTGAAGATGGTATTTTTCCTATTCAGAAGTAAAATATACCGTTTTAAAATACGATATGAAAAAAATTTTGCAATCATCTGTAAAGGTAATACAAATACTTAAAAAAAGAAAATTTGGATTTTCACCCATGCAAGAAGGTACTTTTCCTCTCCCCCATTCCTTAGATCACTTACTTTAGAAAAATTGTCATTGTAAAGGAATTCTCTGTCCATTTAAGAGGTTTGCACATTTTTTAAAAAGATAAATAGATGCTTAACATAAAGATCTTCTTTCTTTTATTAGACACTACCAACGTACTCAAGAGATTCTTGACAATCTATTTGAGAATGTAGCAGAACTCACCAGAACAGGAGTTTTAAATTTTCTTATTTCTTTTAAGGGTCTCCAACCACTAAGATTACACCCCATGACAAGATGAATACATTCAAGCCCTTAATATTAATGGGAAACTATGAACCTTATTCTTGAGAAAACAAAAATAGTGGCTCCCATAAGTTCCAGGGAAAGGGGGAGAGAAGAATAGGTGGAACACAGGGCATATTTAGATAATTGAATTATTCGGCACTATTTTTCAATGATGGATACAGGCCATTACACACTATGTCAAAACCTACAAAATATTGCAGTGCAAAGTTTAAACATAATACAAACCATTGAAAAGGGATAGTAGCAATGTTTCGATATTTGTTCATCAATTGTAACAAAAGGACCGTGTTTATGTAAGATGGCATGACTACGGTAAAATGTGAAAGGACAGGAGTGAGGTATATGAGAATCCCAATATTTTCCATGTGACTTTTATGCAACCTAAACCTTCTTTGAAAACAAAGTAAAATTGAAAAAAAGAAGAAACTGGGAGCACATACACAAGAAACAGTCAATATACATAAAATATAACAGATTATATGGCGATGAAAGACACAATCCAAAAATAAAAAAATGGCTTTGTTTTAGGGAAGGTTTGTATTACATAAAAGTTATACCTATGGCATGGAAGGATCACTGGCAGAGTGTTTCAGTGGTGGTGGGATTTGTGGGAAAGGATGTCCCTGGGGAATGCCTCTATGTAATATGAATATGTTTTTCTTGTCATAGGAGTTATCTCATTGAGTTGAGACCAACACAGTAACTAACAGGTAAATACCCATGCTGTGGTGTCCTGCTACATTTTCTAGTAGAGCAGTAAGAATCTTTAGAGTACATAGGCAGTGCCTGGCAGAAGAGGACAGAACAATATACCAGGCCTTGATATTAATGCTTGTACTTAAAAATCTTAATCTTGTAAAATTTAAAAATAGTCTAATAATATATGTTGCCTAAGAGTTACCTACTGAAATCCTCCTTGTTACCAAAATGTGGCCTCTTTCTTAGCCCAATTCAGCATAAAAGCTAGCTGCCTTCCAACGGCATGGGACATGACTCTCAGGGATGAGCTTCCCTGATACCAGGGAATTAGAAACAAACTCTTACTAGGGATGAATTTAGAAAAAGACCTGAACTAAAAGAGGGAAATATTAACAGCTCCATCCATCTGCCCATGGGTTCTAAGCCCCTCTCAATAAGAAGCAAAGTAGGCATCACCATCCTCAAACCCTCAACATAGAGGAATGAGCAAATATAAGGGAAGAATTGCAATTATGAATCAAGGTAAAAGTCTTATAATTCCAGTAGTGGAAATACTTTTAACATTAATATAAAGGCAGTGATCACAAGAGGTTCTGAGGAGTGGGAATGGGAAAAATGGGTGTAAAATGGGGCAATTATAGGACATTGGAATTATTCTGCATGATATTGCAATGATTATACAGCACTTATACATTTTGTCAAAACCTATAAAATTGTACATTGCAAAGTGCAACTGTAATGTAAACTCTAGACCATTCTTAGTACCAAAGTCTCAATATGTGCTCATCAATTGTAGCAAATGTGCCACACTAAAGAAAGTTGTGATTAATGGGGGAAAGTGGCAGAGGGGAATAGGGTGACAGTATGTGGGAATTCCCTACATTTTTGATGTAACACTTATGTAATCTGAGGCTCCTTTAAAAATAATGAATTCATAACATGGTAAATATTTACTTACACATGTGATTTAATGTTTCTAACAACTAGTATGAAAGCAGATATGTTATGCCTTAGACACAGTACAAATTAAATAATTATATCTTGAATGAATGGCATTAATTCCTTCCTATCTATATTGTTTAAAATATTGGCACTGTTAGTGAAAGGAGCTGTTATAGAGGTAAGAGTGCTCAGTGTATTTGGTTCAGAATTTCTGGACCTGCCCTAGATCCAAGTTTCATCAACTTAAATATTACATGATTGTACAAAAATAATACTAGAATGCCTGGGATTTTTTTTTTATTGTGAAAATGTGTGTTAATTATCTGTTAATTTAAAGGATTCATCTTCCAATCGCAAAATTGGAATTGGGTATGTGAAGGCTGAATTTAAAGTGGAAGTTGAAAATAAATGGAAAATTTCCTGGGGAAAGCTGTCACATAAATCTAGAGTGATGTGGCAAAATAATAAGAGAATTGTGAATGAAAGAATGACTATCACTGAAAAACAGAAAGAAAAGAAAAGAACAGTAAAGAAAGAGGTAGGAAGGAAAGCACTCTTAGTGACACCGACACTTCCTTAGGCTTTACAAGAGGGTGTGTGCAAGGAAATAGTGAGTGAGGGAGACCACCTTCCATGCAGGAGGCTTTGCATAGGAAAGGTCCAATTTGGAAGTTCCAGTGATTGAGGGTAAACACAAACAAATGAGGAAAACTGGGAGAATAAAATGAAAATCGAGACTCAAGAAAGGACTGGGAAAAGAGAAACTTCTTCCATCATGTAAAACTCACTGCAGCCTTCCTCACAGGGTAGAGACAGAAGAATAGAAATGTGCAGTTTCCTATTAAATAAAAGTCCTGGCCAAGTATATGAGAACTCTACAGCACACTTCTTAAATAAACTCATGCAAAGAGATCCAGACAAAGCCAAGTCCTTAAAGATACCCTGGGTCTGCAAACCCTCTAAGGAATGAGTCGGGAGACAGGGCATCTTGGGCAGGTAAATGAAGTGTGCACATTCAGAGCTGTGGGGGGTGGAAACAGCTGGTGCAGCAAGAAATCATCTACAGGCAGCCAGGGAAGGGGGTTTATGATGGAGACTGAAGCACTGTGGGAGGAAGGCAGATTTATAATAGATGAACAGTTTAGGAGCCTGTCCTGGTTCCTGCTGGTACCAGCCTACCCTACGGTGAATACTCTGAATTTGCAGCTAATAGCAATGGTGTCTCCTGGAGACACAGACATGGAGGCTGGAGATTGAATCATTACATGTCATCACTGGCCCCAGCTTCAGAATGGACAATGACCACACATTCCTACCACTTTATCATAGACATATTAAATGCATCATTTAAAAGGTGCTTTCTAATGGTTCCAAATTAAATAACAGCACATAAATGGTCCATTTTGGAAATACCCATGATGTCTAATACATCTTAAAATTATTTCTCAATATTTCAAAGATATTATTTTGAAGACCTTGCGGCACTTCTAAATTTCTCACCAGAAATTCAGAAGAGCAGGGACATGAGGACCTGAGTCTTCGAGACAGTCTTGCTGCTCTGCCTGCACAATGCTGCTCAGTCCACATTGCAAAGTGCTCATTTATACAATCTGAGCACCTGACCTGGGCCTGGAAGAGCCTATGTAAAGCAATCAGTGAACATGGAGAAGATTGTATGGGCAGTGATTTGTGAACTCTCCAATGGAAATAAGAGTAAAGTATCAGAGAAAATCTAAATTTATGACAACTCACAAGTTATAATGTGAACTTAGAACCTCTAAAACTACAAACAAGTATCAGATCTAATGAAGAGATTTTACTATAAGTTAAAATATATTTAGGCTGGTGGTGTTGCTGACTTGTACCTGGGTTCCCTCTTCACCTCCTTCTGGTCTCCGCCAGCTGCATTTTTGCTATGGACTTGCTTTCTTTTTTTTTTTTTTTTTTATCGTGTGACATTTACTGAAAATGTCTTTTTTTTAAATTTATTTTTTATTATTGATTCTGTAAAAATATTACATTAAAAAAAATATATATGAGGACCCATTCAACCCCACCACCCCCACCCCACCACCCCCCCCCCCCCCCCAGCAACACTCATTCTCATCATCATGACACATCCATTGCATTTGGTAAGTACATCTCTGGGCACCTCTGCACCTCATGGTCAATGGTCCACATCATGGCCCATACTCTCCCCCATTCCATCCAGTGGACCCTGTGAGGATTTACAATGTCTGGTGATTGCCCCTGAAGCACCATCCAGGCCAGGACTTGCTTTCAAAGGGACTGCTCTATGGGCCAAGTCAGGGCTGGGCCAAGGAGGCTGGCAGCATGTCAGTGTGGTTCCCTCCAGGCCTGCAGTCCTCAGAGAGCACAGGAAGGAGACCCAAGCCTCTGTTTTCCACCATCTGAAGCTCCTACCTCTACACTGTACATGCAGAGCTTCATCACCCGAGGCTCGAGATCCTTGGTTCTTTAGTTGGTGCTTTATTTGGGCTATGGCTGGAGCACCTGCTCTTCTATGTGGTGACGTCTGTGGGGGCCACAGGCTGCTATCTGCTCTCCAAGATTTTTGACAAACATTTGGTGTTCTCCTGCTTTCCTGGTAAAGTGACCATGCATGACTTTCATTTGTGTACAGACGGGCTCCATCCTATCATCCCTTACCTCTTCGTACGCTCTTTTTTTCTGGAAAATTTTTCTTAAATTGCTTATCATTTCCCTAGTGATTTTAGTTCCTGGAATGATCTTTAAAAAATTTAGCAAGGCACACCTGTAATTTGAATGGAAAAAGTAACTCTATTCATTGAAATATGGAAAAGAGTATTTCCTCTGCAATTTCTTGCTAATGACCTACTTCTTCGACAATACAAGAGAAGCAAGCTGACGAACTGCATGGGACTTGCGCATGGAGCGGACATGCACAATGCCTTCTGTGGTTCTTTTGTGTTCAGATGCACTAATGTCACCATGTTTATCAAACCTCCTTCTGATTTCATGTTCTGACAATGAAGTTGGTTGCAAACAGACTAATAAGGACTAATAAGGATGAATGGAGCAATCACTGTATATTTTGGACAGGTTCTGGAGAAATTCTTATATGTCTGGATGAGTGGTGGTTAGGGTCCCTGATTCATCTGAATTCAATAACCATCATTACATTTTCTAATCTGTCCTTTCTGTATTGGGATCCATTTTACCTCCTCCTGCTCAGAGGAAAGACTCAACCCACCAGGATATCATCAGTCAACATATTCTATGAATAGTCTTCAATTTTTCATTGACAAGAACTGAAGAATAACTTTATTTTATATTTTAATTAAAGAGAAAAACTTGTTCTCTCGTATTATGTTGTATTTTATTAATAATTATCATAAAGTTCCCAATGCTTCCTGAGGATACAGTACTGAATTGGCACAAACTGTGTTTATACTTCCAAGAACAGAAGAACCAGAACAGATAAACTGCCCGACTCTCTGTGATTTTGTGGCCTATGGGAGTGTATTTCACCACTACTTACCAGAATTGTTATCCTTGAGCATCATCTGCTGTATTTTTCTTGCCAAGAGCCTTAAACTAGAACTCTTGCTCTATATCAATACTTGTGAACACTCACATTCATCAGGAAGAATGAATTCCTACATGTGTTTTGGGCATCAGATAATCCTTTAACATCAAGGACTTCATTTTTAAAATGAGTTTCTTTTAAAGAAGCTTTGGTATCAAAAGTGGAAGTGAAATTGTACTCTGTGTGCTGGAGGAGGTGGAGGTAAGAATAAACAGGGAAGTGTGTGCCCATTGCTTTCAGTAGGACTCTTGAATTTTTCACTATTCCCCTGATTTTGCAACAACGTGATTTATCACTTCTAAATTTACAGGCAATTTCCCAAATAAAGGGTTATAAGTGGCTTCAGTTTCCAGAAATTGTGGGCTAGGTCTCACAAGTCAACAATTCTAGTGAAATAATAGTACATGCTGGAAAACAATACAAAAAAGAAAGAAAAAGACTAGATTGGATTAGACAAAAGAAGAGAAAAGAACAGAGAGGGGAAGAGAAGAAAATGTGTAATATTGGGCACAAATTTTATAAAAGTCAGACACCAAATAATTTTTTAACTCTAAATCCATTTTTATTCAACAAGTATTGAAGGACAGTATGATTAGTCAACCTCCAGTTCCAGAGTTCCTGAGGGCTCTAGAGATATCTGGACACTATTGGCAGTGCAGACAAACCCAGCAAATCAGGAACCCATCAATGGGCCTTTCCTTGAAATATATATTAACCTATTTCTCCATGTAACCCACTTAGATTCATTAATAATTTCCTTACACATGGTTCTTGTTCCTCTTTTATTTGAACCTATAATCCATTAAATATCTATCCCAAAGACTTAAATCTTCAGTCTGTTCAGTAGCTGGTTGAGCCTGAATCCCAGCAAAGTTGCAGCCGACACCTACTCTCCAGTTTATATGACTTACTCGGAACAACTAACAGAACACTGAAGGAGGACAACGTCCATCCAAAAAAAGGCAGGGGACATCTACATCTTATGGAAAGACAGTTCCATCCATCTCCCCCATGGGATCTCAGGTCTCTCTAAACCAGAAGCAGAGTAGGAATCACCATCCCCAAAAGCCTCCAACTGGGGAATGAACATATGTGAGGAGAATGCACCACCAACCAAAGTAAATTTTTATTCTAGTAAATGAAGGATTTATAATATTAATGTAAAGACAGTGGTCTCCAGAGTTTCTGAGTGGAGGGAGTGGGAAGAATACTGTAATGTGGCATTTTTGGGACAATGGAATTGTTCTGCATAATATTGCAATCGCAGATATAGGCCATCATTCAAAATTTTATCAAAACTATAAAATTGTGAGTTGCAAAGTGTAAGCAATAATGGACAGTATAGGCCATGGCTAGCAGTAATGCTTCAATATGCACTCATTATTGTAAACTACTACCACACTAATTAAAAATGTTATTAATAAGGCAGAATGTGACAGGGAAAGTGTTGGGGCATATGGGAATCCCCTGTATTTGTTTTTTTTTTTTTTTGATTGATTGATTTTTATTTATTTATTTTTAAATATTACATTAAAAAAAACAACAGAGGAATATCCCCTGTATTTTTTATGTAACTTTTGTAACCTAAAATTTCTTTCAAAATAAATTTAAAAATAATTGGTGAAGTAAAAACTGCCTATACTGTAATAATATTGAATGTTAATTTATTAAACCTCCATATCAAAAGACACAGGTTGGCAGAATGGATAAGAAAACATAAACTATTTCTAGTCTGTCTACAAAAGACTCACCTTAGGCCTGAGGATACAAAGACTTTGAAATTGAAAGGCTGGAAGAAGATATTCCATGATGCAGTAATTTAATCAAATTCAGCTGGCTCATTAGTAGTGTCTAGAAATACTACTGATTTTTGCTTTTTGAACCTGTATCAAGGCACTTTGATGAATTTATTTACTAGCTCTAATAACTTTTTCATAGAAACTTCAGAATTTTCCAAATCTAGGAATTTGTTATATGCACACAGTGAGAGTGTCACTTCCTCATTTCCAATTTGGGTGCCTTTCATTTATTTTTCTTGTCTAAACACTTTAGTACAATTTTGAATAACAATGAAAAAAATGGGCATTTTTGACTTGTTTACAATCTTAGAGGGAATGCTTTAAAACTTTTCATTTATTTTCCTATTCTCTTTATTTTTTTGTCTTTTTTAAAGATACATGGATCGCAAAAAATGTTACATTAAAAAATATGAGGGAAGCTGCTGTGGCTCTATCAGTTGAGCTCCAGTCTACCATATGCGAGGCCCTGGGTAGGCGTCCCAGGACCTCCTGGTGAATCCAAGTTGGCCTGCGCCCAGAGAGAGCTGATGGCCTGCATATCCATGGAGAGTTGGCAGCCCGCACCTGCAGAGGGGTGGCACAGCAAAATGGTGCAACAAAGGGAGACAAGCAAACACAGAAGAATGCACAGCAAATTGACACAAAGAGAAGACAGCAAGTAAGCCACAAGGATGGGAGTTAAAGAAATAAAAAAATAAAATAAAATAAAAACATAAAGCAAAGACTTAAATTTAATATATATATATATATATATATGAGGTTCCCATATACTCCACTTCCCCACACTCCTATCACATCAACAAACTCCTCATTGTGGCACGTTCATTGCAATTGGTGAATACATTTTGGAGCACTGGTGTGTTGAGAATGATGTTAGCTGTGGGTTTTCAGTACATGCCCTTTATTATGTTGAGGAAGTTTTCTTCTATTGCTATTTTTTAAAAATTATTTATTTATTTATTTATTTTAATTACATTATGAAAAATATGAGGCCCCATTCAACCCCACCGCCCCCGCCCCCCACTCCCCCCACAGCAACACTCTCTCCCATCATCATGACACATCCATTGCACCTGGTAAGTTCATCTCTGAGCATCACTGCACCCCATAGTCAATGGTCCACATCATAGCCCAGACTCTCTCACGTTCCATCCAGTGGGCCCTGGGGGGATCTATAATGTCCCGTAATTGTCCGTGAAGCACTATCCAGGACAACTCCACGTCCCGAAAATGCCTCCACATCTCATCTCTTCCTCCCGTTCCCCACACCCAGCAGCCACCATGGCTACCGTTCCCACACCCATTCCACATTTTCTCTGTGGACATTGGATTGGTTGTGTCCATTGCACATCTATGTCAAGTGAGGGCTTAGATTCCATATGGGTACTGGATGCACTCCTCCCGCTTCCAGTTGTAGACACTCTAGGCTCCATGTTGTGGTGGTTGACCTTCTTCAACTCCATGTTAGCTGAGTGGAGTAAGTCCATCTATTGCTATTTTTCAAAGTAATTTTATCTAGAAAGGATGTCGGATTTTGCCATACATCTTTTCAGCTTCAATAGAGATGATCATGAATTTTTTTTTCCTTTGGTTTGTTAATGTGGTGAGTTATGTTAATTTATTTTCTTGTATTGAACCATCCTTGCACATAAGTAATAAAACCCACTTGTGCATGCTACATAATATTTTTAATATACTGTTAGATTCAATTTGCAAGTATTTTGTTGAGAATTTTTACATCTTTGCTTATAACAGAGATTGGTTTATAATTTTCTTTTTTCAGTGTATCTAATCTGGTTTTGGTATTAAGGCAATGCTTGCTTCATAAAATGAGCTGGGTTATGTTCCATCATCCTCAATATTTTGGCAGAGTTTAAAGAGGATTGGTCTTCATTTTTCTAGAAATGTTAGATAGAATTTCCTTGGAATGCCATTGGTCCTAGACTTTTCATTGTTGGTAGATTTTTCTTGACAAATTCAATTTCTTTTTTGGGATTTATTTCTTCATCCCTTATAAAGTTGTTTGTGCTTCTTCAGAATTTGTCCATTTCACATGGGTTGTCTAATTTCTTAGCACAAAGTTTTTCATAATATCCTCTTATGATCCATTTAATTTCTTTTGTATCAGTCATAATGTCTCTCCCTTCATTCCTAAATTAATTTATTAGCATCTTCTTTCCTTTTTTTTTTGGTTACTCTCACTAAATGCTTATCACTTTTATGGTGTTTCTCAAAGAAAAATGTTTTGGTTTTATTGGTTTTCACTTTAATTTTATTTTAATCTCACCTTCATTTATTCCTGCTCTAATCTTTGTTACTTCTTTCTTTCTGCTTGTTTGGGATTGGGATGCTGTCCTTTTCCTCATCCCTGGAAGTAAATAACATCTTTGATTTTAGCTCTTTTGTACTTTTTAATATAGGAAGGTAGAGCTATAAATTTCACTCCCAAAACTTCCTTCACTGCATTCTATAAGTTTTGATAAGCTGTTTACATTTTGCATTTAAATCTAGACATTTACTAACTTCTCTTTCAATTTCTTCTTTGACCAACTCTTTGTTTAAAAATGTATTTTTTAGTTTCTATGTATGTGCAAATATTCCCATTCTCTGCCTATTATGGATTTCCAGCTTCATTCTATTTATGATGCATAAATGTGCTTTATATAATTTCTATCATTTTAAAATTTGTTGAGACCTGATTTTGATTCCACATATGGTCTCTCATGGAGAACAATCCAAGAACACTTTGAAAGAGTGCATACTCTGTTGATATGGGGTACAATTTTCTTTATATATCTGTTAGGTCTAGCTTGTTACCATAGTCCATAGTGTTCATATTCTCTGCTTACTTTTTTATCCTCATCCAATTTGTTCCATCTATTGATTATTGTAAAGATATCTTTTTCCCCTTTCAGAATTGCCAGAGTTTGCCTCATGTATTTTGGGTCTCCCTAGTTAGGTCCATAGATATTTATGCCTGCTACTCCTTTCTCGTGAATTGTCCCTCTTATTAAATATAATGGCCTACGGAATTTCTTTTCATTTAAAATCTCTTTTTTTCTGATATTTGTATAGCTTCCCCTGCTCTTTTGTTGGTTACATTTGAAAAAATAACATTTTTCAACCTTTCAGTAACAGCATATTTGTATGTTTTGGTCTAATGTGACTCACATCTAGACAGCATATAGATAGCCAATTTTTAAAAATCCATTCTGTTATCCTATATCTTTTGATGGTTAAGGTTTATCTGGAACATTCAATGTTATTATTATGGCATCATTAATTACTTAAACCATTTTATCCTTTGGCAGCCACAGGTAAATGGATTCAATATTGTCTGCTCTGAGGATGGGGGATTGGATGCCAGCAACTGCAGCTTTATCCATGGATCTTCTGCCCTGAGACTCCCTTTCTTGACCTCTCTGTCTTCTGGGTGATTCACAGCCTTCCTCTGCGGTTCTAAATCCTAGAAGAATATTCGGACAGAGGCTGCCATTCCTGTAGTTATTTTTCTGGGAGAGTAGTGAGTTCTGTGCCTCTCTAATCTTCCATCTTTCTGGAACTTCTCTCATTGAATATTTTCTCAGCACAGCTCCCACTGTTCATGCTCTTGCCCAGGTGAAACCCAACACATCAGTGTACGGTGCAGACACACCATTAGAATGAATGACTGTCAAGGGCTTGATTAACTCTGGCAGCTTTAACATCCCTCACAATCCTCAAAGAGTTGTACAAGGTTTGGAACACTTGTTCTCTGCTCTGCTCTAAACACATGCAATAGAGTGTGAATTACTGTGTTTATTAACAGAAAAATAAGTTCATGTACTTTAGCAGGGGATTCTAAATCTAGGAGCACATATTTTTTTAAACATTGAAATTTTATAAACTGAGGCATAATTTGAGATATAGGTTGAGTTTATATTGCTCAACTCATATCCATCATTATTTTCCCAATATTATATTTCTAAAGGAGATAAGATGTTGCGTTATAACTTTTGAAAAGAAATCTCAGATGAATATCCTCTTATGAATATTTCAGAAAGCAGGTTTTCTTATTCAGTCTTCCCCTTGAAAATGAGATCAATAATTGGTCTTGAATGATCAGATTTGATGACAATCTCATTGAATATTAATATATACAATAAAATATAATTTTTATATAATTGTTGCAAGTTAAACCCATAGCATTAGGAGAAGCCATGTTTTTGTGTAAAGGGCAACCTATTTTCAAGTAACAAAACTCATGGAAAAAATTACAACATGTTGTCCATGAATGGAACCCAAAGTTGGGAAAGGATGTATGTGGAGAGAGGCTTAAATTCAAATAAAATCTGGGGCTAATTATTTTAGACGAATTAATGCACCATGGTTACATGAAATTTTAATATTTGGGTATACTAGAGTATGGCAAACAGAAATTCTGTATTACCTCTACAGATTTCTGTAAATCTGAAATAATTAAAAAATAGATTTTATTTTAAAAACAGGCAGATAGATGTATTTGTAAGCTGATTGAACACTGGGTGTGCCAAATTTCTTTGACACCTAATTTTTCTTTGATTATTCCAAACACTCCTCTTTTAATGTAGCCCTCTTCCAACCAGGGGATTTGGAACACCGATGTATTCATAGGTTCTCCCAGAAATTCCTGCACATAAATGACTTAAAGGCAGTTAAATTCTAGATTTCAATATCCAGCTAAAACTATTTACAAAAGTCATCTACCTCAGAACAGTCAAGTTATTTTGCTAAGTTCACAATCACCCTTCTTTAATTTACTAAAGAAAAACTTACCACTCATGTTACCTTGGGCAGTATCAAACAAAGAATTTTTCATATCTCACACCAGGATCAACAATGAGAAAGTAAATGATTTAATCCTAGAATATGGGAAATAATTCAACTCAGAAACCCAATGGTTTCAAAGTGCTGTCATTCAACAAAATCAAGGGACACAATCTTATTGTCGGCCCAAATATTTCAAAATGCTATAGTGCAATTTCAAAACTAAAATATTCCAGAAGCTCTCATTTTTAATCACTTGCCTTGGTTTCAAATTTTAAAAACTTATTTTTCCTATTTGCAATTCCATGAAAAATGAAATTCTGTCACTTTTGGCACACCATTGAACAACTGTAGTAAAGAGTTCCCACTGATTTTGAATAAAAATTTACATACAGTTTAGAGGACATTCCTACACAAAGTTCATTCTCAATGTTCACTTAGGTTTTAAGAGCCTGAAATTTGATCTAGGCCTAGAGCTGAAAGGTGCCTAAGAATTACATTCTGAGAGTCTCCATTTTGCTCAAACTTGGCCACTCCCTAGGCCAAACTCAGCATATAAATGCACTGTCTTCTCCCAGCATGGGGGATGACTTCTGGGAAAGAGCTTCCCTGGTGCCGAGGGATTATTACCAATCAATAAATGGTGATGAAACTTGAAAATGACCTTGAGTAAAAGGGGAAAATGGCAAAGTCAAATGAGTTTATATGGCTAAGAGTCTTCAAAAAAGAGCTCAGAGGTCATAGAGGGGTTGTGTTTACACACACATCAGCAGGATCCCAGAGACAGCCAAAGAGGATACAACCCCAGGCACTGGTGCTCATGTGGGCTATGGATACAAAGAGATTCTGCAGTCATGGCAGTTGGCTCTGGAGTTCAGTGCCTTGTCAGTGGGCTCCACTTTGGAATTTGTGTTCCTGAGTGTGATGGACTTGGCCTCAGATGTGACCTGTCTACCCATGTCTCTTCTGTCACTTTTACTAAAACTATGGTTGGTCCAGGGGTTGGTGTGTACCCAAGAGACTTGAATTTCTGGACTGGCCATATGCCAGCTGGGCCCTGAGCCTCAACAGATTTGCACTTCCTACTCTCCTGTTCATTGGACTTACCCAGGTCAGCTAACAGGGAGGTGAAGAAGAGCAACCACCACACCAAGGAAATGAGAGTGCCTATGACTCCAAGCAGGGGAATCACATGCATCAGCCATGTGGGAAATAAGTCCCCTCTCGATATAGAGATGGAGTGGACATCAATATCCCAGGGTCCACAGGATAGAGAAATAAAATATGTATTATAATAGACTGACTGGTATTCTACTACAGATCTATTGTGACTAGTAATGGCAGAAAATGTAGCATTGATGTAGAGAAAATAGCCACATTAGTTGCTGAGGGCAGGGAGAGGGAAGAAGAGATGTGACGTGGGGGTATTTTTGGGACTTGGAGTTGTCCTAAATGATATTGCAGGAACAGATTCTTCACACTATATATCCTGCCATAACCCACCAAATGACTGGGGGAGAGTTTAAACTACAATGTAAACGAAAATCCACGTGGTGCAGCTGTGCTCCAAAATGTATTCACCAAATGCAATGAATGTGCCGCAATGATGAAAGAAGTTGTTGATGTGGGAGGAGTGGGTTGTGGTGTGGGGTATATGAGCACCTCTTATATTTTTTAATGTAATATTTTTGTGATCTATGTATCTTTTTCAAAAAAGACAGTTAAATAAAATAAAAAATAAAAGAAACTCTTAAATGGCTAAATGAAAGTTCGTAATTGATGCAGCATATAAATGAAGCCTTTAACAGCTACACATGTCCCATTCTCTTAATAAATACTTACACATGAATTGCAAGCTTATGTGTTTAACAGATCTATGTCTCGTTGATTTCATATGGTCAAATCATGGCATAGAGTAATATCTATAAACTTTTCTGCTTATTTCATATTTATTGTTTTCCAATGCTTGAGAAAAAAGTCAGTAGATGTTTGTGAAACCCTGCACTTTCACTTTTTATCTCCTTGCTCCCAAAAAGGTTTCTTATGAAACACAAACATCTGTCAACAAAAATCTAAATAAAGTCACATTATTTACACCATGCTCTCCATGAACTATTTCTTCTCTTGTAGCACTGCTGAGCCTTCATTACCCAGAAATGGTTTATATATAACTAATCTGAAATTACCTAAATTTTCTATTACCCCAATGTTATGAATTTTTTTGTATCCCACAAAATGATATGTTCAATTCCTAACAGCAAGTTCCCTGAATGTGACCATATATGGAAACAGGATTTTTGAAGATTTTGGTTGAGAAGAGTCCAAAAAGACTAAGGTGGGCCCTTATCCAATGTTCCCGCTTATCTTCTAAGAAGAGGAAATTGAAAACAGATGAACAGACAGAGGGGAGACGCAATGTGACAAGTGTGGCAGAGAATGGCATAGACTGGTGGGAAGCCAAGGCTAGTAGTGAAGATAGAATCATGGAAAAGATACTTGTCTGCAGGTTTAAGAGGAAACAGATTCCAAGCCTTGAAACTATGAGACTATAAATCTGTTGACTTAGGACACTCAGTCTGTGATATTTTGATACAGAATTACAAGTAATTTATGATACTCACTGGCTAGCCTCAGAGCAGGTAGAAGGCCAAAACATAGACTGATGCACAGTTGGATGGTAGAACAAGAACTGGTGGAACAGCTGCATGATATGCTTAACCATTCACTATCTGAGACCAGGAAGACTTAGTTGAATAAAGTTTATATGGACAAGGGCCAAGAAAAGTGAGGTACATAATTGGTGGTCAATTACAAATTTAACTTGTTTAACTTAAAGTTTATTCTCTACCATGTGTCAATCCCTTCTACCATGGCAGAAAATGATAGTTCAATTTAAAATAGAAGGGTCTATGAAATCATCCTAGTTTATTTTAACTCAATTATTAATACTGTTCTATGAGGATATAAAATGTTTTAGGCAAATGCTTAACTTGAAAAGAGAAGTAGTCTCTTATTCATAGTAATCAGGACAGTGTCAGACAAGCCTAATATAACCCTACCAAAGATTGAACTCAATCACAGAAAGGGAATGACATAAGGTCTCATAATCATCAAAGATGGTCACAATTTCACAGATTAGAACATATGAAAATCAGTTACATTTCCATTAAACTGGTCAAAATTCCCAAAGTTTGGGTCTTATGTTCAATCAAGATCCCAAATTTTCTTTTGTAGCCTGTCTTAACAGTCATGGATTTGGAACCAACATGGCATCAAGGAAGCAGCTGTACAGCATTCAGAATGACACTAAAATCTACTGCCCAAGCAGAGGAATACTGGTGTGGGATGTTATTGACAGGGAACACGTGGTTGGCAGGGAGTTCTACAGGGCATATATCCAGGGTACATAAAAATGTTTGGATATTTTCATAGTGGAAACAATTAGAAACAACAACTGAGGGAGTGTTGAGTTCCTGGCCAGGGGAACTCTAGCACAGTCCCTAAAGGAACAACAACAATCCCCCAAATGCAACAGCAAAGACCAAAAAAGAATGAAGGTCCAACAATGAGCCCTTGATATTAATGACTATGCTTGTGAGCCTGTGCACCTGAAATAAGAACAAGGTCTAGAGCTGCAGGGTGCCTAAGAGTTATCTCCTGAGAGCCTCCATGTGGCTCAAATGTGGCCAGTCTCAAAGCCAAACTCAGCATGTAAATGCATTGCATTCCCCCCAGCGTGGGACATGACTCCCGGGATGAGCCTCTCTGATACTGAGGGATTACTACTAAGTACCAGCTGATGATGTAACTAGAAAAGGACCTTGAATAAAATGTTCAACTCGGACGAGCAGAATATCTCACTCGACATATAATACCAGGAGTTAAAAATGCTTTTTGACCTGAATCAAGGGGGAAATGGAAAGGACAAATGAGTTTATATGCTATGAGTCTCCAAAAAAGAGCTGGGAGGTTATCAGAGGGGTCGCCCTTATGCACACCTGAGCAGAGTCCCAGAGACAGATAAAGTATTGGTATTGGTTCTTCTGAGGGCTACAGAGACCCACAGGTTCTATGGTCATGGCAGATGGAGTTCACTGCCATGTTGGTTGGCCCTTCCTTGGAGTTTGTGTTTCTGTGTGATGGAGCTGGACTCAGATGTGATCTTTTTTCACAAGCCTTTCCTGTTAGTTTACCAGAATTGTAGTTGGTGCTGGGGTTTAAGATATACCCAGGGGATCTGAATCTCTGGACTGATCATATGATAGCCAGGCTCTGAGCCTCAACAGACTTCAACTCCTACACTCTGGTTTATTGTACTTATCCCACTCAGCTAATATTGAGTTGGAGAAGGTCAACCACCACACCATGGAGCCTAGATTGCCTACAACTGAAAGCAGGAGGATTGCATCCAGCATCCATATGGAATCTAAGTCCTCTCTTGCTATAGATGTGGAGTGGACACAACCAATCCAAGGTCCACAGGATGGAGGAATAGAATATGGATTAGAGTGACCTTACTGATATTCTATTCATGAACTATTGTGATTAGTAATCGAAGAAAATGTGGCATTGGTGTGGAGAAAGTGGTCATGGTGGCTGCTGGGTGTGGAGAATGGGAGGAAGAAGTGAAATGTGGAGGCATTTTCGGGACTTGGAGCTGTCCTGGGTGGTGCTGCAGGGACAATTACCAGACATTGTATCTCCTCCCATGGCTCACTGGATGGAAGGTGGGAGAGTGTGGGCTATAATGTGGACCATTGACCATGAGGTGCAACGATGCTCAGAGATGTATTCACTAAATGCAACAAATGTCTCATAATGAGGGAGGAGAATGTTGCTATGGGGGCAGGAGTGGGGTGAAGGGGGTGGGGGGTATATTGGGACCTCATATTTTTTTAATGTAATATTAAAAAAATGAATAAAGACTCAAAAAAATCTACTGCCCATTAAGTATTAATATTTAATGAAATATTTAAAGCATATCACAAATGATAATCATTGTGATCATTGACTATATATTAATGCAATGATATCTGGTGAAGAAATGTAAAATGTGAATTTGATTTAGTATAAGAATCATGTTGTCCCTTACTGAGAAGATGTGAAAAAGGAAGATGTGGTAGAGTATAAAAGAAAATGTAAGAAATGGAGTCAAAAAATATACATTGGATTAATAGCTAGAGGACTCATGAGGTCTGAAGATATATTTTGTGTGTTTGTAGTCATCTGAAGGAGACCCTATAAAACAATCCTAATCCTGGGAGCCTGTGTGAATTACCTCATATGTAAAATCTTTGCAGATTTGATTAAGTTCAAACTTCAGATGGGGGAATTTTCTGGATCATAAACCTAGACCCCAAATGCCATCACATATAGGGACATTTGACCACAAATAGAAAATAAAATGTTACTAAGACAGTAAAGACAGGAAATATTAGTCTTGAAAACTTAAGCAAGTCAGCCACAACAATCAAATTATTCATTGCAATAAGTGTCTTAATACAGGTCTTAAATTCTATTTCTGTGGTAGAATCCTGACTGATTTTAGTACCAAGCATGGTGTGGTGCTATAACAAATACCAAATATGTGGAAGTGGCATTGAAAATGGATGATGGGTAAAGACTGGAAGAATTTTGAGACCTCTGATAAAATGCCTAGTTTTCCTCAAGCAGGACATTGATAGAAATATAGACATTTGCTTCTTTTGAGGGCTCAGAGGATATGATGAACTGTTACCTTAAATGGGAAAGAAGGCAATCCTTGTATATACAGGCAGAAAATTGCTGAATTTTCTTTGAGATTTTGTGTGTGTGTGTGTGTGTGTGAAAAGCAGAACTTGAAATCAATAAACTTGTGCACTTAGCCTAGGAAATTTCCAAGCAAAGTGTTCCTGCCTTGTCCCAGGTTCATCTTGCTATGTATGTAAACTACAGGAGGAAATGTAAAATGGTAAAGTTAAAAAAAAATAACTGTTAATTAAAAAGGAACTAGGAATTATGATTTGGGAAATACTCCATCTGTATAGATTGCAAAAGATGCTAAAATTAAGATATCAACTATAAAGAAAGAATGAACTGTAGATAAGTTCAAGTGAAAAGAACATTAGGCATGTGCATAGGGATCACTTCAACCAAGAAGCAGAAATGAGGAAGAGTGAAGGGAATATCCTGGAAAAATGTGTGGAGAGAACCCTCTTGTCTAATGATATGTGTAATGGGCAGAAGACATGTACAAATTTAACACAAATTTGATACTCCTTCCTATCAGGTATTAAATTTTGAATATTTCACTTATTTTTTCTAACATCAAATTAAAGAAGAATAATTCACTCTAGTTACATTTTTCAACCTGCCATACATATATTATCCATCAAAGAAACAATAGTTGCTTAATGAACATTTTTATTGACTTAAAAGAAGAATATCTGTAGATTCCCAAATAGATTTCAGCCCATCTTTTTAATCAAATTTTAAATTGAATTGATCTTAGCTTGTTTTATCTTATAGACTTCCTGGAAGCTTCCATGTACCTATGTCAGGAACACATATATTCCCAATTCTGGATTTTTATACTGCTTTGTAGCAAAGTCTGTCTGATTTAAGCAAAAGGATGCCACTTAAAATTTCCTGTTGAATGAACAGAAAACGTTAAGTCAACACTTATTTCTGCGTATGAAATTGTTTTGAGTTTATCCACATTTTTTAAAACTTTATTGAAGCATATCACTGATACATAAACATACATAAACAATACGTGTTTGGTAATGGTTGTGAACTTACAAAGCAAACAGATATAACATCAGACAGGACTCTCATACCTCACCTTACCAACAATAACTTGAATTGTTGTTAAACATTTTTAACTAGTTATTAAAGAGCATTGTCAAAATATTACTACTAACCAAGGTATTTTCCCCCAACCCCACTATTATTATTATGTTTATATTATTTATATATGAACATATATAAACAAAAAGTGTATAGTAAAAGTTGCAAACTTACAAAGCAAACATGCATAACATCATACATGGGTGCCATACATCAACCCTCCACCAAAGCTTTGCATTGTCGTGAGAACTTTGTTACAAATTAAGAAAGAATAATGTCAAAATCCTGCTACTAATTATAGCCCTTATCTTACATTTGGTGTATTTTCCATCAACCTACCCTGTTATTATTTTTTAAATATATTTTTATTACAGAAATTGTAATCTTATTAAACAATCATGCACATATGAAGAATTCCCAAAATACATCCCTCTATCAACACAAAACACTGTGGTGGAATATTTGTTATAGATAAGATAATGGCACCTGATTGTTACCATGTCCATTGTGTACATTTGGCACACATTTTCCATACTGGCCTATTATCAACACAGTACATCTTTAGCATAGATGCAAGGATATTATATTTTATTTTTATGGTTTTTTTAAATAGATTTTGAGTTAATTTTTGGATATGGGGTGAGATAAGGGTCCTCCTTCCTTTTTTTGACTATGGATATCCAATAATTTCAGCACCATTTCTTGAATGGAATGTTCTACCCAGATGTGTGGGTTTGATAGGCTAGTCAAAAATCAGTTGACCATATATGTGAGGGCTTTTTTCTGAACCATCAGTTTGATTCCATTAGTCTCTGTGTGTGTCTTCATGCCAGTATCATGCTGTTTTTACCACTATAGCTAGGTAATATGATATAAAGGCCGGAGATGAGCGTTTGCTTTTCCTTTTTAAATGTTTCTTGCGAATCAGGACCCCTTGCTTTCCAAATAAATTAATAATTTTGTTTTTAATTAAAAAAATGTTGGTGAAGTTTCTATCAGGATTGCACTGAATCTATATATAAATTTGAGTAGAATTGCCATCTTAATGGTATTTAGTCTTCCAATGCGCGAGCTTGGAATGTTCTTCCAGTTATTTGGTCCTTTTTGATTTCTTTCAACATTGACCTGAAATTTTTTGAATACTAATGCTTTACTTTGTTGGTTAACTTTATTCCTGACTATTTGATTGTTATCTGTCATAAATTATTTTCACCACTCTTGGACACTTTGTTACTTTTATTGATATAATTTTCATTTCTAGACTCTCTTACAGGTCTTTCTCTCCTGTGTTTTCTTTTCTGGCTCTAGCACACCCTTTAGTATTTCATGAAGATCCAGGCCCTTCGTTAGAAATTCTCTCAGTTTCTATTTTTCTCTGATACTCTAAACTTTCCCTCATTTTTGAAAGGTATTCTTGCCAAATATAAGATTTCAGCTGGAAGTTTTTCTCTAGTAGTATCTTAAAATATATCTTAACACTGTCTTCTTGCCTCCATGGTTTCTGGTGAGAAATCAGCACTTTATCTTATTGGGTATCCTTATATGTAAGGCATTGCTTTTTTCTTGTTCCCAGAATTCTCTCTTTGTCTTTGACATTTGACATTCTGATGAGTGCATGTCTTGAAGTTGGTCTATTTTGAGTATATCTGATGGGAGTGCATTGGCATTCCTGGGCATGGATATATATATGTCCCCCAATAGGGTTGGGAAATTTTCTACCATTATGTTTTCAAATATTCCTCCTACCCTTTTCTCTTCTTTTCTCCTTCTGGTACACCCATGACATGAATATTTGCATGTCTTTTGCTGCCATTAGTTCTCAGAGTCATTGTTTAACTACTTCCATTCTTTTCTTCACCTCTGCTTTTTTATGTTCTTTTTCATGGGCCATTTTTTCAAGCTTACCAATGCTTTCTTCTTCCTCCTCAAATTTGCTATTATGTGATTCCAATGTTTTTCAATTTGATTTATTGCACCTTTCATTCCCATAAGATTTGCTATTTTTCTGTCTTAGCTTATAAATTTTTCTTTGGCTTATCCAATGTCTACTTAATATCCTTAATCTCTTTAACCATCTCCCTGAATGTTTTAAGGAGATTTGTTTATACATCTATGATAAGTTGTCTCAACTTCTTTATGTCATCTGGATGCTTATCTTGTTCCTTTAACTGGGCCATATCTTCTTGTTTATTGGTGTGCATTATAATTTTTTGTTGGTGTCTTGGCATCTGGCTTACTAGAGTATTTATTCTGGGTGCAGTTTTTCTCTTTAGTTTAGGACTTCCTGTGCTTTCTTCTTTGCTGGTTGTGCAGTAGGAGTAGATGATATAGTTGATGCAATAAGGTGTGGAGGCTCAAGCTCCCCTCAATGTTCCAGGTACCAATGAAGCTTCACCCAACTTTCTCCTTTGCCAGGGGTAGCAACAAAGTCACAGCTTTGTGGAATTATACAAGTCATGCAGGCCTAGACTGTAGTGGCCCAGAGAGACTGATGAACTTCATGCCCCTTTCTCCTCTGCCTGGGGTGGGGTGTGGTTGCAGGTGTGGGTAGTAATCTATGCCGTGCAGGTCCAAGATGACCTTGGTTGCCCTGACTATTCAGTCTGTGCCAGCAAAAATGTACCTTTGGTTACCTAAATAGTCTCCTGCAAGGCCTGTCAGCATCCTCCCTTCCAGAGGTGAGACTGAAGCCTAGGCTAGGGCTGCAGGGTGATCTTGGTGAAAGCAACCAGCTCCTTCTGTCACTGTGATTTTCAATCAGCAAGGTTTCCCCTCATGCTGGAGACAGAGTCAATATCATGGCGACTGGCCTCTTTCTGACTTTGTCGGGTTCAAAATTTACCTGCTCTTAAGGTTATACTCTAGCCAGCTGAGTCTACCAATCATTAGTTGAAATCAGTGGCCAACTGTCTCTTTCTCCCCTGTTTTTGGGAATGGAGCTGCCAAGTCCAGTCACAGAGTAACTCCTGGGACAGCTAGCACTGCCAAAGTAGGATGATCACAGGCCACTGAGGCTTGGCCAGTAATTTCCCAAAGAGGCTGGCACAGGTCCCCGACCTTCCTCCCTGCTAGAGGTGGGGTTGGTGCCTAGGCTAAAACTGCAATCTGGTCTGGATGGAAAGAAACCGGTCCCCACCAGCACTGTGATTTAAAATCCGCCCCACTTCATGCCAGGCACAGAGTTAAGATGGCGGCTCCCGGCCTCTTTCTGACTTGGACAGTTTCAAACCTTAGATGTTCTCAGGATTATACTCTAGTCCACTGAATGTACTCATCACTAGCTGAAGCTGGTGCCCAAATCTCCCTTCCTCACCCATTTTTGGGAAGTGGAGCTTTCAATTCCAGCTGCAGAAGATGCAGCTACCAAGGTGGCTTGTGCCTCCAGTGGAGGATGAGCACCAGCCTCTATGGCATGGAACTCTCTACTTATGAATCTTCTCTGCAGAACGGCAGTCTCCTCCTTCTATTCCTTCAACTATGGTGTAGAATGCTCTTCTGCTCTTCTGGAGTCCCCAAGCAGTTGCTTCAGCTAGCTGCAGATACCTCTGGGTGTTTACTAACAGCCCTGTAGCAGGAGCTGACTCTAGAGGCTCCTTACTCTGCCACCATCTTGCTGGCTGTTCTCTCAGGTTATGGATATTTTTAAAAGAAAATATGTAGAAATGTATTTGAGGATATTGTGAGGAATTGGACATATCCCAAAGTTTCCATTTATTGGATACTAATGCACTTGTTTCTTGTACAGAGCAATGTCCCTCTAACAGAATCCAGCTGTAATCACACTTTTCTAATTTAAATGAAAGGTCTGTTGGAGGTGCTCAGGGTTTATGAAATTTCAGACTCTATATCGATACACCTTTCCCACATTATTGGTTTGTGCCCTAATCTAGAAGATTTTTGAGAATATTATATTATCAAAAACACAGCCAGCTGAGCTGAAAGGGATAATAAGGGGACAAAATTAAAGAAGGCTGTGGAATTATAGAATTTTACATACTGATAAAACTATGAACATTCAAAAAACCTTTGAAGAGAAACACAATATGATACCTTACTTTGCCTAACTGCTATCATAGTTACTATGGGATGGCTTGAACTGTAGGAATTTATGGGATTACCAGTTTGAGTTTAGGAGAAGTCAGCTACTCAGAAAGCAGCAAGGCATTGCTTTCTCCCCAAAGTCTATAACATTCCAGTGTTGACTATCAGAGATCCTTGAGGTTCCTTGGCTACTATCCCTGTCTTCTAGTTATAGCAATGTCCTCTTCTTTCTCTTCTGGTTTCTGTTCACCTCCATCTTCTGGATCCTCCCTGTGCCTTCTATATCTTTGATTGAATTTCTCATGCTTATAATGGACTCCAGTAATCTGGATTAAGGCCCTCTTTCAACCAGGTGGGCCATACATTAACTCAATAACATATTTGGAGTCCTAGCTACAGTGCATCCACACCTACAGGAATACTGACAAGGATTAAGAATACGTATATAATTCAATCTACCACAGATAAGACAGAGACCAGCTCTGCAGGAAGAGATATCACAGACGTAGGCTCAGAGACCAGAGACCAGGGTGCTGTGGCCAAAACCAGAGATCCAGAGGGCAGAGCCATGTGCCCAAGGACAATCCATAGGTTAGAGAGATGACCCCAGGCAATGAACCTAAAAGAACTTCAGGATTTCAAACTTGCTTGGGAGCAGTGCTCCTTTTTCTCCTTTCAACCTCTCCCTCTTGGATTTAGGATGTCTGCAACATTTATACTATGTCTGCCCTACCATGATTTTGGAATAAGGAAAATTCTTTTCTAGTTGCTGGTCTACAGAGAGAAATGAATTTACCCCAGATTGAATCCTACTGAGAATGTAATACATACTTAATTTAGATGATTTAGATGGTGACTTGGGACTGTAAAGGAGATATTTAGGTTTGGGAATTGAGTTGAGGCTGTAATTTATTCAGATGTTTGGGCGTGTTGGGATGAGGACAATGAATTTTGCATCTGGGATAAATGGGTAGTATTGAGGTTGAAGGGAACACACTGTACACTGAATACCAGCCTGAAAATACCTGGTACCCAGGCGTGCTACCTCATATGAAACATACATTGTACTGCATTTAATTTGAGATGGAGAGATTATACTAGGTTTTCATTAAGCAAAAATGCAATCACATGTATTCCTATAAAAGAGATGCAGAATAACTTGGCAGACAAACAGAAAAATGCAAGAGAGGAAAGAGCATAGAGTAATTTGAAGATGCTGGACTTGAAAGCTGGAGTATCAAAACAAAAAATACTGGCAGCCTCCATAGGCTGGTAGAGGCATGGAATATATGCTCCTGGAGAGCTTCCAGAAGTGTGGCCTTACAGAATCCTCGATTTCAATTTTATGGCTTCCAAAACGATGAGAGATTTTAATTGTTATTTTGAGTTATCAAGTTTTTTTCTTTAAATTTGTTAAAACCGCCACAGAAAACTAATTTAATCATTAATAATTAATAAATAATTGAGGGATTTTAAAAAGAGATATGAAAAGACTGTCAGTCGTAGGAAAGAAGTATTTTCTATGTATCACTTTTGGCTCATAGCCTGTTATGTGTGTTACTCATTTTGCCTCACAGCATCCCCACAAAACAGTGGCATTTATAATATGCACTTTATATCTAAGAATCTTGACACTGGGAGGTTAAGTAATTTACTTGAAGACACATGGGCAGAAAGTGTCAAAGATGTACAAAAAAACACCTAATGCTTCAGGGGCAATCACCGGACATTGTAAATCCTCACAGGGCCCACTGGATGGAATGGAGGAGAGTATGGGCCATGATGTGGACCATTGACTATGAGGTGCAGAGGTGCCCAAAGATGTACTTACCAAATGCAATGGATGTGTCATGATGATGGGAATGAGTGTTGCTGGGGGGGGGGGAGAGGTGGGGTGGGGGTGGTGGGGTTGAATGGGACCTCATATATATATATATATATATATATATATATATATATATATATATATATCTTTAATGTAATATTATTACAAAGTCAATTAAAAAAATAAAACATAAAAAAAAATAAAAAAAAAAAACACACCTAAATATATACTTGAGATGAAAAGTTCTGGGGAAATTTGCACATACTTATAAGTAGGATTAGAAAATTGTGGAATAGCCCTAAGTAGGAAAAGTAAGAGATAATATTCAATCTTTAAAAATTTTCTTTTCAAAAGAAAACATCGGAAGCTGAGCAGAAGGACCTGCCTGGAGAGAGTCCAGTAGGTAAGGAGGGAGAGTGACAGACAAGACCTCCAGAGGAGAACTTGAACCTGAGCTGCCAGGATTATACCTTTAAATCATATTTGGAGGACAATAATAGGATCTAGGAAAGGGAAGAAGAATGAGGAGTCAAAATAGGTAAACTTAAATAAAGAAGGCACAGGGATGAGGTAGCTGATCCATCACGGTACAAAACACTTGGAAATGGGCTTTCATTTCATCTTTTGGAGCATGAAAATAGCCATCCAAAGAAGCTAGAATAAGTCTGCCAGTCGTAAAAGACATGTGGTGTAGTCAATCCAAAGTCAGGCTGATGGCCAGTTGAGGAATATGGGAAGGGAAGCCAAGACAACTGAGTTTAGATCAGCCAGACCTCAGAGGACCTGCCAGATAACTATACACCAAGAGCAGGCCCAGATGAATCAGTCAGGCCTCCATATGAGCAGACTGCATGGCTCACCAAAAACTCACCAGCTTAAGCTTTATGATACTAGTTTTGAGCATGATATTTTACATGACAGTAGTTAACTGATGTATTTTCATCTTTTAATTGCTATTCATTCTTAAGCCACAATCTCCTCATCAGACCTGATTTATTTTTTGTCCTATCACTCAGAAATGGCATAGTGTATATTTTTCACATGTGTTTTTTTCTCATCAACTACAATGAAAGGAAGGACCTTTGCAACTGCCCGAGGAATCACTTAATAAATATTTCTTCAGTGAATGGATCACAAGGATTCAGTGATTAAAATATCTCTCATTTCTAAGAATTTCTAAGTTATATGTGTCAGAGAATTTGATGTATTCTCCTCAGGTTTGATGAGACATTTGGTGAAACTAAATTTCATCTTCCAATGTATATATGAAGAAATTTCAGAAATAAAGTAGAATGTATGGGGTATTCACTAGTACATTGGCAATAATGTGTTAACTGTTTATCCAAAATGTTCAGGTTACAGCAGGCTTAAGAACCATGAATTCCTTCAGTGCCAATGGATGGTTAGAGAGAAAATTGACAACTGGTGAAAAAGTTCAGGAGGAAAATTGTCACACATTTCTAGATTGATAAAGCTGAAGAATAAGAGAGTTGCCATGAAAGAATGAGAATAGCTGAAAGAGATAGAGGGGGAAAAAAGGGCTTTACAAAAGGAGGCAGACATTCAGTTATTCTATAAATATTTGAATATAGACTGTTCTAGTTTGCCAGGCTCAAATGGGTCAGATTTCGCAAGAGGTATTTACTAACTTAAAAGCTTACAATTTTGAAACTGAGAAACATGTCTAAATCAAAGCATCATCAGGCAATGCTTTCTTTTCAAAGACCAGCTGCCAGGGATCCTAGACCCTGTCACATGGCAAGACACAGGGTGATATTTGCCTATTTCTTCGACATCTTCCAGGATTCATTGCTTCAGATTCTTGCTGCCATGGCTTTCTCCTTCTTGGTCTGTATCTCATTCTGATATAAATGACTCCAGTAAATGGACTGAGACCCACAGTGGGCCAGGCATGGACTGAAGTGACCTACTCAAAAGTTTCACCTATAATAGTTTATACCCACAGAATGCATCCACCTTAACATCATACTTGGCTGAGGTGCATCCTGCTTCACACCATCAAATATACATATATTCCTTTTTGCATTGTCTTTCTTTTTTACAAGATGGAACATAAAATATTAGGCAAAGTTGTAAAGAATAAAATTGTGTATGTGTTATTTCAAAGGTATGGCAACAAGATGAAGTAAACACAGACCTTGTAACAATATGGAAAACATTTAATTTTTGGTGAGTTTGGAGTTTCATCCATTTGATAAGAGAACTATAGAAATAGGGTGACAATCACTGGAATATGAAGCTCACTGGAAAATTTTATATCCAAACTTAAATCAACATATTTCATTGAGTGAGCATCATCCCTTATAACATAAACATTCTTCAATGCGTATATTATATTAAGGCATCCACAATTACTGTTTGATGGTAATAGGAAATGAAAATATCTAAATAAAAAAGAGAATGGTAGAGTAGCAAATCAAATCACCTTTTGTGACACTGTTAAGAAAGTCCTGGATGGCAACAGAGTCCAGGGAAGGAAAGAGTAAGGGAGGAAGATGACCTTTCATTGAGTAAGTTTTGAATATAAAGGATCAAGGATTTGATTTTGTGAAGGACAAGATTTGAAGGATGATGGGGAAGAAGGAAGAGGATGGAAGGAATAGGGAAAGACGACGGTAAAATTTTAAACATTAAGGAGGTACAACGAAGAGAGAATCAATCTATCAGGGTGTAAAGTTTACGAGACCCTTGCCTAGAGGGTAAGAGGTAGAAATTTATTCACCTTGTCCTTCGATCCATATAAAAAAAAAAAGATTTCGATGGTACAGTCCCCTAAAGGATGTGGTTTCTCAGACAGATGGAGGAAGCAAACAATTTCAAGTCTGAGGAGGAAGCAGCTGGTGCTGCAAGACTCACTGCCCTACAGCCCTGGGGAGGAGGTTTGTGTTCGAGGTTGAAGCACTGTGGGAGGAAAGCTGTTATCGTGCTGACAATAATAATCTCCTAAATCTTCAGGCTGGAATCTGCTGATGGTGAGAGTGAAATCTGTCCCAGACCCACTGCCACTGAATCGATCAGGGACCCCAGATGCCCGGGTGGAAGCAGCATAGATGAGCAGTTTAGGAGCCTGTCCGGGTTTCTGCTGGTACCAGGCTAAGTAGCTGCTAACACTCTGACTGGCCTTGCACTTGAGGGTGATGGTCTCTCCTGCAGATGCAGCCACAGAGCCTGGAGACTGGGTCATCACAATGTCCCCACTGGAACCTGCAACCAGAAAAGAACATAGATCAAACATTAAATCACACTTCTATAAAATATGTATCAAAATGTAGGTTCTTATTTATCATATATATTCAGATCTGCTTTAGATGAAATAGTTTGCTCACTCTGCATATTAAAACCATTCCTCAACTTTATCAAGATGATACTCTTCTACACCTCTCACCTGAGGCCCAGAACACCAGGAATAACAGCAGTTGGGAATGTGACATCATCTTGCTCATCTGTCTGATGCACTCAAGCCCCATCTCCAGGGAAACTGCATTAATAGAGCTCTGAGCAGACAACCAAGTCCCCGAGGAGCACATGCAAATCAATAGAGAGTATAAAGTCAAATGTGCCTGTGCAATGAGTTGTAAAAATAAATAATGGAAGGAGATAAAAATACCAGGACCACAGGAAATAAAACCACATGCTTGCAAAAGACAAGAAATAAACTTAACACCACAATTTTCAACAATATTCAGTACAATTGGAAAATGAAATATTTTATCACCAATTCTACTCTTTCAAATCAAATGCACCCAACTTGAAAACAAAAGGATCTTTTAATGGAATACATGCATCTATAAGTGTATATTTTCAGAACTTAATAAAATATTATAAATATGGTGCCAAAACATATGTGGAATATACTCATGTCATTGGATAGGTTAAGATTACTTCACATATTGTATATCTATCTCAGGCTATTCTAAATTTTAAACGTATATTTGAAGCTCCTCTTTGACATCCTAAAGGCACCTCACTTAATATACCCAAAGCAAGACCTCTGTATTACCCTTAATACAAACACTACTCCCAGAAATGCGTCAACAAATATTTACAAGTCACCCTTAGTAGGGTCCTTTAAGTCGACCACTCTCTAAAATCATTAATGTAGTGATTAGCAGACCTGAAGAGCAACACCTCCCCCTAGTGGTCATAGGTAAAATGGCTTCTATTCCCAAATTCTGATCGCGCAGTTCTTCATTCATTCCTACCCAAAACCAATGACACAGAATTATGCAAATAACAATATCATGAACACTTCTAGGCATAGAAAATTAAATTATGAACAAGTAGAACGATTCATTTTACTGGGAGGGTACACGATAAGCAATTAGCTTTTCTGTAGCCATTACGAACCTGCTTCTTTGAGATTTCCTCCTCTGAGCTAAGCTGTTACTCAGGAAAGGTAGGGCCATGTGAACCTGCTCCATTTCAGAGTCAACCCTCTGCACGAACAGTCAGAGGAAAAGAGAAAATTTGGGTCAGTTTAACAATTTCATAGATTAAAAAAATCTTCCACTCTAATGAATTTAATTTTTCCTGCAAAGATTTTTTCCTAATGTTCCTAAGAGGTTTTCCTTCATGTTGAGTTTCCTAGGGCATGTATTGTTCCACTTCTAATTAATAGTAAGTACATTTTCTGGTAGTTTGTTTCCTTAGGAGCCCATTATCTTAAGAGAAGGTCCCCTCTCTGGATTCCGGAATGGTGCTGCACATGCACACGTCATCAGGAAAGCCATTCCTTCTCATCAACTATCCACCCTGTTTTTGGTGCATCATATATTTGTGTTTAGAAGATGCTAATAATTAATTCAGGTTTGCTCTACACACCCATGTTTTCCCTCCTCTTCCCTGAAGTTGCATTTAATACATTTTCTTAAGTTTGCCTATTTTACTTGAATTTCTACTACCTAATTGATAGGTGTCTTGTATCAGTGCAATATAATTTCCTTTCCATTCTTACACATGTTCAAAAATTTAAAGTCATCACGGATGACAGGATGATAAACCAGGATGTGTCATTCAGGGTAACTGACCCCGAGGGATCCGCATAAAATGTGGAGCAAGGAAACATTCTCTTTGAGTGGGAGACAGTTGGCCGAATGCATGAATAGAGGGTGGGCTGGCCTTCAGAGCCCAGGGGTTAGCACTTCAGAAAACGAACAGGATTTGGGAAAATATCGTCCTGGATAATTATGAAAAACTAACAAAACAGAGTGTGAAAGCAGACAGGGGCCTGATCCAAGGCGAACATTTAATCTATGAAAGTTTGAGGCTTAGTTTACATACTATGAGAATCCATGGAACAAGATTTAGAATGAATTTTTCATTTTAGCAGATACTTTTGGATCGTTTTACAAGCAATAGCACTCCAAAGATGCAGACACAGTGGAAGCCACTAACATTTCAGTGCAGATGGGAAACTAGCTTTTCTATTATCTCTTCTCCTGAAGTCATATAATGATTTTAAAAAGTGAAATTTTCCAAATGCTCCCCCAATACCAAAGACCCAATTGAGGTCCAATCAATCTTTGGTAAATGTCTTAAAAAAAAACACGCACATTGTGTTAAGTAAAATTCTGGAAAATTCTGGGGACTTCTGCCCCCTGGTATATACATACCTTCTCTTAGTTGTTGAAACACATTTCAGGTGCTGCTGTGAAGTGATTTTGCATATATCATTAAAGTTGTTGACTTTAAAAAAGGGAGGTCTGTTAAATCTTGCTATACTGGTCAGAGACAAAGAGCTCAGAGAGATTCATAAATAAATAGGATTTATAATGGAACAATATATCTGAAGTTGGTTGTGGAGTTCCTAGGGACCATGTGGCAAGGAATGTGGGCAGGATCTAGGAAGAGAGAGCTGACAGCCAGCAAGGATATAGGATGTCAGCACTGCTACCTAAGGAACTGATTCTGCCGACCCTAATGAACTTGGAAGAGAACATTGTGCTCTGTGTAGAAGAAGTTAGTCCTATTTTAACCATGTAGGAAACTGAGAAGAGAATCATTAATACTGGACCCAGAATCCTAATCTATAAAACTGTGATCTCATGAATTGATAATTATTTATGAAATGAAAGAAATCTGATATATATATGTGTGTGTGTGTATATATATATACACCTGTATATGTATATGTATTAAAATGAACCACTTGCTAAAAGGGTAGTCATAAATCCAGATTAAAGAATTATCATCACACTAGCTCATGGTTGAATGACACTGACACCTGTCTCTCTTCATGCAACGTGCTGTACTTTATGCCCCTTTTACCACAGATGATTTCCTGATATGTTACAACATCCCCAGGCTCAGGGCTGAATACTGTGCTATGAAAATACAAGAGCAGAACTAGCTTTGAAGATGGTCAGGATCTGTCCCCTCTGTTTCCATGGCCTTTTCTCTGACAAATGAAGAAATTCTAGACAGGGCTGTTGGTAAGAGGGCAGTGACCTGGGGGCATCCCAGGTAAACCTGAACCATGATGCTGTCTTCAAATTTGCTTAAGACCAAGAATGTTTCATATTCCTAAATGTGGATGACTTCTTCCTTCTCCATGGGACCATATGGGAATGTTACATTTGGTCTTGAACTAAGAAATAAACTGTCTTATCCTTCCATTTATTTAGAATTTATAATTCTATGTGTTTTATTTAGTATTGTTTACTCCTGTTGTTAAAATGACCAAAAATATCTTAATTAGTTATACAAAATTCAACTTGGCAATTATGTTTTCTGGGCACAGCTCACACTATCCCATGACCTTACCAAGGGGCAGTCAAGCCAAGTGCTCCTGTTGCAGACATGAAATCAGGCTGAGAGATATAAGAGACCCAATTAACATGCTGCCAAATCTAACATGCTTCAGAGTTCTCAAAAAATTCTACATAATCTATGGAATTCTTGTTCCCCAGTATAGATACAAAGCCTCAATTTTGTGCTCAATTAGTTTAGGCATGAATGGATGAAAATCATGTGTTAACAAATTTTTAATATGAAGGTAAAATTAATCTTTAAACTTGAAATGATGAGATTTGTTGCCAAATGCATAGAATATTGATGGACAGAAGGAAATATGATGCAATCCTTTAAAATGTGAGCATTGCATTAGCAATGAACAAGATATTTTTCAGTAAAGGTCACATTATATTCCTGCAACAGATTCATGGAAACCAAATGCATGTGATATGCTGGAATTGGAATCTGTAAGGGGAACAAGAGAGGAGTAAAAAATCAGTTATGAATGAATGAAGTCCAGATTATAGTTACTAAATTTGTATCACTGTACATCTCTTAGCTGGATATTGTACCATGATTTTGTAAGATGTTAATACAACTCCTGTAACTTATATATGAAGCTAAAATTATTCAAAAATAAAAATTTATTTAACAAAACATGAAGAGAGATATCTCAGTATAGCTGAGTGAACATTGCATTTGACCAAGTGAGTTCTGCCAAAGATGAGGTCATGTAAGACAATCCTACTCTAAAGCCAGACCTCATCTAGAGTGACATTAAATTTCTTTCTCCAGACATTCAGTATCTCATTTTGCAAGTGAGAGGTACGCAAATCACAAAAGTGATTATTTGACTCCTGATTTTCCTTACCTCATTGGACCCTTTGGTCCAAACAAACCTACTTTAGAGCAAACTCTTCAACCAGGGTATGGGTAGACAAAAAGGTTTTCCCAGGGGTTCATGGCCAAGAATAGGTTTAATGGAATACATTTTTAGATCTATGTATTCTGCTAATATTGTTTCTTAATTTGATCTTTTCAAGAACAGTCAGGTTTTTTGCTGACTCTCCATTCCCACTTCATGTGCACAATCACCGTTAACTGCTTTAATAAGATAAGTGAGCACTCACTCATCTTACCATAGGCGTTTCCATGGGATCCAAAAAATGTGCAGCCAGAAGTGCAGGGATTTTTCAGAGACCCACGTGGGTCAACACACAGAGAGTGAATGACTCTAGAAACTGGCAACTCTCCTGTGGTGCCAAATATTTCACACCCAACAAACTGAAGGAAGATGTATTTGAATTGTCAGACCAAATATTTCTACTTCCAATCAGGGAATTTGAAAATTCATAGCTTGAGTCCACCTTGTTTATTTTTGTCTCTTCCATATTTTAATAACAACCTGACTGAAAACTTTCCATTTACAATTGGAACTAGCTAAACAGTACAAGTTGAAATTTCCCACTTCCTTGAATAAAGAGATTAAAGACTAGCAACTACTTTTAAATATAATTAGAGAAAATTATACAAGATTTCTTTATGAAATGTTCATTAACATAGAAGACACCTTGGTTAGTTTAAGAGTTTTGAACAAAGTCTCAAAATTTTTTGAAAATTAACCTGCAGTTAGAAAGAGAGAAGGTATGGAATGGATAATTTCTTTAAAATTCATTATCACCTTGTCTAACTTCCTGTTCAGTTACTCTGTGTGTGGATGTGTGTGCACGTGTGTACAGATATGTGTGCTTAAACATATATATTTTAAATCTATATGTATTATAATATTTATGTATATAAATATTTGTGCATTTTGATCACCATAGTTTCTCTTCCAGTGAGTAGAATAACACAGTCAAAATATGAACAAGTTTCTACCAAAATAAATTAAAAGAAAATCCCATCATCTTCGCTTTCTTAAATTGAAAGTAAATTATTCTTACCACCACATTTTGCTTTCCGGAAATTTGTCCTTTTATTACCACACCCATCGATCAGTTTTCTTCAATGTTGAAGTTTTTATTGAATTTACAATAGTATTAATAATGGGAGACATTGGGCCTCCAGTAGAATGATTTTTTAGAAGTTTATTCTATCCCCCATACCCCCGGAATTGATGCCCACCCAGAACCTCAGAATGCTGAATAGCGTCCCTGCAGATGGAGTTATTTAATTTAAGACGAGGCCGTCCTGGAATAGGGGACCTAATCCAGGGGCTGGCGTCTTTCTAAGGAGGGGACGTGGAGACTCGCAGCCACGGAGGAGGGCGGTGTGAAGACGGGCAGAGAGGCAGGGGCCCCACGCCAGGCACCGCCCAGCACTGGAGCCCCCGGGCGTGGAGGGGCTCTGCTCGCAGCCTCGAAGGGCCCAGCCCTGCCGGCACATGGATTTTGGACTCTGGCCTCCAGAACTTTGAAGAAGACGCCCTTGGGGTCGCTGGTGCGCTTGCGCAGGGGTCCCCGCTGTCCAGGTGCGGCCCAGGCCCACCAGAGGTGGTGCACGTGAGCAGCGACCCCAGGTGCCGCCTCGGCCAGTCCCAGAAGTACCTGCCTTTGAAGAAGAATCCCCCGGGTGGGGGACGCTGCGGCAGAGTCGGCGTGACACCCGAGCTCGAGTCCTATGCGCGGGATGCTGGGTCTCTTCTCTGCGGCTCCACAGGAGGGGAGCGTCCTCGGGTGGCGCAGTGGGGGACACGGACTCCCGCACTCCCTGCAGCTGCCAGGTGAGCACTTCATCCTCCTGGCAGCCCGCTGGAAGAGAAGGCGCCCCAAGGACCTTGCCCTGGAGCCCGCACGATGGACTGCGGAGCCAGGAAGTGGCTCAGCCCAGTGCCGTGGCCAAACTCGAGGACTGCCCCCACAAGCAGGTCCGTCTAGACAGATACTGCCAATATAATGACAGCGAAATCAGTACTGGAACTAAACTGTTTTCTAATGGAAGCATCTGAGGTTATTAATGTTAAAGAGACATCAATGAACTGTTTGAGAAACCATTCTTTTTCTAATGGAGAAAAAAAAGTCACTTCATATTTCATACTTGCACAAAAATGTGGAATTAAAAATGTGGAATTAAAGATAAGCAAAATTAATTTGGAAGAACCCCCATTTGATCTAAATGAAATCTCATTTGTCAGAGTTACTTAAATAAATCTTCAGCAGATACATGTGGTAAATTGGTGTTAGGAATAGTGCGATTAAAAAAGAAGTTTCCCTGAGATACAGATGCTAGTATTCTGTCACTGATGTACGTTCTGGTTTAAATGAGGTTAGCCCTCATATCATACAGTACATTTCAACAAACCTTTAGTGCAAGTTACACTTTTCCAACCTTCTACTCTTTGTCAAAAGGAAATTATTGAGATGCTCGTTGTGGCTCAAATGCAGCCATTCTCTAAGCCACGCTCAACATACAAATACATTACTACCCCCAACGTGGGACAGGAGTCACAGGGACGAGTCTCCCTGGCACCACGGGATTACTATGAGCACCAACTAGCAATGCAATGGGAAAAAGACTTCGACAAAAAGGGGGAAAGGCTAAAATGTGTTTATATGGTTAAAAGACTTCAAAGTGAGTTGGGAGGTCATTCCAGAGGTTATGCTTGTGCACATTTCAGCAGGATCTCATTGACAGCCCAATTAAATATTGCCTTAAATAGCAGGGCACATGGGACCCTGGAGACATCCAACACCATAAACAGCACAATCAGCTCTGGAGTTTGGTACCTTGCAACTGAGCCCTACTTTGGAATTGATACCCCCTAGTGTGACAGAGATGGACTCAGTCGTGGTTTCCCTATACATGGCTCTTCTACCCCTTCTATTTGAACCAAGAGTCAGTACTAGAGTTAATAGGTGTATGTCCAAGAGACAAATCTTTGGGTCGTCCATGTGCCAGTTGTAACTGTTTATCTCAAAGGTTACCAATACCTACTCTCCAATTCATTGGACTCACCAAGGACAACTAACAAGGAGATGATGATGGACAACGAAACTCTCAAGGAACAAGGAGGGTCTGCAACTGCAAGCAAGAGAGTCCCATCCATCTGCCCCATGGGATCTAAGCCCACTCTAAATTGGAGGCAGAGTGGGCATCACCATTCAAGCATCCTCAGGCTTTGAGAATGAATGATGGACTAGAGTAGAATTACTGGTATTCTACTAGACAAGATTCTAGCAATGGAAGAAATTTTCTCTTTGAGGTGGAGGCAGTGTACACAGAAGTTTCTGAGAGAAGGGAAAGGGGAAAAACAGGTCTCCTCTGTGGGCATTTTCCGGACATGGGAATCATCCTGAATGACATTGCAAGGACAGATGCAGACCATTGTATATGTTGTCATAGTTTACAAAATTGTGCAGGAGATGGTGTAAACTACAATGTAAACTAAAATCCATGACTTGTGGGAGTTCCAAGATGTGTTCATCAATGATAACAAATATACTACAAAAATAAAGGATGTTGTTAATGTGGGAAAATGTGGAATGGGTAGGGAGCAATATTTTTATGTGATAGCTTTGTAATATAAATACTTTAAAAAGTTTTTTAAAGTATAAAAAAGAGTCAGACCCATTTAAAAATGGGAAAATATTCATTAATGTTTGCTTTTTAGCATTCATTTTTTCTTTTTTTTATTGCTGCATAAAAAGTTTTTGTGAACAAAATGCTGGTAGGAAACAATAAAATAGTCACAATGGACCCCCTGCACTAAATGTCAGAGCCACTTTAGCAAGAGGATTTACGTTGCCCTTTATTACTTGCTTGGCAGCACTCCTGATTTTCTTCTTCAGCAAATATTTTATATTTGCCTAACCCATAATTAACCTGTAATTTCCAATGTTTGCCACTATTTAAATCTAGTCCAACTTGGCAACTTTGTGCATCAAGGTAGGTAGCTCAGACCAAGGCAGTGTACCCAAGAGAATGGGAGTTTCAGATGCATCAAATATTTCAGCCAGCATCTTCTAAGACTAAATGGAGTAGTTTTCCCAAGGTGATAAGGAAAAGGGCCAGGAACACCAGAAGGGTTGACACAGGTCTCTCTCAAATTTAACCACATGGTAGAGAGACAGCTCTTTTCTCTATTCTCGAATGTCATTATCTAAGACCATAGCAGAAGCTAGAAGCAAAAAAAATAAGAAACAATTACTAAAACCACAATGATTTTTTAAACTGTAGCTATTAATGACACTTTCTAGGTAATAAAAAAATTGGAACAAATGTGAAACTGGAAAGTACGCTACAATAATTTATAAAAAGGTAGATTTTTTTTCTGGCATTCTTGAAGAGAGAAGGTTGAGGAATTCACAAAATAATTCAATCCCTCTAAATTCACCAACTACATAATCAACTAAGATCCTCTCAGCATCTCAGATTAGCTGAATATCAGAATCAGGTGGCAAAGTGGTTGAAAATATGACTCTTGAGACACATTTGGACTCAGAATTTCTAGAACTGGAGTTTGGGTATCTGTTCTGAGCAAAGTCACCGAATTTATAACCTGTCTGCAAAAGTCCATGAATGGGCATTTAGAAACTAAAGCTGCAACATATAGGCTGTCCCAATGACATCAAGGACAACATTCAATGTTTCTAGTAAGATTTTATGAAGACTGAGATAAGTAGAACATAACATGATAATCATTATATTTATCTTAATAGTAAAATAAAACTTGGTGAAGAATTGAAAAAAATGTATATTTGATTTTGATTTAAAGACTTGGGAATAAATGGAAGAAAATGCCATTGTACATACAAGACAACAGATCTTATGGTAATGAAACATAATGTCAAATAAATTTTTACTATTGTAAAAAAATAAAAATAAAAATAAAGATCAATCTCTGACTTTATCGTGATCTGGTAAAAAGGAGGAATATGCAGAGTATTCAGGAGAACACCAGGCAGAAAAATATGTTATATCAGAAACTAGAGGATTCTGAGGTGTGAGGATATATTTTTATTATGATAAAGACTCAAGATATAATAGACTGAGAAGAAACAGCCACCTGTAAAGGCTGAAAATGAAGACAGTGCTCAAATCTGGTCTAGATGCCAGGAACTGCTCAAACATTTTACATGTATAAATTTCTTGAGCCTCAAAACAATCCTACAAAACACGAAACAATTTTCATATCCTTGTACCACAGAATGGTAAAGTAACTTCAATTTTCAGGACTAGGAAGTGTCAGAACTGTAAAAAGAATATTCCATGCTCACACATGGAAAGACCAAAAATCATTAATACATCAATTCTACTCAAATTGATATACAGATTCAATACAATCCTGATAAAAAGTCCAATAGAAATTTTAAATAAATGGAAAACATGATTATCAATTTTATGTGGAAGTGTGAGTTATCCTGAATATTCAGAAACATTTTAAAAGGAAAAGCAAAGTTGAATAACTCATTTCCAGACTTTAAATCATATTCCCTATCTACCCTTAACATCCATTTTTCAGTTTGCTTATTTTACTACAATTTCTACTACTTATTTGATAGGTTTCCTGCATCAGTGCAATATAATTTCCTTCCATTCTTACACACATTCAAAAATTTAAAGTCATCATAGATGACAGGATGATAAAACAGAATGTGTCATGCAGGGTACCTGGCCCAAGGGGCCACCTAAAATGTGGAGTAAGGAAATGCTGTCTTTGAGTAGGGGACTGTTGGTCTAATGCATGAATTGAGGAGAGGGGTGGTCTTCAAAGCACAGGGAAGAGCACTTCAGAAAATGAAAGTTCATCCTGGATATTTAAGAAATACTAATGAAACAGAGTGTGAAAGCAGAATGGGCCTGATCCAAGGGGAATATTAACTCAATGAAAGTTTGAGGGTTAGGTTAGGTACTATGAGAATCCATGGAACAATAGTTAGAATTAATTTTTCATTTTTAGCAGGTACTCCTACTAATTTACAAGAAATAACATTCTGAAGATTCAGACACAGGGGAAGCCACTAAAATTTCAGTGCAACTGTGAAACTGGCTTTCCTATCATCTCCTTCCCAGAAGTCATATAATGATTTTAAAAAATCATTTAAATTTTCCAAATGCCCCCCCCAAAGCCAAAGATCCAATTGAGGCCCATTCAATATTTGGTAAATGATTGGAAAAAAAAAAACACACATTACGTTAAGTAGAATTCTTAAAGAGCCTGGGGACTCCGGCCCCTGGTATATGCACACCTCTCGGTTGTTGAAATGGTACTGCTCTGAAATGATTTTGCATATATCATTAAAGCTGTTAACTTTAAGAAGGGAGGCCCATTAAATTTTGTTCTACTGTTCAGAGACAAATAACTCAGAGAGATTCATATATAAGTAGGATTTGAAATGGAAGAATATATCTGAGGTTGGCTGTGGAAATCCAGGGGAAGGGCCCATGTGTCAAGGAATGCGGGCAAGCTCTAGGAGAGAGCTGACAGCCAGCAAGGACATGGGATCTCAGCACTGCCACTAAGAACTGCTCCTGCCAAACCCCTTGAGCTTGAAAGACAACTCTGTGCTCTGGACAGAAGGTAGCCCTATTTTAACCATGTAGCAACCTGAGAAGAGAACCATCAACACTGGACCCAGTCTCCTGAACCACAAAAGTCTAACCTACTAAATTGCTAATTAGTGATGAAATGAGAGAATACATACATACATACATACATACATAAATACATATAAATGAACCACATGCTTAAAGGGAAGTCATAAATCCACATAGAAGAATTATCATCCCATTTAGCTCATGGTTGAATGATGCTGACATCTGTATCTTCTCACACAATGTGGTGTGCTTTATGCCTCTTTTACCCACAGATGATTTCCTGATGTTATTCCATATCCACAGGGTCAGAGATGAATGCTATGCTATGAAAATAGACGTAAGAACAGAACTAGCTTTGAAGGTGGTCAGGGTCTGTCTCCTCTGATTTCCATGGCCATATTCTCTGACAACCAAATAAATTGTTGACAGGGCTGTTGATAAGAGAGGACAGTGACTTGGGGACATCCCAGGTAGACAAGAACCATGCTGCTGTCTTCACATTTGTTTAAGACCCTGAAAAGTTACAGATTCCTAAATATGGATGACTCTTCCTTCTACATGGGACAACATATGAGAATGTTGCATATGGTCTTGATCTAAGAAATAAACTGTCTTATTCTTCCATTTCTTTTAGAATTTAAAATTCTACATGTTTATTTACTATTGTATACTTCTGTTGTTCAAATGACCAAAAAATCTTAATTAATTATACATAAAATCAACTTAGGAAGTATATTTCTGGGCACAGCTCATACTACTCCATGACCTTACCAGGGGGCAGTCAAGTCAAGTGCTCCTGTTGCAGATATAAAATCAGGCTGAGTGATATATGAAACTGGATAGTCACATGGAGCCAGATCAAACATGCCTCAGGGTTCTCAAACAATTCTACATAATCTATGGATTCTTTTTCCCCAGTATAGGTACAGAGGCCCCATGAATGTACTCAATTAATTTTGGCATGAATGGATGAAAGTAATGTGTTAGCAAATTCTTAATATGAAGGCAAAATTAATCTTTAAACTTGAAATGATGAGATTTTGTAGCCAAATGCATAGAAATTTGATATACAGAACAAACAATTTGCTATCCATAAAATGGGAGCAATGCACTAGCAGTGATGAAAATATTTTTCTATAAAGGTCACACAATATTCCTGCAACAGATTGATGGAAAACAAATGCATATGGTGTCCTGGATTGGAATCTGGAAGGGGAACAGGATAGGAGTAAAACATTAGTTACATCTGAAGGAAGTCTGGATTATAGTTATTAAACTTGTACCAATGTCAATCTCTTAGTTTGACAAATGTACCATGATTATGTAAGATGCTAACATTAGGGAGAAGTGGGCAAGGGTGTGCGGGAACTCTCTGGACAACTTCTGCAACTTATATATGAAGCTAAAAATTATTCAAAAATAAAAATTTATTTAACAAAACATGAAGAGAGATATCTCAGTACAACTGAGTGAACATTGTATTTGACCAAGTGAGTTCTGCCAAAGATGAGTTCATGTAAGATAATACTACTCTAAATCCAGACCCCATCTGGAGGGACATTAAAACTCTTGCTCCAGACATACAATATCTCCTTTTGGAAGGGAGAGCTGCACAACTTGCAAAAGTGATTCTTTGACTCCTGATTTTCCTGACCTCATTGGACCCTTTGGTCCACACAAATCTACCTTAAAGCAAACTCTTCAACATGGAATGTGTACCACTGTGTGGACCAAAAGGATTTCCCAGGGGTTCTTGGCCTAGAATAAGTTTAACAGAATACAGTTCTAGATCTATTTATTCTGCTCAGAATCTTTCTTAAATTGGATTTTTTTCAAGAACAGTCAATTTGTGCTGCTGACTCTCTTTTCCCACCTCATGTGCACAATCAACCTTAACTGCTTAAATAAGATAAGTGAACACTCAATAATTTTATCATAGGCATTTCCATGGAATCCAAAAAATATGCAGCTAGAAATGCAGGGATTTTTCAGAGATCCATGTGGGTCAACATACAGAAAGTGAATGACTCTAGAAACTGGCAACTCTTCTGTGGTGCCAAATATTTTGCATCCAACAAACTGAAGGAAGTTCTACTTTGTCAGCCCAAATATTCCAGCTATCAATCAGGGAATCTCAAAATTCATAACTTGAGTCCACCTTCTTTATTTTTGTCTCTTCTATATTTTAATAACAACTTGATTGAAAAATTTCCATTTACTAATTGGAAATAGCTAAACAGTACAAGTTGAAATTTTCCACTTCCTTCAATAAAGGGATTAAAAATTAACAACTAATTTTGAATATAATTAGAGAAAATTTTACAAGATTTCTTTACAAAATATTCATTAATTTAGAGGATACGTTGGTTGCTTTAGGTATTTTGGACAAAGGCTCAAAAATGTTTCAAAATTAACCTATAACTAGCAAAGAGAGAAAGTATAGAATGCATTATTTTGTTTTTATTCAATATCAAATTGTCTAAGTCCCTATTCAGTTATTCAGTGTGTTCATGTGTGTGCATGTGTGTACTGATAAATGTGCTTATACATATATTTTAACCATATATATATTATAATATTTATGTAAATGAATATTTATAAATTTTGATCACCACAGTTTCTCTTTCAGTGAGTCGAATAACAAAGGTTTCTTGGATCAATGTATGAAGAAGTTTCCACTAAAATCATTTAAAAGAAAATCTCATCATTTGTGCTTTCTTAAATTGGAAGGAAAGCTATTCTCAACACCACATTTTGCTGTGTGGATATTTGTCCTATCATTATCACACACATCGGTCAGTTGTCTTCAATATTGAAGTTTTTACTGAATTTACAATAGTATTAATAAGAGGAGACATTGGGCCTCCAACAGTGAATTTTCAGAAGCTTTTTCTCTCCCCTTGCCCCCAGAATTGATGCCCATCCAGAACCTCAGTATGCTAAATAGGGTCACTTGCAGATGGAGGTAGTTAAATTGAGAAAAAGCAGTCCTGAAATAGGGGACCAAACCAAGGAGCTGCTGTATTTCTAAAGATGGGGGGTGTGGAAACCCAGAGCCATGAAGGAGGGTGATGTGAAGACTGGCAGAAAAGCACGTGCCCCCACTCCAGGCACCACCAAGGCCTGGAGTCCCCCAGCATGGAGGGGCTTTCCTCACAGCCTCCAAAACTTGGAAGAAGACACCCTTGGGGTCACTGTTGTGGTCGTGCAGGCCTCTACATTGTCCAAGTATGGCTCAGGCCACCAGAGAGAGTGCATGAGCACTGACTCCAGGTCCTGGCCCAGGTCAGTCACAGAAGGACCTGCCTTCGAAGAAGGCTCCCACAGTCGGGGCTACTGCCATAGGGTCAGCATCACACATGAGCGTCCTGAGGGCTGGATGCTGGAAATGTTGTCTGGGGTTCCACAGGAGGGAGGGCTCCTTGGGAGGGGCAGTGGGGGACAAGGACTCCTGCAACCCTGCAGCTGCCAGGTGTGCACTTCACCCTCCTGGGGAGCCGGGAGAATAGGGGACGCCCCTGAGCCTGATGGTGTGGATGCTTGATGGACTGTGGGGCCAGGACATGGCTTAGTCCGAGGCCATGGCCAAACTCGAGGACACCCACCATGAGCAGATCCATCTAGAAAGATATTAAAAATAAGATGAAAAACGACATCAGTATCGGAAGCAAGCTATGTTCTAATGTAAGCATCTGAGATTATAGATGAAAAAGAGACATCAAGGAACTGTTTGCAAAGCCATTCTTTTTCTAATGTAGAAAAAAAGTCACTATATTTCATGCTTTCACAAAAAAACATGGAATTAAAGATAAGCAAAATTAATTTAGAAGAACCCCCATTTAATCTAAAGGAAATCTCTCCTCACAGAGATACTTATATAAATCTTCAGCAGATACATATAGCAAATTGGTGTTAGGGAAGAAGTGGGGCAAGATGGCATCCGAGGAGGTACACCATCATCATCTCTCTTGCAAAGACTGGCTGTGTGGTGAGGGAATTCAGCAGGAGAGGGCTGTTTCAGGCATCTACAGGGCAGGAGGTGTCTGGACATTGATCTGGAAAGATTGCAGCAGAATTAGTGCTTGATTAAGGTAGAACAGTGGCTTTCTAACAATGAACTCAGAAGCCATGGGAACGTAAGTCCCTTCACCCTAGGGCTGAGGGCATAGCACTCCTGGAGAGCTGCTGGTACTATGGCAGCATTCCCAAGCCTTTTGTTCCACAAATGCCTGAACCCAAAGCCGTGTTCCCTGAACCCCTGCAACCCACCTTTCATAGACCTACATACCCCAAGTACACATTCTCTTGGGCTCTGTTTCCTGAGTCCAGCATTCATGGAAATCTGGCATTGCACTATCCTTCTGGTAGCAGACTAACTCCAGGAGTGGGAGAGTTTAGGTGGGAGGTGCAGAGGGGCCCAAGGAGTGCAGCTTCAATCTTCTCATCTCCTCCCTCCTTATCGAGTTTGGAAGAGCATATCAGTTGACTTGGGGAGAGAATAAGAAAAGAGGAGAGGCAAATCTGCTGAGAGAGCCTGATTTACCTAAATACCCTGGGATAAGAAACTTGGTCTGGGAAAATGTGGAGTCAGAAAATTAACTAGCCCCCCTGTAGCACACATAAGGGAGAAGGACAGTAGGACATGCTTTGCAGGCATCCAATAGCTTGATTAATGCTCCTGGCAAGGGGTGGGTGCTCTCTCTCTCTCTCAAGAAATTATGAGACATTATTTTCTGAGGTGAGTTGGTTCACCAGGGACCCATTTTAACTTTCTACAGGAGCCCTCATGCAACCTTCCTTCTGTCCTGGGAGAGAGGGAATTGAGGAAGGGAGAAAATGGAAGGTCAGACTCTTAAGCAGTTTATTCAATTGCAAAGAGGATGCATTGCCTGAGGCCTTATCTGGTCTTTTTTGTTGATTTGTTTTCTTGTTTTTCTGTCCTCTTTATCTACCCCATGACCTCTTTTTGTCCTTTTTTCTCTTTTTTTTTCTTTCTGATTTGCTTCACATTTAAATTTTTTGTTTTACTTTTTTCTAATTCTTTTTTCATCTTTTACATTAGGTGCAGCAGGCAACATTCTTATTTGCTGTGCTTCTTCACCCTCTATTTCCTCTTTTCTATGTGTACTGATTTTGGCTACTAATGCTATCCCCTTTCCTTTACACTATTCTATCCTCCATCAGTTATTGTTTCTCTTACATTCCACTTCTCTTTGTTTAGCCCCCAATATTTCTGACATTTTATCTCTAATACCTCTAATCTGTTTTTTATCTTTTATTCACTCTTTTTATTACTGTCCTTTCTTTTCACTTTCCCTCTCTCCTGACCACATTGGCCTTCTAATTCATACTATATTCCTCCCCATGTTCAGTTTACTATCTCGTTATAGGTACTCCATTTTTTTACGTTTATAAATATACACTCCTAACATGAGTTCAATATCCATTCTCCTGGAACTCACGTGGTTTTTCTGCTAAAATTCATTATCAATACTATTATTATATTATATTTTCTTATGCCTTTTGCTTTCTCTGACCCTAATATTTTCCTTCAAGGGAACTTAGCCAACAAAAAGGCAATAGAATAAGAATAACAAAGTGACAAAGAGAAGGCTTAACATGCACACAAAAGCAACCAAAAATTCAACCTTGAGACAAAGAACCTAATCAAAAGAATAAACCAACAAGATAAAATGATGACCAGAAAGCAACAAAAAACTACAGATGATACCAATAATCAGGAAAACGTGGCCCAATCCAATGAACATACTAAAAATCAGGAAGAGAAGTGGAACCCCGAACAGAAAATTAGAACTCTCAAAACATGTATCATGGACCAATTCAATGAAGTGAAGGAAAAGAGTAAGCATATTAAGAAAACATTTCAAAAGCATACATAAGAAATTGTAATCACACACAAATAGATAATGGATATGATGGGGATCAATAGAACAATCCAAGAAATCAAAAATACACTCTCAGCAAATAAGAGCAGATTTGAAGAGGCAGAGGAAAGAATAGTGATGTGGAAACAGGACATCTGAAATCAAACATTTAGTAGAATTTATTGATAAAAAGATAGAAAAAATTCAGCAGGGACTTAGGGACCTGAATCACAATACCAATATGCAAACATACATATCATATGAAGGCTTACAGAGGGAAAAGGGATGGAGGGGTTTTTGGAGGAAATAAAGGCTGAAAACTTCCCAAATCTACTGAGGGAGATGCATGTACATGTCCAGGAAGCACAACACACCACAAACAGCATAAGTCCCAACAGGCCTACCCCAAGACATATACTTGTCAAATTATCCAATATGCCAGACAAAGAGAAAAACCTAAAAGCAGCAAGAGAAATGAGAACCATCACATACAGGGCAGGCTCCATAAGATTAAGTGCTGATTTCTCATTAAACCACAGAGGCAAGAAGACAGTTGTATGACATAGTCAAGGTTCTAAAAGAAAAATATTTCCAACCAAGAATACTCTATCCAACAAAGCTAACATTAAAAAATGATGGAGAGTTCAAAATATTCACAGGTAAACCAAAACTAAGAGAGTATGCCAACAATAAACCTACTCTTCAGGAAATAATAAAGGGAGTTTTGCAGGAGGAAAGGAAATAAAAAACAAAACAGGATAGACAGAGATGGAGGAGAGTATAAGACCAATTAAAATGACAAAAAGAGAAAGAAAAACAACATATGACAAACACAAATCCAAAGAAAATATGGCTAATATAAGTAATTCCTTGAAAGTAATAACACTGAAAGACAATGGATGAAATTTAACCATCAAGAGATGACACGGATTGGAAGATTGGATAAGGAAATATGACCCATCTATATGCTGTCTACAAGAAAGATATCTTGGACTCAGGGATTCCAGGAGATTGAAAGAGAATGGTTGGAAAACAATCTTACAGACAAACAATAACCAAGGAAAAAAAAGACAGATGTACCTATGTGAATATTGGACAAAATACACTTTAAATGAAAAACATTGTGAGAGACAAAGATGGACACTACATATTAGTGAAAAGGATAATCTTTCAAGAAGAAAGAACGATCATAAACATTTATGCCCCTTTACAAGTGTGCTCCAAATATGTGAGACAAACACTGTAGAAACTAAGTGAAGGAATGGATGCCTCTACAATTATAGTGGGGGATTTTAACACACCATTATCACCAGTGGAAAGAACATCTCAAAAGAGAATCAATAAAGAAACTAAGCCTTTGAGCAATATATTAGAGGTTCTGAACCTAATAGACATAATACAGAGCATTACACCCAAATACAGAAGGATATACATTTTTCTCAAGGGCACATGGATCATTCTCCAATATAGACCACATGGTAGGCCTCAAAGAAAGTCTCAATGAATTCAGAAATATTGAAATCATACAAAATTACTTTCTGACCACAATGGAATGAAACTTGAAATCTCCAAGGGCCAGAGACCCAGATTTGGCACCAAGATATGGAAACTAAACAACACACTCTTAGAAACAGTGGGTCAAGTAGGAAATATAAAGAGAAATCGATAAATACCCTAAAAATAATAAAATGATAACAAAACATATCAAAACTTATGGGATGCACCAAAAGCTGTATTGAGAGGGAAATTCATAGCCATAAATTCATACATCAATAAAGTAGAGAGACCTAAAATTGAAGAACTAACAGCACAATTGGAAGAGTTAGTAAAAAAAAAAAAAACTAATCCTAAAGGAAGAAGAAAGGAAGAAATAACACAGATCAAAGCAGAACTAAATGAAATAAAAAATAAGAAAGCACCCCAAAAAATAAACAAAACAAAGAGCTGGTTCTTTGTGAAGATCAATAAATTTGACAAACCCTTAGCTAGACTAATAAAGAAAAAAAGAGAGAAGACACAAATACATAAAATAAGAAATGAGAAAGGAGATATCACCACTGACCCCACAGAAATAAAGACTATCATACAAGAATACTTTGAAAAACTTTATGTAAACAAGACAGACAATTTAGAGGAAATGGACAAATTCCTAGAAACACATAAGCAGCCCACACTGATGAAAGAAGAAATTGATGACTACAAGAAACCAATCACAAGTAAAGAGAATCAGTCATTAAAAACCTCCCAACTAAGAAGAACTCTAGTCAGATTCTTCACAGGTGAATTTATTCCAAATATTCCAGAAAGAACTAACACCAATGTTGCTTAAACTCATCCAAAAAATTAAAATATAAGGAATATTGTTTAACACATTCTATGATAACCACATTACCCTATTTCCAAAGCCAAACAAAGACATCACAAAACAGGGAAATTACAGACCAATCTCTCTAATGATGCAAAAATCCTCAACAAAATACTTGGTAATCATATTCAACAACTCATTAAATGAAATATACACCACGACCAAGTGGGCTTCATTCCTGTTATGCAAGGATGGTCCAACATAATAAAATCAATTAATGAAATGAACCACATAAACAAGTTGAAGGAAAAAAATCACATGATCATATCTATAGATACAGCAACAGCATTTGAAAAAATACAGCACCCTTTCTTAATAAAAATACTGCAAAACATAAGAATAGAAGGAAACTTTCTGAACATGATAGATACATATTAAAAACACAGAGCTAACATCATTACAAAGCTGAAATCCTAAAATTTCCTTATAAAATCAGGAACAAGACAAGGATGCCCACTATCACCCCTTTTATTTAACATTGTGTTAGAAGTACTTACTTGAGCACTGAGGTAGGAACCAGATATAAAAGGGACCCAAATAGGAGAGAAAGAAGTCAAAATTCCACTATTTGCAGATTACATGTTTCTGTACATAGAAAACCCTGAGAAGTCTACAGCAAAGCTTCTAGAACTTATAAATGAGCACTGTATTGTCACAGGGTATAAGATCAATGGAAAAAATCAGTAGCATCTCTGTACACTGATTATGAACATTCTAAGGAAGAAATCAAGAAACAAACACCACTTACAATAGTAAGTAAGAAAATTAAATACCTGGGAATAAATTTAACTAAAGATGTAAAAGACTTATACACAGAAACCTACACTACACTGTTCAAGGAAATCAAAGAAGACCTAAATAAATGGAAGAATATTCCCTGTTCATGGATAGGAAGACTAAATATTATTAAGATATCTATCCTACCAAAACGGAACTGCAGATTCCATGCAGTCCCATTAAAAAGCAACACAGCATTTTTTAATGAACTAGAATACCTAACTATGACATTTATTTGGAAAGGAAAGAGGACCTGAGTAACCAAAGGCATATTGAAAAAGAAAAATGAAATTGGAGGAATCACACTACCTGACTTCAAAACATACAGAAGTACAGTAGTGTAAATGGCATGGTATTGGCAAAAGGATAGACACACTGACTAATGGAACCAAATTGAAGGTTCTGATATAGATCCTCACATATATGCTCATCTGATATTTGACAAGGCCCACTCAAATGGGAAAGAATGACTTCTTCAACAAAAGGGGTCTAGAGAATTGGATATCCATACGCAGAAGAAGGAAAGAGAATTACCATCTCACACCTTATACGAAATTATCTCAAGATGGATCAAAGACCTAAATGTAAGTGCCAAGACCCTAAACATCTTGGAAAACAATGTAGGGAAGCATCTACAGGATCTTGGAATAAGAAATAGCTTCATAAGCTTCACACCCAAAGCACGAGCAGCAAAAGAACAAATAGATAAATGTGACTTCTTCAAAATTAAGGACTTTTGTACCTCAAAGGAGTTTGCCAAGAAAGTGAAAAGAGAGGCTCCCCAACAGGAGAAAATATTTGATAACCATATATCTGATAGGAGACTTATATCCTGCATATAGGAAGAGCTCCTATATCTCAAAAATAAAAAGACAAACAACCTATGTAAGAAATGGGAAAAAGATTTGAACAGACACTTCTCCAAAGAATAAATACCAATAGCTAAAAAGCAAATGAAAAAAATGCACAAAATCAATGACTAATTAGGAAATGCAAATCAAAACTACAATGAAATACCATCTTACTCCCATAAGACTGGCAGCTTTTGGGAAAAAACAAAAACAAAAAAACAGAAGATTACAAGTGCTGGAGAGGATGTGGAGGAATGGGAACATTCATCCACTGCTGATGGGAATGCAGAAGATCCAACCATTCTGGAGGAGAGTCTGGTGGTTTCTCAAAAAGTTAACTATATAATTGCCATAGGACCCAGTAATTCCACTGCTGGGTATATACCCAGAAGAACTGAAAACAAGGACACAAACAGATATATGCACACCAATGTTCATAGCAGCATTATTCACTAGGACCAAAAGTTGGAAACAACCCAAATGCCCATCAGCAGGTGAATGGCTAAATAAAATGTGGAATATACATACAACGGGATACTAATCAGCTATAAAAATGTATACAGAACAAGCACATGTGGTAACATGGATGAATCTTGAGAACCTTAGGTTGAGTGAAGCAAGCCAGGCATTGAAGGACAAATACTACATGACCTCTCTGATATTAAAAAAAACAAATAGAGCTGTCTCAGAGAGCTAAAGACTGGAAGATAAGCTTAAAGGAATTTGGGAGTAAGAGTAAGCTTGCAAGCCGAGACCTACATGGGTGAAGTCTATGATAAGCTGCAGGTAAGTATTTGTACAGGGAAGGGATAAGATAGGGACATAGTTATACATTTGGGTGGGGCTTCGTGCATTTGAGGGGTCTAGGGTTGGGAGGATGGATCAGAGCTCATGGAATTGGGGGGAGGGCTGTGGGTAACAGTTGAATATGGGAGAATATCAGGTATATGTTTGAAGTTATAATGTTGAGAAAACTCTTTAGGAAATATAATAAGGATTATGTGTTTAAGGTGCTTAATGAAAGAGGGGCATCTGGTACAGGTGCAAGCTTCTAGGGAGTGTGTTAGTGCTCATTTTGATATAGTGTGTTATATCATTGAGTGCAGACCCATACAATGAGTGTAAATGTGTACCCACATCCTGGGGAGACCTGTGTTCCAAAATAGAGAGAATTGTGTCTCTTGAGAGAATTGGTGGCTCCCAATTAGTAAGGGCAGTCTAGTGTATCAATCCCTCAGCATTTTACAGTATCTGTCAATCTGGTCCCTCAAGTAGTGAAGACTGATTGTCATTGTGGGCCCTGAGGAGAGGGGGAGAGAGGTATAGATTAGATGGAAGCAGGCCACATGGGGGACAATGGATGTGCTCCACAAGATCGTGCAATGATGGATATAAGATATATTAACTTACACCAAAACGTGTATAAAGTCTAGAAGCTAAAATGTAAACCATAATGTAAAACATAAGAAAGTTAAAATTTAGAAAATTTTACAGTCTAAAATACAAACCACAATGTAAACCAAAATGGAACCATGTTTGATAGCTATTTCAAAATCTGTACATCAGCTGCAGCAAATATAACATGAATATGTAAAAAGATCATTGCCGGGGAAAGGGGAAAAGGGTTTGATGTTGGATATATGGTAGTCCCCTATGTTGTGCATGTGAATTACTGTGATCTAAAACTGTTTTGAAGACAAAATTAAAAATTAGAAAAAAAAGAAAAAGATGTAGACACTAAGGAAGAAATTAAAGAAAGTGCCTTGCCACTGTACTTACTGGGCAACAATATGAATTAGGCCTAGAGTGGCAGGGTGCCTAAGAGTTACCTACTGAAAGCCTCCATGTTGCTCAAATGTGGCCACTGTCTAAGCCAAACTCAGCATGTAAATGCATTACCTTCCCCCCAGTGTGGGACATGACTCCTGGGGATGAGCCTCCCTAGCTCTGAGTGATTACTTCCAATCACTAACTGGTGGTACAACTAGAAAGAGACCTTGAATATAAGTGTCAACTCATACTAGCAGAATATCTCAACCTACAGGTTGGATCAAGTGTTAAAAATTGCTTTTTGACCTTGAATAAAAGGGGGAAATGGCAAAGACAAATGAGTTTCTATGGCTAAGAGTCTTCCAAAAATAGTAGGGAGGTCATTAGCGGGGTCACCCTTACACACAACTCGGTAGGACAGAGAACCACAGAGAACCAAAGTAGGTACAACCCAAGGTGCTGGTTCTCCTTGAGGCTACAGAAATCCATAGGGTATATGGTCATGGCAGATGGATTTGGAGTTCTGTGCCATGTCAGAGGGGCCTACTTTGGAATTTGTGCTCCTGAGTGTGATGGAGATGGACTCAGATGTAACCTTCCTACACATGCCTCTTCTGTCAATTTTACTGAACCTGTGATTGGTGATAGGGATGGTGCATACTCAGGGGACTTGAATATCTGGACTGCCCATGTGCCAGCTGGGACCTGAGCCTCAGCAGAGTTGCAACTCCTACTCTCTCTTTCATTGGACTTTCCCAGGTCAGATAACAGGGAGGTGAATATGGTCAACCACCACACCAGGGAATCAAGAGTGCTAACAATAGCAAGCAGAAGAATTGCATCTATCATCCATGTGGAATCTAAGCCCCCTCTTGATCTAGAGATGAAGTGGACATCACCATCCTAGGATCCACAGAATTGAGGAATAAAATATGGATTAGAGTGGACTTACTGGTATTCCACTATAAAACTATAGTGAGTGGTAATAGAAGAAATTGCAGCATTGAGGTGGAGAAAGTGGCCACAGTTGTTGCTGATGGCCGGGAGAGGGAAGAAGAGATGTGATGTGGGGGCATTTTTGGGAATTTGACTTGTCCTAAATGATATTGCAGGGTCAGATGCTGGACTTTATATATCCTGCCATAACCCACTGAATGTACGGGTGGGGGGGAGGGGAGTGTGAACTACAGGGTAAACTATTATCCATGTGGTGCAGCAGTGTTCCAAAATATGTTCACTGAGTGCAATGAGTGTGTCTCAATGATGGGGGAGTTTGATGGTGTGAAGGGAGTGGGGTGGGGGGATGGGAGGTATATAGCAAACTCATATTTTTAATATAAATTTATGTAATGTATATATCTTTAAAAATACAGTTTACAAAAATGATGGGGTGGAGAGGTGGGGAGTGGAATATATAGGGGCTTCTTATGCTTTTTGTGTTCTTTATGTTTTCTATATTTTTTAATGTAACGTTCTTTGTGATCTATTAACTTTCATTTAAAAAGTGTAAAAGAAATTGGTTTTAGGAATAGTGCTATTAAAATAAAAGTTTCCCTGAGATGTGGATGCTATCATTCTGTCACTGATGTATGTTCTGATTTCAATGAGTTAAGTGCACGTCATATAGTAAATTTCAGCAAACTGTTAGTGCAAGTTACACTTTTGTAATCTTCTACTCTTTGTCAGAAGGAAATCCTTGTGATCCTCCTGTGGCTCAAATGTGGCCTCTCTCTAAGCCACATTCAACATATAAATGCATTACCTAACCCCAATGTGGGACACAACTCACAGGGATGATCTTCCCTGGCACCATGGAATTACTAATGAGACCAACTAGCAATGCAACTTGAAAAAGACCTTGACAAAAAGAAGGAAAGACTAAAATGAGTTTATATCGTTAAGAGACTTCAACATGAGTTGGGAAGTCACCCCAGAGTTTATGCTTACACACATTTTAGCAGGACCTCATTGACAGTCAAAGTAAATATTCCCTCAAATAGCAGAGCAACTGAGGAACCTGAAGAAATCTGAACACTGAAAGCAGGGCAAACAGCTCAGGAGTTCAGTGCCCTACCATTGAGGCTTACTTTGGAATTTACTCTCCCAAGTGTGACAGAGATGGACTCAGTTGTGGTTTCCCTACACAGGCTTATCTTCTATTTGAACTGAGAGTTAGTATTAGAGCTGATAGGTGTATGTCCATGAGACTAATATATGTGCTGTCCATGTACCAGTTGTACCTGTTTATCTCAATAGTTACCAACACTTATTCTCCAGTTCATTGGATTCACACAGGAAAACTAACAAGGAGATGATGATGGACAATGAACATCTCAAGGAAAAATGGAGTCTGCAACTGCAAGCAAGATAGTCCCATCCATCTGCCCCATGGGATCAAAGCCCACTCTCAGTTGGAGGCAGAGAGGGTATCACCATCCAAGAATATTCAGGATTGGGGAATGAATGATGGATGAGAGTAGACGTACTGTTATTCCACGATAGACATGATTCTACCAATGGAAGAAATTTCTCTTTGATGTGGAGACAATGGACACAGGAGTTTCTGAGAAGAGAGAGAGAAAAAATCAAGTTGCCTATGTGGGCATTTTCAGGACATGGAAATCATCCTGAATGGCATTGCAAACACAGATATAGGTCATTATATATCTTGTCATAATACCAAAAATTGTGCAGGAGAAAGTGTAATCTACAATGTAAACTAAAATCTTTACTGCCAGTGTTCCAAAATGTGTTCAACAATGATAACAAATGTACCACAGAAGTGAAGGATGTTGTTAATGTGGGAAAATGTGGAAGGGTAGGGAGCAATATTTTTTATGTAACATTTATGTAATATAAATATTTCTTAAGTCTTTTTATGCAGGATAAAATAGAGATAGACCCATTTAAAAATGGGAAAATATTCACTAAATTTTGCTTTTTAGCATTCGTTTTTCTTTTTTATTGCTGCCTAAAAAGTTTTTGTGAACAAAATGCTGGTAGAAAACAATAAAATAGTCAAAACCAAACCCATACACTAAATGACTGAGCCACTTTAGTAAGAGAATTTCCATTGCCCTATATTACTTCCATGGCAGGACTCTATGTCTCTTCTCCAGAAAATATATTTGCCTAACCTAAAATTTCCTATGTTTGCCACTATTTAAACCTAGTCCAACTTGGCATCTTTCTGCATCAATGTGGACAGCACAGAACAAGGTAGTGTAAGTGTACCCAAGAAAATGGGGGTTTCAGATGAATCAAAAATTTCACCCAAAATCTTCTGAGCCTGGATGGAGTTAGCTTTCCCACGATGATAAGTAAAAGGGCCAGGAACACAAGAAGGGTTGATACAGGACTCTCTCAGATTTAACCACAAGATATAGAGACACCTCTGTTCTCTAAACTGGGAACTCACTAACTAAGACTGTAACAGAAGCTAGAAGCAAAACACCAACAAACATTTACTAAAAGCACAATGTTTTTTTTTAAATTGTAGCTAATAATGACACTTTCTAGGTAATAAAACATATGGAACAAATGTTAAACTTGAAAGTACACTACAACCATTTACATAAAGTCAGATTTTTTCAGGCATTCTTGAAGAGAGAAGGTTGAGAATTTCACAAAAGAACTCAATCCCTGAAAGTTCACCAATTACATAATAAACTAAGATCATCTCAGCATCTCAAATTAGCTAAATATCAAAATCATGTGGCAAAATGGTTGAAAATATAAACCTTGAGCCACATTTGAAAACATTAGTCAGAACTTCCACAATTGGAGTTTGGGAATCTGTTCTGAGCAAAGTCACTGTATTTATAGCACAAGTGCATAAATGGCCATTTAGAAACTAATGCTGCAAAATATAAGCTGCCCTGTTGAACTCAAGGACAAAAATAAAATGTTTTTGGCAAGATTTTATGAAGATTGAGATAAATAGAGAAATAACATGATAATCACTATACTTATCTTATTAGTAAAAAATGACAACCTGCTTGGAGATTGAAAAAATGTATATGTAATTTTGAAATTAAAGATGATTCTCTGACTTTATTGTGATCCTGGCAAAAAGCAGGAATGTGTAGAATATTCACGAGAAGATCAGACAAACAATAGGTTACATTAGAAACTAGAGGTTTCTAGTATTATGAGAAAGAATCAGGATATAATAGGCTGAGAAGAAATAGCAACCTCTAGAACCTGAAAATGAAGAGAGGGCCAATATGGTCCAGATGCCAGGCAAAGCTCAGATATTTTACATGTATAGACTCATAGAGCCTCACAATAATCCTACAAAATATGAAACAATTTTTATATCCTTGTAACAGAGTAGTGAAGAAGCTTCAATTTCTGGGACTAGGAAGTGACAGAACTGTAAATATAAATTTCATATTTCAGGGATCAAGGTCACAGATAAATCTATACTCATTTATATATAGGTATATTTACAAAACAGAATGATCTTTAAAGGGAGTATGAAAGAAAGATATGAGTGCCCATCTTTTGTGCATTACTTTCTTTTTTATAATAAATCAATTTTATCATATCAATAAATACATATCAATAAATCATGCATCCATCCAAAGTGTACAATCAGAGGTATTTGGTATAAATGATATTTAAACTGATTTTTTCATATTGATCCTGTATCTTTACACTCTACTGAAATAATTTATTGCCTCCTGCTAGGGAAAAATATTCCTGAACATTATAGTCCTCATTTCTGTAACTGGTCAAGTGGTCAAAGTACATATTCATCACTACTTTCTTCCACTACACATCCCATGTTTCCTTCATCCTCAGCAAGTAGATAAGATGGCCCGGTTCTTTGCCTAATGGAATGATGCAAACCTTACTGAAGATTCTGGGCCATTCATAGTCCTGCCTGTGTTGACTTGTTGAATTTTCCATTGACTTTAATCACAGGGCATGGCAATACTAGGACGTGCCCTAGGTCATCTCCTGCATTCAGGCAAACTCTTTCTTACCTTCTTCATTGTGTAGTAGCAGTCCTATTTCTTCTTGATAGTCAGGATCAATCACTCCAGTTAGTACAGTAATTTCCTTCTTTCTCTTTTAATTCAGAGGCTTGAAAAGACCAAAGTGGGCAGGTGGCAGTCTTAACTTCCAGATCAATAGAATAGCTTTTGTGTTTCCTGGTGGAAGCACTCCTCCTTTTGGGACTAAGACCTGGAGACCAGCTCACCTTAAGCTTGCAGGGACAAGAAGCAAAAATTTTCCTGGCACATCAATAGGGTAATTTTCAGTGGTGCCACCCACATTTCCACCCCTTGATTCCAGGAATGTGTAACTCAGCTATGGGAAAAATAGCACCATAGAATGAATGCTGATTCAGAGCATATGATGCTTCCTGGAAAGCATTGTCCAAGCCCTACAGGTACTGTTACCTAATTAACAAGGTAAGTGAGCCCTCAAAGGACCATTACACTGAGATGGAAGAACCCTATATTCTGTTGGGTTTATCTCTCATTCTCTATCATCCAAAAGTCAGGTTATAAGTTAACATCCATTATTATAACCCTAGTATGCAGAAGACTACCAGGCCTGTAGTAGATTGCAACTAGTATTTCTTAAATATAAGAATAGAAAGATAAATAAATAAAACCATCAATTATGTCAACTTTATTTACAAGTAAAACAGAATTCTAATCTATAAACTAATGAGTAATTGAGATTTTTAAAAAAAATTCATAAACAGAAATAAAAATAAGTTAGAATAGCCATAAATATTCTGGGGAAAGAAATTTTTATACAGAGTAATGCAACAAAATATGACAAATATTTTGGGAATGAGTGCTCTTGGAAGCAAACAAGAAATAGACTGAGTTTAAGCTGAGCAAAAATTAAAAGACAAAGTGAATACCATGTAGTTTACAAATCTGATCTCATTGGGGGAGCACAGAAAATGCATTGGAAATTAAATGGCATAAACACAGTCTGGGACATCACAGAAAGAGAAAGAAATGTTTTCTCTCCTACCACAGATGGATGGTGGGCACCCCTGATGGCAACATCAGTGCTGGAAGCCAGTTAAGAGGCATTGGCGGTTGAAGGCATCTACTGATGCCATCATGGGAGAGGATTCAGTCTGAAATGTTTTACACGCAGAGATGCTTATTAAAAAATGTTTACATTTGTTATTTCCAAATTGTCCAAATCTAGCAACTATAAATAGGGTGCTAAATATAATTACTTTTTCCAACTTAGTGTTGTTAGACAATCCATGACAAGAGATGACCTTTATCCACCTATTAAATATGAAGTAGGAAGAAATAGAATCAGCAAGATGGTATCAGAGTAAGGAGTTCCTAGAGTCAATGTGTTCTACCAGGGAGTTAGTAATCATGCAAAACTATCTAAAGCATCTGTTTGGTGACTCTAGGAGACCAGAAGAGCATGCTGCAACATGCTTGAAAGATTGGAATGAAGAAGATTGCACATCTGCAGAGAAGATTTGTGAATAGGTCACTCCATGTCCTGGAGGCTGATGCCCATCCTCCAAAGGCTGCACAAGCTACCTCAGGATCTATTCTGTGGCCAGAATTAGATGCCATTTTAACTCTGCCTCTTGCACAAGGGGAAGAAGGGTGAACTGAAAATCACAGCGCTGGTAGGGACTGACTGCTTTCCATCCAGGTCAGATTGTAGGTCTAGCATAATCTATTGCCCCACATCTGGCAGAGAGGTAACTGGGAGGACACATACCAACCTCTCCAGAAAGATTCAGCCCACACTAAGGAGGCTAGTGATCATCCTGATTTGGGGGTGCAGGAGGCCTAAGAATTTATTCTGCAGCTGGATTCAGAAGCTCCATTTCCTAAAAACGGTAGGAAGAAACAGATGGCCACCAATTTCAGGTACTGATTAATAAATTCAACTGACTAAAGTATAACACTAAGAATAGTGGAAGTTGTAACCTGTCCAAGTCAGAAGATTGCTGGTAGCCACCATTTTGACTCTGCACCCAGCAAGAAGGCAAGGGGGCTGACTGAAAATCACCATTATGGAAGGGACAGCTATCTTTCACTCAGATTGGCTGGCAACCCTATCTTTGGCTTCAGGCCCACATCTAGAAGGAAGGAAACTAGTGGGGCCTGCACAAGCCTCTCCAGGTAAAAGAAGGTACATTTGGCTAGCACAGACAGAATAGTAGGAAATCTATGGGGGCAACTGCAGTCAACTTGGACCTGTAGTGCATAGATTGAGATTGCTGCTCTCCTGCAGCTCCATCCCCACCCCAGGCAGGGGAGAAAGTTACTTCAAGCTTCATAAGTCTCTCTGAGCAACTATAGGATAGGCTTGCAAAACTCGGATTATTACACATGGCTGTGGCTCTGTCCTGACCCCTGGAAAAAATAAATTTGGAAGAAGTTTCATCAGTCCCTTGGGCAGTGAAGGCAGTTTGAGACTTCACAGCTTACAGCAACAACTACATCCTTGGCTCCTACTGCACAACCAGCAAGGGAGAAAATGCAAGATATCCCTAAACTGAAGAGAGAAATGATACCCAGAATAAATACTCTAGTAAGCCAGATGCCAAGACACCAACAAAAAATTACAATCCACCCCAAGAAACAGGAATATATGGCCCAGTTAAAGGAACAAAATAATCCCCCAGATAGCACAAAGGAGTTGAAACAACCAAACATAGATGTTCAAACAAATCTCCTTAACAAATTCAATGAGACAGCTAAAGAGATTACAGATTTTATGAAGATCTTGGATGAGTACGAAGAAGAATTTGGAAGCATACATAAAAAATATCAGATCTTATTGTGTAATTAAAGATGCAATACATGAAACTAAAAATACACTGGAGCCATATATTAGCAGATTAGAAGAGGTAGAAGAAAGGATTCATTAGCTTGAAGAAATGGTCTCTGAAAGTGAACAAACAAAAGACCAGAGAGAGAAAAGAATGGAGAAAGTTGAACAGGATCTCAGAGAACTAAATGACAGCTAGATATGGGCAAACATATGTGTCAAGGGTGTCCCAGAAGAAGAGAAAGGAAAAGGGACAGAAGAAATATTTGAAGAAATAATGGTAGAAAAGTTCCCAACCCTATTGAAGGATATGAATATCCATGTCCAAGAAACACATGTTCTCATCCAAATAAATCCAAATAGACCTACACTGAGACACATAATAATAAGAATTTCAAATGCCAAATACAAAGAGAGAATGTTGATTTCAGCAAGAGAAAAGCAATGGGTAACATATATGGGATACCCACTAACATTGAATGCCAATTTCTCATCAGAAACCATGGAGGCAGGAACAAAGTGGTATGATATATTTAAGCTACTGCAAGAGAAGAGGAAAACTTCCTGCCAAGAATCTTATATCTGGCAAGCTTTTCTTTCAAAAATGCAGATGAGTTTAGAATATTCACAAATAAACAGAAATTGGGTTGGTAACCAAGAGACTGGGTTTATAGGAAAATGAAAGTGCATGCTACAGCTTGAAAACAAGACAGGAGAGAGAGGCCTGGAAGAGAGACTAGAAATGAAGACTATATCAATAAAAGTTACAAAGTGTCAAAAGAATTTTGAAAATCATATATGACAGATAAAACTCAAATATTCAGGAATAAGCTTAACCAATGATATATAGCATTCGTACTTAGAAACATAAAACTCATTGTTAAAAGAAATAAAAAACGCCTAAATAATTGGAAAAACAATCCATGTTCACAGATTAGAAGACCAAATATCATTAAGATGTCAAGTCTACTCAAACTGGTATACAGATTCAATTCAATCCTGATAAAAATTGTCAGCATTTTTTACATGCATGTAAAACAGATTTATCAAAGTTATGTGGAAGGGTTAGTGGTCCCTCATAGCCAGAAACATCTTATAAAAGAAAACAAAAGTTGGAGGACTATCACTTTGAGACATTAAATCAAATTACCTAGCTAGAGTGGTAAAACAGCATGGTATTCACATAAAGAGACACATAGACCAAAGAACCAAATTGATGGTTCAGAAACAGGCACTCACATCTATGGTCAAGTGAATTTTACTAGCCACTCAAACCTACTCAGCTCTGTCAGAATAGTCCATTCAAAACATGGTGCTGGGAGAGCTGGACATCCATAAGCAAAGGAAAGAGAACCCCTATATTACACCTTATACTAAAATTAAATGGATCAAAATGAAACAAAAACCTACATTTAAAAGCAAGAATCATAATGCGTCTAAAAGAAAATGTAGAAAAATATCTTCAAGACCTGGTAGTAGGTGGTAGTTTCTTAAAGGAGATAAGAAGACTGAGATGGGCTACTGAAGATTTATGTACGTAGAAGTTTTAGTTAACTTAACTGTAAAAGTTTGGAAATGTACAGAGTTGATGGTAACACATTTTAGTGAGTAATAGCTGGTTTCTCAATAAGACTGTGGGTGAAAATAATAGTTTAGGGATGTAAATGCCAACTGAAAGAAATTTGGAGATTAATTAAGAATGAATAACACAGTAAAGTAAAATGTAATATCCACAAGTTTGTTCTGTAGTTTTCTTTTCTGGTGACATCTTTATGTGCTTTTGGTAGTAGCGTTATTCTGGCATTATAGAATGAGTTTGGCCATGTTCTCTCCACATTTAATTTTTGTAAGAGTTTAAGTGGGATGGCTATTCTTTCTGGAATCCTTAATAGAATTCAACTATGAAGCCATTTGATCCTGAGCTTTTCCTGGTTAGGAAGTATTTAATGACTAATTCAGTATTTGTGATTGGTCTCTTGAGTTCATCAATTTCTTCAAATGTCAAGGTAGGTCTTGTGTGTTTCTAGAAATGTGTCCATTTCCTCTAAGTTAGGAATTTTATTGGCATACAATTTTTCATGGTATCCTCTTATGATAATCTTTATTTCCGTGTGATCAGTGTTGATATGCACTCTCATTTTTTATTCTATTTGCACTTTCTCTCTCTCCTTTCTTTGTTTATCTAGCTAAGTGTTTGTCAAATTTTTTAAATAAAATGCTTCTAAAAATTTTGTTTAATTTTTTTTAAATTTATCTCCCCTTTCCCCCAGATTGTTCTCTAGTCTGTCTGCTCATCACTTGCTCACTTTCTCCAGGACACAAGAGGAACTCAACAAAGGACCTTCCACATGAGAAGTGAGTGCCTAATAGCCTGAGCCACATCCACTTCCTATGAGTTGTTGTGTCCGCTTCCTTGTGGTCTGAGTTTGTGGCAGTAGCAGAGTGTAGCGCTCTTGTGGTGGTGTCTAGTTATGTCACAACAACATATAGCTCTGTTGAGATGGTAGGAAGCATCTACTTGTCTTCCTTTACAGAAGGCACTGGGAGCTGAACCTTGGACATCCCATGTGGTAGGTGGATGCCCAAGTGGTTGACCTACATCTGCTTCTCAGAATGTGTCAATTTATAAATCTTCTTGAAGAACTAGTGTTTAGATATTTTAAAAAATTGTTGTGTTATTTAGTTCTAAATTTTATTATTTCCTATTTTCTGTTTTCTTTGGGATTAGTGTTTTCTTCTATTTCTAATTCCTCCATTTTTTTTTCATTTAAGTTTGATGTTTGCTCTTTTTTTAAATAAATATATATGGCTACAAATTTCCTTTTCATCACCACTTTTGCTGCATCCCATGTGTTTTGATATGTTGTATTCTCATTTTCTTTTATTACAAGGTAGTTACTGATTTTGTTAGCCATTTCCTCCTTGATCCACTAAATATTTAAGAATGTGTTGCTTAAATTCCATACCTTTGTCCCTAATCTGATTTTCTGCCCCTTATTAATTTCCAGCTTCATTCTGTTGTGGTCAGATAAATTACTTTGTAATTTCAATCTTTCCAAATTACTTTGTAATTTCAATCTTTCCAAATTTGTTGAATCTTGGTCTGTTACCAAGCATGTGGTCTACCCAGGAGAATGATCCATGTATGCTCAAGAAGAATCTCCACTGGGAATAGAATCTCTTTTAATACACCAAATTTCTTTGCTCATTCAAAAGAGTCAGGTCCTCATCTATTAAAGTTTTGTTATCAGATGTAGAAGTTCAGTCTCATCTTCAGGCTCCACTTTTTATTCTAGTTCTCTTTCTATGTCCACACCATCTAGTTCTGTTTCTATATCCACACACAGTTACTATCCCTCAACATCTCTCACCAGTGTTGGATTCAACTTCTAAAGACCTGTTATTTTTGATATTTTTAATTCCTCCCATGAATTACAAATATTCTTTATGTCATGTATCATGGTGAATCATTTTCAAAAATTTTTCCACTTGCTTTGCCAAGATCCATAAGAGGAATCATTGTCTATGGCAGTTATGGCTTATAAAATATATCCATGAACTGCAAAATGGATGTTGGGTTATCAGGCATGAAAACAGTATGAATTCCAGTATACAACTTGATCAGAGTTCTTGGGTGACCAAGTGCATTGTCAATGTCCAGTAATATTTTGAAAGGAATCCTTTGTTCTGAGCTGTAGTTCTATACAGTGGGCTTAGTTTATTCAGCTCACCATGTTGTAAACTGATGGGCTTTCATTCAGGATTTCTTGTTCAATTTAGAGAGCACAGACAGAGTAGATTTTGCATATTTTTAAATGGTCCTGGGATTTTCCCAACAGTAAATGAGCACAAGCTTCAACTAAAAATCACTAGCCACATTAGTACCTTACAGGAGAGTCAGCCTGTCCTTTCAAGTGAGGACAATAGAGAGAGAAGGAAGGGACACTCAAAGAGAAAGTGATTTTAATTTTACAATTTCTCTACCAGTTGTCAAAATCTTATCTACAGGTTTGACAAGAATTTCTCCTCTCTTGTAAAATGATGTACATTACAGAAACCCCAATAATATATTTGCTTGAGATAAGGCCTAAGATCCCAACAAATATATTAATTTATCCAAATCAAAGGAATCATTGTCAGGCAAGATGAATACTCTTTTCCTATAACACTTTCCCAATAAAACAGAGATATAGTACTCCTTTAGGAGAAATACGAACAGATAAAATTCTGGCTTACAAATTAGCTATTCATATATTGTTTCTCAGGGGATTATAGAGCCATATTTCTCAGACTTTTTCAATAGTGTGTTTTATCTGCTTAGTATTTAAAAAAACTTACTTTATTCAGTAAGTTTCCAGCTAATTTCCCCAAGTCATCAGACTTGGGGAAATATAATTCAAAACAAACCATCTTGATAAGCATGAAACTACACTAAAAAAGGTAGAAAAGAAAGTAAACAGTTGGATTAATCAATTAAAGTAGGAATGTGATGTACATCCAAACAATACTCTAAAATTTTGCAAAGACAGAAAAAAAGTCACCTTTTTAAACAACCAGTAGGATAACAACTCATTATATACATGTTCTCAAGGTAAATGGTAACTCATCCTCCAGTAAGAAAACTTGACAGCTCCATTCATCACAAGTATTAATAGTTCATCTGAAACTCATCTGGTAATAGAGTTGAGCCCTTGGCTTAGCAAATCGTTTTTATTCTTAGAATCATAAAATTCTCATTTTATATGGCACGGGTAGATTCATAACCTGGAGCATGGTGTCCCTGTCTGTTTTGCTCCTCTTCTCCCCAGAAAATTGGAGAGAATTGCATTATCTTCCAGATGATTCCTTTTCCAAGTGATGGTTCCCAGGTGATTGAGAGACATTCTTTGGTTGTAAAGTTGGCAAGAGGACAATTTCGCTTTTTTTCTTTATTTTTAAAGTGGTTTTAGATTACATAAAGATGCATCAAATACATAGGGAATTCTTATATACATCAACCCTCACATTTTCCCTCATTAACATCGTCTTTCATTAGTGTGGTACTTTTGTTACAAATGATGAACAAATATTTAAACATTGTTATTAACCATGGTCTACAGTTTACATTTCGTTCACTTTGTACCACACAATTTGCACCATATAATAACTATACCAGTGATCCTTCCCTGCCATAATTGTAACTTTTATGTAATCCAAAACCTCCCCAAAAACAAATTCTTTTTTTCTTTTTGTATTGTGTCTTTCATCAGCGATATAATGTTATCTTATATATATATATGGCAGTTTCTTCTGTGTGTTCCATTGGTATTTTTATTTCCCTTCATTTTATTTCCAAAGAATCACAAGGTTACAGAAAAGTCACATAAAAAACATAGTTGATTCCCGAATACCATCCTCATATTTTGCCCTAGTAATAACATCTTCCATAGGTATGGTCCATTTGTTACAATTGATGAACAAATATTGAACATTGTTACTCTCCAAGGAAAATGCTCTGCATCATGGTATACATTTTGCACTGCACTTTTTATGGTTTATTTTTATACATTTATTGCATTTATCATAATAGTGAAAGAATTTATTTTCCTCAAACTATGTAGAGATACCCAAAGAGTTATATAGCAAATCAAGGTAAATTATGCCAAAAATAATATAGACAGATGGTGGGGCAAGATGGCATCTGAGTGAGTGCACCTCAGAGTCTCTTCTGCAAAGATGCGGCCGAGAGGGGTTGGAGTCTTGCTGGAGTGGGCTGTTTCAGGGGTTTGTAAGGGAGGAGGTATGGATATAGATTTGGAGAGACTGTTGCAGAAATAGTGCTTGCGAAAGGTCACATTGTGGGTTACAAGCACAGAGGTGGGAAGCTGTGGGAAGGCAGGACCTGTCCCCCTAGGGCTGGCTGCCGCTGTGTTCCCTAAGAACTGTCTATTGTATAGTGACATTCCTGTGGCCCTGTGATCCCCAGATGCATGGTCCCCAGGTCCGTGTCCCCTAAGATCCCATAGCCCTTATTCCATAGACTTACATTCCCTGAGGCTGCAGTGTCCCAGACTTCCGTTCTGGAGTCCAGCTCTACTGGAGGTCTGGGATTGCCCTCCAGTTTTGGGCTGACTCTGGGAGTGGAAGGGATTTAGTGGGAGGTGCAGCACAGGGATTGGGTGACTGAGGATTCAATTTTCTGACCCCTTTTTTTTTTTTTTTTTTTTTTTTTGCACTTAGAGGAGCAAACCAACTAGCTTGGGGAAAACCTGGGAAGAAAGGAGTGGTGAATTTGCTGAGAAGGCCCAATTTACCAAAATACCCTGGGATAGGGATCCTGGTCTGGGAGAAGGTGGAGTCAGAAAATCTCCTAGCCCTCTGGTAGCACACCTAAGGGAGAGGGACTGTAGCAGATGCTTTCCAAGCTTCCAATAGCATACTTGGAGTTCCTGGTGAGGTGTGGGTGCTCTCCCTCTGGAAATTAAGTCATTGTTATCTATGCTGAGCTGGTTCAGCAAGGACCACTTGAATCTCCTACTTGACTTCTCAGGGAGCTTCCTGCTGCCCTGGGAGAGAGGGAAATGAATAAGGGAGAAAGGAGGAAAGTCAAATTCCTAAGCGTTTTATTTAACTGCAAGGAGGATTCCTTGCTTGAAACTTTGTCTGATATTTTGTTGATATGTCTTCTTGTTTTTCCTTCCTCTTTATCCCCCTAAGGCCCTTTATTCTTTCTTTTCTCTTTTTTCTCTTTCTTTTTCTTGTGTGCTTCCCTGCTCACTTTTGTCCCTTTTTTCTTTCTTTCTTTTTATTCTTTTTTTAATTTTGTTATATTAAGTACTGCAGGGAGCATTTCACATTTGCTGTATTTCCTTATCCTCCATTTCCTCTTTTCTTTGTGTATTGCTTTTGGCCACAAACACTATCCCCTTTCAACAATATATTTCTATCCTCCATCATTTATTGTTTCTCTTACATTACACCTCTCTTTGTTTGCCCCTCTATTTTTCTGACTTTTTATTTCTAATACCTTTGTTCTGTTTTCTCTTGTAGATGCACTCTTTATATTAATGTCCTTTCTTTTCTCTTTCCCTCTCTCCTGAACACACTGGCCTTTTAATTCACACTACATTCTCCCCATATTCAGTTATACCTACTCTACTTTTCCTACTGTTATACCTCAACATAACTTGCATGAGTCTAATATCCATTCTCTTAGATCTCACATGGTTCCTCCTTTAATATTTATTATCAATACTATTGTTATTCATTATCTTCTCTTACTCCTTTTTCTTTCTCTGTCCCTAATATTTTCCTTCAAGTGAACTTAGCCAACAACAAGGAAAGAGAACAATAAGAACAAGGTGACAAAGAGAAGACATAACACTCCCACAAAAACAAAAACTAACTAAACCCCAAACCAGACAAAGAAGCTAATGAACTGATTAAACCTCTCAAGATAAAATGATGACCAGACAGCAACAAAAAAAATACAAACCAAACCAATAAACAGGAAAACATGCCCCAATCCAATGAACAAACTAAAAACCTGGAAGAGGAGAAGAACATCAAACAAGTAATTAAAGCTCTCAAAACATATATTAGGGAACAATTTGATGAAGGGAAGTAAGAGATTAAGAATATGAAGAAAATATTTGGAGAGAACACAGAAGAAATTGCAATCATACCCAAAAAGATAACGGATATGATGGTGATGAATAGCACAATTCAAAAACCAAAATACACCTCAGCAAATAACAGCAGACTCAAAGAGGTAGAGGAAAGATTTAGTCATGTGGAAGACAGTACATCTGCAATCAGATAATAGAACTGATCGATAAAAAGATAGAAAAAAATGCATCAGGGACTTAGCAACCTGAATAACAATGCAAAACGCACAAACATACGCATTATAGGCATTCCAGAAAGAGAAGAGAAGGGGAAGGGGACTGCAGGGGTGTTGGAGGAAATAATGGCTGAAAATTTCCAAAGCCTATTGAGGGAGATGGATGTACCCATCCAAACATTATGAATCCCAACAGTCCTACCCCATAACATATGCTTGTCAAATTATCCAATGGACAAGACAAAGAGAAAATACTAAAAGCAGCAAGAGAAAAGACAGCCATCCCATACAAAAGAGGCTCCATAATATTAAGTGCTGTTGTCTCATCTGAAACCATGGAGACAAGAAGGCAGTTGTATGAAATAGTCAAGGTACTAAAAGAAAAAAAATTCCAACCAAGAGTACTCTACCCAGCAGTGTTAGCACTCAAAAATGATGGAGAATTCAAAATATTCACAGATAAACGGAAACCAAGAGAGTATGCCAACAAGAATCCTGTTCTTCAAGAAATAATATAGGGAGTTTTGCAGGAAGAAAGAAAAGAAAACAAGAGAGACAGTTGAAGGAGAGTGTCCGAGCAACTAAAAAGACAAAAACAGAAAAAAATCCCACAAATCCAACGAAAATATGGCCAATATAATATTTCTTGAAAGTAATAACACTGAATGACTATGGATAAAAGTAACCTGTCTAGAGATCGAGACTGGAAGATTGGATACAGAAATATGACCCATCTATATGCTGTCTACCAGAAACACATATTAGACCCATGGATTCAAGGAAGTTGAAAGTGAGTGGCTGGAAAACAGTCTTATAAGCAAAGAATAACCAAAATAGGGCAGGAATAGCTATATTAATATCGGACAATATAGACTTTGAATGCAAAACAGTTATGAGAGACAAAGATGGACACTACAATTTAGTGAAAGATATAATCTTTCAAGAAGAAAGAACAATCATAAACATGCTTACGAAATACGTGAGGCAAACATGGAAAAACTAAGTGGAGGAAGATACAATTATAATGGGGAACTTTAATACAACACCATCAAATTTGGACAGAACATCACAAAAGAGTATCAAAAAAGAAACAAAGACTTTGAACAATATATTAGAGGAACTAGACCTAATAGACATATACAGAACATTACACCCAAATACAGCAAGATATACATTCTTCTCAAGTGCATATGGATCCTTCTCCAGCATAGACAACATGTTAGGCCACAGAAAATTCTCACTGAATTCAGAAAGACTGATATCATACAAAATAATTTCTCTGACCACAGTGGAAATCCACAAGGTTCAGAGAACCAGATTTGGCATCAAGATATGGAAGTTAAACAATACACTTTTAGCAAATCAGTGGTTCAAGTAGGAAATCTCAAAAAAAATTTAACAAATACCTTGAAACTAATGAAAATGATAACACATCATATCCAAACATACGGGATGCAGCAAAAAATGTACTGAGTTGGAAATTTATAGCCATAATTCATACATCAAAAAAGAAGAAAGAGATAAAATTGAAGTACTAACTGTACATGTGGAGATATTAGTGAAAAACAACAAAAACAACAACAAATTAAACCCAAAGGAAAAAGAAAGAAAGAAATAACAAAGATCAGAACAGAACTAAATGAAATAGAAAATAAGAAAGCACTTGAAAAATGAACAAAACCAAGAGCTGGTTCTTTGAGAAGATCAATAAAATTGACAAACCCTTAGCTAGACTAACAAAGAAAAAAAGAGACAAGATGCAAATACACAAAGTAAGAACTGAGAAAGGAGATATCACCACTGAACCCACAGAAATAAAGACGATCATAAGAGGATACTTTGAAAAACTATTCCAACAAAGACAATTTAGAGGAAATGAACAAATTCTTAGGAACACATAAGCAACCTACATTGATGAAAGAAAAAATTGATTATCTCAACAAACCAATCACAAGTAAAGAGAGAAAATCAATCATTAAAAACCTCCCAACTAAGAAGAACCCTGAGCCAGATGGCTTCAGGGGTTAATTCTACCAATCATTCCAGAAAGAACTAACACCAATCTTTTTTAAACTCTTCAAAAAAATAAAAAAAGAAGGAAATTGCCTATCTCAGTCTATGATACCATCATTACTCTAGTACCAAAGTAAAACAAAGACACCACAATAAAAGAAAACTACAGACCAATCTCTTTAATGAACCTAGACATGAAAATACTCAAAAAAAAATTTGCTAATCATATTCAACAACACATTAAACAATTATACACCATGCTCAAGTGGGATTCATTCATCTTATGCAAGGATGGTTCAACATAAGGATACCAATTAATGTAATACAGCATATAAACGGATTGAAGGGAAAAAAATGTCATGATCATATTTATAGATTCAGAAAAAACATTTTACAAAATACAGAACCATTTCTTGATAAAAACACTGTAAATGATTGGAATAGAAGGAAACTTTCTGAACACGATAAAGAGTATATATGAAAAACCCACAGCTAACATTATTTACAATGTGAAATCCTAAAATCTTTCCCCCTAAGATCAGGAACAAGACAAGGATGCCCACTATCACCTCTTCTATTTAACATAGTCTTAGAAGTCCTTTCTTGTGCACTGAGGCAAGAACCAGACATAAAAGACATCCAAATTGGAAAGGAAAAAGTCAAAATTTCACTATTTGCAAATGATATGATCCTATACATAGAAAAACCTGAGAAGTCTACCACAAAGTTTCTAGAACTTATAAATGAGTTCAGTAAAGTCAAAGGTTACAACATCAATATGCTAATATCAGTAACATTTCTGTACACCAATAATGAGCAATCTAGGGAGGCAATAAAGAAACAAATACTGTTTAGAGTAGTAAATTAAAAAATCAATTACTGAGGAATAAATTTAACTAAAGATGTAAAAGACTTATACACAGAAGACTACATAACATTGTTCAAGGAAATCAAAGAAGAACTAAATAAATGGAAGGATATTTCCTGTTAATGGATAGGAAGACCTATTATTATTAAGATGTCTATCTTACCAAAACTGATCTACAGATGCAATGCAGTCCCAATAAAAATGAATACAGCATTCTTTAATAAACTAGAGAAACTAAGAAATTTATTTGGAATGGAACGAGGCCCTGAATAGCCACACATATTGAAAAAGAAAAATGTAATTGGAAGAATCATACTACCTGACTTGAAAACATACTGAAAACATACAGCAGTGAAAACTGCATGGTATTGGCACGAGGATAGACACACTGAAAAATGGAACCGAATTGAGAGCTCTGATATAGATCCTCATATATACAGCCATATGATATTTGGCAAGGCCACCAAACACTCTCAACTGGGAGAGAATGGACTCTTCAACAAATAGTGCCTGGAGAACTGGATATCCATATGTAAAAGAATGAAAGAGGATTACCAACTTACGCCTTATACAGAAATCAACTCAACATGGATCAAAGACCTAAATATGGCAAGTGGACTTGGTCCAATGGATAGGGTGTCCACCTACCACATGGGAAGTCCATGGTTCAAACCCCAGGCCTCCTTGATCAATTGGGAGCTGGCCCATATGCAGTGATGATGCATGCAAGGAGTGCTGTGCCACACAGGGGTGTCCCCCGCATAGGGGAACCCCACACACAAGGAGTGCACCCCATAAGGAGAACCATAAGGCGAAAGAAAGTGCAGCCTTCCCAAGAACGACTTCGGGGGGGGGGAGGGGGAGATAAATAAATAAATAAATAAATAAATAAATAAATAAATCTTTTTAAAAAAGACCTAAATATAAAAGCCAAGACCATTAAGACCTAGGAAAACAATGAAGGGAAGCATCTGGAGGATCTTGTAATAGGAAACAGCTTCATGAACTTCACACCAAAAGCACATCCAGCAAAAGAACAAATATATAAATGGGACTTTCTCAAAATTAAAGTGTTCTGCACTTCAAAGGTGTTTGTCAAGAAAGTGAAGACAGCCTACACAGTGGGAGAAGATATTTGGTAACCATATATCTGATAAGAGACTTAAATCTTGTATATAAAATTAACTCCTATATCTTGATAAGAAAAAGACAAACAGTCCATTTAAAAAATTGGGAAAATATTTGAACAGACACTCCTCCAAAGAAGATAAACAAATGTCTGAAAAAAAAACAAACTCATGAAAAAATGGTCAAAATCACTAGCCGCAAATCAAAACTACAATAAGATACCATCTTACTCCCTTACGACTAACAGCTATCAAAAAATCAGAAGACTACAGTGCTAGAAAGTATGTGGAGTAATGGGAACACTCATTCACTGCTGGTGGGAATGCAGAAGGATACAGACATTCTGGATGACAGTTTGGAGGTTTCTCAAAAAACTAGCTAGAGATTTGCCATATGACCCAGTAATTCCACTGCTGGGTATATACTCAGTGAAACTGAAAACAAGGACACAAACTGATACATGCATACCAATGTTCATAACATTCACTATTGGCAAAAGTTGGAATCAACCCAAATGCGATCAACAGATGAGTGGATAAATAAAATGTGGTATATACATACAATAGAATAATACTCAGCTATAAGAATAAATACAGTACAAACACATGTGATAACATGGATGAATCTTAAGAAATTTATGTTGAGTGAAACAAACCAGGCATTGAAGGACAAATTTTACATGACTTCTCTGATATGAAATAAGTAAGCCAAGCTGTCTCAGAGAGCTAGAGACTTGATGATAGACTTAAAGGAAGTTGGAGGATAGAGAAAGGTTGTGAGCTGACACCTATATTCTATGATAAGTGGGAGGTAAGTATTTGTAAAGGGAAGGAATAAGATGGGGGCATAGGGATACCTTTGTGTGGGGCTTGAGGGGGCTAGGGGTGGGAGTACGGGTCAGATGGCCCAAGAACTTTGGAGGAGGGTGAGGGGAACATGTGAACTTAGGAGATCGTCTGGTATGTGGTTGAAATTACAATGTAGAGAAAACACTTTAGAAAATATAATATGGTAGGTTATCTGTATAAAGTGCTTAAGGGGGGGCATCTGACATAGGGCAAGCTTCCAGGGAGTGTGTGAGTGCTCATTTTGTCATTGTTGGTAATATCATTGGGTGGAGAACCTTACAATGAGAGTGAAGGTATACTCACATCATGGGGAGGACTGATGTTCTCAAACTGTATCTCTTGAGAGAATTGGTGGCTCCCAATGTGTTAGGGCAGTCGAGTATGTCAAGCCCTCAACATTATTGCAAGTATCTCTGAATATGGTCCTTCAAGTAATGAAGATTGATTGTCACAGTGGACCCTGAGGGAGGGTGAAAGAGGTAGTGAATAGATGGAGGCAGTTTAACTGTGGGGCAATGGAAGTGTCTCACAATATCATGCAATGATGGATATAGGATATGTTAATTTACACCAAAATTTTTTAAAAATCTATAGACTAAAATGTAAATCATAATGTAAAACATAAGATAACTAAAAATTTATAAAATTGTGTAGCCTAAAATATAAACCATAATGTAAACTCAAATGGAACAATGTTTGACTGCTATTCTTTCAATATCTGTGCATCAGCTGCACCAAATATAATATAAAGATGTAAAAAGATCACTGTTTGGGAAGGGACAAAATGTTCAATGTTGGATATGTGGGAGTACCATACATTGTATACGTGAATTACTGTGATCTAAAACCTATGTGATGAAAAACTTAATAATTAGAAAAAAAGAAAGAAATGATGAAGACACTGAGGAAAAATGGAAGAAATAGCCTTGCCACTCTACATACAGGGCAATACCTACAGCAGTGAGAAAGGCAAAATGTTAAAACCAAAGATTTTACAGTTTTTTTCATTTTTTGATACCCCAATTTATTTTTCCTTTATTTCATTTTTCTAAATTAGTAGGTATTCTATATCTAACCTTTAAACCCATCACTATATTCCATTTTACTATTGATGGAACCTGGCAATATATTAGGCTTCATTTTCAAAGACATATTGGACCACAGAGATTCAACTATGGCAGGGGAGGGACACTGGTGTGGGATGTTATTGATAGGGGGCATATGTTTAGGAGGAAGTTCTCCGGGGCATGTATACAGGGTACATAGAAGTGTTTGGATATTTTCTTAGTGGATTCAGTTAAAGATATCAACTGAGGGAGTGCTGACTTCCTACCCAGGGGAGCTCTATCACATTCCCCAATAGAACAGCAACAATCCTCAAAGTGCAATGACAAAGGCCAATAAAGATGGATAGTCCAACAATGAGTCCTTGATACTGATGGCTACAATTATGAGCCCATGTGTCTGAAATATGAACTAGGCCTAGAGCTGCAGGGTGCCTAAGAGTTACCTCCTGAAAGCCTCCATGTTGCTCAAACGTGGCCACTCGCTAAGCCAAACTCAGCATGTAAATGCATTATGTTCCCCCCAGTGTGGGACATGACTCCCAGGGATGAGCCTCCCTGGTGTCAAGGGATTACTACCAAGCACCAGCTGATGATGTAACTAGAAAAAGACCTTGAATAAAAGTGTCAACTCACACCAGCAAAATATCTCAGCCTACATGTAATATCAGGTGTTAAAAACTCCTGTTTCACTTTTGAGAAAAAGGGGAAATGGAAAGGACAAATGAGTTTATATGGCTATGAGTCTCAAAAAAAGAGTCAAGAGGTCATCAGAGGGGTAACACTTATGCATGCCTCAGCAGGGTACCAGAGACAACCAAACTAGATAGAAACCCCAGGTACTGGTATTCCTGAGGGCTACAGAGACCCACAAGTTCTATGGTCATGGCAGATGGCTCTGGAGTTCAGTGCCCTGTCTGTTGGCCCTACTTTGGAGTTTGTGTTCCTGAGTATGATGGAGTTGGACTCAGATATCACCTTTCTACACATTTCTTTCCTGTAACTTTTACCAGACCTTTGGTTGGTGTTGTGGTTGATGTATACTCAGGAGACCTGAATCTCTTAACTGTCCATGTGATAGCCAGGACCTGAGCTTCAGCAGACTTGCAAGTCCTACTCTCTGGTTTTTTGGACTTATCCTGGCCAGCTAACAGAGTGCCTACAATGGCAAGCAGGAAAATAGCATCCATTATCCATGTGGAAAAAAGCCCCCTCTTGATATGGAGGGGGACTGGACATAACCATCCCAGGGTCCATGGAATGAAGTAATAGAGTATTGATTAAGTGGACTTACTGGTGTTCTGTTGTGGAACTATTGTGATTAGTAATGGAAGAAATTGTGTCATTGATGTGGAGAAAGTGGCCATTGTATTTGCAATTATAGGGTGAGGGAAAAGGAGATATGATGTGGGAGCCTTTTCAGGATTTGGAGTTGTTCTGGGTGGTGCTGCAGGGACAGATGCTAGACATTTTGTGTCCTGCCATGGCCCACTGGGTGGACTGGGGCAGAGTGTATACTACAATGTAGACAATTGTACATGTGGTGCACCTGTGCTCCAAAATGTATTCACCAGGTGCAGTGAGTGTGGTACAATGATGGAAGAGGTTGTGGATGTGGAAGGAGTGGGGTGAGGGGGATAGGGGGTATTTGGGGACCTCGAATTTTTTGAATATAACATTTAAAAGAAAATAAAGAAGAAAAATACAAATACAAATAAATAAATGCAATACATTGTCCTGAATGGGATGTAATAATGGAAGAGAAAAGGTTCGAAAGGATATTATTGGACACATGAAAAAAACTGGGTTTTAAACTGTAAGCTTTATATCAATATTAAATTGCTTGAATTTGAAAAAAATAATATAGACACGTATTTCATGCAAAAAAGCATTCCAACTAAACATGGAACTACATTAAAACATTAACACTTAACAAAATTACATATATACATGTATAATGGCCTGTGTCCATCATTGGACAATAATACAGAACAATTCCATTTCTCTAAACATGCCCTATGTTTGACCTATTCACTCCTCTCTCTCCCCTGGGAAAATTTGGTGCCTACTAAGTTTCAGTTTTTCAAGAAAATGGATTATAGTTTCCCATGAATAGTAAGGGTTTCAATGTGTTCTTCCTGTCATAGGGTGTCATTTATTGGGTAAAGACTCACAAAATAAAAAAGTGAATAATAACTCCCATCCTGGTGAGTCCTGCTACACTCTCAAATGTAGTGTCAAGAATCTCATGAGTATAGAGGTAGTGACTAATAGAAAAAAAACAGATCAGTATGTTAAGCACCTATTCATCTTTTTAAAAAATGTATATACCTTTAAAAAGGACGGAGATTCCTTTACATCATACAATAATTAAAATTATTCTGAAGTAGGTGATCTAAGGAAAGGGAGGAGAGCAAACCTTCCTATATTCTTATATGAGGGAAAATTAAAATTTTCTCCTTTTTTTAGATTCGTGTTTACCTTTACAGGTAATTGCAATGTTTATTTCATATCCTCATTTAACATGTGCATTTTATGTCTGAATAGGGAGAAAACTTTGGAGAAAAAATACTATATTCAAGTTTCCACCTCTTCTCCCATCTGAAACACATTGGAGCAGGGGCATGAGGTTCTGGGATGGTGTGATTGTCTTGCAGCCTTTCTTTGTTTCTTGAAAACCTAGAATCAGAGCATTTCCTTATGGTTGAAACATGTAGATAAATGCAAATCACAGGACAAGAGGGAAGCAAATGGCCTGTACCTCTTTACAGGAAAATCTGCGAAAGCACATGATCAATCAAAAGAAAGGAACATGGAGGAATTTGAAAATTGAGGGCATGGAAGATCATGGAAAGTTCCAGTGAAAAGGAATGATTTGATCAAATTCTTCGTGCTATGGGGAAGTGACAGGGGACTGATCCAGAAATGTTATGCAGTTCATGCCAATGAAAAATAATTAAGCAAAAATGCAGTCTCTAACTGGTTTAGGTAGAGAAACTTGTGTTGCTGGTAGGAGTCATAGCATATCCCGTTTAATATCTTGGATTGCCTGAAAAGGGGGATCATGTACTAGGAACATTTCAAGTTTGTAAAAATCTGTCATAAGACCACAGTAGAACAAGAGCCTATGTATTTTTCAGCTTCTCATTAACTGATGTTTCTCTAGTCACAAAACCCAGACAAAAGGGTCCATTTGGGAGTCTCAGATCAATATTACTGCTATAAAGTGTAGGTTAATGGAGGCAAGTTCCCTCAATGAAGAAATGCAGATGAAGGTGAAAATATTAAAGCACAGTGTTAGGGTTTAAAACCTTGTAAGCTGGTCTCTCCTTACACATACACACACTAACACACACACACAAACATATATACCTTTTTAAAAAATATACTGAAGTTTATCTGTATACATATACATGCATAAACAATAAGTGTATAGTAATAGCTGTAGACTCAGAAAACAAACATATATAACATCATACAGGGCTCTCATACCTCACTCTATGACCAATACCTTGCATTATTGTAAAATATTTTTAACTAATGATTCAAAGGATCCACAAAATATTACTACTAAATGAAGTATATTTCACCAACCCAAGCTACTATTATTTTTTGATCATTTATACACAGAAACAATAAGTGTATAGTAAAAGTTGTGAACTTACAAGCAAACATGTGTAAAATTATACAGATGTCCCATACATCAACCCACCACCAATACCTTACATTGTTTTGAGACATTTGTTACAAATTATGAAAGAATATTGCCAATATCTTACTAACTATAATCCTTACATTACATTTCACATATGTTTTCCTCAACCCACTCTATTCCAATTTTAAATCTATTTTTTATGACAGAAATGGTTAACTTAGAAAACAGTCATGCACAGGTGCAGAATTCCCAAACAACATCCCTCTATAAACACAGCACTCTGTGATGGAACATTTGTTATAGATTATGAGATAATATCATCAAATCATTATCATTTCCATTGCACACATTCAGCTTACTTTTTTCATACTGCCCCATTATCAACACAGTATATCTTTGGCATAGGTGCATGATTATTACATTATTGCTATTAGCCACAGTCCATAGTTTCCTCCAGTTGTATTTTCTACATGCTTCCCCACAGTCCCACCATTCTGAAATATGATGTACACCTGCTCACAAATCAACTAGAAAATAAGGGCAAATCATATTTAACAACACATAAAAAGCATTATACACCATGATCAAGGGATTTCATCCCTGATATACAATAACGGTTCAACCAAAAAAATCAATCAATGTAATAAACCATCTTAGCAAACTGAAGGAAAAAAAATCACATGATCACCTCCATTTATGAAAAAAAAAAAAGCATTTGACAAAATACAACATCCATTCTTGATAAATACTCTTCTAAAGATTGGAATAGAAGAAAACGTTCTCAACATGATAATGCGTATATATGAAAAACACACAGATAACATCATATTTAATGGAGAAATAGTAAGGCTTTCCCTCTAAGATCTGGAAAAAGACAAGGATGCCAGCTTTCACTGCTTTTAGTTAACATTGTGTTAGAAGCACTTCCTCAAGTAGTTAGGCAAGAAAAAGAAATAAAAGAGATCCAAATTGGAAAGGAAGAAGTAAAAATTTCACTGTTTACAGATGACAAGATCTTATACATAAAAAATGCCCCAAAGATCTATGAAAATGCTTTTAAAGGAGATAAATGATTTCAATAAATGGGCAGTATATAGGATCAATATGCAAAACTCAGTAACATTTCTGGACAAATAATTAACTATCTGAGGAAGAAATCAAGAAAAAATCCTTTTACAATAGCAACCAAAATATCAAATATGCAGGAATAAACTTAATGAAAGATATAAAGGACTTGTACACAGAAAAGCTATGCAACATTGTTAAAGGAAATCAGGGAAGACTGAAATAAATGGAAGAATAGTCTATGTTCACGGGTTTGAAGTATAAACATCACTAAAACGTCTGTTCTACCCAAATTGATTTAGCGATTTCACACAACCGCAATAAAATTATAACAACTTTTTAAAAACTGAATTAGAAAAGTCAATTCCAAAGGGAATGTACTTGGAAGGGAAAGGGACCCAAAGTAGCCAAAAACATATTGAAAGAAAAAATGAAATTGGAGGAAGCATGCTACAAAGCTACTGCCTTCAAAATCACATAGTGTTGGCATATGTATAGACATACTGAACATTGCAACAAAATTGAGAGCTCTGATACATAAACTAACTAACACAGTCAGGTGATATTCAACAAGGCCACCAACCCCTCTCAACTGGGACAGAATGGTCTCTTCCAGAAATGGTGTTGTGAGCACTGGATATCCATATCCAAAAGACTGAGAGAGGATCACTAACAAATGGAAAGGACAAATGAGTTTATATGGCTATGAGTCTCCAAAAAGAGCCGGGAGGTTATCAGAGGGGTTGCCCTTATGCATACCGCTGCAGAGTCCCAGAGACAGATAAAGTAGATACAACCCCGGGTATTGGTTCTTCTGAGGGCTACAGAGACCCACAGTTTCTATGGTCAAGGCAGATGGAGTTCAGCGCCATCTCAGTTGGCCTTACTTTGGAGTTTGTGTTTCTGTGTGATGGACCTGGACTTAGATATGATCTTTGTCCACAAGTCTCTCCTGTTACTTTTACCAGAACTGTAATTGGTCCTGGGGTTTAATGTATACCCAGGGGACCTAAATCTCTGGACTGACCATGTGATAGCCAGGCCCTGGCCGCAACAGACTTGCAGCTCCTACACTCTGGTTTATTGGATTTACCTCACTCAGCTAACATGGAGGTGAAGAAGGTCAGCCACCACACCAGGGAGTCAAGAGTGCCTACAACTGAAAGCAGGAGAATTGCATCCAGCATCCATGTGGAATCTAAGCCCTCTCTTGATATAGATGTGGAGTGGACACAACCATTCCAAGGTCCACAGGATGGTGGAATAGAGTATGGATTAGAGTGGATTTACTGATATTCTATTCATGAACTATTGTGATTAGTAATCGAAGAAAATGTGGCATTGGGGTGGAGAAAGTGGCCATTGTGGCTACTAGGTGTAGGGAGTGTGAGGAAGAGATTTGATCTGGGGGCATTTTCAGGACTTGGAGTTATCCTGGGCAGTGCTGCAGGGACAGTTATCAGACACTGTGTATCCTCCGATCACCCACTGGGTGGACTGTGGGGGAGTGTGGGCTATGATGTGGACCATTGACCATGAGGTACAGCGGTGCACAGAGATGTATTCACCAAATGCAATGAATGTATCATGATGATTGAGGAGGTTGTTGTTATGGGGAGAGAAGTGGGGTGAGGGGGGGGGGTGGTATATGAGGACCTCATATTTTTTTAATGTAATATTAGAAATATAAATAAAGACAAAAAATATAATTCAAGATGAATCAAAGACCTAAATATAAAGGTCAAGATCATAAAGAATCTATAAGGGTTAATTTAGGGAAGCATCTATGAGATCATGGGCTAGGAAATATTTTCATAAATTTTAAAACAAAAGTATGAGCAATGAAAAATCAATAGATAAATGGTTCCTCTTCAAAATTAAAAAAAAAATTGCACTACAAAGGAGTTTGTTAGGAAAGTGAAAAAGCAGCCTACTCAATGGGAGAAAATATTTAGAAAACTCTCATCTGATAAGTGCCTAATATCTAACATATACAAAGAAATCGTACGTCTTGAAAATAAAAAGACAAATAACCCATTTAAAAGTGGGCAAAATATTTGAACAGACACTTTTCCAAAAAAAGAAATAAAAATGGCTAAAAAGCACATGAAATGATACTCAACATCACTAGTTATTTAGGGAAATACAGATTAGAACAGCAAAGAAATATCTCACACATATTAGACAGGTGGCTAGTAAAAAATCAGAGAACTACTCATGTTGCAGAGGATGTAGAGGAAAGATAAAGCTCATATTTTGCTGGTGGGAATATAGAATGGTACAAGGTTTGTGGAGGATGTTTTGGTGGTTCCTCAGGAAGATAACTATAGAAATGCCATAATATCTGCCAATCCCACTGCTGGGTCTATACTCAGAAGATTTGAAAGGAAGGACAAGAACAGATAGATCCCCACAATGTTCATAACGGCATTTATCATTATTGCCAAAAGTTGGAAGCAACCCATCGTCCCTTAACAGATGAATGGAAAAGCATAATGTGGTATCAACATACAATACAGTATTACTCAACTGCAAGGAGGAATGCACTATTTACACACGGGATAACATAGATGAACCTTAAAGACTTTATGTTGAGTGAAGTAAGCCAGGCAATGAAGGACAATCATCAGATGGACTCACTGTTATGACTTAACCAAATTGAGCAGGTCATTGAGCTAGAGTCTGGAAAACAGGTTATCAGGAGACAGAAAGGGAGTAGAGTGTGGTGAGCTGATGCTCAATGTGGGCAAAAACTATGACAAGGTGGAAGGGTGTGGTTTGGCATTGGAGGGGGGTGATGGTGGTGCTGAGAGGTGAATTCAGTCAATGGGGCTTGAGAAGGATGATCTGTATAAGGTGCTTATTTAGACTATCAGTGGAACTGGTGGGAAAGCTGTGGGAAAGAATAGGTGAACTCTGGGGATTTGTAGGTCTGTGGTTGAAACTGCAATGTTGGGATATTTTTCAGCAAATATGACAGGAGAGGTTCCCTGGTGCAGGGTGTTAGAGGAGAGGGAATATGTGGGACACATCCCAGGAGGTACATGGGACATGTTTCTGTGGAATATTAATGTGTTCACCTTGTGAAAGGTGTTATTTGGAGACACACACTATGAACAAAAAAAATATTAAACCCCATTCTGAGGATCCTGCTACATATTCACATAGATGGGCAAAAATCTCTCAAGTACATAGGCAGTGCCTAATAAAAGCAAGGAAATCAGTATATCAAGCCCTCAATATTAATGCATTCATGTATGAACCTTCATCAAACAGTGAAACTTACTGATTGCCAGAGATTTTGTGGACATGGACAGGAAAGAATAGGTGTAACATGGGACATTTGGGGTTACTGGAATTGTTCTGCATGATATTGCAGTGATGGATGCAAGCCATTATACATTTTTCTCAAATCTATAAAACTGTGTGGTGCCAAGTGTAAACCAAAATGTAAACTATAGACCATGCTTACTAGCAATGCCTTAGACATAGTACAAATTAAATAATTATACCTTGAATTACATCAATTCTGTGCTATCTATATTGTTTAAATAATCTACATTGTTAGTGTAAAGAGCTGTTATACATATGAGAGTGCCCATTATATGTGGCTAAGATTTGCTGGACCTATCCTAGATCAAGTTTCATAACTCAAATATTATAAGATGACAAATAAATAATACTAGAATGCTGTTTTTATTTTCTAGTTTCATATTGTGATGATGGGTGCACTAATTAAGTGTTAATTAAAAAATTTCATCTTCCAACCACAAAATTGGAAACAATTATCTAAAGGATGAATTTAAAGAGGAAGTTTAAAATAGATGGATATTGTCTTGGGGAAACCTGTCCCATGTACCTAAAGTGATGTGATTAAATAGTAAGAGAATTGTCCATGAAAGAATGAATACTACTGAAAAAATAGAAGGAAAAGAAAAAGCAAAGGGCACTAAGGAAAGAAGTAGGGATGGAAAGCACTCTCAGTGAGACTGACACTCCCTTATGCTAGAAGAGAGGGTGTGTGCAAGGAAATAATAAGTGAGGGAGACCACCTTCTAGGTAGGAGGCTTTGAATAGGAAAAGATCCATTTTGGAATGTCCTAAGTTAGAGGGTAATTGCAATGAAAGGAGGGAAACCTGGAGAATAAGGGAGTAAAATTAAATTTCAGAGTCAATGAGAGACAGGGAAGAGAGAATCATCTACCATTGTGTAAAACTCACTGCAGTCTTTTCACAGGGTAGAGAAAAATTATTGGCTCAGACAAGATCCATTCACCTAAAACACACAATGTCCTGTTATACAAAACTCCTGACCATGTCTATGAGAATTCTACAGCACTTTTCATAAATATCTCACCAAAGAGATTCAGAAAATACCAAGACCTTAATGTCCCCCTGGGTCTGCAAACCTCTAAGGAATAAGTAGAAGACACAGTGTCTTGGGCAAATAGAGGAAGTGTACACACTCAGAGCTGAGGGTGGAGGCAACAGCTGCTGCAGCAAGGAATCACCTACAGGCAGCCAGGGAAGGGGGTCTGAGCAGGAGGCTGAGGCACTGTGGGAGAAATGCTGTTATAATGTTGGCAGCAATAATCTCCTGCATCTTCTGCCTGCAGCTTGGTCATGGGGAGAGTGAAATCTGTTCCAGAACCACTGCCACTGAAGTGAATGGGGACCCCAGATGCCCAGACAGATGCATAATAGATGAGCAGTTTAGGAGCCTGTCCTGGTTTCCGCTGGTACCAGTCAGTGCTTCTGCTAATACTCTGTCTGGACTTCCGTCTGATGGTGAAGGAGGCTCCTGAAGACACAGCCATGGAGGCTGGAGATTGGATCATTACATGTTACCACTGGCCCCTGCATCAGAATGGACAATGGTCACATATTCCTACCACTTTATCATAGGACTATTAAATGCATCAGTTAAAATGTGCTTTCTAACAGTTTCTAATTAAATAAAAGATATAGTAGGGTCATCTTGGAAATAGACATCATGTCCACTAAAATTATTTCTCAGTTCTTCAAAGATATTATTCTGAAGCCGGAAAATTGAAATCAGTATCACAAGGCTGAAATCAAGGTTTCTGTAAGGTCACACATCTGGAGGCTCTCCAGGACCATATATTCCAAGCCTCTACCAGTTTCTGATGCCTATAGAATTCCTTGTTTGGAAGCTACATTGTTTCTCAAGTCCAGCAACTTCAAATGTTTCTCTGCTCTGCCCTCACATTGTCATTTCCTATTTATCTGTCATATTACACTTTCCCACTATTATAGGGATACATGTGGTTGCCTTTATACCTCATCCTTAAAACGCAGGGTAATCTCTCCATCTTGAAATAAATTAAGCAAACTGCAACTGTGTCTTATATAAGGTAGCAGGCATGGGTACAAGGGTGTAAGACCTAGTATTTTCAAGTGATAATTCAGGCCTTCAAACCCATTGATACCTCTTTATTCCACATGCAAAATACTTTCCCCTCATCTCAACATGCCCAAACATCTAAAGAAATTACAGTATCAATTCAATTGCTAAACCTCATTTAAATATTATCTACTCAAAACTCCCTAGGCATCATCTAAATTATCCAAATCTGATATGTATGACATTCTGGGTAGTAACTATTCTGAAACAAAATTAATTTCTCTCTATGGACCAATAACTAGAAAACAAGTTTACTGATTCGAAAATACCATTTTGGGGCATTCATAGTATAAAAGTTTTAGACATTCCAATTTCAAGAGAGAGAATGTAAGGAAGCAAGGCATCACTACTCCTAAGCAATTTTGAAACCCTGAACTTCAGTTAGGTTTCATTGCCTGGAAATCATCGCTGGCAACTGTCTTTAAAGTCATTATCAGTATGTCTGTGAGTGTGGGCCCATTGTAGATAGGAACTCTTGAATATGTTATTTAAGTTAAGATGAGGCACACCTGAATGAAAGGGGACATTAATTCAGATTACTGGAATCCTTTTTAATCATGAGAAATTCTGTTATAGAGATAGAAGCCAAAGGCAGGTGTCAGAAGATGGAAATCAACAAAACACAGAAGTGAAAGTTAGAGGACATTGCAATACATGCAAGGCTGTGAAAGAAACCAAGGAATCTCAAAGATCTCTGGTAGCCAGCATCAGAATGTTATAAAATTTTAGGAGTAAACAATGCCTGGCTGATGCCTCAGTATTGGATAGCTCCTAACGTCAAAACTTTGAGCCCATTAATGCCCACTGTGAAGCTGTCCCATTTTGTAGTATTCGTCATAGCAGCCTGACAAACTAAGGCATCAGTCACCCTTTCTTTTTCCTCAATGGCTGCTTGAATCAATCAAGTAATGATAATCTGGCTAAGAAATGAAAAATGTGAATTTTATTTAGAAAATAAGAATCATAGTTGTCCATTGTGTACATGTTGAAAAAAGAAGAAGTGGTAGAGTATTCAAGGCAAGGTAAGGTAAGAAATGGAGTCAACAAATATAAATTCAATTAGTAGCTAGAAGGCTCATGATGGTTAAGGTTATATCTTTATATGTTTAGTAATCCAAAGTAAACCTTAAAAACAATCAGTTCCTAATCCTGAAAAGATATATATGTTACTTTATGTGGCAAAATCTTTGCAGATTTAAGGTAGGAACTTCAGATGAGAGTATCACCTGGATTATAAGGCTGAACCCTAAATGCCATCACATGATAAAATAAGGTGATATTAAGACAGTGAAACCAGGAATTAGAAGCATTAAAGACTGAAGGAATTCAGCCACAATCATCAAATAATAGTCCCTTGCAATAAAGCTCCTAATATATGTCCTATGCTCTATTTCTTCAGAAGGATCTTCACTGATTTTAGTACCAAATGTGGGGTGCTACTATAACAAACACCAGAATATGAGCATATGGCTTTGGAAATTGATGATGTATAAATACTCGAAGAATTTTGAGGCATCTGAAAACAGCCTACAGTTCCTTAAGGAGAATGTTGGTACGAATACAGACATTGAAGCTGCTTCTGCTGAAGGCTCAGAAGGGAATTAGGGACTGTTACCTTAAGTGGGAAGGATGACAATCCTTATATAGAGAGGCAGAAACTCAGCTGAGTTTTGTCCAACAGTGATGGGAAAAGCTGTATTTGTAATCAATAAAATTGTATACTGAGTCTCAGGGCCTGGCTGTCACTTGGACAGTCCAGAGATTCAGGTGTCCTGAGTATACACCAAATGCGGCACCACCCACAGGTCCGGTTAACATAACAGAAGAGGCATGTGAGCCTCAGCAGGCTTACCCTGGCCAGCTAAAAGGGAGATGAAGAATGTCAACCACCACACCAGGGAGCCAAGAGTGCCTACAACTGCAAGCAGAAGAATTGCATCCATCATCCATGTGGAATCTAAGCACCCTCTTTCATATAGAGAGGGAGTGGACATAACCTTCCCAGGGTCCACAGGATGGAGGAATAGAGTATGGATTAGAGTGGACTTGATGAAATTCTACTATGGTACTATAGTGATTAGCAATGGAAGAAATTGTAGCACTGATGTAGAGAAAGTGGCCACAGTAACTGCAGAGGGTAGGGAGAGGGAAGAAGAGATATGATGTGGAGACATTTTCAGGATTTGGAGTTTTCCTGGGTGGTAATGCAGGTACAGATACTGGATATTGTATGTCCTGCCCTGGCCCACTGGGTGGACTGGGGCTAGAGTAAGCTACAATGTAAACCACTATCCATGAGGTGCAGCAGTGCTCCAAAATGTATTCACCAAATGCAATGAATGTGCCACAATGATGAAAGAGGTTGTTGCTCTGGGAAGAATGGGGTGAGGGTGGTGGAGGGTATATAGGGACCTCATTTTTTATGTTTTTAACATTAAAACACTTAAAACATTAAAAAAAGTAAAGAGGGAAAATTAAAAATAAAATAAAATACACTTGTGTACTTAGCTGAGTACATTTCCAAGCAAACTGTTGAAGGCATGTCCCTGATTATTCTCACTAGGTATGTAAATCAAGAAACATTTGCAAATGTGAGGGAAGCAGAAGACAGAGATAGGAATATCTAGGAAATATCTGTGGAGGACCTTCTTTTCTAGTGATATGAAACCCTGTGACATGCACAGAGGACTGCAGGGTATTTCCCCCAATATCAGATATATTAAATTGTTAATAATATTTCATTGATTTTTTTTGAAGATTAAATAAAATATTGCATAATTCACTGTAGTTACAGTACTTAATCTGCCATGTATATATTGTGCATCATACAAATCATAGGTATTTAATGGATATTTTCATTGACTTTAAAGAAGAGTCTCTTTAGCTACCCATATAGATTTCAACCATCTTTTCAATCAAATTTTAGACTTAATTGACCCTAGCTTGTCATTTCATATAGACTTCCCTTAAGCTTCCATGTAGCTCTATTAGGAACACATATATACCAATTCTAGTTTTTTACAATGCTTTGTAGCAAATTTCTCTGAGACAAGCAGAGAGATGCCATGTAAAACTTCCTGTTGAATGAACAGACAACATTAAGTAAACAGTTACTCAGTGTGTGAAATTGTTTTCAGTTTATGCACATTTTTAAGAAAAAATACATAGAAAATATTTGAGGAGATTGTGCAAAATTGAAAATATTCCAAATATTCCACTTATTTTATCAAATTGTGTTTTTTTTATAGTGCAATATTCCTCAAATAGAAAACATTTTTAACCAAACGTTTCAGATTTAGGCAAAAGTTGTATTAGAGGTTTCCAGGACTTATGAAATTTCATACTCTTTATCTATACTGTCTCCCCACATTATTGGTTATTTATTCCCTTAAACCACAAGATATTTTATAATGTTATATTATCAAGAACACTGCCAGCTGAACTGAAAATGTTAATAAGAGAGCAAAATTTAAAAAGACTGTTGGAATTCCAAAATTTTACATACTGATGGAACTATGCAGATTCAAACAGGCATTGAAAAAAAGAAAGGTTGATGCCTTGGTTTGCCAAACTGTTATGAAATATGTTACAGAAAGGAATGGCTTGAACAAATGAAATGTGTGGCTCACAGTTTTGAAGTTAGGAGACTTCCCCTATTGAGAAGTCCTGAAGGCACTGCTTTCCCCCCATATCTATAACAGGTTAGTGGTGACTACCAGAGGAACTTGAGGCTCCTTGGCTTCTCTCCCTGCCTTCCATTCAGGCAATGTCCTCTGCTTTCTCCTCTGGGTTCTGTTGACTTCCATCCTCTGGCTCCTGCCTCTGCTTCTATTTCTATGACTGAATTTCTCGTGCTTATAACAGAATCCTGTGTTCTGAATTAAGGCCTTCTTTCATTCAGTTGGGCCACATCTAAACAAAAATATCATATTCAAGAGTTCCTACCTAACATGAGACACACCGACAGGATACTGATGATGATTAAGAATACGTATATGGCAGTGGCCACCGGAGATGCTGAAGACAGGGAAAGGGAAGAGGAGGTGTGATAAGGTGGCATGCGGGATTTGGAGTTGTGCTGAATTATATTACAGGACAGATGCAGGACATTATATATCATGCCATAACCCACTGAATGTACTGGGAGACACTAAACTACAATTTAAACCATAACCCATCCTGTGTGGCTGTGCTCCAATATATTCATTAATTGCAATAAATGTACCAGACTAAGAAGTTGTTGATATGTCAAAAGTGAGGTGTGTGGGGAGTGGGACATATGGGAAACTCTTATATTTTTTAAAGTAACATTTTGTGTGATGAATGTAACTTTTAAAAATAAATTTAAAAATATATTTTAAAAAAAGAAGATGTGTATAATACACTCTACTCCAGATGAAGACTGTGGTCAGCTCCACAGGCAGAGATATCGAAGACATGGGCTCAAAGACCAGAGACCTGGGAGCAGAAGCCAGAGCCAGAGGTCCAGAGGGCAGAGCCATGGGCCCAAGGACAATCCATAGGCCACAGAGATGACCCCAGGCCATGAAACCTTACAGAACTTCAGGATTCAAAAGTGCTCAGGAGCATTGCTTCCTTGCTTCCTTCCATTCTCTCCTTTGGAATTGGAGTGTCTAAAACATTTATACTAGGCCTGCCCCACCATGGCAGTTTGGAATCAGAAAAGTTATTTCTCTTCTTATTGGTCCATAGGCAGAAATTAATTTTTCCCCAGAACTGATCCTGCCCAGAATGTCATACATACTGGATTTAGATGAGTTAGATGATGACTTAAGATTTTGAGCTGAGGATACATAAAAGTTTTAGGAATTGAGTTGATGCTGTAATTTGTTTAGATGTTTGGGCATGTTGGGATGAAGAGAATTTATTTTGCATGTTAACAACTAAGTTTCCTTGGGGTTGAAGTGTACACACTATAGACTGAATAATATACTGAAAATACCTGGTCTTAAACCCAGGTACACATGACTGCTGCCTCATATGAGACATAATTGTAGTTTGTTTAATTTAATTCAAAATGAAGAGATTATCCCAGGTTTTAAGTTTGGGGTATAAAAGAAATTTCATGTAATCCTAAAAAAATGAGACATGATAATTCAACAGACCTACAGGAAACTGCAATGTGAAGGCAGAGCACAGAGACATTTGGATATGCTGGACTTGAAGGCTGGAGTTATGTAGTTTGAAAACAAGTATGTCTGGCAGCCACCATGATCTGGTAAAGGTGAGGAATTTACTCTCCACGAGACCATCCAGAGGGAGTGTGGTCTCACAGACACCCTGAGTTCAGCCTTGTGATACAATAGCAATCTTCTAGCTTCCAAAACCGAGACAATTAAATTTTGTTACTGTAAGTCATCATGTTTCTTTTTACTTTCTTAAAGCAGCCTCTGAAAGTGATTTAAATTATTAAAAATTATTAATAATGAGGAATAAAATGCAATTTAGAAAGACGTGAATATACTCTCAATCGTAGGAATCAAGTATATTCTATGTATCAAGTTCAGTTAATAGCATTTTATGTGTGTTACTCATTTGACTTTACAACAACCTCATAAAATATGTACAATTATTATACCTGTTTTATATCTGAGAAATCTTATCCACTGAGAGAATAAATAATTTAATCGAGGACACAAGAGTAGAAAGAATCAGGGGTGTAAATAAATGAACAAATTGAAACCAGAGGAGAAAGGGTCATGGGGAAATTTGTACATATTTAAAATTAGGAATAGAAAAATGAGGAATGTACTTTAATAGGAAAAGAATGAAAATGAGATAATATTCTATCTTAACAAATTTTATTATATTATCAAAAGAAACAGTAGGAGGGAGCAAATGCATTGTGCTATGCTTATAAAATATACTCAGGAGACACTTTGTAGAAGGTCCTGCCAGAACCAAAGGCTGAGTACATAAAGAGGGAGAGTAGGAAGCGGACTTGGCCCAGTGGTTATGGTGTCCGTCTACCACACTGGAGGTCTGTGGTTCAAACCCCAGGCCTCCTTGACCCGAGTGGAGCTGGCCCAGATGCAGTGCTGATGCACACAAGGAGGGCCATGCCACGCAGGGTGTCCCTGCATAGAGGAGTACCACGCGCAAGGAGTGTGCCCCGTAAGGAGAGCCGCCCAGCGTGAAAGAAAGTACAGCCTGCCCAGGAGTGGCACTGCACACATGGAGAGCTCACACAACAAGATGATGCAACAAAAAGAAACACAGATTCCCATGCCGCTGACAACAACAGAAGCGGACAAAGAAGACGCAGCAAATAGACACACAGAACAGACAACTGGTGTGGCGGGGAGAAGGGGAGTGAAATAAATAAATAAATCTTTTTTTAAAATTTAAAAAGGAAAAGGGAGAGTGATAGACACTTCTGTCTATGTAGAACATGTGAAGGTTAGAATGATATTTTAAACAAAATTTGGAGGAAAATAGAGGCTCCAGAGGATGGAAAGGAGGATGAGAAGGAGTCAAAATAGGAAAGTTTAAATTAAGAAGGCACAGGGAAGAGGTAGGTGACCCATCCGGGTGTTAAACTCTCTGTTCTGGGCTTTTACTTCCTCTTTTTGAACCTGAAAATAACCATCAAAAGAAGATAAAATTAGTCAGCCAGGTGGTAAAAGACATGTGGTCCACTCAACCCAAATCCAGGCTGATGGCCAGCTAACAGACATGAGAAGGAAATTAAGGAACATTGGGTCTAGATCAGCCAGTACTAAGAGGACCTGCCAGATAAATGTAAACTAAGAGTAAGTCCAGGCAAATGAGTCCATCCTGCCCATGTGAACAGACTCCACAGTTAACCAAAAAACCCTCAAAAACATAAGGTTTTATGCTATTCAGTTTTGGTCATTATGTATTACCTGGAAGTAGTTAATAGATAAATTATCATTATTTAAATTGCTGTCCATTCTTTTTTTTTTTTTAGTTGATTTTGTAAAAATATTACATTAAAAAAATATGAGGTCCCATTCGACCCCACCACCCCCACCGCACCCCTCCCCCCCGAACAACACTCACTCCCATCATCATGACACATCCATTGCATGTGGTAAGTACATCTCTGGGTATCTCTGCACCTCATGGTCATTGGTCCACATCATGGCCCACACTCTCCCCCATTCCATCCAGTGAGCCCTGGGAGGATTAACAATGTCCGGTGATTGCCCCTGAAGCACCCTCCAGGGCAACTCCAAGTCCCAAAGGCACCTCCACATCTCATCTCTTCCTGCCATTCCCCATACCCATCAGCCACCATGTCCACTTTTCCCACTCCAATGCCACCTTTTCTCTGAGGTCCTTGGATTGGTTGTGTCTGTTGCACCTCTATGTCAAGAGGAGGCTCAGATTCCACATGGTTACTGGATGCAATCCTCCTGCTTTCAGTTGTAGGCACTCTAGGCTCCATGGTGTGGTGGTTGTCCTTTTTCAACTCCATCTTAGCTGAGTGAGGTAAGTCCAATAAATCAGATTGTAGGAGCTGGAGTCTGTTGAGGCTCAGGGCCTGGTTATCATATTGTCAGTAAAAAGATTCAATCCCCTAAATATATCTGAAACCCCAATACCAACTACAATTCCAGTAAAGTAGCATGATAGTCTTATGAAGAGATCCCCTCTGGGTCCAGTTTCATCACGCAGAAACACCAGCTCCAAAGAAGGGCCATCTGACATGGCAGTGAACCCTATCTGCCATGACCATAGAACCCGTGGGTCCCTTTAGCCCTCAAAGGAACCAATACCTGGGGATTGTATCTACTTTATCTGTCTCTTAGACTCTGCTCAGTTGTGCATAAGGGAAATCCTACTGACAGCCTCCAGACTCTTTTTTTTTTTTTAGAAACTCATAGCCATATAAACTCATTTCTCCTTTCTATTTCCCCCTTACATTAGATCAAACAGCATTTTAAAGTCATATTATTCTATGTAGACAGGGATATTCTACTATCCGCATTGAACCTTCAATTGAAGGTCATTTTCCAGTTGCATTATCAGTTGTTAGTTGATAGTGATCCCTCGGTGCCAGGGAGGCTCATCCCCGGGTGTCATGTCCCACGCTGGGGGGAAGGCATTGCATTTAGATGCTGAGTTAGGCTTCGAGACTGGCCACATTTGAGTAACATGAAGGCTGTCAGGAGGAAATTCCCAGGCACAGTGCTACTCTAGGCCTTGTTCTTATTTCAGGCATATAGGCTCACAAGCATAGTCATTAGTATCAGGGGCTCACTGTTGGACGCTCATTCCTTCTCGGTCCTTGCCGCTGCACTTGGGGGACTGCCGCTGCTCCCCTAGGGACCACGGCACAGCACCCCCGGCCAGGGACCCAGTACCCCCCCAGCTTTAGTTTTTAATTGTTGCCACGAGTATATCCAAACATTACCGTGCACCCTGGACATACACCCTGTATAGCTCCCTGTCAGCCATATATACCTTGTCAATAGTATCCTATACGAGTATTCCTCTGCTGCCATTGTTGGACCACTCTGGGATCCAGAACTTCCTGAATATTGTAGCCCCAATATCATGTCAGGATCTCTTAATAGCAAAATGGGATATAGCGATGGGTTTAAAGGTTAGATATAGAATACGTGTTGACTTGGAAAAATTCTACCTCCTATCTTTTTCTTTTCCTTTTTTTTTTTCTCCTAATTATTGAACTTCTCTTCACAAGAGCCCTAGACCACAGCAATTTATGTATGCAATATACAGCACTCCCACACATCCACCACAAAACCTTTTCCCTTCCACAGCGATACTCTAACAGCCTATTCACAAGATATTTACTTAAAGTGATGTACAGAGTCTGAGACAATAGCTTTCAAACAAGGTGACATCTGTGCTTGCATTGTGGTGCATACTTTAGGACACGCAGTTTTCTAACATTTTTAGTTATCCTATGTTTTACATTATGGTTTACATTATCATTCTGTCGTCCCCTATATGTTTATGATGTAATATTACATGTTTTTTATCCATCCTTGTGTACTCTCACGAAACTCCTCTCTTACCCCACATTTACCTTGGTTACACACATTTAACATCCATTTTCCCATCCCCTTGGTGCCCACAGTGACAGCCAACCTCCGTTTCCCGAGGAGCCACGTCCAGAGATACTTGCAACAGTGTTCAGGTCCTAAATTGCTCAGCTGCCCCAATGCCCTGGGAGCCACCCTTTCTCTCGAGAGATACAGTTCCCTCTATTTGATGGCAATAGTCCTCCCCAGGATGTGGGTTCACCCCCACTCTCACTACTTGGGTCTCTACCCAATGGTATCACCCACTCTGGCAAAATGAGCATTCTCACATTCCCCAGGAGCCCGTCCCGCATCAGACCATCCCTTTCGAGCATCCTAAACAGGTAACCCTCTTAATTATATTTTGATACGATTTTCTCAGCATTTTACTCTCAACCAATACCTAACACTCTCCTGTGTTCTTATGCTACCCCTCCCTCCCCCCACTTTTTGGGCAATATTACCCATCCGCCCATCCCCAGCCCCCCTCAAACCCACAAAGCCCCACCCAAAGGCAACCCCTTGCCCCCATTTTATCTCTTCTTTGTGTTCATACTTACCGCCAGCTCATCATAAATTCCACCCCTGCAGACATCGGCTCACATCCTTCCTCCACCCCCCGATTTCCTGTAAGCCTATCGTTCAGTCTCTAGCTCTCTGAGGCAGCTTGTTTATTTCATATCATTGAGGTCATGTAGTATTTGTCCTTCAATGCCTGGGTTGCTTCACTCAACATAAGGTTCTCAAGATTCATCCATGTTATCACGTGTGTTTGTAGTGTATTTGTTCTTACAGCCCAGTAGTATTCCATTGTGTGTATATACCACATTTTATTGATCCACTCATCTGTTGATGGGCATTTGGGTTGATTCCAACTTTTGGCGATAGTGAACAATGCTGCTATGAACATTGGTGTACATATATCGGTTTGTGTCCTTGTTTTCAGTTCTGCTGGGTATATACCCAGCAGTGGTATTGCTGGATCATATGGCAAATCTATGGTTAGCTTTTTGAGAAACCGCCAAACTGTCCTCCAGAATGGTTGGATCCTTCTGCATTTCCACCAGCACTGGATGAGTGTTTCCCTTTCTTCACATCCTCTCCAGCATTTGTATTCTTCTGTGTTTTTTTTATAGCTGTCAATCTTATGGGAGTAAGATGGTATCTCATTGTAGTTTTGATTTGCATTTCCCTGATAGCTAGAGATTTGGAGCATTTTTTCATGTGCTTTTTAGCCATTTGTATTTCTTCTTTGGAGAATTGTCTGTTTAAATCTTTTTACCATTTTTTTAAATGGGTTGTTTATCTTTTTATTTTCAAGATATAGGAGTTCTTTATATATGCAAGTTATAAGTTTCTTGTCAGATATATGGTTGCCAAATATTTTCTCCCACTGTGTGTGCTCCTTTTTGACTTTCTTAACAAACTCCTTTGAGGTGCAGAAGGCTTTAATTTTGAGGAAGTCCCATTTTTCTATTAGTTCTTTTGCTGCTCGTGCTTTTGGTGTGATATCATGAAGCCATTTCCTATTACAAGGTCCTGTAGATGATTCCCTACACTGCTTTCCAAGGTTTTTATGGTCTTGGCTCTTATATTTAGGTCTTTGATCCATCTTGAGTTGATCTTTGTATAAGGTGTGAGATGGTAATCCTCTTTCATTCTTCTACATATGGCTATCCAGTTCTCCAGGCACCATTTGTTGAATAGGCCACTCTCTCCCAGTTGAGAGGGATGGATGGCTTTATCGAATATTATATGGCTATATATGTGAGGTTCTAGATCAGAGCTTTCAATTCGATTCCATTGGTCTGTGTGTCTCTCCTTATGCCAATACCATGCTGTTTTCACTACTGTAGCTTTGTAGTATGTTTTGAAGTCAGGTAGTGTGATTCCTCCAATTTCGTTTTTCTTTTTCAGTATGTCTTTGGCTATTCGGGGTCTCTTTCCTTTCCAAATAAATTTCATAGTTAGTTTTTCTAGTTCCTTAAAGAAGGCTGTGTTGATTTTTATTGGGATTGAATTGAATGTGTAGATCAGTTTTGGTAGGATAGACATCTTGATAATATTCAGTCTTCCTATCCATGAACAAGGAATATTCTTCCATTTATTTAGGTCTTCTTTAATTTCCTTGAACAGACTTGTATAGTTCTTGGTGTATAAGTTTTTTACCTCTTTAGTTAAACTTATTCCTAAGTATTTGATTTTTTTATTTTCTATTGTGAATGGTATTTGTTTCTTGATTTCCTCCTGATCTTGCTCATTATTGGTGTACAGAAATGCTACTGATTTTTGCGCATTGATCTTATAACCTGCAACTTTACTAAACTCATTTATGAGTTCTAGAAGCTTTGTTGTAGATCTCTCAGGGTTTTCTATGTATAGGATCATATCATCTGTAAATAATGAAATTTTGACTTCTTCCTTTCCAATTTGAATGCCTTTTATATCTGGTTCTTGCCTCAGTGCTCGAGCAAGTACTTCTAAGACAATATTAAATAGGAGCGGAGACAATGGGCATCCTTGTCTTGTTCCTGAGTTTAGAGGGAAGGATTTTAGGATTTCTCCATTGTAAACAATGTTGGCTGTAGGTTTTTCGTATATACTCTTTATCATGTTCAAAAAATTTCCTTGGATTCCAATCTTTTGGAGTGTTTTTATCAAGAAAGGGTGCTGTATTTTGTCAAATGCTTTTTCTGCATCTATAGATATAATCATGTGATTTTTTTCCTTCAATCTGTTTATATGGTGTATTACGTTGATTGATTTTCTTATGTTGAACCGTCCTTGCATACCTGGAATAAATCCCACTTGGTCATGGTGTATTATTCGTTTAATATGTTGTTGAATATGATTAGCAAGTATTTTGTTAAGTATATTTGCATCTAGGTTCATTAGAGAAATTGGTCTGTAATTTTCCTTTTTTGTGGTGTCTTTGTTTGGCTTTGGTACTAGGGTAATGTTGGCGTCATAGAAGGAGTTCGGCAATGTTCCATCTGTTTCGATTTTTTGAAATAGTTTCAGCAGGATTGGTGTTAGTTCTTTCTGGAATGTTTTGTAGAATTCACCTGTGAAGCCATCTGGCCCTGGGCTCTTCTTAGTTGGGAGATTTTTAATGACTGATTCTATCTCTCTGCTTGTGATTGGTTTGTTAAGATCATCAGTTTCTTCTTTCGTCAATATGGGTTGCTTATGTGTTTCTAGGAATTTGTCCATTTCCTCTAAATTGTCATTTTTGTTGGAATATAGTTTTTCAAAGTATCCTCTTATGATAGTCTTTATTTCTGTGGGGTCAGTGGTGATATCACCTTTCTCATTTCTTATTTTGTGTATTTGCATCTTCTCTCTTTTTTTCTTTGTTAGTCTCCCTAAAGGTTTGTCAATTTTGTTGATCTTAAAAAACCAGCTCTTGGTCTTGTTTATATTTTCAAGTGCTTTCTTATTTTCTATTTCATTTAGTTCTGCTCTTATCTTTGTTATTTCCTTCCTTCTTCTTCCTGTTGGGTCACTTTGTTGTTGTTTTTCTAATTCCTTCAAATGTGCAGTTAATTCTTCAATTTTTGCTCTTTCTTCTTTTTTGATATATGAATTTATGGCTATAAATTTCCCTCTCAGTACTGCTTTTGCTGTATCCCATAAATTTTGGTATGTTGTGTTATCATTATCATTTGTTTCAAGGTAGTCATTGATTTCTTTTGAGATTTCCTCTTTGACCCACTGTTTTTCTAAGAGTGTGCTGTTTAATTTCCAAATCGTGGTGTGAAACCTGGGCCTCTGTCCCTTGCAAATTTCCAGCTTGACTCCACTGTGGTCAGAGATATTGTTTTGTATGATTTCAATCTTTCTGAATTCATTCAGCCTTTCTTTGTGGCCTAGCATATGGTCTATCTTGGAGAATGATCCATGTGCGCTTGAGAAGAATGTATACCCTGCTGTGTTTGGGTGTAATGATCTATATATGTCTATTAGTTCCAGCTCCTCTAATATACTGTTCAAATGTTTTGTTCCTTTAGTGATTCTCTTTTGAGATATTCTGTCCAAGGTAGATAGTGGTGTATTAAAATCCCCCACTATGATTGTAGATGCATCTATTGTTTCACTTAGTTTTTCCAGCGTTTTTCTCACATATTTAGAGGCACCCTTGTTAGGAGCATAAATATTTATGATTGTTCGATCTTCTTGACAGATTTTCCCTTTCAGTAAAATGTAGTATCCTTCTTTGTCTCTCACAATTGTTTCACATTTAAAGTCTATTTTGTCTGATATTAATATAGCTACTCCTGCCTTTTTTTGGTTATTGTTTGCTTGTATGATTATTTTCCAGCCATTCACTTTCAATCTCCATGCGTCTCTGGGTCTAAGATGTGTCTCTTGTAGACAGCATACAGATGGGTCATATTTCCTTATCCAATGTCCCAGTCTGAATCTTTTGATAGGTGAGTTTAATCCGTTGACATTCAGTGTTATTACTTTCAAGGAATTATTTGTGTTAGCCATATTTTGATTGGATTTGTGTTTGTCATATTTTGTTTGTATTTTTTTCCCCGTCTAGTTTGTCTTTTTTTGTTGCTCTTTCACTCTCCTCCAACTCTGCCTGTCCTGTTTTTCCCTTTCTTCCTGCAGAACTCCCTTTAGAACTTCTTGAAGGGGAGGTTTCTTGTTGGTATACTCTTTCAGTTTCTGTTTATCTGCAAATATTTTGAACTCTCCATCATGTTTGAATGTTAGTTTAGCTGGATATAGTATTCTTGGTTGGAAATTTTTTTCCTTTAGTACCTTGACTATATCATACCACTGCCTCCATGCCTCCATGGTTTCAGATGAGAAATCAGCACTTAATCTTATGGAGCTTCCCTTGTATGTGATGGTTTTCTTTTCTCTTGCTGCTTTTAGTATTTTCTCTTTGTGTTGAGCATTGGATAATTTGACAAGTATATGTCTTGGGGTGGGCCTGTTGGGGTTTATGACCAGTGGAGTGCACTGTGCTTCTTGGATATGTACGTCTGTCTCTTACAGTAGATTTGGGAAGTTTTCAGCCAGTATTTCCTGAAACACTCCTTCTGACCCCTTTCCCTTCTCTTCTCCTTCTGGAATACCTATAATACATATATTTGAGCATTTTGCATTGTCATTCAGGTCCCTAAATCCTAGCTGGATTTTTTCTATCTTTTTATCGACCACTTCTTCTATCTGTTTGATTTCTGATGTACTGTCTTCCACATCACTAATTCTCTGCTCTGCCTCTTCTAGTCTGTTGATATTTGCTGCAAGTGTATTTTTGATTTCTTGAACTGTGGTGTTCATTCCCATGATATCTGTTATCTTTTTGCGTATGTCTGCAATTTCCCCTCCCAGTGTTGTCTTCATGTTGTTAACCTCTTTCATCACTTCATCAAATTTGTCAGTGATAAATGTTCTGAGATCTTTCATTGCTTGTGCGAAGTTCTGCTCCCCTTCCTGATTTGTAGTTTGTTGATTGGATTCAGCCATGTTTTCCTGATTACTGATTTGGTTTGTCGATTTTTGTTGCTTTCTGGTCATCCTTTCATCTTGACGGGTTTAATGAGTTCTTTGGCTTCTTTGTCTAGTCTTGGAGATTAATTAGCTGTTATTTTTGTGTAAGTGTTATATCTTCTTTTTGTCACTTTGTTCTTCTTATTCTAATTTCTTGTTGCAGGTTAAGTTCACTTTAAAGGAAAGTATTAGTGCTGGGGAAAGGCAATTGTGTAAGCAAGGAAAAAGTGTAGAGTAGTATTGGTGATATATATTAACAAAGCAAGAATATGAGATCTGGGAGGATGAAGGTTAGATTTATGTAGATTGTGTAGAGTTATAGCTGTAGGTAGAGTACCTATTATGAGGTAGATGACTGAATATGGGAGGAATATGGTATGAGCTACAAAGCTATTGTTTTCATGAGAGAGGGAAAAAGAAAAGAAAGGTAATAGTTTCAAGAGTGGATACCAGACAGAAAACAAAACAAAAGTATTAGAAATTAAGAGTTAGACACTTTGTGGATCAAAGAATGGGAGGTGGGGTGTGGAATATAGGAGAGACAGTAGATGATAGCGGATATCAAGATGCAGGGGAAGGGGGATAGTGTAGGTAGCCTAAATCAGTTCACACAGAAATGAGGCAGTGGAGGATGGGAAAACCCAGCAAATGTGAGGTGTTCCCTGTAGCACCTATTGTATACTTGAATTAAAATAAAATAAGTGGAAAATGAGGGACAAGAGGGAGAGAGAAAACCGAAAAAGAAAAACTAATAATAATAAAGAAAAAAAAAAAGACGAGAAAAAGGAAGAAAGAAAAAGAGGGTGGGCAAATGGTGGGGAACAGGTAGGGGGAAGAGAAATACAGGTATATACGAGCCACAATTGCAACACTATCTAAAACAACAAAGAAAAAAACCCTAAATAACTGTATAAAAAAAGGACTTTGGGGGATACTCTAGGAGAAAAAACTAGGGGATAATGCAATATTAGCAATCAGGGCATCAAAAAGAGTAAAAAATAAGATAAAATGAAAATAAAAACAAAACAATATGAACCAATAAAGATAAAATGCAAACGTTAAGGTCCAGGGCACTCAAGGACCCCAGGTATACCCCAGGGTGTGATGGATTCAGGGGTGGCAAGTCTGAGACACTGAAGACTCAAGAGGTGTGAGTCTGGGGTGTGGACGACCAGAGTCCAGGGGACCCAGACCTGGAAACCTCAAATCTGGTCAACAGGAAGCTTAGGAGCCCCACAGTGCAACACAGCCCTCAGGTATCCCCGTAGCTGGGTGCCAGCCCCACGGGGGAAGCCAGATCCGCAAACTCTATATTTAATGTCTGAACCCTGCAATTCACCTACTCCTCAGGGTTTCAGCCTTTGGACAGCTCCCTCCCTGTGCTCCCATGCAACGGCCACTAGAGGGCGCCTCTACACTACAGCCAGTTCAATGACCCAGATCCCAAGCCCCACCTGGTGGGCTGGGCTTCAGCTGGAAACACTGAAAACAGACTCCAAAACCGGAAGTCCCAAACTTCCAAAATATTCCCCAATCGGCTTCCAGACGTGTCCCCCTCCCTCACTGGACCCTGCAACAATCTCCCAATTGTGTCCCCTTATTGCCAAAAATCCAATTCCGTTGCAGATCGGCAGCCGGACCTGTGGGGATGGGGCGCCATGCGGAAGCGCTACCACCCCTGTCTGCAACCAAAACGTCCCCTGCTTCACAACCAAACACCGTCTGTCTCCCCAAATCGATATGCAAAAGAGTCTTGTCCCATCAACCCCTCACCAGTCCGCCCAGTACCCGCAGATTCCTCAGCACCGCAGAGCCTCCAAAAAAAAGGAAAAAAAACCCTGGCCGCAGCGGCTCCCCGAGCTGCAGCAGCGCCCGATACCGCGGCTCCGCCCACCCAAGGAGGGAACTTTCCGGGCCCAGCTGGGACCTCCGTTTATATATTATAGACGTATCCTCTCTGTTACCTTCCCACCAAATCAACATCCAGACACCTTCCAACCAGCAAAAATCCCTGAAACAGCGCGGTCCCAAAGAGCCTTCAACGCTGCCCAGCCGCCCCCTGCAGAGACATTACCAGGCAAGTTCACCCAGCCACCATCTTGCCCCCTCTCTCTGCTGTCCATTCTTATACTACATTCTTCTCCCCCCTGCCTTGATTTATTTTCTATCACTTAAAATTATGTAGTAGATATTTTAATTATACATATGCATGCTTTGTTTCTCTTCAAGTATGATGACAGGAGTGATTTTTGCAACAGACAGAGTAACCACTCAATAAAAAGTTAATAGCAGAAAAAGAGCATTTATGTGTGTAAGAGGGTTTAATGTATTCTGCTCAGATTTGATGAGATATTTCCTGAAACTAAATTTTATTCACCCTATTTTGAAATCATTTTAGAAATAATATTAGAATGCCTGGAATTCTTCCACTTTTACATTAGATGAATATGTTGATTAATGGTCTTCAAAAGTGTTCCGGTTACAGCAGGCTTAGTAACCGTGATTTCTTTCACTGCCTAATGGCTGATTAAAGGGAGAGCTAACACTTGAAAAAGTTCAGGAGGAAAGCTGTTGCTTACTTTTTGAGGGATAGAGTTAAAGAATTAGAACAGTGCCATTGAAAGTATGAGAATGCCTGAAAGAGATTGAGAGAAGGATAGCAGAAATGGAGTCAGATTTTCATATATACTATGTATATGTGAACATATATATATATATACTGTTCTAGCTTGCTAGGTTAGTGAAATGCATATATCCTGAAGTGGATCAAATTTACATTAGGAATTTATAACTTGTGTATAATTTTGAGTCTGAGAAAAATGTCCAAATCAAGGCATCATTAAGTAAAGCTTTCTTCCCAAAGACAGGCTGCTAGTGATCCTGGATGCCTCTGTCACATGGCAAGGCACATAGGAGCATCTACCAGTCTCTGCCTTCTCTTCCTAGATTCCTTGACTAAAGCTTCTTGCTTACTTGGCTACCTCTTTCATTGTCTGAAAATCATTCTCTTTGAAAGGACTCCAGTAACAAGATGAAGACCCAACAGGGGCAAACTTTAAATGGAGTAGCCTAATCAAAAGTTCCTACAGATAATAGATTTCAGAGAAAGACTGGATAAACACACTTTTCTGGGTTTCATACTGTCTCAAACCATCACATGTACATATATTTTTAATTGTTTTCTTTTTTCACAGAAATTGAACATACAACATTTGAGATGTAGCTTTTTCACTTAACATTTTATCTGTGAATTCAGGCAATAGCAATTAATTTTCATTAATTACCTCTTTCAATTTCTCAATGCTACATTCTGTCTTATAGGAACAGTTACAATCATATTACAGAAATCTATGTATGTTTTAATCTTTTATTACAACAAGCATTATTGTAAAAAATGAACTTTTTAGGTGTCATTTCATATATGGGAATATTATGATGTGGACTCAAATCCTCTGACAATTTAGATAACATTCAATTTTAGTGCATATTATACTTTATTTTATAACAGAACCATAGAAAAAGGTGACTTTCATATAAATATGAACATTGGTGGAAAACTTTACATCCAATCTGATAACAACATAATCCATTTAATCAGCATCATCCCTATAATATAAGCATTCTTTACAGAATAAGGATATTAAACTCATTCACAAATAGATTTGATGCCAATAATAATGAAAATATGCATCTAAACAAAAAAAAAAGTGAAGGTGGAGAAAGAAATTACTAAACAGGCTTGGATGAAAAACAGGGTCCAAGCAATGAAAAAGTAAGGGAGGAAGATGATATTTCATGTGGGAAGATTTGTGTATTTAGAAAAAAGAATTTACTATTTGGTATTCCAGAGTTGGAGCATGATGGCCATGATGATGGCAGAGAAAAAGGAGAATAAAAGAATAAAGAATTAAGATGGCAAATTTCTCAGTATTAAGTAGGCATGTAAAAGAGAGAATCAATCCACCACGGTGCAAAACTACCTGGACCTTTACCCAGGAGTTAAGAAACAAATTATTGACACAGTGAAATGTGACCTACCCATGAAAAACAGGCAGATTTCTATGGTACAATCCACTAATATTTGCAGTGTCTCAGACAGATGGAGGAAGCAAAGTTCAGGGCTGTGTGAGGAGGAAACAGCTGCTGCTGCAGGACTCACTGCAGTACATCATCCAAGAGGAGGTTTATGTTCGAGGCTGAACCACTGTGGGAGGTCTAGTATCCCCCTGCTGACAGTAATACTTTCCCAGATCTTCAGCCTGGACGCTGTTGATGGTGAGAGTGAAATCTGTTCCATACCCACTGCCACTGAATCTGTCAGGGACCCCAGAGGGCCGGGTGGATGCATAATAGATGAGCAGTTTAGGAGCCTGTCCTGGTTTCTGGTGGTACCAGGATAAGAAGTTGCTAACACTCTGACTGGCCTTGCACTTGAGGGTGATGGTCTCTCCTGCAGATGCAGCCACAGAGCTTGGAGACTGAGTCACAACGATGTCCCCACTGGCACCTGCAGTCAGAAAAGAACATTGATCATACATTGAATCATAAGTACATAATATATGTATCTAAATGCAGCTGTTCTTATTTTTCATATATAATCAGATCTGCCTTAGATGAAACAGTTCATTCACTCTGCATGTTAGAACCATTCTCCAATTTTATGAAGATACTGCTCTTCTAAACCTCTCACCTGAGACCCAGAACATCAGGAGCATGAGCAGCTGGGCCTGTGACATCATCGTGCTCAACCGTCTGCTGCACTCAGTCCCCGACTCAAGGGAAACCTCATTAATAGAGCTCTGAGTAGGAAACGAAGTCCCGGAGGAGCCTATGCAAAGCATCAGAGAGGATAAAGGCAAACGTGCCTGTGCAGTGAGTTGCGAAGACAGTAATGGAATGAGATCAAAATATCATAACCACATGAAATGCAACTGTACATCTGCAAAAAGCTCGGAAATGAACTTAAGATGCTAATATTCAATAAATATCAAAGCACCAGCAATCAACTTGAAACCATAAATTAATTTTAGTATTATTTCATATTCTTTCTGTAAATCTAAAATTTGATCATGTAATTTTATAAATATCATACCAGAACGAATGTGGGATATTCATATCATTTGATAGAATGAAGATATTGTACAAAAATTATATGTCTATATCACTCCTCTGAATTTTTAAAACATATTTGAATTTCTTCTTGGAATTCGAAACATCACCTACATATATCCAAAGCCAGCTCTGTAGTGACCTCGATCCAAATACTATATCTGAAAATGAGTCACCAGTCCCTTACAAGTCACCATCAGCACTGCCCTTTAGGTCATCCAGTTTCTTAAATCTCAATAGAAGTGATTAGCCGACCTAAGGTGTAAGATCTCCACCTAGTGGTAGTAGATAAAATAGCTTAATCGCCCAGAGTCTGATAGAGCAGGTTCTTCATTTATTCCTATCTCAAATCAATGATTTTTATAGAATTATGCAAATAACAATATCATGGAAAATTTTAGGCATAGAGTATTAATTTAAAAAACCCCTGACCTCATAAAGCTTTATTCTTACTGGAAGGGACAGACAATAAACAACTAACATTTCTCTAGCCACTGTCCTGCTTCTCTTATTTTCCTTCTAGTATCAATAGGGAGGACAGGTGGGGCAATGTGCATCCAGGTCCATTTCATGACACAATCCCTTACATGAACAGAATCAGAAGGAGAGAAAAATAACTAGGGCACTGTAACCATGTTAAAATTTTTAAAAATATTTTCTCTCATAAGTATAACTTTTCCGCCAAAGAAACCTCCCAAATGCCTCCAACGGATAAATTGAATACAAATATTTTATTGCTAAGAAATTTCAAGTGCGTTGGGAGGTCATTGCAGAGGTTATGTTTGCGCATGTCTGAGAAGAATTGCACTGATTGCCACAATACAATAAACAATGACTCAAGCAGGGGTGCCCCTGAGGGCTCTAGCGTCATCTGGACACTTTAGACATGGCACACACACCCAGGAAATCAAAAGTCCATTGGCTGGCCTTACCTGGAATATATGTTAGCCTATCTCTCCAATATAATAGAGTTAGATGCATTCATAATTTACTTTCAGGTCATTCTTCTGCCCCTCTTATTTACACCTATAATTAGCACTCTATCCATTTTATATCTGTGTTAAGGCTTAAGTATTTCAGCAAGTCATAAGCCGGTTGAGCCTGCAAATCTCAACAAAGTTGCAGTCAACACTAACTTTCCAGTCTATCAGGCTCACTAAAGACAATTAACAAAATGATGAGGATGCACAGTGCCCATCCAAGAAAAAATCAGAATATCTACAACTGCCAGCAAGAAAGTTCCATCCGTCTCCTCCATGGAATCTAAGCCCCAAATCATTGGAAGAAGAAGAAGAATCACCATCCAAAAATACTCAAAATGGAGGAATGAACAAATGTAAGGGTCAATGAACTTATGGACTAAAGTAGACTTATTATGCTAGTAACGAAAGAACTTGAAACATTGGTATTAAATAGTGCTCATCAAGGGTTCTGGGGTGGGGAGAGGGAAGAACAGGTGTAACATGGGGTATTTTGGAGCATTGGAATTGTTCTGCATGATATTGCAACGACAGATACAGGCCATTATGCATTTAATCAAAGCTTTGAAATTGTGAAGTGCAATAAGTAAACCATAATGTAAACTATAGTCCATTGTTAGTAGCAATGCTTCAATGTTTGCTCAATTGTAAACAAATATTACACTAATTAAAGATGTTATTAATAGTGAAAATGTTAGAGGGGAGGGGGTAGAGTATGTGGAAATCCCCTTTATAGTCTGTAAGTCTGAAAATGTATTTATTATTTACATTTTTAAATGCACATCTTTTTAATTGAAGTAGAACTTAAAAAGAAAAGCATAAAACATTATATATTTATAATGGATTTTCACAAAGGCACACATAAAACAAGGCCCCAAATTGAGAAATAAAACATTTAAAATAAATCCAATACCCCCTTAGCTTCTCTCCCAAGACTAACCACTATCTTTGTTACAGACCAGCGATATTGACCAGACTCAGACTTTGAATATAGTTCCAATTGAGAGCTTTATTAGCCGCGCGGCGACTGTCTCATTCCTCTGCAGAGGAGAGAGTAGCCCGAGTGTCAGGGAAGGGGTGGTTTTATAGCTTTAGGAAATGGGGCATTTACTAAAAAGCGAGCAAGCAAGCAGGCACAGAAGCGGAACACTCTGGTTAGCTGAAGATAATGTATCTATGTTTTCTCTCTTTTTGAAAGGCTTCTTCTTGTAAGCAGTCCCATATTATTTATTGACACTCTCCTTACAGGCCGTCCTGTTATTTATTGGCACTCTCTTTACAGACCGTCCTAAGTTATTTATTGGCACTCTCTTTACAGACTGTTTTAAGTCATTTATCTTTTTGAAGGCACTTACAATTCCCACCTCCCAATGTAGTTTTATTCCTATTTTCCCAATGTGGCCTTACCCTTACATCTTGACTTCTAACACTTCAGGTTAGTCTTACCTAATTTTTTACAATTAGAAATGTAAGCACATGTGCACGATTTTGTGTCTGGCTTCTCTTGCTCAGTGTGATGTTATTCATCCACATCTTTGCAGATCACAAGTGTATTAACTATAAAATGTTTTCACCAATCTGTCCTATACAGTTAATTTTCAGCTAATTTTATTGATGATATTAATAAAGCATACAATCCATCCAACATGTAAAATCAATGATATTTCACTTAGTCACTTATTAGTTGTTGTACTTAATCACTTAGTTGTTCATTCATTACTTCAATCACTATTAGAGCATTTTCATTATTTCAATAACAACAATAATAATAAATAAACATGAATATTCCTCACCTCTAAAGCATTCTGTGCTTCTCTGCTGCTATTTCCAGCTATACTTGCAGATAAATTTATTTATTTTTGGGCAGTTTGATTGAAACATATCCACATACCACATGATCTAACTAAAGTGTTTAATCAATGGCTTTTAATATAATCACAATGTTCATCATCACACAAAAATTTTAGAACAATATCATTACTCCAAAAAGAAAACTTTCACACCCTTAGCAGTCAGCTCTCATCCCTCTGTCTTCCCCAGACTTAAATAATCACTAATCTATTTTCATCTTTATAAATGGATTTATATTTACATTTTATATGAACTGGGTCATACAATATATAGTATGTGGTGTTGGTTTCTTGTCACTAAGCATAATTTTTGTCTGATATTAAGATCTTGTATTAACATGCATAGGTTCAGATTCAGAGAAAAATGATCTTTTATACTCAATTTCACCCATGTTCATATTTACCATGCGGTTTTACTATGCTATACATTCCCATGTTACATTATTTAACTTTCATTTTAGTAATATTCACCATCTTAAAATTTCCATGGAAACCATTCTCACATACTGCTAGTTACAAATATTATTTGCCTTTCAATTTTCTATTCCTTTCCCAAGATTGATACACTTTTCTATTCATTTCCCAGCATTAACACACTTCTTTTTTCTTTAACACACTTCTTTTTTCTATCAGTCCTGCCCAAATTAACCCTCAGGTTTCCATTCTCTGACCTTACTCTATTTGCTGTTGACACATATTCAAGTTATTATCTGCATGACATTACACAATGTATTTAGTTCTTAGAAGAACAATCATAAAATATTTGTCCTTTTGTGCCTGACTTGCTTCACTCAACATATTTTCTTTAAAAATTTAGAATAAAATAAATAAAAAAGTCAGACTACTACAAATGTTTGAGAGGATGTGGCATGATAGGAACACTAATTCAATGTCGCTGTAGATGTGAATGGTACAGCCACTCTGGAGGACTGTCTGACCATTCTTAAAGAAGTTGAATATTAATTTCCCATGGGACCCAACAATACCACTACTGGGTATATACCCAGAAGAACTGAGTGCCATAAAACAACACACATCTCCACACCAATCTTCTTAGTGGCATTATTCACAATTGTCAAAAGATGGTAACAACCTAAGTACCTATAAAGTTATGGATGGATTAAAAAACTGTGTTGAATAAACCCTATATTTTCATGTAACTTTCCTGTAATCTAAAACTTCTTTAAAAATAATTTAAAAATAATCTGTGAATTAAGAACTCTCTATAGAGTAATGACATTGAATGTTAATGAATTAAGCTCCTAAATTGAAAGACACAGACTGGAGGAATGGATAAGAAAATATAAACTATTTATATGCCATCTATAGAAGACTCACCATAGGTTAAAGGATATAAATAGACTAAAATGAAAATCTGGAAAAAAAGATATTCCATGCATGCAGTAACCAAAAGATTAAAAAAAAAAAAAAGCTTCAGAAGTCATACTTAAATCAGATGAAATAAACTAAAGGCAAAGCTGTTATGGGTGGCAAGAAAGGTCATTTATATTAATAATAAGAGGCAATTCACTAGAAGGAAATAGCCATATATGTGTAGGTCATAAATTATATGACAAAACTGAAGGGAGAAATAGATGTCTCTACAATAATTATTAGACATTTTAATATACAACTCTCATTATTGGATAGATCATCTTGGCAGATAATAAAGAAAGAAAGAGCAAGCTTGAAACGTGTGATAAATGAACTAAACATAACAGACATATACAGAATATTGAACCCCCAAACAAGAGGATAAACATTCTTCTCAAGTGCTCATAAGTCTCTCCGCAGGGTGGACCATATGTTGGGTCATAAAGCAGATCTTAATAAATTTAAAAAGATGGAAATTATGCAAACCACTTTCTCAGATCATAATGCAATAAAATTGAAAACCAGACATAACAACATACATAAACATAAACATCAACAGACATAAAATGAGAAAGTTCATAAATATCTAGAGATTAAACAGCATAGTATTTAACAATCAGTTTGTCAAAGAAGAAATTACAGGAGAAATCAATGAATGTCTCGAGAAAAATGAAAATAAGGGCTCAGAATATCAATATACAGGATGCAGTGAAAGCAATGCTGAGAGGGAAATTTACATACTTCAATGCTTGCATTAAAAAGTAACAAAGAGAAGGGATGGTGGGAAGATTGCATCAGATTAGACAGACAGGGCTCAGCTCCCTCACAATACAATGGAGAAAGAGCCCAAAGTTGCCCAAGGGTCTGATTTGGGTATAAGCAGACCAGGATGGTGGTTCACAGCTCCCAGAAGGGTTAGGGACAGAGAGGTGTAGAGCCTGAAACAAACGAACAAAAAAAAAAACTGTGAGATACTAAAACCCCAGACCACCAGGAGGGACTAGTTTCCCTACCCCCAAGATATTAATCTGTGGTAAAACAATTGTCTCAATGCAGATGACTGAGAAGTGACTAGATGCCTTCCTCCTCCCTGTCAGCTGCTGGAAGGGAAAGGAGAGGAAGAATCAGAGGTCTTTTCTTCAAGGCATTTTGCCAGTGGGGCTCTCTCTGAATCTCAGCTATAGCCAGAGCAAAAAAAAAAAAAAAAAAAGGAAAATGGAGAGAGATAAATCAACATGGAAAAGTGTGCCAAAGCTCAGTTTGGTCTCTCTGTTCTTTAAGTTCTTGGAGAAAGTCTGTGCCTCATTAGGGAGTCCCTGTCACTATTTTGATAACTTAACCTGGGCAATTTTAAAGACTTAGCATAAGTTGAACCAAATATCAAAGAAAAGGTGCAAAAAAAATAAGAACAATAGAAAAGAGAGTAAAGTAGCCATCAGAGTAAATTCACCAACATCTTCAGATATCTAGACACCAACAAAACATTACAAACCATAATAGGAAACAAGATGAGATGGCTCAGGCAAAGGAACAAACCAAATATCCTGAAGAGATGCAGAATTTAAGAAAATTAAGCAATGATAATCAAACAACTCTCCTAAATAGATTTAAAGAAATGAAAGAAAATATCATTAAAAAGATCAAGAGTGTTAAGACAATAGGGGAGCATAGAGGAAAATTTGAAACCCTACAAAGAAAAGTAACAGAACTTATGAGAAGGAAAGACATGGATGAAATTAAAAATACATTAAAGGAAACTAACAGTAGATTTGAATTTCTAGAAGATTCAATTAGTGATTTTTAAGACAGAATATCTGAACTAGAAAGACAGGAGAACAGGAAGGGAAGAGAAGGGAAAAAATGGAACAGAGTCTCAGGGAGTTGAATGACAGTGCAAAAGGAAAAAAAAATTATGCATTAATGGTGTCCCAGAAGAAGGAGAAAATGGTAAGGGGGCATAAAGAATATCTGAGAAATAATGGCTAAAAACTTCTCTACCTTTACAAAATGCATAAATCCAAGAAGAAAACACACCTCAAACACAATAAATGTTATATAGACCTATGCCAAGACACATACTATTCAGAATGACAAATGTCAGAGATAAAGAGAAGATTCTGAAAGCAAAGAGAAAGAAAGGCAAATCATCACATATAAGGGAAACTCAATAAGATTAACTTCTGACCTCTCATAAGACCATGGAGGAAAGAATAAAAGGGTACTGAACGAAAAAAACCTGCCAGCTAAGAATTCTATATCTAGCAAAGCTGTTCTTTGAAAAATAAAGGGGAGTTCAAAATCTTCACAGGAAAACAAAACTTGATATAATATGTTACCAAAATCCCACAATTACAAGAGCTCCTAAAGGGAGTATTGATGCCTGAAAGGAAAAACAAGGATGAGAGACTTAGAGAAGAGTGTAGAAATGAAGATTATTTGAGAGAGTAAATTAATGGGTAAAAAGACAGATAATAGTGTGATATAAAAATGGAAGCCCAAAGGTCAAAAAGGATGAAGTAAGTAAGGATTTTACAGTGATAACATCGAATGTTAATAGCTTGAACTAGCAATCAAAAGACATAGATTATAGAATGGATTAAAAAATATTAGCCATCTAAAAGAGACTCATTTTAGGTGGAAGGTCACAACCAAGTTAAAAGTGAAAGAATGGAGAAAGATATTCCATGCAAAATATAACCAAAAATGAGCTAGAGTAGAGCTATTAAAATCAGTCAAAATAGTTCTCAATGCAAAACTGTTAGTAGGGATGAAGGGTGACATTATATATTAATAAAAGTGGCAATTCATCAAGAAGAAATAAATATACTAAATAATTATGCACCTAACCTTAATGCTTCAAGATACATGAGGCACACGCTGGCAAAACTGAAGGAGAAATATATCTCCCTACGATAACAGCTGGAGACTACAATAAACCACTCTCAGTATTGGATAGAACATCTGCACAGAGGATAAAAAGTGTTTCAATAATATGATGAACAAACTAGTAATAACAGAACTCTAGAGGGCATTACACCCAAAACAGCAGGGTATACATTTATTTCAAGTGTTCATGGAAAATTTTCCAAGATAGACCATATATTGGGTCACAGGACAAATGTAGGTAAATACTACTGAATGTTAATATCAGAGTGAAAAAAAGCATTATACCAAGTGAAGGAGAGAGAGTACCACATATAGTATGATATATCATTTATATAAAATGTAAATATAAATCAATTTATAATGATGAAATTAGATTGGTGATTATATAAGGCTGAGGAAGTAATGCTAAGTGTGTGGAGTCATTCTTTTTGGAGTAATGGAATTGTTCTAACATTTTTTAGATGATGAATATACACCTTTGTGATTTGTTAAAAGTCATTGATTTTAAACTTTGGATAGATCATATGTATGGGAATAAATCTCATTAAAATTGCTTATTAAATAAAAAATTGTGCAAGAATAGACAAAAATAGAAGTTATACACAGCAGGGGAAACAGAGAGAGATTGTGAGGTGAATACTTTTCTTGTTTGTTTTTTGCTTATCATTTTCATTATTATTGTTGAAATAATGAAAATGCTTTAATAATGATTGAAGTGATGAAAACACAACTCTGTTTTTATAACAGATACCATTGTACACTATTGATTATGTGTATGCTTTATCAATATGTAAAATAAAATTAACTTGTTGGGAAAAAAAAGAAAGAGGTAAAGTCAATGATCTCACATATATGTGGGGCATCTACAAAATTAACAACAAAATATGCTTAAAGCAGGCAGAAGAAATGAAATAACAAAGGTCAAAGGAGAAATGAATGGAATCAAGAAGGAAACAATCAAGAGATTCAAGAAACCAAAGTTGGTTCTTCAAGAAAATCAACAAAATTGATAAAACAGTTTGCTAGACTTACTAAGAAAAAAAGAACAATATGCAAATAAATAATTTCAGAAATGAAAATGGACATTACTACTGATCCCACAGAAATAAATGAGTTTCTAAGATGATATTATGAATAACGCTACACCAATATACAAGGCAAAGTAAATGAGATGGAAAAATTAGTAGGACTTACACTGATGCAAGAACAACTAGAAGACCTTAACAAACCAATTGCTAATAGAGATGCTGAAACAATCATTAAACAACTCCCCAAAATGAAAATCCCAGGGTGAGTCCTTCCAAAGATTTAAAACCAAACGTACTCAAACTTTTCTTAAAAATTGAACAAGAAGAAATGCTACCAAAGTCATTTTATGAAGCAAAAATCACCCTAATTTCAAAGCAAGTTAAAGATATTGTGAAAAGAGGAAAAATAGACTATTTCCCTAATGAATACAGACTCAAAAATCCTATAAAAAATACTCACTAATCCAATTCAACAACACATTAAGGTAATAATTATTCATCATGATCTAGTGGTTTAATGCCCAGAATGCGAGGGTGGTTCAACCCAAGAAAATCAATTGGGGCGGCGGACTTGGCCTAGTGGTTAGGGCATCCGTCTACCACATGGGAGGACCATGGTTCAAACCCCCAGCCTCCTTGACCCATGTGGAACTGGCCCATGTTCAGTGCTGATGCGTGCAAGGAGTACCCTGCCACGCAGGGGTGTCCCCCACGTACGGGAGCCCTAAGCGTGAGGAGTGCGCCCCATATGGTGAGCCGCCCTGCGTGAAAGGAAAGTGCAGCTTGCCCAGGAATGGTGCCATTCACACGGAGAGCTGACACAAGATGACACAACAAAAAGAAACACAGATTTCCGTGCCACTGACAACAACAGAAGCAGACAAAGAAGATGCAGCAAATAGACACAGAGAACAGACAACCAGGTTGGGGGTGGGAGGAAAGGAAGAAAAATAAATAAATCTTTTAAAAAAAAGAAAATCAATCAGTATAATACAGGACATTAAAAAAATCAAAGAAGAAAAGTCACATGATCATCTCAATTGATGCGAAAAAGATAGGAATTGAAGGAAACTTACTCAACATGATAAAGGCCATGTGTGAAAAACCCACAGCTAGCATTATTCTCAATGTTGGAATACTGAAAAGTTCCCTGTTGAGTTCGGGAACAAGAGAAGGATGCCCGATGTCTCCACTGTGAGTCAATATAGTGCTGGAGGTTCTAGCTTGAGCAATCATGCAGAAAAAAAAAGAAATAAAAGCCATCAAAATTTAAAAAAAAGAAGAACATCGCTCCTCACATTGATATGATCCTATACCTAAAATATCCAGTAATATTTCCAACAAAGATACCAAAGTGACAAAATAAATTCAGAAGAGAAGCAGCAGATAAGATTATTACACATAAATCAATAATTTTTCTATGCAGTAGTAATGAACAGTTTGTGGAGGAAGTCAAGAAAACATTCAATTTACAATAGCTACAAAGTAATCAAATATTTAGGAATAAATTTAACCAAGGAGGTAAAGCACATGTGTTCAGAAAATTAAAATATATTGCTCATTTCTGAACTTTAAATCATATTAACTAGCTACTATTTTAAAAGAGATGGTACTGTCATAAAGATAGACCTATAGACCAATAGAACCAATCTGATGATTCAGAAATAGACCTCACATCTATGATCCAGTGCTTTTGACAAGGCTATCAAACCCATCCATCTGTTTCAGAATTGTCTATTCAATAGATAAGGCTGATAAAACTGAATATCCATATACAAAAGAAAGAGGAACCCTACCTAATACCTTATAGAAAAAAAATTACTCAATATAGATCAGAGACCTAAATATAAAATCAAACACCATAAAACTCCAGCAATCAAATGTAGGGAAGCACCTCAGGTCCTGGGTGTAGGATATAGTTTCTTTAACCTTACACCCAAGGCAAAAGCAATGAAAGAAAAAAAATATATATAAACGGTACCTCCTCAAATGTAAACACTATTGTGTTTCAAAGAACTTTCTTAAGAAGATGAAGTGAGAACCACCTCCATAGGAGAAAATGTTTGGAAACCTCATATCTGATAAAGGTTTCATTTCCATGCTATATAAAGAGAACATTTATTTTATCTTTCATTTGTACTTTGGGTATCAGGTTTAAGAAACTATCACCTACCAAAAGATCTTGGTTGATACCCAAAGTACAAATGAAAGATAAAATAAATAGGACCTTCTCAAAATCAAATACTTGTGTTCTTCAAAAGACTTTGTCATGAAAGTAAAAAGGTAACCTACTCAATGGGAGAAAATACTTGAAAACCACATAACCCATAAGGGACTGATACCCATGTTATATTAAGAGATCATGTAATTCAATGATAAAAAGACAAGAAGCCTACCTTAAAAATGTGCAAAAATCTTGAATAGATGTTTCTCCAAAGTGGAAATACATATGACCAAAAAGCACATGAAAAACTGTTCAACATTACTAGATACTAGAGAAATGCAAATCACAACTACAATGAGATAGCATTTCATACTGTATTTATATTTATATTTAACAGAAAATTACAAGTGCTAGAGAGGCTGTGGAGAAATAGGAACACTCCTCCACTGTTGGTGGGAATGCAGATTGGAGCAGTCTCTGTGGAAGATAGTTTGGCAGTATCTCAAGAAACTGAATATAGAAATGCCATATGATTCAGCAATTCCATTACTAGGTATATATATTCAGAACTGAAAGCAAGGATGTGAACTGACATTTGCATACTGATGTTCACAATTGCTAAAATGTATAACCAGCGCAAGTGTCCATCAGCTGATGAGTGGATAAACAAAATGTGTTATGAAAATACAACAGAATACTATTCAGAAACCAGGATGCATATAACATGGATGAACCTTGGAAATATTATGTTGAGTGAAGTAAGCCAGACACAAAAGGACAAATATTGTATGGTTTCATTAATATGAACTAAATACCATGAATAAACTCCAACTCTAGAGTATAGGTTCCTAGAAGATAGAATGTGGGTTGAGAATGGAGCTGATAATCAATGTATGTAAAATTTTTAATAAGGTGTATGGAGAGAGTATAACACTGCTGATACATAAATATGATTGTGGCTTAATGATTACCGAGTTCTTTTATTTTTTGTCTTGATCCAGCACAGTTAGAATGGCTTTGTCTTATAATAATGTCCTGAAATAGCTTATGTATAACAAGACATCACCAAGACCTAGGTGTGTTTTCCAAGCCAAATCGTAGCAACATTGCTTTTCTCTGTCTTGGATATGATTTGTAGTTGTCAGTTGGCACCAAATAAATTTGGGTAGAAGTGGTAAAAAAAAAAGAACATAAAAGTCAATAAAAGATCAAATAACCCAATTTAAAATGTGCAAAAAACTTAAATAGACAATTTTCCAAAGAGGAAATAAAAATGGTGAAAAACCATGTCAAAAAATGTTCAATATGACAAATACTACATTACCCCTCTGATATGAATTAAGCAATTTGAGTCTTCTCAGAGACCTAAAGTCTGGAGCATAGCATTACAGGAAGTAGAAAGTGAGATGGGTTTGAGCCAATGTCCATATGTGTGAAATCTATGAAAACATGGAAGTGAGTAGATGTGCAGTGAAAGGATATGACAAGGGTGTAGAGACATTATTGGGTTGGGCAGTGCAAGATGATGGGGCCTAGTGCTGGGAGGATTGGTCAGATTGTCCGTGAAAATGGGGAAGGTTGGGGGAGGGAGCAGGTGATCACAGGCAATTGGTTGGTACATGGTTGAAACGATAATGTTGAGAAAACTCATTTGACAATATAATAAGGTAGGATTACTGGTTAAGGGTGTTGGATGGGGGGTCACTAGGCAGAGGGTGCAGCTGGGGCAGGCTTCTATGGGGTGTGAGTATGCTTATCTTGTTATAGTGTGCTAAATCAATGGGTGGAAAACTATAAAATGAGCAGAAAAGTGTTGTATGCCCATTCTGGGGAGGTGGGATGTTTACAAAGAGAGGGGAGGGTGTCTCTTGAGAGAATGAGTGGTTCCTAATAGGGAAGGACAGACTAGTGTGTCAATCCCTCAACATTGTTGCAAGTATCCGTGAATCTTTTCTTTCAAGAAGTGATGCTTGGTTGTCACTGTGGGCTTCAAGAGGATTGAAAGAGAGGGATAGAATAGATTAAAGAGTGCATAATTAGTAGGCAATGGACGTGTTCTGCATAGTCATGCAATGATGGATACAGGCCATGTTAAAGTTCAAAAACTTATAGAAGTGTACTGTCTAAAATGTCAACCATAATGTAAACTACTGACCATGGTTAGTAGCTATGTTTCAATATTTGTATATCAGTTGTAACAAATGTAACATCCACATATAAAAAGATCATTAATAGAGAAAGGGAAAAGGGGAAAGAATGCTGGGTATATGGGAGAACCCTATTCTGTACGTGACTTTACTGTGACCTAAAACTTCTCTGAGGACATACTGAAAAAAGTAAAAACGGTAAGATGCTGTGGAAGAAATGGAAGAAATTGCTGCTGTATGTATAGGACAATACCTATTACAGTGATGAAAGTCAAAACACCAAAAAAGTTATATCATTTTTAATACCCCAATTTTTTTACTTTTTCTAGTTTTTCTAAATTATTATGTATTTTATTTCTTATGTTTAAAGCTATTATTACTATCTCATAGCCCTATTAATTGAGTTTGGCAATATATTAGGATTCATTTTTGAAGAAGTTTTGGATCACCTTGGGGTTCAGCTATGGCAAGTTAGGGGGAATGATGTGCGGTGTCATTCATGTGGGATACATCAGAAGTAGTCCACCTAGGCATGCTATTGGGTGTATAGATATGTTCAGATGTTCATCAGGTATAGCCACAGTGGGTAGAGATTCACATGACAACTGATGGAGTGTTGGGTTTCCATCCTGGAGACCTCTGCAACAGTCCCCAGTGGAACAGTAACACTCCCCCAAGTGTAGGGGAAATAACCAGTGAAGAAGTATGGTCCAGTGATGGGCCCTTAATATTGATGGCTATGCTTATGAGACTTTTTTGCTTGTAATTTCAACTTGGTCTAGTATTGCAGTGTACCTAAGAGTTACCTCCTGAGCCTTCATGTTCCTCAAATGTGGCCACTCTCTGAGCCAAACTCAACATATAAATGCATTACATTCCCTCTAGAATGGGACATGACTCCCAAGAATGAGTTTACCTAGTGATGAGGGATTACCACCAAGCACTGGCTGGTGATGTATCTGGAAAAAGACCTTGAATAAAAGGGGGAAATCATAAAGACAAATGAGTTAATATGGTTAAGAGACTTCGAAATGAGTCAGGAGGTCATAAGAGGGATCATGCTTATACACATTTCAGCAGGATCTTATAGACAGCCAAAGTTGATACTGCCCCAGGTAGTGGTACTCCTGAGGGCTATGGAGACTCCCAGGTCCTGTTGTCATGGCAGACGGTTCTGGAGTCTGGTGCCTTGCCAGTGGGCCCTAGTTCAGAATTTGTGTTCCTAAGTGTGACTGAGTTGGACACAGATGTGACTTCTCTACACAGGCCTCTTCTGAACCTTTTATTGAAACTTTGGTTGGCACTGGGTTTGGTGTATGCTCAGGAGACTTGAATCTCTGGGTTGTCCACTTGCTAGCTGGGCTGTGAGCCTCAGTGAAGTTCCAAAACCTTCAACATCCAGTTCATTGGACTTAACCAGATCAGCTAACTAGGTGAGGATGGATATCAGCTAACAAGGAGGTGAGGATGAGAAAGTCTTTAACTGCAAACAAGAGAGCCCCATTCATCAACCATGTGGGATCAAAGGCCCCTCTCGATTAAGAGATGGAATGGACATCACCACCCTAGAGTCTTCAAGATTGGGGAATAAAATATGGACTAGAGTGGACTTACTAGTATTCTACTATATAATTATTGTGACTTTAGAAATGGGAGAAATTATATTACTGATGTGGAGACAGTAGATCCTGGAGTTGCTGAAGGCAGGAAGAGGGAAAAGGTGTTATACAGGGGCATTTATGGGACTAGGAGTTATCCTGAATGATATTTCAGGGACAGATGGAGGACATTGTATATCTTCATATAACCCACTGAATGGATATCATCTCACATCTCATTGAATGGTCTTTATTAAAAAAAAAAAACAGAAACAACAAGTGATAGAGAGGATATGGAGAAGGAGGAACTTGACTGTTGGGAAGGTAGAATGGCACACGCACTATGGAAGGCAGTTGGTAATATAATAAGTTTGAGATACTGGTTAGCACTGATAGTTCCTCAGAAAGTTAAATATAGAAATGGCACATGGTCTGTTAATCCTTCTACCAGGAATATATCCAGAAGAACTGAAAACATTAATGCCAACAGACATTTGCATACAAATTATTCACATTTCCTGAAAGATGGAAAGAATTCTAGTGCCCATCAACCAATGAATGGAAAAACCAAAATGTGATATATACATACCATGAAATATTACTCAGGTGTAAAAAAGGAATGAAGTCCTGATGTATGCAACAACATAGATGAACATGAGGATATTGTGCTCAATGACATAAGTCTGGCACAAAGGACAAATATTGTATGATCTCACTGATATGAACTAAGTATTAGAAGTCCATTCAAGGAGTTGAAATCTAGAATGCAGGTTAATAAGGGATGGATTGGCATAGAAAATGGAGAGCTGCTGAATAATTTATACAGAATTTCTATTTAGGTTGACTGTATATCATTGAAATTGGATAATGGTGATGGTAGTACATTATTTTGAGTGTTGTTAATAATGCTGAAGTATGAATGTCAATGATGTTTGTTCTGTTTCATAGCAAAACATACTTATACGTGTACTATTAACCAAATTTGTCTTGCGCAAAGCATTCACTATCCTATACAACCATGTCTCATTTTTTAGCTTTCCTTCTTTGATATACACTAACCTAGACTTTCCCTTTCAACCATGAATATTCCATTTATTAGTGCTACTAATTATAAACACTGTGGTGTACTTTCAACAATTTTATTCGTTGCCAATTATGAACAACTTTTCTACCAGTACTGCAAAAATCAAATCTTCACCTCTCCGTTCTCTAACATCATTCTATCTTCTGATGACCTATATTCTACCTATTAAATCAATGAATTTACTCATCTTATTTTGTTCATACTAATGAAACCATACAATGGTTGTTCTTTCCTCTCTGGCTTGTTTCACTCAATATAATAGCCTCAAGGTTTATCCATTTTGTTACATGCTTCATGACTTACTCCTTACTGTTGAATAATACTTCAAAATGAGCATATACCATAATTTGGTTATCTATTTATCAGTTGATGCACAGCTACGTTGTTTCCATCTTTTGCTAATTGTGAATAATGTCTCTGTGAACATTCCATCACCATGTCAATATCTGTTCATATGCATTCTCTCAGTCCTTCTTGGTATATACCTAGGAGTGATATTGCCAGGACACATGGCCAATCTATATTAAACTTCCTTAGGAATCTCCAAACAGTCTTTCACAACAGCTGTACCAGTCTTTATTCCCATCAATAATGTGTAAACATTTCTCTCTTCACATCCTCTCCAACACTTGTAGTTTCCTGTTAATTTTTTTCTTTCTTATTTTTTTATTTTCTTTTAAATGTTACATTCAAAAAATATGATATTACTATATACCCCCTGCCCCACCCCTCCCACATCAACAACCTTTTCCATCACTGTGGCACATCCACTGCACCCGGCAAATACATTCTGGAGCACCACAGCAGCACATGGACAGTGGCCTATATTGTAATCCACACTCTCCCCCAGTGCACCCAGTGGGCCATGACAGGACACACAATGTCCATCATCTGTCCCTGCAGCACCACCTAGGATATCCTGTTAATTTTTTAAATAGTGGTCATTCTAAAAGGTGCAATATGATATCACAGTACAGCTTTGATTTGCATTCCACCGATAACTAGTGAGGCTAATCATTTTTTCCATTTTGTATTTCTTTTTGTAGAAATATCTAATCCAGTTCTTTTGCCCATTTTCACTTAGGTCATTTGTCTTTTATTGTTGAGTTGTAAGACATCATTATAAATCATGGATATTAAATCCTTGTCGAATACGTGACATCCAAATATTTTCTCCTTTGAGTAAGTTGCCTTTTCACCCTCTTGACAATGTCCTTGAGGTGCAGACATGTTTAATTTCAAAAGGTCTCCTTTTTCTATTTTTTCTTTCATTGATTGGATTTCAGCTTTAAGGTTCAAGAGATCCAGATTTATCACAAGATCTTCAAGCTGTTTCCTGACATCATCTTCTAGGAGTTTTATAACCCAGGTTTTTATGTTTAGTCTTTTGATCCATTTTTACATGATTCTTTTATAGGGAGTATTTGAGTATTTTTGCTACTATTATAAATGGAATTTTCTCCAATTTCCTTCTAGATTTTTCAGTACTATGTACAAATACATTAATAATTTTTTTATGTTGATATTGCATCCTGCTAATTTGCTGAACTCATTTATAGCTCAAGTAGCTTTGTCTTAGACACTTTTGAATTATCTAAATACAGGATCATGTTATCCACAAATAGTCAGAGTTTTACTTTCTTTTTTCCTATTTGGAGGCCTTTATATTGTTTTTCTTGTCTAATAACTCTATTTAGAGCTTCTACTACAATATCATGACAGTGGGCATCCTTGTTCTGTTCCTGATTTTAGAGGGAAAGCTTTCAACCATTCACCACTGAGTATAATGTTGACTGCGTGATTTTCATACTACCATTAGTCTTATTGAGAAATTTTCCTTATACACCTATCTTTTGAAGAGTTTTTATGAAAAAAGAATGCTAGAATTTGTTGAATGCATTTTCTGTATCCATTGAGATGATCATGTGGCTTTCATCCTTCAATTTGTTAATGTGGTGTAAGACATTGATTTATATTCTTATTTTAAACCAGCCTTGCATACCAGAAATAAATCCCTCATTGTCATGATATATAAGTCTTTTTATATGCTGCTAGATTTGATTTCCAACTATTTTGCTGAGAATTTTGCATTTATATCTCATTAGACATTGGCCTGTAATTTTGTTTTCTTGTCTATCTTTATCTGGCTTTGATATTAGGGTGATGATGGATTCATAAAACATGTTCAGTAATTTTCCCTCCACTTCATTTTTTTTGGAAGATTTGAAATAGGATTGGTATTAATTCTTTTCAAAATGCTTTGAAGAATTCATCTGTGAAACCATCTGGTCCAGACTTATTTGCAGGGCTATTTTTGGTGACAGATTCAATCTCTTTAGAAGTTATTGCTTTGTCAAGTTTTTGTGTTTCTTGTAGCATCAGTGTAGGTTCTTTGTGCATTTCTAGGAATCTGTCCATTTCATCTAGGTTTTGTAGGTTGTGGGTGCACAGTATTCCATAATATCTTCATATGACCCTTTTCATTTCTGTGGAGTCAGACATAACTTCACCCCTTTCATTTCTGATTGTATTTATCTGTTTCTCTCTCTTTTTTCTTTGTTAGTCTATCTAGGGGATTGTCAATTTTATTGAACTCAAAGATCCAGTGTTTGGTTTTCTTTATATTTTTTTGTTCTCATTTTCATTTATTTTTGCTCTAATCTTTAACATTTCTTTCCTTCTGCTTGCTTTAGAATGGGTTTGCTGTTTTTTTTTCTAGTTTCCCTAGTTGTTCAGTTAAATATTTGAGTTTAGTTATTTTTTCCCTTTTTAATATAGGTTATTAGGTATATAAATTTCCCTCTCAAGACTTCCTTGCCTGTGTCCCATAAGTTTTGGTAATTTGTGTTCTTGTTTCATTCATTTCAATATACTTACTAATTTCACTTGCAGCTCTTTCTTTGATCCACTAATTATTTAGGTGTGTGTTGTTTATCCTCCACACATTTGCAAATTCACTTTTTTTCCTGCTCTTAATTTTCAGTTTCAACCCACTATGAACTGAGAAGGTGCTTTGTATAATTTCTTTTTGTACGTGTTGAGAGCTGCTTTGTGCCCTAACATATGGTCTATCCTGAAGAATGTATAACCCACTGAGTTTGGATGCCGTGTTCTGTATATGTCTGTTAGGTCTAACTCATTTATCATATTGTTCAGATTTTCTGTTTCCTTGTTCATCTTTTATCTACTTGTTCTAACTAATGATGTGAGTTGGGATTTGTGTTCTGCAAAGATAATTATAGAGGTGGCTATTTCTCCCTTCATTTTTTCCTTTCTGTTTTTTCTTTCCCCCACCCCTTCAGCAGAGTTTGTCTCATGTATTTTGCAGCACCCTCATTAGGTGCATAGATATTTCTGACTGTTATAACTCTCTGGTGAATTCTGCTTTTATTAATATATAATGTGTTCAGTAATTTTCCATCCACTTCATTTTTCTGAAGAGTTTAAACAGGTTTGGTATTAATATATAATGGCCTTCTGTATCTCATAACATTTTTTTGCATTTAAATTCTGTTTTTTCTGATATTAATATAGCTACTCGTGCTCTTTTTTATTATTACGTGAGTGGAGTATCTTTTTCCAAACTTTTTCTTACAGCCAATTTGTATTCCTGTGTCTAAGGTCAGTTTCTAGTAAGCACCATATGGCCATCTCATGGTGGTTTTTGTTTATTTGTTCGTTTTTCATTCACATTCAGTGGTATCCCTTTAAATGCATCATTTACTTCCACCATTTTAGTCTTTGAATTTCATATGTCTTATCATGTTTTTGTTTGTCTTTTTACTTTTTTGGTTTTCTTTTCTGCTATTCTTTCTTCTATACTCTCCTCCAGGCTTCCCTCTCCTGTCGTTTTCTTTCAGAATCTAAAGTGTCCTTGAATACTTCCTACAGTGGTGCATTCTTTTTTAAGAACTGTCTTAGTTTCTGTTTGTTTGTGAATATTTTATACTCACCCTCCTATTTGAAGTATAATATTGCTGTACACAGAATTCTTGCCTAGCAGTTTTTTTCTTTCAGTATCCTAATTGTGGCATACCACTGTCTTCTCACTTTCATGGTTTCTGATGAGAAATCTGCAGTAAGTCTTACTGGGTGACCTTAGTATGGGAAAGTTTGTTTCTCCCTTGCTGCTCTTAGTATTTTCTCTTTATCTTTGATATTTGACCTTCTGAGTAGTATATGTCTTGGAGTCAGTCTAATTTATGCTGATTGGTGTATGGTACTTCTTGGAAATGTTATTTCATTCTTTCATGAGAGATGGGAAATGTTCCACTATTATTTCCTCAAATACTCTTTCTGTAACTTTTACTTTCTCTTCTCTTTCTGAAAATGCCATGACACATATGTAATTGTGGTTCATATTGTCATTAAACTCTTTGAAGACCTGCTGGTTTTTATTCCCCATTTTTTTCTCTCACCCTTCTTTTCTTTCTTCAAATTTAGCTATTCAGTCTTTGGTATCACTTATTCTTTCTCCTATTATTTTGAGTCTGCTGTTGCATGCCACTACAGTATTTGGATATCACCTATTTGTCTTAACTCCCATGAGCTCTGTTACTTTTCTGTTCAGTATTTCAAATTCTTCTTTGCTCACTCTCAATGTCTTCCTGATGGCCCTTGTCTCTTTGCACATATTGTCTTTCAACTCATTAATTAGATTTCAGAAATTTGTGTGCATCTTGCTAATTAGTTCTCTCAAATACTGTGTCTTCTCTAGGGCTTTGATATATTCATTTTTTTGGCCCATGTCTTCCATTTTCTTAGTATGGCTTATAATTTTTACTGATGTCAAGGCATCTGATTAGGATGAAGGTTACCCAGATGCTCCATTTCTTTCTCTTTTGTAGGGATTTAGTGGCTGAACCCTGTGTTATCACTGCTCTTTGATTCTTGCCCTGCTAGTTGCTCAAAACTGGGCCCTGGACCCAGTAGTTCATTGCAGACCCACTTCTTGAGGCCTTGGGGAGGAAAGGTATAAAGGCCAGAAAAACCTTCCTTATTTTCAATTTTCTCTTGTGCACTTCTTTGTTCTGCCAGCAGATTGTGGACTTTGACAGCCCTCTCATTCAGTGCTGGGTCTGAGTTTATTTGTTATAACACAGACAAGATCAATGGGATAGAATTTCCTACCTGGAGGGTAAGAGCATTGTAATCCAAACTTTCTCAGAGACAGTTCTCCAAGTTTCTCTAGCAGCTCCCTTCTTTTTCCTGGGTAGGAAATATTTCCACTTCCCTCCCCCCATGTCCTCAACAATCAGTCCCAGATAGTAGAGAAGGTGAATGAGAACAAGATTAACAACTGGTCTTGAATGATCAGATTTGGCAACAAACTCATGGATTTTTGATGTATACCATAAAAATTAATTTATGAATTTAAAATGTATTGCATTAGTAGAAGCCACACCTCTTTTCTGTAAAGGGCACCTTATTTTCCAGTAACAAAATTCATGGAAAACAAATCCAACATGGTATTCAAAATGGATATTTGAGCTGAAGAAGAATATTAGTTAAGATGATGCTTAAATTGAAATAAAGTCTTGGGTTTAATTATTATAGATGTATAAATGCACCAGGGTTACATGTAATGGTAACATTTTGGGAAACTGGAAATATGGCAAATGGAATCTCTGTATTACCTCTGCAGTCAGTTGTATCATTGATATGGCCACGGTGGCCACGGGAGTTTCTGAGGGCTGGGAGAGGGAGGAAGAGGTGTGATATGGGACATTTTCAGGACTGGGAGTTGTCCTGAAATATATCACAGGGACATATTCAGAGCATTGTTTATCCTGCCATAACTCCCTGGATGGACTGGGGCAGAGTGTGACCTACAATGTAAACTATGGTCCTCACAGTGTGGCAATGCTCCCAATTGTATTCACCAAATGCAATAAATATGCCTAACTGATGAAAGGAGATGCTGATGTGGGAGGAGGGGTGTGGTGGGGAGTGGGGTATATGGGAACCTCTTATGTTTTTTAATGTAACATTTTATGTTACATTATTTACCTTTAAAATAAAAGACAATAAAAAGAGAAAAAAAGTATTAGTGAGGAACCCAAAATGTTTTTCCATGGGTTAGTCATTGATAATTGCTGTTTGATAAAACTGAGAAAATTTTGAAACATTTATTAATTCATTAATAAATACACACATATTGTTAATGTGGGAAAATATGGCAGAGGTAGGGAATGGGGCATATGTGAATCCCCTATATTTTTATGGAACATTTATGTAATCTAAGTATCACTTTTAAAAATATATATGTATATAAAGTACATTAAAATAAAATGAAAAAACAAAAACAATGAAAGAAATTCGTAGTTTAAAAAATATAAAGTCATGCTTGTTTATTTTAATTCAATAGTCAGTAATATTTTATTGGGAAACAAAATATTTTAGACTAATGCTTAACTAGAGAAGACAGTGAAGATAGTAATTAGAAGCCTTGAGGGCTAAAGCAAGTCAGCTACAATAATCAAAAAAAATTCCTGAAGGAGGTACCTCCTTCAGCCCCTCCTCCACCATAAGGTAGTCTTTCAGTTCCAGTGTTAGACTCCAGTCCTTACTAGGCTGTGGTGACCACTTTACTACTTACTTTCACATCCCCTACACCAACCTCAGTAGGGAACTCACATCTGAGTCTAACTCTGTCACAATGGGTGTATAAAAAGCAAAGCTGGCCTCATTTTTGCCTCTATTTTAATCTTAACAGTTTCAAAGAAAAGAAAGGGGAAGTGGAATATGTACCTATATGCACACATACACAAACACACTTATATTCCTTAGCAGAATAAGTAATTCTCTCTTGTCACTCCTGAAGTCTCACTTCATATATTAAAGAAAATATGCAGCATTCCATTGGTTTCCAATTACCTAATGATTTTTATCACCTTAATTGCTGCCATTGTTGTTATTTCTTGTGTGCCAACATAACAAATTCCAAAAGCAGCATCATAGCTAGTTACGAGTACCTGAACACGTGTGTAACTGCAGGGCACTTAGGTAATCATAAGTGCCCACTTCAGAGACCGAACTCTTGACTTCCACAATAAGATATACTTCACGTGACTCAGAATCCTGTTTCAGATCACAGAATTTGCTGAAGTCAAAATAAAAAAAACAGCTGGAGAAAATTAAGTACTTGGTTCTGTTAACATATTTGTCAATTAAAGTCATAAAACATTCTTCATAATTATACATTCAGTTAACTCAGAAAAAAGAGAGTGTGGAAATTAACTTTAAATAAAAAAGTATTCCTTTCCTCTCTCCCACTCCCCCATACTCTACACATGTTTTCCCTGGGAGGTAGCCTTGAAAAGCCCACTACATATTAGTGTGTTATGCATAACTATCTCCAATTAAAAAAAAATTGTGGTAATTGTAATTCCATTGGAAAAATGTTCACATGCCGCCTGGGGTGAGCCGCAGTAGTACCTGCCTTTGAAGAGGAAGGCCCCTCGAGCTGGGACCCCTGTGTGAGTCAGCGTCAGACCTCAGTGGCAGGTCCTAAGGGCGGGATGCTGGATCTGGTGTCTGGATTTCCACAGGAAGGGAGGCTAATCAGGTGACGCAATGGGGCACACGGACTCCAGCACGCCCTGAGGCTGCCAGGTGCGCACTTGATCCTCCTGGGGAGCCCGGAGCGCAGGGGGCGTCCACCTGCTCTTAGTGGTGTGGCCGCATGATGGACTGCGGGTCGCGATGTGGCCCAGCCCAATGCCGTGGTCAAACTCATGGACGGCCACCACGAGCAGGTCCATCTAGAAAGATACTAAAATTATGAAGAAAAATGAAATCAATATTAGAATTATACTGTTTTCTAATGGAAGCATCTGAGGTTATTGATGTAAAATAACCATCATTGAACTGTTTGCAAAACCATTCTTCTCCTAATGGAGAAAAAAAAAAAGTCACATTACATTTCCTACCTCGACAGAAAAACATGGGATTAAGGGTAAGCGAAATTAATTTGGAAGAACTCCCATTTGCTCTTAATGAAATCTCATCTGTCACAGATCCTTAAACCTTCAGCAGATACATGAGGTAAATTGGTTTTAGGGCTAGAGCTATAAAAATGTTTCCCTGGAAACAGATGCTAGAATTCTGTCACTGATATGTGTTCTGGATTCAATGTGATCAGCCCTCATGTCATCCAGTAAATGAGGAAATGTCAATAAACTTTAGTGCAATTATGTTTATCTTCTACATATTGTCAAAGAAAAATTCATAATTTAGGTATCAAGATTACAGAGAAATCTGTATTCATTTAGAGATAGTTATATTTATAGAATTAGAGGAGTATGAAAAAAGAGAGAATGACTGTCCAGCTCTTGTTTATTGCTTTATTTTTTTAACAACTCAATTTTATGGATACAACCAATAAGGCATAAACCATCAAAAGTGTACAATCAATGGTATGTGATATAAATGATATTTAGTCTCATTTTTGCATATAGATCTTATATCTTAACACTCAACAGAAATCACTTATTAGCTCTATCAAGGAAGAAATATTCATGAGGATTTCAGTCCTCCTTTCTGTAACTGGTCACTTGGTTGAAGTTCATCTACATCATTACCTTCTTCCACTACCCATTCCATGTACCCTTCACCCTCAGTGAGCACCACAGCTGGCTGTGGTTCTTTATCCAATGGGATGACTCAAGCTTACAATCCTGAATATTCTGGGCCATTGATAGTCTAGCCTGGATTGAGTTGTTGCAGTTTTCCACTGATTTTAATCACAGGGCATGGTAATACTAACAGATGCCTTAGGTGATCTCCTGTGTTGTAAACAAACTTGTCCTTACCTCCATTGTGGAGGAACATTCCTATTCCTTTTGATAGTCAGAAACAAGCACCTCAGCCAGTACAATAATTCATTTATTTCTCTTTTGAATAAGATGCATGAAGAGATCAAAGTAGGCAGGGGGCAATCTTAACTTCCAGATCAAAGAAATCATTGTGCTGTCTAGTGGAAGCACACCTCCTTCTAAGACCTGGAGACCAGCTGAGCTTAAAGTTTCAGCAAAAGAAAACAAAAACTATCCCTGTGGATCACCAGGAGTAATATTGAGTGTGAGTAGTGCCACTCCCACTACCACCCTTTGATTCCTGGACCAGTGAATCCCACCTATGGGGGCAATAGCACCATAGAGTAGATGCTCATTTAAAGCATACAAAACTTCCTGGAAAACATTGTCCCAACCCTGCAAGGTATTGTCACCTAGTTTACAAAGTAATTGAGTTCTCAAAAGAACATTCTACTGAGGTGGAAGAATCCTGTATTTTTGTTTGATTTTTCTCCCATACTCTCATGCAAAATTCAAGTAATCCATCAACAGCCATTGTCATAACCCTAGGACACAGAAAAATAACAGACCTTTGGTAGTTTGCAACTACTATTTGTTTAATAAATATATAAATGAAAAGATAAATGTTAGATGTCAGGGTGAGAAAGTTGGGTCATGGAAACCAGTGATTGCAGGCAAGAATTATGTAGAAAATTCAACAGGAAGGCAGAGGCAGTCGTGAATTTATACAGTACATCTAAAGTGGAGAATACGCTTAGTTAGTGGAAGGGGGTTTTAACTTAGGTAAGACCCAAGGACCTATAGAAAAAAGGACCACACATGAGAAGGAGAAAAATAATTATTAGTGGGGCTGTTAGGGGTATTAGTATAGCTTTTAAAGGTGAAAAAAATTATGGGAGAAAAGAGGAGAGCCAGGATTGGCTGCCATAATTTTCAGCTCTTGCTCTGTGAATAATTTCAATGTTTTCCTTTAGGACTTTTTAATTCTCTTCTCCTTGTCCAGTTTTATTTATGTAGAAGCAATGGTTTCATTAATATTATCACATGTGCCTCCAGTGACAGCAGTAGAATGTCAACGGCTCTTCGATTTTGAATGACGACTGAGGCTAGGCTATTGATTTCTACTTGTTGATTATTGATAGCTTGTACTGTGACATTCCAGGATAGCTGCAGTGGTAAGGAGATGCTTAAAATAGCTCTTACAAGGAGAGGAATTCCAGTGAACTAGTGAAGGCTCCAAAAGATAGTACATTCTATTCCAGGTTTTTCTAGGATTGGGTTATTGTGGGCATCGTAACTAAACACTGCATAACCCAAAAAAGTGTCTCTATTGCTTTCATGTTTTGGGGAAAGTGAGGTTTCAAGGGAGGTTCCAGGATTGGGAATTAAGCTGGAGGTGGCCACATCTTGTGGTTGTAGTATTGTAGCACTAGGTGTTATAGATACAATGGTACAGGTTCCTGTCCAGACTACTGGCTAAACTAAGTATGCTGAGTTACCACAAAGAAAATAAAATCCTGTCCCTGCCAGGGTTAAAGTGATGTGGGCTATGGGTGGGAGGCTCTTAATCTGTGACTTGTGGGTGTGGGACGGTAAGAGGCTACAGTCCTGCCCTTTGTGACCGTGGCAATGACTCAAGTCCCAGGAAACAATTTAACAATGCAGAGTCAATAAATTTTAAATATTCAGGGAAAATGTAAACCAAATGTCCTAAAAGCTTATCTAGAATGTATAAGGTCCATGCTAAAAGCTTACCTAAGATGTGGACTCTATATGCTAATTCAAGCCTATTGAGCACTGAAACAAAGAACAATTTGACCCGTCCTCTCTGTATAAAAGGAACTCAAAATTCTTGTTCAAGGCTTGGGTTTGAAACAGAAAGCTCCCGAGTCCAGCCATCCATCAATAAATCATTTTCCCTTCTCAAAATCATTGCTGAGTCCTGGCCTTTCTATACACAAATAATTGAACCTCTCACAACTGCTACAACATTTTTGGTGGCTCTTCCATGATTGCAAACGAAGGCCAGAGATGGTAGCATTATGGTGCCCCTTCCAAATCCTGAGGAAGCCTGGAGGACTTGGGTGAACCCCAAATCTGGGCACCCCTGGATTAAATTTAATCCAGAAATGATGTGGGCTCCACCAGAATCTTCCCAACAAAAATTGAGGGCAATGGAATGTCTGAAGAGAAAGATTCTGGGAATGAAAAAGAGCTCCAAACATGGAAGAAGGTAGGACTCCCTGGGGAAGCACAGTCTGGAGAACCCTAGCTTTAATTGCTAGTGAGTGAAGCTGATCACCTCCCAAGAGAACCCTAGTAGCCCCAGAAAATTGGGGGGAAGCCATTCTCTCTAGGTCTGGAAAAAGGAGGAGAACTGGGAAAAAGCCTGGTGTTTTGGGTTTGTCTAACTGCATGTTAGAATCTGATACTGGTCTTATATCCACTGAAGGAGTGGAGGCTTGATTATAATAGGAAGGGATGTTTATAGGATCAAGTCCTAATATCCTGGAAATTGGTCTGGATTTTAAAAACCTTGGTTACAGGAAAATGGATCAGCTTTTCTAGGGAAGCTTGGTCTGGGTGTAATGTTAAACAGTGAAAAAGATCTAGCTGGAATCTTCTGTTATGGTGCTGAATTGCGAATGAATTCACTTTACAACAGATGTTAATGTTAAGTGTTCTCTCTAAGATTTGTGATGGCTGTGGGGGCAGCCATGCTGAAAAAAAAAACATATATACAGAACTTATGGGTCAGATTAGTGACCGTTGTGCTTCTTTCTGTGTCAGTTCAATGCTGGTGCTGGAGTTGTGTGATTATATAAAGTGGTAGAATTTAGTTGAGTTGGAACCCTCCCTTGTCATTGGCAAGGTCGTGAATTGATTATGGGGCAAAACTGGGGAGTCTGGATATTTATGGAGTCTGGATGCTTGTGCATGCTCTGCTGCCTCATCTCTGGTCCGCCCCTTTGCTGGGGCTTGGAAGCCTTCTGTGTCCACGCCATGCACCCTGGTTTGTTGGGGCTGCCCCAGTCAGGGTGGCTGGGTCCCTGGGAGGAGTGCTGAATTTGAGTAGGTTTTGTCTACCCATTTTGGCAGAAAGCTGGAAAGGAGGGATAGGCTTGCCCCTTTCCAGTGAGTCCACACCTTCTATTCAAAATTCTGCTAAATTCAAGGTAAAATATAAGGTCTTGAAACAAAAGAAAATGGTGCTAAAGCATTGGGAACATTTTGTTTACAAGCCATTAGTTAAGAAACAAAATTCTTGTGCAAAACTGAACAGTCATAGTGCAAATTAAGAAAAAGTTTCAGGAGTATGAAATGTTTTGCAGTCACGGTTATTTTGTAAAAAAAAGGAAGTTTTAAGTAACGAAAGTTATGTTTTTGTGTCAAACTATTCATGTCTGCCTATTTGCTCAAATTGCTGAGGTTAAATATGCAGTTATATAAGTAATATATATTTCTAGGAACCAAATTAAGCTAAACAGTATATAAAATAATGCAAATTATATGTAACATCAATGAGTTGTGTTTCTGTGTCTAAATATTGGTGTCTGCCCATTTGCTCAGTGTATGTCTTCATACATCAGAATAATAGTATCAAATTAACAAGTGAGAATTCTTAAAAGAGCTCTATTCAAATTGTTAAAAATTAAATATGCAGTTATATATGTAAATAATATTCCTGGAGCCCAAATTAGACTAAGCAGAGTGGAAAGGTCATATAGAAATCTGATTATATGAACTATTGGAAAGGCCTTCCTCTTTGAAAGAGCTTTGAAGGCAAGACTAGGAGTGGCTGATTAAACCTATCTACTAAGCTGGGAAATTAAGAATCAGTTTGCCCTGTAATTTCCCAGTTTAAACCTTGACAGCCATAAAATAAGGGTAATTAGTAGCTCTGTTGACAAATTTCAGCAACTAAGAAAAGTCCATAAAAAACTATGAAGAGATCTTTCCAGGATTATGATTAAACAAATTAGGTAATTGTGTAATGTGTTTTGAAACCTGGTAGTCAATGTGCTTTTAAAAATTATTCATTTTCATAACTTAAACAAAGAAAAAATTTTAGCTTCCTGTAAAGGAAAAAAGAACATTCCTTTCATAAACTATAATGGTTTCAATTTTATTTAGCTTAGGTGTAATCTCCCTTAGTTTATAAAATAGCCATTGGATAAATTAACATATGTACAAAATCTTTAGAGTAATCAAATTGTAAGTTCATGTTAATGGAATTAAGATAAAGATGAAAGATTGTAGATAAGCTCTTAAATAAATAAAATAAATTTTTTTGGTTAGTAATTATAATGTAATAAGTTTCTTTAAATGTAAAGTTACTAGTCAATGTAGTTGTAATCATTTATAAAAAGTTTGTAAAACATCTTCCAAACTGAAAACTTTTAAATATTTCTAGTTCTAGAAGTCATTGTTAACTAAAAACTTGGATTGGTATTAGTTGCAAAGAATAACTTAGTGGTAATAAAACCTGTCTGAAGGCCACCACAAGGTGCATATTGAAGTAAATGGTAATAAAATGTTATCTTGATTCTATTGGGAATCTTCTGTTTTCATTTTAAAAATGAAAAATCGTTTTTACCCTCTATTACTAAAGTAAAATACCTACTATTATCTTAATGGTAAAATTAATGGTAAAATATAAGTAAACAGTCATTTGATATATGATGTGTTGCATTAAATTGTTTAAAATATATATAAAAACAAAGAATAAACTTTAACATGGTCAAACACTTTTGTGTATTCAAACCAGGCCTTGAATACATTACAAGTTGCCTCTCCGTGTGAGTTATTGGCTAGGCTGACCCCTTAATTCAAAATATTTGCTATATCAACCTCTGGTGCTGCTCCTGAAGTCAATGGAAACTACATTGCAGTTTCAAGCTCCTGCAGCAGCCAATGATGACTCAGTACATCCAAATATACAATAGATATTGCCTCCAGACTGGCACAGTTCCATAGTGCCAGAGAGCACTATGCACCAGGCTGGTAGAATACTGGAAACTCTCTCTAGGATCAACAATGCTGTGACTTGCTCACTGTGTGAAGAACATGCTAAGTGGAGCCATGATACCAGGATACTGTAAGTAAAACTTGAACACAATTAGCATGATGGCCTGCTCCCATGGAGAGAAAACATGCAAAGTATTACAAACCTGAAACTTAAAACTATTAATTGCAACTCAGAATCCTTATGCATTAAGTAATACATTAATTAATATGAAAGTGCTGTACTTTTATCCTGTATTAAATATTGCCGAATAATTATAACGTTATCTTTTCTATTCTGGATCAGGTAAAAAAAGTATATTAGACATATTAAATTCCTGGTAACTTTATTTTCTAAATAATTAATAAACATGTCTATAAAATAAGGCAACGGTCTTAGCCAGGCTCAGCCAACTTACAATTCTAGTGTACTCTACTGTGTAGCAAAAATTAGGCTTGCTTGCTAATAATGGGTCACCTATTAAACAGTCAAAATTCCCAGAAATTGTACAATTACAATCAAAATGTAAAAAAAAACTTTATTCTGTAGTTCTGATCCAAACAGCTAAAAACTAAGAAAATTTCCATCTTAGTGCACTAATCCTGAATGAAACCAACTGTCCAAAAGGTGCCAGTTCACCAGGAGCATCTAACAGAACACATGAGTGCCAATTATTAAACAGCCTGAAATGTGTCTTCAGAACAATGCTAAGTATCTATTGCAATTTCTCTCTGAAAATAACTTAGAGGAAAAAATATATATATATATGTATACTGTTCCCACCAGTTTTTAAAAAGGGGTGCCATCTTTATAAGCACCTAACCTTGTCTACCTCTCTAATCCAATGTCCTCTTTTAAAAACGGATATTCCAAATTTTTAATTAAGTTTGTTTCTTTCAGAGTGAACATCTTATTAACCATATGAAAACTTCATCCAACTTCATACAGAATGCCAGATCCATCTTCCTCCAGTTAAAATAAAATAAGAGTTTTATACCTTGTTAGGCAACGACTACAGCCCATGGCCAGCAGGAAGCAGTTACAGAAAAGAGATCATCTCCCTTCAGCACCACTTTAAGATTAAAGGTGTAAACTCTTTAAGGGTAAAATAAAATTAGTAGATAGATCTGGAGGCTGACCGGAAATCTTTGTGAGCACCAGGGGCCCCAATATGACTGCAGGCCCTGCCCCAGGATTCTGCTGTACAGAATGAAAATTTCTAAACTTCTAAAAACAGGATCCTGGATGCTACACTGAAAATTTATAAAGAAAGTAATCAATCAAAACAACAAAGAGGCACCCAACTCATAGCTCCAACAATAATTATGCTAAAGCTTAGCAAGTTAAGCTTCAGCATAAGGGGGGATAATGATGTGGGCTATGGGTGGGAGGCTCTTCATCTCTTTGTAGATAACCTAAGCTGCCTGTGACTTGTGGGTGTGGGATGGTAAGAGGCTGCAGTCCTGCCCTTGGTAACCATGGCAATGACTCCAGTCTCAGGAAACAGTTTAGCAATGCAAAGTCTATAAACTCTAAATATTCAGGGAAAATGCAAACCAAGTGTGCTAAAAGCTTATCTAGAATGTATAAAGCCCATGCTAAAAGCTTACCTAGGATGTGGAAGATATATGCTTATTCAAGCCCATTGAGCATTGAAACAAAGAACAATTTGACCCTTCCTCTCTGTATAAAGGAACTCAAAATTCTTGTTCAGGGCTCGGGTAGAAACAGAAAGTTCCTGAGTCCAGCTGTCCATCAATAAATCATTTTTCTTCTCAGAATCATTCCTGAGTCCTGGCCTTTCTAAATGCAAATAATTGAGCTTCTCTCGACTTCTACAACAAAAGCAGTGGAGGGACCAGAAGGGATAAAGTAAGCATTGGAATGACTAAGAAGTTTGAACATTTGGGTACCACCATATACTACATAGACACACAGTGGAGAAGAGTATGATTTGGATGGGTTGTGAGAATGGTTTGACATAAAAGGTTTCTGAATAGAAAGGTAAAAAGATGTTTTGGGTTCTTGTTAGTTTTTGACTGGACAGGGTTATATATTTGTCTGGATTGAATGCCAATTCCAAATATTTCTTTCTTTGGCTATGAGCTATTGAAACAAAATACATCTTCTCTATAGGTTTTTTTTTTTTTTTTTTTTTTTACTATACTTAGATAGTATTCTTTGATTAATACCACTGTCATTCCACAGTAGTATAGAATTGAGGCATTTTTAAATGCCTTTTCAGTTAGTTTGCCAAGTTAAGGAGGTTGTTTTACTGTGCTATTCAATTCATAGAATATTTGCTACCACTCTTTTTTTTTTAATTTTTTAAATTGATTTTGTAAAAATATTACATTAAAAAAAATATGAGGTCCCATTCAACCCCACCACGCCCACCCCACCACTATCCCCACCCCCAGCAACACTCACTCCCATCATCATGACACATCCATTGCATTTGGTAAGTACATCTCTGGGCATCTCTGCACCTCATGGTCAATGGTCCACATCATGGCCCATACTCTCCCACATTCCATCCAGTGGGCCCTGGGAGGATTTACAATGTCCAGTGATTGCCCCTGCAGCACCATCCAGGGCAACTCAAAGTCCCAAAGGTGCCTCCACATCTCATCTCTTCCTGCCATTCCCCTTACCCATCAGCCACCATGTCCACTTTTCCCACTCCAATGCCACCTTTTCTCTGTGGACCTTGGATTGGTTGTGTCCGTTGCACCTCTATGTCAAGAGGAGGCTCAGATTCCACATGGATACTGGATGCAATCCTCCTGCTTTCAGTTGTAGGCACTCTAGGCTCCATGGTGTGGTGGTTGTCCTTCTTAAACTCCATCTTAGCTGAGTGAGGTGAGTCCAATAAATCAGATTGTAGGAGCTGAAGTCTGTTGAGGCTCAGGGCCTGTCTATCATATTGTCAGTCCAGAGATTCAAATCCCCTAAATATATCTTAAACCCCAACACCAACTACAATTCCAGTAAAGTAGCATGAAAGTCTTATGAAAAGAGATCCCATCTGAGTCCAGTTTCATCACGCAGAAACACCAGCTCCAAAGAAGGGCCAACTGACATGGCAGTGAACCCCATCTGCCATGACCATAGAACCCGTGGGTCTCTTTAGCCCTCAAAGGAACCAATACCTGGGGTTGTATCTACTTTGTCTCTTAGACTCTGCTCAGTTGTGCATAAAGGCAATCCTTCTAACAGCCTCCAGACTCTTTTTTAGAGACTCGTAGCCATATAAACTCATTTCTCCTTTCCATTTCCCCCTTACATTAGGTCAAACAGCATTTTAAAGTCATGTTATTATATGTAGACAGGGATATTCTGCTGATCCGCATTGAACCTTCAATTCAAGGTCATTTTCCAGTTGCATCATCAGTTGGTACTTGATAGTGATCCCTCGGTGCCAGGGAGGCTCATCCCTGGGTGTCATGTCCCACGCTGGGGGGAAGGCATTGCATTTACATGCTGAGTTTGGCTTCAAGACTGGCCACATTTGAGTAACATGAAGGCTGTCAGGAGGAAATTCCCAGGCACAGTGCTGCTCTAGGCCTTGTTCTTATTTCAGGCATATAGGCTCACAAGCATAGTCATTAGTATCATGCTCTCATTGTTGGACCCTCTTTCCTTCCTGGTCCTTACCGTTGCACCTGGGGGACTGCTGCTGCTCCCCTAGGGACCATGACAGAGCACCCCCAGCCAGGAACCCAGTACTCCCCCAGCTGTTGTTTTTAATTGTTGCCACTATGAGTATATCCAAACATTACCATGCACTCTGGACATATGCCCTGTATAGCTCCCTGTCAGCCATATATCTCCTGTCAGTAGTATCCTATACCAGTATTCCTCCGCTGCCATTGTTGAACCCCTCTGTGATCCAAAACTTCCTGAAAATTGAAGCCCAATGTAATTGCTACCACTCTTTCAATTGCCTTTTACATACCAAGACTACCATTTTCATCCACATCCCCACTTACAAACTAGCTATTAATGACCATGTATTACCATCCATTTTACACATTTCCACACTTGCACAGTAATCTAATTAAAACTTCTACATTAAACATCAGTAGTCCATTTACATTAAACATCAGTAGTCCTCATATGTCCTTTAAGAATCCACCACCTACCACCAAGTCTTGACAATATTTTTCCACACTTTCTTCTAGAAAGTTTTTAGTTCTTGCTTTTATTTTTTTAGGTTTTAGATCTATTTAGAGTTGATTTTTGGATAACGAGTGAGATAGGGATCCTCTTTCCTTCTTTTGGCTATGGATATCCAGTTTTGTCAGCATCATTTCTTGAAAGGACTGTTCATCCCAGGTGTGTGGGTTTGACAGGCTAGTCAAAAATCACTTGACCATACATGTAAGGGTCTATTTCTGAACCATCAATTTAGTTCCATTGATCTATATATCTGTCTATATGCAAGTACCATGCTGTTTCTATCACTATACTAGGTAATATGATTTAAATTCTGAGGATGAGAGTTTGCTTTTCCTTTATAAATGTTTCTGGCTATTCATGACCCCTTACACTGTTATAGAAGTTGAGAGAGATTCAATTATTTGTATATAGAAAGACCAGGACTCAGGAATGATTTTGAGAAGGAAAAATGATTTATTGTTGGCTGGCTGGACTCAGGAGCTTTCTGTTTCAAACCCAAGCCCTGAACAAGAATTTTGTATTACTTTTATACAGAGAGGAAGGGTCAAATTGTTCTTTGTTTCAGTGCTCAACAGGCTTGAATTAGCATATATCTTCCACATCCTAGGTAAGCTTTTAGCATGGACCTTATACATTCTGGATAAGCTTTTAGCACACTTGGTTTGCATTTTCCCTGAATATTTAGAGTTTATAAACTTTGCATTGCTAAACTGTTTCCTGAGACTGGAGTCATTGCCATGGTCACCAAGGGCAGGACTGCAGCCTTTTTCTGTCCCACACCCACAAGTCAGGACAGACAGTTTAGGTTATCTCTGAAGAGACCAAGAGCCTCCCACCCATAGCTCACATCAACATTTCCAAATACATTTGCTAGTTGTGTTTTCAGTTTTTAAAAATGCTGGTGAAATTTCTATCAGGATTGCATTGAATCATCATATAATTTTGAGTAGAATTGACATCTTAATGGTATTTAGTCTTCCAGGGCAAAAGCATGGGAATTTCTTCCAGTTATTTAGGACTATTTTTTTAAAATTACTTTTAACATTGATTTGCAGTTTTCAGAATATAAGGGCTTTATATCACTGATTAAATTTAGTCCTGACTATTTGAGTGTAATCTGTCATATATGATTTTCACAATTCTTGACACATTGTTACTTTTATTGCTATATTCTTCATTTCTAGACTCTCTCTCCTTTCTTTTCTTTTTGGGCTCTAGCACATCCTTTAGCATTTCCTGAAAATCCAGTCTCTGTTAGAAATTCTCTCAGTTTCTATTTATATCTGATAAAATCTCTCTCATTTTTGAAAGATAGTCTTGCAAAATATAAGATTCCTGCCTGGAAGTTTTCCTCTTGGAGTATTTTAAATATATCATAACACTGTCTTGTTGCCACCATGGTTTCTGGTGAAAAAGCACTTTATCTTATCGGGTATCCTTATATGTTAGACATTGCTCTTCTTTTGTTCTCAGAATTCTCTCTTTATCTTTGGCATTTGAGTATCTGTTTAGTGTGTGTCTTGAAGCTGGTCTATTTGAAGTATTTCAGATGGGAGTACATTGGGCTTCTTTGACATGGATATCTATGGCCTTCAATAGGGTTGGGAAATTTTCTACCATTATGTCTTCAAATATTCCTTCTGCCCCTTTTCCATTCTATTCTCATTCTGGGTCACTCATGACATGTATGATTGCCCATCTTTTGCTGTCATTAGTTCCATGAGACCTTGTTCATTTTTTTCCATTCTTTGCTTCATCTGTTTTGTATGATCACCTTCACAGGCCATTTTTTCAAGCTTACTAATACTTTCTTCTGCCTTGTCAAATCTGCTATTATATGATTCCAATGTTTTTAAATTTCATTTATTGCACCTTTCATTCCCATGAGATCTGCTATTTTTCTGTGAAAGCTTACAAATTCTGGGACACTTTTGCCTTTCCCCTGGTGGGGGTTATAATTTTTTGTTGGTATCTTGGCAATCAGCTTGCTCGAATATTTATTCTGGGTACAGTTTTTCTCTTTAGTTTCAGTCTTCCTGCCCTTTCTCTCTTGCTGGTTGTTCAGTTGGAGCAAGGAAGTAGTTAATGCTATAAGTTGTGGAGGCTGAAATTGCTCTCATTGCCCCAGGACCAATGAATCTTCTCCCAACTTTCTCCTTTGCCAGGGGTAGGGACAGTGTCACAGCTGTGTGGAATAATCCAAGTTATTCAGGCCTTGACTGTAGTTGCTTAGAAAGACTAATGAAGCTTCACACCCCTTTCTCCCCTGCCTGGGGTTGGGTGGAGCTACAGATGTGAGCAGCAATCTGTGCAGTGTGGGTCCAAGATGACTGCAGTTGCCCCAGTAGACATCCAACAATTCAGTTTGTGCCAGACAATGGTAACTGCAGCTACCTAGATAGTCTGGTGCAGTGCCTGACAGCATTCTCCCTGCCAGAGGTAAGACTGATGCCTAGGCTAGGGCTGCAGGGTGATCTGGGTGAAAGAAACCAGTTCCCACAGTCATTTTGATTTTCAGTCAGGCCAGCTTCCCCTGATGTGTGTGGTGTAGTCAAATTGGCAACCACCAGCCTCTTTCTGCCCCGACTAGGAGAGCTTGACAGGCTTCTCAAAAATCATTTGGCTGTAGATGTGAGAGTCTGTTTCTGAACCATCAATTCAGTTCCATTGGTCTATGTGTCTATCTTTAGGCCAATATCATGCTGTTTTTACCATTGTTGTAGGTAATATGATTTAAGTCTGGAAGTGAGAGTCCTCCAAATTCACTTTTCATTTTTTAGATGTTTTTGGCTATTTGGAGCCTTTTACCCTTCCAGATAAATTTGATAATTGTGTTTTTCATTTGCTTAAAAATGTAGGTGGAATTTTTATTGGGGTTTCATTGAATCTGTATATCACTTTGTGTAGAATTAACATCTCAATGATATTTAGTCTTCCAATCCATGAACACGGACTGTTTTTCCAATAATTTAGGTCTTTTTTTATTTCTTTTAGCAATGCATTATAGTTTTCTGAATACAATTACTTTGCGTTCTTGCTTAACTTTATTCCTAAATATTTGATTCTTTTTGTTGCTATTGTAAATGGAAACTTTATCCTGACTTCCTCCTCAGATTGTGCATTATTAGTGTATAGAAACACCATTGATTTTTGCATATTGATCTTGTATCCTGACACTCTACTGAAATCATTCATTACCTCTATCAGCTATGTTGTAGATTCTCTGGGATTTTCTAGATATACAATCATATCATCGGCAAATAGTGAAAGTTTAATTGTTCCATTCCAATTTGGATGCTTTTTATTTCTTTTTCATGCCTAATTGCTCTAGCTAGAACATTTAGCTCTATATTGAAAAACATTGGTGACAGTTGGAATCCTTGTCTTGTCCTTGATCTCAATGGGAAAGCTTTAAGTTTTTCACCATTGAGTACAATGTTAGCTGTGGGTTTTTAATATGCAGCCTTTATCATGTTGAGAAAATTTCTTTCCATTCCTCTTTTTGTAGTTTTTTTTTTTTTTAACCAAGAAAAGATGCTGTATTTTGTCAAATGCCTTTTCTGTTTCAATTGATAAGATCATGTGATTTTTCTTCTTTGGTTTATTAATGTGGTGTATTATGCTGATTGATTTTCTTGTGTTGAACCAGGCTTGCATGCCTGGTATAAAACTCAATCATGATGGACAATTCTTTTAATGTGTTGTCAGATACAATTAGCAATTATTTTATTGAGCATTTTTGCATCAGTATTTATAAGAGAAATGGGTCTATAAGTTTCTTTTTTATTGTAGTATCTTTATCTGGCTTTATGTTAGAGTGATATTGGCTGCATAGAATGTGTTTGGTAGCATTCCTTCTTGTTGAATTTTTTTAAAGAGCTTGAGAAAGATTGGTATTAAATCTTCTTGAATGTTTGGTAGAAATCCCCTGTGAAAATGTCTGATCCTGGGCTTTTCATTTTGGTGAACGGTTTGATGACTGTTTCAATTTCTTTACTTGTGATTCACTTGTTGAGGTCTTCTATTTCTTCTAGTGTCAGTGTAGGTTGGTTGTCTGTACATTCTTAAGAATTTTTCCATTTCATCTATATTGTCCAATTTTTAGCCAAAATTTGTTCATAGTATGCTCTTTTGAACTCCCTTATTTCTGTGGGGTCAGTACTAAGGTTCCCTTTTTCATTTTTTATTCCATTTATTGCAACTTCTTTCTTTTTTTCATAGTCAGTCTAGCTAAGGCTTTTTCTATTTTGTTAATCTTCTCAAAGAACCAATTTTTGGTTTTGTTCATTTTCTCTATTTTTTTCTCAATTTCATTTATTTCTACTCTGATTTTTGTTATTTCGTTCCTTCTACTTGCTTTAGGATTAGTTTGCTGTTGTTTTTCTAGTTCCTCCAGCTGTGTAGTTGGGTCATTAATTTTAGCTCTTTCTTCTTTTTTAATGAAGGCATTGAGTCCTGTAAATTTTTCTCTGAACACTGCCTTCACAGCATCCCATTGGTTCTGATAGTTTGTATTTTCATTGTCATTGATCTCAAGATATTTACTGATTTCTCTTGAAATTTTATCTTTGACCCACTGATTATTTAAGAGTGCATTGGTTAATCTCGATATATATGTGAATTTTCCTTTTATTTCCCTCTTGTTGATTTCCAGCTTTACTCCATTATGATGAGAGAAACTGCTTTGCATAATTTCAATTTCATTGAATTTAGTAAGATCTGTTTTGTGTCCCAACATATGGTCTATCCTGGAGAAATATCAATAAGCACTTAAAAAGAATGTATATCCTGCTCTTTTGGGGTTCAGTGTTCTGTATATGTCTATTAGGTTTTGACCATTTATCATATTATTCAAGCTCTCTCTTTCTTTATTGATTTTCTTCCCAAATGTTCTATCCAATGCTGAGAGTGATGTATTGAAGTCTCCAACTACTATTGTAGAGTTGTCTATTTCTCCCTTCAGTTTTGCCAGTGTTTGCCTCATGTATCTTGGGGCATCCTGGTCAGATGCATATATATTTATGATTGTTATTGCTTCCTGATGAATCATTCCTTTTATTAATATGTAATGTCCTTCCTTGTCTCTAACAACAGTTTTGCTTTTAAAGTCTGTATCTTCTGATCTAAATAGAGCTACCCCAGCTTATTTTTGGTTACTGCATGAGTGGAATATCTCTTTTCAACCTTTTGCTTCCAATTTATTGGTGTCCTTAGATATAAGGTGAGTCTCTTTCTGACAATATATAGATGGCTTATATTTTCTTATCCATTCTGCCAGTCTATGTCTTTGTTTGGGGAGTTTAATCCATTAATATTCAATGTTATTACTGTAAAGGCAGTTCTTATTTCATCTATTTTGATCTTGTGTTTTGTCTGTCATTTTATATTTGACACTTTTAGTTACTATTACTGATACTGTTGTCATTTCTAGACTCTCTTCCCAACCATTTCTCCTGTCTTTCATTTCAGGCTGTAACACTTCCTTTAGTGATTCCTACAAAGATGGTCTTTTTTAATAAATTCTCTCTGTTTCTGTTTATCTGTAAATGTTCTAATCTCATCCTAATTTTTAAAAGATAATATTGCTGGGTATAAAATCCTTGGCTGGCAGTTTTTCTCCTGCAGTATTTTAAATATATCATACCACTGCCTTCTTGCCTCCATGGTTTCTGATGAGAAATTGGCACTTAATATTGTTGGTTATATGTTATGCATTGCTTTTCTCTTGCCACTCAGAATTCTCTCTTTGTCTCTTGCATTTCACATTCTGATTAGTATGTGTCTCAAAGTTGGTCTGTTTGTATTTATTCAGATGGGAGTACATTGTGCTTCTTGCACCTGGATATCTTTGTCCTTTAATAGGGATGGGAATTTTCCACCATTATTTCTTCAAATATTCTTTCTGCCCTTTTTCTCTTCTCTTCCCATTCTGGGACACCCATGACACATATGTTTGCATGTCTCTTGCTGTTATTTAGTTCCCTGAGACCCTGTTCAATTTTTTCCATTCTTTTCTTCATCTGTTCTTTTGTTTGTTCACTTTCAGAGACCATGTGTTCAAGGTGGCTGATCCTTTCTTCTGCTTCCTCAAATCTGTGCTTATATGCCTCCAGTGTATTTTTAGTTTCATTTATTGCACCTTTCATTCCCATGAAGTTTGATATTTTTCTATGTATGCGCTCAAATTCTTCTTTGTGCTCATCCAATGTCTTTTTAATATCCTTAATCTCTTTAGCCATCTCATTGAATTTATTAAGGAGATTTGTTTGAACATATATGATTAGTTGATCAACTCCTTTATGTCATCTGCAGGCTTATCTTGTTCCTTTAAATGGGCCATCTATTCCTGTTTCTTGGTATGAAATGTAATTTTTTGTTGGTGTTTCCATATCTAGCTGTATGTATTCTGGGTGCAGTTTCTCCCTTTAGTTTAGGGATTATTTATCTTTCCTCCCTTGTTGGTTGTGTAGTAAGAACCAAGGATGTAGTTGGTCCTATAAGCTATGGAGGCTGAAGCTGCCAACATTGTCCCAAGAAGTGATGAAGGTTCTCACACCTTTCTGCTCTGTCAGCAATAGGGACAGAGCTGTAGGCATATATAATAATCCCAGTTGGGCACAAGACTGTAGTCACCTGGAGATACTGATGAAGCTTAACTCCCCTTCTTCCCCTACCTTAAGTGGATATGGAGCTATAGTTTTTGTCAGCAATCTATGCTGTATGGGCCCAAAATGACCACAGTTGCTCATGTAAACTGATGTAGCACTAGAACCCCTCCCTGCCAGGGGTGGGAATGGACCCCCTGCAGTGCCCAACAATCTAATCTTTGTGGGCCAGATATGCCTGCAGTTGCCCTGAAAGGCTTAGGGGGTACTGTTCCTTTTGCCCTTTAGGGGATGGGAACAGAAACACAAATGCTCAGCAGTTCAATCCTGTATGTTGAAAGTACCCACCTTTGTCCATAGAGGCTGAGAAAGCTCCAGCCCACTCTTACACTATTGGTTGGTAGTGGTGGCTCTATGGGTGCACAACAGTTCAGTCTCTTTAGGCTGAGAATACCTGCGATTGCCTGGAGAGGCTGAAGAAACACTAGCTCCCTTCTATCCTCTTAAGCCATGAGGTTGGATCCACATGACTCTGACAGTTCAGTCCCTGTTGACTAAAAGTACCCACCATTATCCAGAGGCTATGAAGACACCAGAACCCTCCTATCTTACTTGTGTGTGTGTGGGGGGGTGGATTCATAGGCATCCAATAATCCAGCCCATGCAGGCTGAAGTTCTGCTGTTGCCCAAAAAGGCTGTGGAAAGATCAGTCCCCTTCTTTCTTATTGGTGGGTGAGGGTGCATCCACAAGTACCCACCACACTAGGCTGAGGGAGCCAAAAGCACCTGAAGTTACCCAAAGAGTCTGGGAAACACAGTACATTTCTTGTCCTATTGGGGGTGGAGATGGAGCCACAGGTGCCCACCAGTCAGGCTTGTGCACCCCAAAACTGTTGCCCTGAGAGGTTGAAGCAACACCAGCCCCCCTGCTATCCTGTGGGGGTACAGAGATAGAGATGGTGTCAAAGGCACTCAACAAATCTTTCTGAGCTAAAAACTCCTGCCATTGGCTGGAGAGTCAGAGGATACCTAGCTCCTCTCCTATTTTCTTGGGGTGTGGGGCTGCAGACACAAGTGACTGACTATTCAGTCTGTGCCAGCAGAAAGCACTTGCAGTTACCAGGTGAGCCTGGTGCAGGTCCCACCAGCTACCTCTCTGCTGGAGGTGGGGCTGGAGCCTAGGCTAGGGCTGCAGTCCCATCTTGGTGGAAAGAAGCCCATCCCTAACTTCACTGAATTTCAGTCAGCCAGGCTCAAAGTGATGGCTACTGGGCTTTCCTGCTTGGGCACACTCAGACCCCAGCTATCTCTAAGATTATACTTTAGCCAGCCGAGTCCACTAATCAGTAGCTGAGGTCAGTGGACATCTGTCTCTTTCTCCACTATTTATGGGAAATGGAACTTCCAACTCCAGCCACGGAACAGCTCTTGGGGTGGCTTGCACCCATGGAATAGGATAGGCACCAGCCTCTGCAGAATGGCTTGCAGCTTCCCAGAGAGGCAGTGCAGGTCTCCCCAGCTTCCTTCGTGCCTGAGGTGGGACTGGGTTTAGGTTAGATCTGCAATCCAACCTGGGTGGACAGAAGCTGGTCCTTACAAGCACTGTGATTTTCCATCAGCACTGCCTCCCCTCGTGTCCAGGACAGAATCAGAATGGCATTCACTGGATTCCCTCTGGCCTGGACAGGCTCAAAGTTTAGTTGTTCCCAGGATTCTACTTCAGCCTGCTGATTCCACTAATCAGTAGCTGCAGTCATGCCACAACATGTTTTCCTCCCATTTTTATTGGGGGAAATGGAACGTCTAGCCCCAACCACAAAACAGCTCCTGAGGTGGCTTGCACAACATGGGCACAGACCTCTGTGGTGTGGAGCATTCTATTGACATTTTCTCTGTGCAGATGGGTAGTCTCTCCCTTCCACACTGTCAAGGATGTTGCAGGATACTCCTCTGGTCTCCTGGGTCATCTAAAAGGTACTTTAGGTAGCTCTGGGTAACCACCAACTGCCCTGTTTCATGAGCTGACCCTAGGAGCTCTGTATTCTGATGCCATCTTGGCTCCACCATGCCTGCTATTCATTCTTAAGCCACAGTCTCCTACCCAACCCTGATTAATTTTTTGTCCTACATATACAAAATGACATAATGTATATTTTTATATGTGTTTTTTTCTCATCAACTACAATGATAAAAGAGATCTTTGCAACTGACAGAAGAACCACTTAATAAATATTTCTTGAGTGAATGAATGACATGGATTCAATGGTCAAAATACCTCTCAATACTAAGCATAAAAAGCAGTTATGTGTGTCAGAGAGTTTGCTGTATTCTCCTCAGTGTTGATGAACCATTTGGTGAAACTAAATTTCATCCACCAATGTATTTATGAAGAAATTTCAGAAATAATGCTAGAATGACTGGAGCATTTCCACTAGCACATTGAGAATAATGTGTTAATTAAAGTTTATCCAAAGTGTACAGGTTACAGCAGACTTAAGAATCATGAATTCCTTCAGTGTCAAAGGATGTTAAGAGAGAAAGTTGACAACTGTTGAAAAAATCAAGGAGGAAATTTATCACACATTTCTAGAAGGTTAAAGCTGAACAATTAGAGAATTGCCATGTAAAAATCAAAATAGCTGAAAGAGATGGAGAAAAGAAAAAAGGACATTACAAAAGGAGGCAGGCATTCAGTTATTCTATTTGAATAACTATAAATAAAAATATTCTATATTTGAATATAGATTGTTCTAGTCTGCCGGGCTGAAATGGGATGGCTTTCACAAGAGCTATTTTGTAATTTAAGAGCTTACAATTTTGAGACTGAGAAAAATGTCTAAATTAAGGTATCATCAGGCAATTTGTTCTTCCCAAAGAGCATCTTCCAGTAATGCTAGAATCCTCTTTCACATGGCAGGACATATGGTGGCATCTGCTTCTTTCTTCCTTCTCTTCCATTGCTTCAGATCCTTGCTACCATGGCTTTCTCCTTCTTTGTCTGAATCTCATTCTCTTATAAAAGATTCCAGTAAAGGGACAGAGATCCATAGTGGGCCAGGCATGAACTGAAATGTCCTACTCAAAGTGTCCCACCTACAATAGTTTACACCCACAGAATGGATTCACCTTAAGAACATACTTTACAGAGACCCATACTGCTTCACATCATCACGTATACATATATTCTTTTTTGCATTATATGTCTCTTTTACACAGATGAAACATACAATATTAGATAATGTTGTAAAGAATAAAATTGTATGTGTGTCATTTCAAAGATATGGGGAAAAGAAGAAATAAACACAGACCTTATAAAAATATGGAAAACACTTAAATTTCTTTCAAGTTTTACAGTTCAACCATTTAATAAGAGAACTATAGAATAGGGTGACTATTGCAGGAAAATGGAGCTCACTGGAAAATTATAAATCCAAACTGAAGTTAACATATTTCTTTGAATGAGCATTATCCCATATAATATAAATATTCTTCAATGAGTAGAGTATATTACTGCATCCACAATTATTATTTGATGGTAATAAAAAAATGAAAATAGTTATCTAAATTTAAAAAAAGGAAGGTAGAGTAGTAAATCCCACTTTGTGACACTGAAGAAAAAGGCTTGGATGGCAACAGGGCCCAGTAAAAGAAAGAGTAAGGGAGGAAGATGACCTTCCATGGGAGAAGTTTGAATATGAAGGATCAGAGTAGGTGGGGAAGAAGGAAGAAGATCGAAGGAATAAGGAGAGAAAAAGGTAAATTTTTAAACATATAGAGAAACAATGAAGAGAGAATTATTCCGTCAGGGTGTAAAGTTTACAAGACCCTTGCCTAGAGGGTAAGAGGTAGAAATTTATTCACCCTATCCTTTTGATCTGGCCATATGAAAAAAATATTTCAGTGTTACAGTTCCCTAAAGTATGTGGTTTCTCAGACAGTTGGAGGATGGAAACAAACTAAAGTCTATTTGAAGATGAAGCAACTGGCGCTGCAGGACTCACTGCCCTACAGCCCTGGGGAAGAGGTTTCTGTTCGAGGCTGAAGCACTGTGGGAGGAGGGCTCTGACGCTGCTGGCAGTAATAATCTCCCAAATCTTCAGGCTGGAATCTGCTGATGGTGAGAGTGAAATCTGTCCCAGACCCTCTGCCACTGAATCGATCAGGGACCCCAGATGGCTGGGTGGATGTATCATAGATGAGCAGTTTAGGGACCTGTCCAGGTTTCTGCTGGTACCAGGCTAAGTTGCTGTAAACACTCCGACTGGCCTTGCACTTGAGGGTGATGGTCTCTCCTGGAGATGCAGCCACAGAGCCTGGAGACTGGGTCATCACGATGTCCCCACTGGAACCTGCAACCAGAAAAGTACATAAATTGTACATTAAATCAGAAATGTTTAAAATATCTATTTAATGCAGGTTTTCTTAATTATCATATATATTCAGATCTGCTTTAGATGAAATGGTTTGCTCAATCTGCAAATTAAAAAGATTCTCCAAATTTATAAAGATAATAAACTTCTAAACCTCTCACCTGAGAACCAGAGCACCAGGAATAAGAGCCCTTGGGAATGTGACATCATCTTGCTCACCTGTCTTATGTACTCAGGTCCCATCTCCAGGGAAACTACATTAATAGAGCTCTGAGCAGACAACCAAGTCCCCGAGGAGCATATGCAAAGCATCACAGAGTATAAAGCCAAAAGTATCTCTGCAATGAATTGTAAAGACATATAGTGGAAGGAGATAAAAATATCATGACTAGGGGAAATGCAATCACACACCTGTAAAAGGCGAGAAATCAACTTACCACCACAATTTTCAATAATATTCAGGACAATTTTGAAAATGACATAGTCCATCACCAATTTAATTCTTTCAAATCAACTGCACCCATCTTGAAAACAAAGGAATTTGTAATAAAATGCATGCATCTGTAAGTGTAGTATCAGAACTTAAGTAAATGTTATAAATATGGCACTAAAACCTATGTGGAATATACTTGTATCATTGGATAGATTTAAGATGTAGTGCACATATTGTGGACCTATCCCAGTCTATTTTAAATATTAAAAAGATATTTGAAACTCCTCTTCGACATCCCAAAGACACCTCAATTAATATATCCAAAACAAGACCTTCATGTTGCCATTAATACAAATACTACTCCCAGAAATGAGTCACCAAATACTTACAAGTCACCCTTAGCACTGTCTTTTAAGTACATCATATCCTAAAATCACTAATGTAGTGGTTAGGAGACTTGAAGTATAACACATCCACCTAGTGGTCATAGGTAAAATGGCTTCAGCTCCCAAGGTCTGATAGAGCAGTTCTTCATTTATTCCTACCTAAAACTAATGATACATTTAGAATTATGCAAATAGCAATATCATGAATACTTCTAGGCACAGAACACTAAATTACGAACAAATAGAATGATTCATTTTACTGGGAGGGTACACAATAAACAATTAACTTTTCTGCAACCATTACTAACCAGCTTCTCTGAGATTTCCTCCCCTGTAGCAATGCTGATACTTAGGAAAGGTACAGTAATGGGAATCTGGTCCATTTCATGATCAACTCTGCAAGAAGAGTCAGAGATAAAGAGAAAATGTGGAGCAGTTTCACAATTTTTTATACAAAAATTCTTTCTCTCTAATGAATTTACCTTTCATGCAAGGATTTTTTCCTAATGTTCCTAAGAGGTTTTCCTTCATGTTGAGTGTCCTCAAGCATGTATTGTTCCACCTCTAATTAATAATAAGTACATTTTCCTATACTTAAGAGCCTATTACCTTAGAAGAGAGTCTCCACCCAACATTCATGAATGGTGATGTGCTGACACATATCATCAAGGAAGGCATTCCTTCTCATCAACAGTCCATACTGTTCTTGGTCCACCACGTATTTGTGTTTAGAAGATGCTAATAATTACTTCAGTTTTGTTCTACACACCCATGTTTTTTTCCTCCTCCTCCATGAAGCTGCCTTAAGCATACATTCTTTTTTTTTTTTTTTTTTTAAAGATTTATTTTTATTTTATTTAATTCTCCTCCCCTCCCCCGGTTGTCTGTTTTCTGTGTCTTTTTGCTGCGTCTTGTTTCTTTGTCCGCTTCTGTTGTCGTCAGCGGCACGGGAAGTGTGGGCGGCGCCATTCCTCGGCAGGCTGCTCCCTCCTTCGCGCTGGGCGGCTCTCCTTATGGGTGCACTCCTTGTGCGTGGGGCTCCCCTACGCGGGGGACACCCCTGTGTGGCAGGGCACTCCTTGCGCGCATCAGCACTGCGCATGGACCAGCTCCACACGGGTCAAGGAGGCCCGGGGCTTGAACCGCGGGCCTCCCATGTGGTAGACGGACGCCCTAACCACTGGGCCAAAGTCCGTTTCCCTAAGCATACATTCTTAGGTTTGCTTATTTTGCTCCAATTTCTACTACCTAAATGATAGTTTTCCTACATCACTGCAATATAATTTCCTTCCCATTCTTACATACATTCAAAAATTTAAAGTCATAGATGACAGGATGATAAAACAGAATGTGTCATGCAGAGTAACTGGCCCAAGGGGTTATCTAAAAGGTGAAGTAGGAAATATCAAGTAGGGGACAGTTGCCCTAATGTGTGAATAGAGGAGGGTGCTGGCCTTCAAAGCCCAGGGAAGAGCACTTCAGAAAATAAAAGATGGGTATTTAAGAAATACTAATCAAACAGTATGAAAGCAGAATGGGCCTGATCCGACGGTAATATTAATTCGATTGAAGTTTGAGTTTTAGGTTATGAACTATGAGAATCCATGGAACAAGACTTAGAATTAATTTTTCATTTTAGCACATGCTTCTGGGTAATTTTACCTTCTAAGGATTCAGACATAGTGGAAGCCACTAATGATTCAGTGCAGCTGTGAAACTATGTTTCTATTATCTCCTTCCCTGAAGTCATATAATGATTTTAAAAGGTAAATTTTCCAAATGCCCCCAGTGCCAAAGATCCAATTGAGGCCCATTCAATCTTTGGTAAATGATTAAAAAAAAAACCCACACATTATGTTAATTAAAAATTTAAAATAGTTCGGAAATCCTGTCCCTGATATATCCACACCTTCTCTCAGTTGTTGAAACACTATTCAGGTCATGCTATGAAGTGATTTTGCATATATCATTAAAGCTGTTGACTTTAAGAAGTGGGCTGTTAAATCTTGCTATACTGGTCAGAGACAAAGAGCTTAGAGATATTCATAAATAAGTAGGATTTAAAATGGAAGAATATATCCAGAGTTGGTTCTGGATACCCAGGGGCCCATGTGGCAAGGAATGTGAGCAGGCTCTAGGAGAGAGCTGACAGCCAGTGAGGACATTAGATCTCAGCACTACTACCTATGGAACTAATTCTGCCAAACCCCATGAGCTTGAAAGACAACTCTGTGCTCTGGACAGTCTGTAGCCCTATTTTAACCATTTAGGAACCTGAGAAGAGAACCATCAACACTGGACCCAGACTCCTGATCCACAAAACTCTGACCTGATTCATTATGGAAATAGAGAAAAATGATATATAGATATAGATTCATTAAAACTAACCACATGCTTAAATGGAAGTCATAAATCCAGATAGAATTATCATCCCATTTAGCTCTTGGTTCAATGATGCTAACACCTGTATCTTCTCATGTAACGTGGTGTACTTTATGCCCCTTTTACCCACAGAAGATTTCTTGACATGCCACCACATCCACAGGTTCAGGGCTGAACACTGTGCTATGAAAATAAAAGTAAGAACAGAACCAGCTTTGAAGGTGTTCAGGGTCTATCCCCACTGTTTTCCATGGCCATATTCTCTGACAACTGAGTAAATTCTAGGCAGGGCTTTTGGTAAGAGAGAGCAGTGACATGAGGACATCCCAGGTAGACCTGAACCATGCTGCTGTCTTCACATTTGCTTAATACCCTGGAATGTTTCAGATTCTTATATGTGGTTTACTCCTTCCTTCTACATGGGACAACATGGTAATGTTGCATTTGAGCTTGATCTAAGAAATAAACTCTTATTCTTCCATTTACTTTAAAATTTATAAATGTATGTGTTTTATTTACTATTGTATACTTTGGTTCTCCAAATGACCAAAAAATCTTAATTATACATAAAATCAACTTAGGAAGTATATTTCTGGGCACAGCTCACACTACCCCATGACCTTTCTGGGGGACAGTCAAGCCAAGTGCTTCTGTTGCAGATAGAAAATCAGACTGAGTGATATATGAGACCTGATTCACATGCAGCCAGATCTAACATGCTTCAGGGGGCTCAAACAATTCTACATAATCTAGGGAATTTTTGTTCTCCAGTATAGATACAGAGCCTCCTTGAATGTGCTCAGTTAGTTTTGGGCATGAGTGTATGAAAGTTATGTGTTAGCAAATTCTTTATTTTTTTCTTCTTTATTTTTTTAAATGTTACATTAAAAAAATATGAGGTCCCCATATATTTCCTACCCCCCTTTCCCCCAACTCCCACATTAACAACCTCTTTCATCATCATAGCACATTCTTTGCATTCGGTGAATACATTTTGGAGCAGTGCTGCACCAGATGGATAGTGGATTATGTTGTAGTTTACACTCATCCCCACTTCACCGAGTGGGCCATGGCAGGACATACAATGTCCAGCATCTGTCCCTGCAGTACCACCCAGGACAACTCCAAGTCCTGAAAATGCCCCACATCATATCTCTTCTTCCCTCTCCCTACCCTCAGCAGCTACCATGGCCACTTTCTCCATATTAATGCTACAATTTTTTCCATTACTAATCACCGTAATTCCATAGTAGAATATCAGTAAGTCCACTCTAATTCACACTCTATTCCTCCATCCTGTTGACCTGGAATGGTCATGTCCACTCCCCCTCTATATCAAAAGGAAACTTAGATTCCACAGGGATGATGGATGCAATTCTCCTGCTTGCAATTGTAGGCACTCTTGGCTCCCAATTCTTAATATGAGGGCAAAATTAATCTTAAAACTTGAAATGAGGAGATTTGCTGCCAAATTCAAAGAAATTTGACATACAGAACAAAACCATATACTCTTCCTAAAATGTGAGCAATGCATTAGTAGTGATGTAGATATTTTTCTGTAAATGTCACACAATATTCCTGCAATAGATTCATGGAAACCAAATGCATGTGGTGTCCCTGGTTGATATCTGGAAGTGAGATAGGATAGGAGTAAAACATTAGTTACATCTGAGTGCAGTCTGGAGTATAGTTACTACATTTGTACCACTGTAAATCTCTTAGTTTGACAAATGTACCATGATAATGTAACATGCTAACATTACGGGGAAGGGGGCAAGATGTGTGGGAACTCTCTGGACAACTTCTGCAGCTTAGATATGAAGTTAAATTATTCCACAATCAAAAGTTATTTAACAAAACACAAGGAGAGATATCTCAGTACAGATGAGTGAACATTGTATTTCTTTGACCAAGTGAGGTCTGTCAAATATGAGGTCATGTAAGATAATCCTACTCTAAAGCCAGACACCATCTGTAGTGACATTAAAACACTTTCTCCAGAAATACAATATCTCCCTTTGGAAGTGAGAGCCACACAACTTGCAAATATGATTTGTTGACTCCTGATTTTCCTGATCTCATTGGACCCTTTGGTCCAAACAAATCTACTTTAGAGCAAACTCTTCAACATGGAATGTGTACCACAGGGTGAATAAAAAGTTTTTTCCCAGGGGTTCACAGACTAGAATAGGTTTAATGGAATAGACTTCTAGATCAATGTATTCTGCTCAGATTCTTTCTTTTCTGTTTGTTTTTATTTTTTAATTTTACATTAAAAAAATGAGGTCCCCATGTACCCCCCACCCCCTCACCCCACTCCTCCCCCCATAACAACAACCTCCTAAATTCTTTCTTAAATTGGATCTTTCCGAGAACAGTCAAGTTGTGCTGCTGACTCTCCTTTCCCACCTCATTTGCACAATCACCCTTAACTGCTTAAATTAGATAAGTGAGCACTCACTCCTCTTACCATAGGCATTTCCATGGGATCCAAAAAATATACAACAAGAAATGCAGGAATTTTTCAGAGATCCACATGGGTCAACATATAGAAAGTGAATGACCCTATAAACTGCAAATCTTCTGTGGTGCCAAATATTTCACACCCAACAGACTGAAGAAAGACCTACTTGTGTTGTAAGCCCAAGTATTCCAACTTGCAATCAGGGAATTTCAAAATTCATAGCTTGAGTCCACCTTGGTTTTTTTTTTTTTTTTGTCTCTTCTTTATTTTAATAATAACCTGATTGAAAACTCTCCATTTACTAATTGGAACTAGCTAAACAGTAAAAGGTGAAATTTCTCACTTCCTTGAATAAAGGGATTAAAAAGTAGCAACTGATTTTGAATATAATTAGAGAAAATTTTACAAGACGTCTTTACAAAATGTTTATTAATATAGAAGGCACCTTGGTTAGTTTAGGCATTTTGAACGAAGGCTCAATTTTTTTTGAAAGTTTACTATAATTAGCAAAGAGAGATGGTGTAGAATGGATTATTTTGTTTTTATTCAATGTCAAATTGTCTAAGTCCATATTCAGTTACTCTGTATATGTATATGTGTACAAGTGTGTACTGATTTATGTGCTTAAACATATATTTTTAACCATATACATAATATTTATGTAAATGAACATTTGTAAATTTTGATCACCACTGTTTCCTTGATTTAGAAGATTAACACGGGTTTCTCAGATCAACGTATGAAGAAGTTTCTACCAAAATCAATTAAAAGGAAATCTCATAAAGTTTGCTTTCTTAAATTGGAAAGAAAATTATTCTTAACATCACATTTTGCTTTGTAGAAATTTGTCATTACCACACACATTGAACAGTTGACTTCAATATTGATGTTTTTACTGATTTTACTATACTATTAATAATAGGAGATACTGGGCCTCCAACAGAATGAATTTTCAGAATCCTTTTCTATTCCCCATACCCCCAGAAATGATGCCCACCCAGAGTCTCAGAATACTAAATTGGGTCACTGCAAATGGAATTGGTTAAATTAAGAGGAAGCAGCCCTGGAATAGAGGACCAAATTCGGGGGCTGGTGACTTTCTTAGGAGGAGAGGTGTGGAGACTCAGAGCCATGGAGGAGGGCAGTGTGAAGATGGGCAGAGTGGCAGGTGCCCTCATGCCAGGCACCACCAAGTACTGGAGCCCCTGGGCATGGAGGGGCTCTCCTCACAGTCTCGAATTGTCTGGCCCTGCAGCACATGGATTTTGGACCCCAGCCTCCAGAATATGGAAGAAGACACCTTTGGGGTCACTGCTGCATTCATGCAGGTGTCCATGCTTTCCAGGTGAGGCCCAGGCCCACCAGAGGTGGTGCACGAGCACTGACCCCAAGTGATGGCCCAAGTCAGACACAGAAGTAACTGTCTGTGAAGAAGTCTCCCACAGGTCGGGACCACTGCCTCAGGGTCAGCATCATACCTGAGTGGCATGTTCTAAGGGTGGGATGCTGGATCAGTTTTTTGGGGATTCCACAGGAGGGAGGGCTCCTTGGGAGGGGCAGTGGCAGGCGTGGACTCCTGCACACTCTGCAGATGTCAGGTGTGCACTTCATCCTCCTGGGGAACCAGGAAAACAGGGGGTGCCCCTGAGCCTGATGGTGTGGCCACTTGATGGACTGTGAAGCCAGGATGTGGCTTAGCCCAATGCCATGGCCAAACTCGAGGACTGCCACCATGAGAAGATCTACCTAGAAAGATACTGAAAATAAGATGAAAATTGAAATCAGTATTGGAATTAAACTCTGTTCTAATGGAAGTTTCAGAGGTTATTGATGTAAAAGAGACATCATGGAACTGTTGGCGAAACCTTTCTCTTTCTATTGGAGAAAAAAAGTAACTTTATATTTCACACTTTCCCAAAAAAAACCTGGAATTAAAGATAAGCAAAATTAATTTGGAGGAACCCCCATTTTATCTCAATGAAATCTCACCTGTCAAGGATACTTAAATAAATCTTCAGCAGATATGTGTGGTAAATTGGTGTTAGGGAGGAGGCGGGGCAAGAAGGCTTCTGAGTAAGTACACCAAGTAAGTACACCATCGCCATCTCTCCTGCAAAGACAAGCTGTGTGGTGATGGAATTATGTCACAGTGGGCTGTTTCAGGAACCTACAAGATAGAAGATGCTTGGATGTTGATCTGAAAATACTGCAGCAGAATTAGTACTTGCTCGAGGTAGAACAGCAGGTTTCTAACACTGAGCTCAGAAGCTGTGGGAAGGTAAATCCCTTCCCCTAAGGCTGAGGGTGTAGCACTCCCGGAGAGCTGCCAGTCCTGTGGCAGCATACCAAGCCCCATGTTCCCCAAATGCGTGAGCCCCAAGCCTGTGCTCCCTGAACCCCTGCAAACCACATTTGCAGACCTACATGCCCCGAGTCCACATTCTTCTGGTGCTGTTTCCTGAGTCCAGCACTCATTCATGGAAATCTGTCATTGTGCTACCACTTTTGTACAGGACTAACTCCGAGAGTGGGAGTGTTTAGTCAAGAGCTGCAGAGGGCCAGAAGAAGTGTAGGTTCAATTTTCTGGTCCCACCCTTTTATTGAGTTTGGAGGAGCATATCAGCTGACTTGGGAAGAGAATAGGAAGAAAGGAGAAGCAAATCTGCTGAGAGAGCCTGATTTACCTACACACCCTGGGACAGGAAACTTGGTCTGGGAGAATGTGTAGTCAAAAAATTAACTAGCCTCCCTGTAGCACACCTAAGGAAGAGGGAGAGTAGGATGTGCTTTGCAGGCTTCCAATAGCATAACTAGGGTTCCTAGCAAGGGGTGGGTGCTCTCTCCTCTCTCCCAAGAAATTATGAGACATCATTTTCTGAGGTGAGTTTGTTGACCAGGGACAAATTTGAACTTCCTACAGGTGCCCTCATGCAACATTCCTGCTGTCCTGGGAGAGAGTGAAGTGAGGACGGGAGAAAGGGGAAAGGTCAGACTCCTAAGGAGTTTATTCAATTGCAAAGAGGATGCATTTTCTGAGGCATTATCTGGTCTTTTTGGTTGGTTTGTTTTCTTGTTGTTTTTTGTTCCTCTTTATTTCCCCAATGGTCCCCCTTTCTTCTCCTTTCTCTTTTTCATGCTGGCTTTTAAAAAATATATTTTTCCTTTTTATCTTCTTCTTTTATCTTCTTTTATATTAGGTGCTGCAGACAACATTTCTTGTTTGCTGTGCTTCCTCATCCTCAATTTCCTCTTTTCTGTGTGTACTGATATGGCTACCAATGCTATCCCTTTTCCTTTACATCATTCTATCCTCCTTCATTTATTATTTCTCTTACATTCCACTTCTCTTTGTTTAGCTTCCAATATTTCTGACTTTTTATCTCTAATTCCTGAAATCTGTTTTTTATCTTTTATTCACTCTTTATATTACTGTCCTTTCTTTCCATTTCTCTGAACACACTGGTCTATTAAGTGATACTATATTCCTCCCCATATTCAGTTTACATTCTCATTATAGGTATTCCACTCTTTTTCTGTTTACAACTATATGCAACTTATGTGAGTTCAATATCCATTCTCCTAGATCTCACATGGTTTTTTGGCTAACATTCACTATCAATACTACTATTATATTAAGTGCTCATTTCTCATCTAAAAACATGGATTCAAGAAGGCAGTGGTACGACATAGTTAAGGTACTAAAAGAAAAGAATTTCCAACTAGGAATACTCTGTCTAGCAAAGAGAAATTTCAAAAATGATGGAGCGTTCAAAATATTCACAGATAAACAGAAACTAAGAGAGTATGCCAACAAGAAATCTGCCCTTGAGGAAATATTAAAGGAAATTCTGCAGGAGGAAAGAAAAAAAAAATAGGAGAGACAGAATTCGAGTGTTGTGGGAAACTGGCTTACCTGTTTGTTATTGTAAATGTTACACCTATTGAATGTAGCATTTGTTAGAAGTAGCAGTTGTTCCCTCTTACAGTAAATGATGTTGCAGTTCAGAGAGCAAACAGCTGTTTGGTAGTTTCCCAATAAATGTGATGGGAAAACTAGGGTTGAGGCTCTCAGTTGCAGAAGCTGTCAGTCCCCTGTCCCAGCTTTGTCTCCCCTCTTTTGTCTCTACCTTTATTTCTGCATTTCCTTTACTTCAAGCCAACCTATTGTGAGCAAGGAAATTGGAAGTGAATGGCTGGGGAATCAGACTTGGCCCAGTGGTTAGGGCATCCATCTACCACATGGGATGTATGCGGTTCAAACCCTGGACCTCCTTGACGCGTGTGGTGTTGGCCCATGAGCAGTGCTGATGTGTGCAAGGAGTGCCATGCCACACAGGTGTGTCCCCACGTCAGGGTGCCCCATGTGCAAGGAGTGTGCCCCATAAGGAGAGCTGCCCAGTGCAAAAGAAAGTGCAGCCTGCCCAGGAATGGTGCTGCACACATGGAGAACTGACACAACAAGATGATGCAACAAAAAGAAACACAGATTCCCATGCCGCTGACAACAACAGAAGCGGACAAAGAAGACACAGCAAATAGATACAAGAGAACAGACAACCAGGGTGGGGGGGGGTGAAATAAATAAATAAATATTTAAATAATAATAATAAAGAAAGTGAATGGCTCAAAAATAAGATTAACAAAGCATTGCTTAAATTAAGATATTTAATGGCTAATTGCAGAAAGTCATTATTAAACAAAACTCAATTGATAATAATAATAATAAAAGGTAATTTTATAATAAGAAAACTTGTTGGCAGCCAGCCTCCCCTACCAACTTGCTTCCAAAAAAAACTGTTTCTGGTATTACATGCTACTAAGTATTTAAAGTGAAGAAAAGTTCATTATTTTAACAAGCTTGTTTAGTATTAATGGCAATTTTATGTTATAAGAAGTTTGCCTGGTAACTTAGTATGTGGGATATATGGAATGTGTTTTTATTGTTAAGGAAACAGAAGATGATTTTGTTCTAAGATAAAATGATTGGTTATTGGAAAGAGTAGAGTATAAGACAAAACCTGAATGAATACTGAAATTGTAGAAGGTTTGTGGAAGGAAAATTTTTATGATTAAAATAAGTAAGATTTAATAAGTCTATATAAAGTTTTTAAGGGTTTAGTATCAAGTAGTATACTGATGCAAAGTTAAAATTTTGTTTTTTCTCAAGGTCTCAAGTCATCAGTCTCTTTTAGTAAAGGCTTCCTGAATAATCAATATACAAAGAAAATCTGTTTTATCAAAATAGCTTCTTGTGCTTTAACCTCATCATTTCCTCAGTGTTTGTAGAAAAAAGGGTCTTATCTCTTTTAAAAGAACATTATGTTCTAGAATTCAAATCCTGAAAAGTAGCTTTTTATTTCAAACTAACTGCAAGAGATTTGTTCTTTTACCTTAAAAGAAAAATTAAAGTAATAGTTAAGTTCATTTAATGTTATAAGTTGAATGAAAGGTGTTTAAAGATGTTATAAAATTAACAGGTTTTTAAAAATTAATAAAAACTGTAACTAAGAGTTAAAATCATTTATAAATGCATTTACATTATAAAACAAAGGAAAGATAATAACTTGAATTATAGCTGGGTGAATTTAGCCTGAAACTATTATTTAAGTGTAAATTCTAAACTAACCTTTCCTTTGTTTATGGTTACTTCAAGCCTAACCTCACCCCTTGCCTTTGCCTATGGTTATTTCATATTAGCTTCTGCACCTACAGTCCAGAGAAGAGCTGGGATCTGCTGTCCTGGTATTAGTAACCCTTTCTCTCATGAATTCAAGTGTAAACTAAATACATTGCTGCCTGATGGAATAAGGTTAAATGACCACTGGAGTTTTTTGATCTCCAGAAACTGGAAAAAAAAAAATGGGGGGGGGGGTGTGGAGAAGTCTCCTGCCTTGACAGTCAGTGTTTCTAAGAGTGGCAATTCCTGAGAGAAACCAGTCTGTCTCCCTGAGACTTCAAATAGCCTCAGTAAATATACATAGAATTAATCTGGTTGCTTATACAAAATTCTGCTAAATTCAAAGTAAAATATATAGTTCTGAAACAAAAAATGGTGCTAAAGCATTGAGAACATTTTGGTTACAATCCATTAATTAAGAAGGAAAATTCTTGTGTAAAACTGCATGGTCATAGTGTAAAACTGCACAGTCATAGTGCAAATTAAGAAGGGTTTCAGGAGTCTTTAAAATGTTTTGCGGTCACACTTGTTTTGTAAAAGTTAGAAGTTTAAAGTAACTAAAGTCATGTTTTTGTGTCAAACTATTCATGTCTGTCTATTTGCTCAAATTGAAGTTAAATATGCAGTTATATAGTAATACATATTTCAGAAACTCAAATTAAGCTAAACAGTATATAAAATAATGCAAATTAACAAGAGAAAATTCCTAAAAGAGCTCTATTCAAATTGTTAAAAATTAAATATATGGCTATATATGTGAATCAATATTCTTGGAACCCGAATTAGACTAAGCAGGATGAAAAGGTTATATAAAAATCTGATTATAAAAACTATCAGGAAAGGACCTCCTCTTTGCAAGAGCTTTGAAGGCAAGACTCGGAGTGGCAGATTAAATTTATCTACTAGGCTAAGTAATTAAGAATCAGTTTGCACTGTGATTTCCCAGTTTAAACCTTTTGTCAGCCATAAAATATAAAAAAACAAAGATTAGTTTAGTTTTCACATAAAGGAAGAAAATATTGATTAATGTAACCACTATGGCAGCCTACTGCCTCAGTCTCCCACTCCCGGATTAAACAGCAGCAAAGGAAACCAGTTTAAGCCAGTCCTATAGGCAATCAAAGGATGCCCAAGAAAGAGCTATGTCAATACCAATTCAGGGAGGGGGCAAGATGGCGGCTGAGTGAACATCCCTGTTAGAGTCTTCTGCAGGGAATCGGCTGGGCGGCGTTGGAGACTCTTTGGGACCGGATTGTTTCGGGATTTTTGCTGGTCCGGAGGTGTCTGGACATCGATTTGGAGGGAAGGTAACAGAGAGGATTCGTCTGTGAAATATACACGGAGATCCCAGCTACCTGCAGAGGATTCCCTTCTTGGGTAGGTGGAGACGAGGCATCTAGCCCCGCTCGGTGGGGCTGAGCCAGGCCGGGCCGGGCCGCGGTAGCGTTTGGAGCCGGGCGGGGCCGGTGCAGGCCCCGGCTGCGGGCCGCGGTAGCGCTTGGAGCCGGGCGGGGCCGGTGCAGGCCCCGGCTGCGGGCCGCGGTAGCGCTTGGAGCCGGGCGGGGCCGGTGCAGGCCCCGGCTGCGGGCCGCGGTAGCGCTTGGAGCCGGGCGGGGCCGGTGCAGGCCCCGGCTGCGGGCCGCGGTAGCGCTTGGAGCCGGGCGGGGCCGGTGCAGGCCCCGGCTGCGGGCCGCGGTAGCGCTTGGAGCCGGGCGGGGCCGGTGCAGGCCCCGGCTGCGGGCCGAGGTAGCGCTTGGAGCCGGGCGGGGCCGGTGCAGGCCCCGGCTGCGGGCCGCGGTAGCGCTTGGAGCCGGGCGGGGCCGGTGCAGGCCCCGGCTGCGGGCCGAGGTACCGCTTGGAGCCGGGCGGGGCCGGTGCAGGCCCCGGCTGCGGGCCGCGGTAGCGCTTGGAGCCGGGCGGGGCCGGTGCAGGCCCCGGCTGCGGGCCGCGGTAGCGTTTGGAGCCGGGCGGGCCCGGGTCAGGCCGCGGCGGGTACGGAGCCGGGCAGGGCCGGTCCATGCCGCGGTGGCGGGAGGTGGATGCCGGAGCCGGCTGGGCCGCTGTAGCGAGCGGAGCTGGGCGGAGCCAGGCCAGGCCAAGGCGGCGGGAGGAGCCGGGCAGAGCCGGTCCAAGCCTCTGCGGCGGGCGGAGCCGGGCCTGCGGAGGGGTTTCTGTTTTTTTTTGGTTTTTTTTGTTTGTTTGTTTGTTTGTTTGTTTGTTTTAATTTTACTTAAATTTTTTTTTTTTTTTTTTTTGAGCATCTGCAGTACTGGGGAGTTCTTGGGCCCTGGGCGGCCTATTGGGGGTTTGTGGGAAGGGAGGTGCTTGCAGACCCATTTGGGCAGACAGACGGGGGGGTTTTAGGGCAAAGCGGGGGGAAGTTGTTGTTTTAGATAGTGTTGCAATTGTGACACGTGTGTACCTGTATCTCTCTTCTCCCTATCCGTTCCCCACCGTTTGCCCATCCTCTTTTTCTTTCTTCCTTTCTTCTTGCCTTTCTTTTTTCTCTATTATAATTAGTTTGTTTTTTTTTTGTTTGTTTGTTTGTTTGTTTTTCGGTTTTCTCTTTCCCTCTTGTCCCTCATCTTCCACTTATTTTTACTTTAATTCAAGTATACAATAGGTGCTACAGGGAACACCTCACATTTGCTGGGTTTTCCCATCCTCCACTGCCTCATTTCTGTGTGAACTGATTTAGGCTACCTACACTATCCCCCTTCCCCTGCATCTTGATATCCACTATCATCTACTGTCTCTCCTATATTCCACCCCCCACCTCCCGTTCTTTGATCCACAAAGTGTCTAACTCTTAATTTCTAATACCTTTGTTCTGTTTTCTGTCTATTATCCACTCTTGAAACTATTACCTTTCTTTTCTTTTTCCCTCTCTCATGAAAACAATAGCTGTGTAGTTCATACCATATTCCTCCCAAATTCAGTCATCAACTTCATAAAAGGTACTCTACCTACAGCTATAACTCTATACAATCTACATGAATCTAACCTCCATCCTTCCAGATCTCATATTCCTGCTTTATTAACATACATCACCAATACAACTTTACACTTTTCCCTTGCTTACACAATTGCCTTTCCCCAACACTAATACTTTCCTCTAAAGTGAACTTAACCAACAACAAGTAACTAGAATAAGAAGAAAAAAGTGACAAAGAGAAGATATAACACCTGTGCAAAAATAACAACTAATTAACCTCCAAGAGCAGACAAAGAAGCTAAGGAACTGATTAAATTCGTCAAAATAAAGAGATGACCAGAAAGCAACAAAAATCTACGAACCAAACCAATAATCAGGAAAACATGGCTGAATCCAATCAACAAACCAATAATCACGAAGGGGAGCAAAACTTGGCACAAGCAATGAAAGATCTCAGAACATTTATCACCGACAAATTTGATGCAGTAATGAAAGAGGTTAACAACATGAAGACATCACTTGGAGGGGAAATTGCAGACATACGCAAAAACATAACAGATATGATGGGAATGAACACCACAGTTCAAGAAATCAAAAATACACTTGCAGCAAATATCAGCAGACTAGAAGAGACAGAGCAGAGAATTAGTGATGTGGAAGACAGTACATCAGAAATCAAACAGATAGTAGAAGGGGTCAATAAGAAGATAGAAAAAATCCAATTAGGATTTAGGGACCTGAATGACAATGCAAAACGCTCAAACATACGTATTATAGGCATTCCAGAAGGTGAAGAGAAGGGAAAGGGGTCAGAAAGAGTGTTGCAGGAAATAATGACTGAAAACTTCCCAAATCTACTGAAAGAGACAGATGTACATATCCAAGAAGCACAGCGCACTCCACAAGTCATAAACCCCAACAGGCCCACCCCAAGACATATACTTGTCAAATTATCCAATGCTCAAGACAAAGAGAAGATCCTAAAAGCAGCAAGAGAAAAGAAAACCATCACATACAAGGGAAGCTCAATTAGATTAAGTGCTGATTTCTCTTCTGAAACCATGGAGGCAAGAAGACAGTGGTATGATATAGTCAAGGTACTAAAGGAAAAAAATTTCCAACCAAGAATACTCTATCCAGCTAAACTAGCATTCAAACATGATGGAGAGTTCAAAATATTCGCAGACAAACAGAAACTGAAAGAGTATACCAACAAGAAACCTCCCCTTCAAGAAATTCTAAAGGGAGTTCTGCAGGAAGAAAGGAAAAAACAGGAAAGGCAAAGTTGGAGGAGAGTATAAGACCAACAACAACAACAAAAAAGACAAAAAAAAATATACAAACAAAATATGACAAACACAAATCCAATCAAAATATGGCTAACACAAATAATTCCTTGATAGTAATAACACTGAATGTCAATGGATTAAACTCACCTATCAAAAGATTCAGACTGGGACACTGGATAAGGAAATATGACCCATCCATATGCTGTCTACAAGAGACACATCTTAGACCCAGAGACGCATGGAGATTGAAAGTGAAAGGCTGGAAAACAATCATACAAGCTAACAATAACCAAAAAAAGGCAGGAGTAGCTATATTAATATCAGACAAAATAGACTTTAAATGTGAAACAATTGTGAGAGACAAAGAAGGATACTACATTTTAGTCAAAGGGAAAATCTGTCAAGAAGATCGAACAATCATAAATATCTATGCCCCTAACAAGGGTGCCTCTAAATACGTCAGGCAAACGCTGGAAAAACTAAGTGAAAGAATAGATACATCTACAATTATAGTGGGGGATTTTAATACACCACTATCAATTCTGGACAGAACATCTCAAAAGAGAATCACCAAAGACACAAAACATCTGAATAGTATATTAGAGGAGCTCGATCTAATAGACATATATAGATCGCTACACCCAAACACAGCAGGATATACATTTTTCTCAAGCGCACATGGATCATTCTCCAAGATAGATCATATGCTAGGCCACAAAGAAAGGCTGAACGAATTCAGAAAGATTGAAATCATACAAAACATTATCTCTGACCACAGTGGAGTCAAGCTGGAGATTTGCAAGGGAAAGAAGCCCAGATTTCACACCACGATTTGGAAATTAAACAACACACTCTTAGAAAAACAGTGGATCAAAGAGGAAATCTCAAAAGAAATCAATGACTACCTTGAAACAAATGATAATGATAACACAACATACCAAAATTTATGGGATGCAGCAAAAGCAGTACTGAGAGGGAAGTTTATAGCCATAAATTCATATATCAAAAAAGAAGAAAGAGCAAAAATTGAAGAACTAACTGCACATTTGAAGGAATTAGAAAAACAACAACAAAGTAACCCAACAGGAAGAAGAAGGAAGGAAATAACAAAGATAAGAGCAGAACTAAATGAAATAGAAAATAAGAAAGCACTTGAACAGATAAACAAGACCAAGAGCTGGTTTTTTGAGAAGATTAACAAAATTGACAAACCTTTAGCAACACTAACAAAGAAAAAAAGAGAGAAGATGCAAATACACAAAATAAGAAATGAGAAAGGCGATATCACCACTGACCCCACAGAAATAAAGACTATCATAAGAGGATATTTTGAAAAACTATATTCCAACAAAAATGACAATCTAGAGGAAATGGACAAATTCCTAGAAACACATAAGCAGCCCATATTGACAAAAGAAGAAATTGATGATCTTAACAAACCAATCACAAGCAGAGAGATAGAATCAGTTATTAAAAATCTCCCAACTAAGAAGAGCCCAGGGCCAGATGGCTTCACAGGTGAATTCTACAAAACATTCCGGAAAGAACTGACACCAATCCTGCTGAAACTATTCCAAAAAATCGAAACAGAAAGAACATTACCCAACTCCTTCTATGATGCCAACATTACCCTAGTACCAAAGCCAAACAAAGACATCACAAGAAAGGAAAATTACAGACCAATTTCTCTAATGAATCTAGATGCAAAAATACTTAACAAAATACTTGCTAATCGTATTCAACAACACATTAAACGTATTATACACCACAACCAAGTGGGATTCATCCCAGGTATGCAAGGATGGTTCAACATAAGAAAATCAATCAACGTAATACACCATATAAACAGATTGAAGGAAAAAAATCACATGATTATATCTCTTGATGCAGAAAAAGCATTTGACAAAATACAGCACCCTTTCTTGATAAAAACACTCCAAAAGATTGGAATACAAGGGAATTTTTTGAACATGATAAAGAGTATATATGAAAAACCTAAAGCCAATATTGTTTACAATGGAGAAATCCTAGACTCCTTCCCTCTAAACTCAGGAACAAGACAAGGATGCCCACTGTCTCCGCTCCTATTTAACATTGTCTTAGAAGTACTTGCTCGAGCACTGAGGCAAGAACCAGAAATAAAAGGCATTCAAATTGGAAAGGAAGAAGTCAAAATTTCATTATTTGCAGATGACATGATCCTATACATAGAAAACCCTGAGAGATCTACAACGAAGATTCTAGAACTCATAAATGAGTTTAGTAAAGTCGCAGGTTATAAGATCAATGCACAAAAATCAGTAGCATTTCTGTACACTAATAATGAGCAAGATCAGGAGGAAATCAAGAAACAAATACCATTCACAATAGTAAATAAAAAAATCAAATACTTAGGAATAAATTTAACTAAAGAGGTAAAGAACTTATACACCGAGAACTATACAAGATTGTTCAAGGAAATCAAAGAAGACCTGAATAAATGGAAGACTATTCCTTGTTCATGGATAGGAAGACTGAATATTATTAAGATGTCTATCCTACCAAAACTGATATACACATTCAATGCAATCCCAATAAAAATCAATGCAGCCTTCTTTAAGGAACTAGAAAAACTAACTATGAAATTTATTTGGAAAGGAAAGAGACCCCGAATAGCCAAAGACATACTGAAAAAGAAAAACGAAATTGGAGGAATCACACTACCTGACTTCAAAACATACTACAAAGCTACAGTGGTGAAAACAGCATGGTATTGGCATAAGGAGAGACACATAGACCAATGGAATCGAATTGAAAGCTCTGATATAGAACCTCACATATACAGCCACATAATATTCGATAAAGCCACCAAACCCTCTCAACTGGGAGAGAGTGGCCTATTCAACAAATGGTGTCTGGAGAACTGGATAGCCATATGTAGAAGAATGAAAGAGGATTACCATCTCACACCTTATACAAAGATCAACTCAAGATGGATCAAAGACCTAAATATAAGAGCCAAGACCATAAAAACCTTAGAAAGCAGTGTAGGGAAACATCTACAGGACCTTGTAATAGGAAATGGATTTATGAATATCTCACCAAAAGCACGAGCAACAAAAGAACTAATAGATAAATGGGACTACCTCAAAATTAAAGCCTTCTGCACCTCAAAGGTGTTTGTCAAGAAAGTAAAAAGGGAGCCCACACAGTGGGAGAAAATATTTGGCAATCATATATCTAATAAGAAACTTATAACGTGCATATATAAAGAACTTCTATATCTTGAAAATAAAAAGATAAACAACCCATTTAAAAAATGGGAAAAAGACTTAAACAGACACTTCTCCAAAGAAGAAATACAAATGGCAAAAAAGCACATGAAAAAATGTTCCAAATCTCTAGCTATCAGGGAAATGCAAATCAAAACTACAATGAGATACCATCTTACACCCATAAGATTGGCAGCTATGAAAAAAACAGAAGAATACAAGTGCTGGAGAGGATGTGAAGGAAGGGGAACACTCATCCACTGCTGGTGGGAATGCAGAAGGATCCAACCGTTCTGGAGGACAGTATGGCGGTTTCTCAAAAACTAGCCATAGATTTGCCATATGACCCAGCAATACCACTGCTGGGTATATACCCAGCAGAACTGAAAACAAGGACACAAACCGATATATGTACACCAATGTTCATAGCAGCATTGTTCACTATTGCCAAAAGTTGGAATCAACCCAAATGCCCATCAACAGATGAGTGGATCAATAAAATGTGGTATATACACACAATGGAATACTACTCGGCTGTAAGAACAAACACACTACAAACACATGTGATAACATGGATGAATCTTGAGAACCTTATGTTGAGTGAAGCAACCCAGACATTGAAGGACAAATACTACATGACCTCAATGATATGAAATAAACAAGCTGCCTTATATAGCAAGAGACTGAACGATAGGCTTACAGGAAATCGGAGGGTGGAGGAAGGATATGAGCCGATGTCTGCAGGGGTGGAATTTAAGAAGAGATGGTGGTAAGTATGAACACAAAGAAGAGATAAAAGGGGGGCAAGGGGTTGCCTTTGGTTGGGGCTTTGCAGGTTTGAGGGTGGCTGGGTAGGGACGGATGGGTAACATTGCCCAAAAGTGGGGGGAGGGAGGGGTAGCATACGAACACAGGAGAGGGTCAGGTGTTGGTGGAGAGTAAAATGCCGAGAAAATCATATCAAAATATAATAAAGAGGGTTACCTGTTTAGAATGCTCGGAGGGGAGGGTCTGATGCAGGACGGGCTCCTGGGGAATGTCTAAATGCTCATTCTGCCAGAGTGGGTGTCACCATGGGGTAGAAACCCAAGTAGTGAGGGTGGGGGTGGACCCACATCCTGGGGAGGACTAATGCCACCAAATAGAGGGAACTGTATCCCTCGAGAGAAAGGGTGGCTCCCAGGGCATTGGGGCAGTTGAGCAAGTTAGGCCCTGAACACTATTCCATCTATCTCTGGAAGTGGCTCCTCAGGAAACGGAGGTTGGCTGTCACTGTGGGCACCAAGGTGGAAGGGAAAATGGACATTAAATGTGTGGAACCAAGGTAAATGGGGGGTAAGAGAGGAGTTTCTTGAGAGTACACAAGGATGGATATAAAACATGTAATATTACACCATAACATATAGGAGATGACAGACTGATAATGTAAACCATAATGTAAAACATAGGATAACTAAGAATGTAAAGAACTGTGTATCCTAAAGTATGCACCATAATGTAAGCACAGATGTCACCTTGTTAGAAAGCTAATGTCTCAGACTCTGTACATCACGTTAAGTAAATATGATGTGAATAGGGTGTAAGAGTATCGCGGTGGAAGGAAAAAGGTTTTGTGGTGGATGTATGGGAGTGCTGTATATTATATATATGCATTGCTGTGGTCTAGGACTCCTGTGAAGAGAAGCTGAATAATTAGGGGGGAAAAAAAAAGGATGTAGAATTTTTTCAAGTCAACATTCTTTATCTAAGTTCTTTATCTAACTTTATCCAAGTTCTTTATCTAACCTTTAAATCCATCGCTATATGCCATTCCCTAGTAAGGGACCATGACATTATATTGGGCTTCAAATTTCGGGGAGTTCTGGATCACAGAGTGTTTCAACAATGGCAATGTAGGGATACTGGTATGGGATACCAATGACAGTTGATATATGGCTGACAGGGAGCTGTACAGAACATATGTCCAGGGTGCATGGTAATGTTTGGATATACTCATAGTGGCAACAATTAAAAACCACAGCAGGGGGGGTACTGGGTTCCTGGCCAGTGGTGCTCTGTTGTGGTCCCTAGGGGAGCAGCGACAGTCTCCCAGGAACAGCGGCAGGGACCAGGAGGGAGTGAGGGTTCAACAGTGAGCCCCTGATGCTAATGACTATGCTTGTGAGCTGATAAGCCTAAAATAAGAACAAGGCCTAGAGCAACATTGTGCCTGGGAATTTCCTCCTGTCAGCCTTCATGTTACTCAAATGTGGCCAGTCTCGAAGCCAAACTCAGCATGTAAATGCAATGCCTTCCCCCCAGCGTGGGACATGACACCCGGGAATGAGCCTCCCTGGCACCGAGGGACCACTATCAACTACCAACTGATGATGCAACTGGAAAATGACCTTATACGGAAGGTTCAATGTGGATCAGCAGAATATCCCTGTCTACATAAAATAACATGACTTTAAAATGCTGTTTGACCTAAAGTAAGGGGGAAATGGAAAAGAGAAATGAGTTTATATGGCTATGAGTTTCTAAAAAAGAGTCTGGAGGCTGGCAGAAGGATTGCCCTCATGCACAACTGAGCAGAGTCAGAGAGACAGATAAAGCAGATACAACCCCCAGATATCGGTTCCTTCGAGGGCTAAAGAGACCCATGGGAATTATGGTCATGGCCGATGGGGTTAACTACCAGGTCAGATGGCCCCTCTTTGGAACTGGTGTTTATGTGTGATGAATCTGGACTCAGATGGGATCTTCCTTCATAAGACTTTCATGCTAATGTGCTGGAGGTGCAGTTAATGTTGGGGTTTAAGATATATTTAGGGGATTTGAATCTCTGGACTGACAATGTGATAGCCAGGTCCTGAGCCTCAACAGACTCCAGCACCTACAATATGATTTATTGGACTTACCACACTCAGCTAAGATGGAGTTGAAAAAGGACAACCACCACACCATGGAGCCTAGAGTGATTACAACTGAAAGTGGGAGGATTGCATCCAACATCCATGTGGAATCTGAGCCTCCTCTTGACATAGAGGTGCAATGGACACATCCAATCCAATGTCCACATAGAAGAGGTGGCATTGGATTGGGAAAAGTGGACATGGTGGACGATGGGTATGGGGAAAGGCAGGAAGAGATGAGAGGTGGAGGCGTCTTTGGGACATGGAGCTGCCCTGGATGGTGCTTCAGAGGCAATCACCGGACATTGTAAATCCTCACAGGGCCCACTGGTTGGAATGGAGGAGAGTATGGGCCATGATGTGGACCATTGACTATGAGGTGCAGTGGTGCCCAAAGATGTACTTACCAAATCCAATGGATGTGTCATGATGATGGGAACGAGTGTTGCTGGGGGGGGGGGGGGGGGGAGAGGTGGGGTGGGGGGGGTGGGGTTGAATGGGACCTCACATATATATTTTTAATGAAATATTATTACAAAATCAATAAAAAAAATGCAAGTTTAAAAAAAAAAAGAAATGAAAAAACTATATCTGTAGAAAAAACAGATTGGTAGAATATAGAAAAAACAGATTGGTAGAATAGCAAATGAAATCACCTTATTTGATACCGTAAAGAGAGGCTTGGATGGAAAAGAGAATCCATGTAAGGAAAGAGTGAAGGAGGAATATGACATTCCATGGGAAAGATATGAATATAAAGGATCAACAATATAACTTTGAGAGGTTCAGAATTGGAGGATGATGGGGTACAAGGAAGGATATTGATAGGATAAGAAATCAAGACGGCAAATATTCAGCATTAAGGAGCCAATATGAAAAGAGAATTGATCCATCAGCGTATGAAGTTAACTAGAACCTATCCTAGAGGGTAAGCAATGGAAATTTACTGTCCTTATAATTTGATCTGCCCATAAAAAACATGCAGGTTTCTATAGGACAAACCCCTAAAAGATGCAGCTTCTCTGACAGATGGAGGAAGAAAGTCAGGTCTGTGTGGGGAGGAAGCAGCTGGTGCTGCAGGACTCGCCGTTCTACAACCATGGGAGGAGGTTTGTGTTCGAGGCTGAATCACTGTGGGAGGAAAGTTGTTACTTTGCTGACAATAATAATTTCCTGAATCTTCATCCTGGAAACCTCTGATGGTGAGAGTGAAGTCTGTCCCAGACCAACTGCCACTGAACCGATCGGGGACCCCAGAGGCTGTGTTCGATGCATAATAGATGAGCAGTTTAGGAGCCTGTCCTGGTTTCTGCTGGTACCAATGTAACTTCTTATTAACACTCTGACTGGCCTTGCACCTGAGGGTGACGGTCTCTCCGGCAGATGCAGCCACAGAGCCTGGAGACTGGGTCATCACGATGTCCCCACTGGCACCTGCAGTCAGAAAAGAACATTGGTCATACATTGAATCATAAGTACATAAAATATGTATCTAAATGTTGCTGTTCTTATTTTTCATATATAATCAGATCTGCCTTAGATGAAGCAATTCATTCACTCTGCCTGTTAGAACCATTCTCCAAATTTATGAAGATACTGCTCTTCTAAACTGCTCACCTGAGACCCAGAACATCAGGAGCACGAGCAGCTGGGCCTGTGACATCATCGTGCTCAACCATCTGCTGCACTCAGTCCCCGACTCAAGGGAAACCTCATTAATAGAGCTCTGAGCAGGAAACAAAGTCCCGGAGGAGCCTATGCAAAGCGTCAGAGAGGATAAAGGCAAACGTCCCTGTGCAGTGAGTTGCGAAGACAGTAATGGAATGAGATCAAAATATCATGACCACATGAAATGCAGTGGTACATCTGCAAAAAGCTCAGAAATGAACTTAAGATGCTAATATTCAATAAGTAACAAAGCACCAGCAATCAACTTGAAACCATAAATTAATTTTAGTATTATTTTATATTGTATCTGTACATCTAAAATTTTATAATATAATTTTATAAATATCGTACCAGAACGTATGTGGAATATTCATATCATTTGACAGAATGAAGATATAGTACAAAAATTATATATCTATATCACTCCTCTGAATTTTTAAAACATTTGAATTTCTTCTTGGAATTCGAAACATCACCTACATATATCCAAAGCCAGACCTCTGTAGTGACCTCGATCCAAATACTATATCTGAAAATGAGTCACCAGTCCCTTACAAGTCACCATCCGCGCTGCGCTTTAGGTCATCCAGTTTCTTAAATCGCAATGGGAAAAAAAAAAAAAAAAAAAAAAAAAAAAAAAAAAAAAAAATCGCAATGGAAGTGATTAGCCGACCTAAGGTGTAAGATCTCCACCTAGTGGTAGTAGATAAAATAGCCTAATCGCCCAGGGTCTGATAGAGCAGGTTCCTCATTTATTCCTATCTCAAAACAATGTTTTTATAGAATTATGCAAATAACAGTATCATGGAAAATTTTAGGCATAGAGTATTAATTTTAAAAATCCCTGACCTCATAAAACTTTATTCTTACTGGAAGGGGCAGACAATAAACAACCAACATTTCTGCAGCCACTATGCTGCTCCTCTTATTTCCTTCCTCTGTATCAATAGGGAGAACGGGTGGGGAAATGTGAATCCAGGTCCATTTCACGACACAATCCTCTCCATGAGCAGAATCAGAAGGAGAGAAAAATAACCAGGGCACTGTAAAAATTAAAAAAAAAAAAATCTCTTATGAGTATAACTTTTCCTCCAAAGAAACCTCCCAAAATACCTCCAAGGGGTAAATTGAATACAAATATTTTATTGCTAAGAGATTTCAAAGTGAGTTGGGAAGTCATTTCAGAGGTTACATTTGCGCACGTCTGAGAAGAATCGCACTGATTGCCACAATACAATAAACCATGACTCAAGCAGGGTGCTCCTGAGGGCTCTAGAATCATCTGGACACTTTAGGCGTGGCACTCACACACCCAGGAAATCAAAACCCTATTAGTTGTCTTTACTTTGGAATATATGTTAGTCTGTATCTCCAATATAATAGAGTCAGATGCATTTATAATTTACTTTCATATTGTTCTCCTGCCCCTCTTATTTGCACCTATAATTAGCACTTTATCCATTAAATATCTGTGTCAAGACTTAGGCATTTCAGCAAGTCATAAGCCCTTTGAGCCTGCAAATCTCACCAAAGTTGCAGCCAACACTAACTCTCCAGTCTATCAGGCTCACTCAAGACAATTAAGAAAATGATGAGGATGCACAATGCCCATCCAAGAAAAAATCAGAATATCTACAACTGCCAGCAAGACAGTTCCATCCATCTCCTCCATGGGATCTAAGCCCCAAAACATTGGAAGAAGAAGAGGAATCACCATCCAAAAATCCTCAAAATGGAGGAATGAACAAATGGAAGGGGGAATGAACTTATGGACTAAAGTAGACGTATTATTCTAGTAATGTAAAAAACTTGAAACATTGGTATTAAATAGTGCTCATGAAGGGTTCTAGGGTGGGGAGAGGGAAGAACAGGTGTAACATGGGGTATTTTGGAGCACTGGAATTGTTCTGCATGATATTGCAATGACAGATACAGGCCATTATACATTTAATCAAAGCTTTGAAATTATGAAGTGCAATAAGTAAACCATAATATAAACTATAGGCCATTGTTAGCAGCAAAGCTTCAATGTTTGCTAATCAATTGTAAACAAATACTACATTAATTAAAGATGTTATTAATAGTGAAAATATTAGATGGGAAGGAGGTAGAGTATGTGGAAATCCACTTTATATTTTGTAAGTCTGAAAATGTATTTATTATTTACATTTTTAAACACACATCTCTTTAATTGAAGTAAAACTGTTTTAAAAAGTATAAAATATAAGATATTTATAATGAGTTTTCACAAAGGCACGCATAACACAAGCCCCCTAGTTAAGAAATAAAACATTAAAAGGATTCCAGCACCCCCTTAGCTTCTCTCCCAAGAATAACCACTATCTTGACTTCTAACACTACAGGTTAGTTTTACCTAATTTTTTACAATTAGGAATGCAAGCACATATGCACGATTTTGTGTCTGGCTTCTCTTGCTCAGCGTGATGTTATTCATCCATGTCTTTGCAGATCACAAGTGTATTAACTATAAAATGTTTTCATCACTCTGTTCAATACAATTAATTTTCAACTAATTTTATTGATGATATTAATAAAGCATACAATCCATCCAACATGTAAAATCAATGATATTTCACTTAGTCATCTATTAGTTGTTGTATTTAATCACTTAGTTGTTCATTTATTACTTCAATCACTATTAGAGCATATTCATTATTCCAATAACAATAATAATAATAATAAATAAACAAGAATATTCCTCACCTTTAAAGCACTCCGTGCTTCCCCGCTTCTATTTCCAACTATACATACAGATCGATTTATTTATTTTTGGGCAGTTTGATTGAGATATATCCACATACCACATGATCTAGCTAAAGTGTTTAATCAATGGCTTTTAATATAATCACAATGATCATCATCACAAAAAAATTTTAGAACAATTTCATTACTCCAAAAAGACCAATTTCACACCCTTAGCAGTCAGCTCTCATCCCTCTGTCTTCCCCAGGCTTAAATAATCACTAATCTATTTTCATCTTTATAAATGGATTTATATTTACATTTTATATGAACTGGGTCATACAATATATAGTACGTGGTGTTGGTTTCTTCTCATAAGCATAATTTTTGTCTGATATTAAGATCTTATATTAACATACATAGCTTCAGATTCAGAGAAAAATGATCTTTTATATGCAATTTTACCCATGTTCATATTTCACATTTGGTTTTACTATGCTATACATTTTCGTGTTACATTTTTTAGCTTTCATTTTAGTAATATTCACCATCTTAAAATTTCCATGGAAACCACTCTCATACTTCTAGTTACAAATATTATTTGCTTTATAATTTTCTATTCATTTCCAAAAACATACTTCTATTCATTTCCAAGGATTAACACACATCTTTTCTATCAATCCTGCCCAAATTAACCCTCAGTTTTCCATTCTCTGACCTTACTCTATTTGCTGTTGACACATATTCAAGTTGTTATCTGCATGACATTATACAATGTATTTAGTTCTTAGAAGAACATCATAAAATATTTGTCCCTTTGTGTTTGACTTGCTTCACTCAACGTATTTTCTATAAAAATTTAGAAAAATAAAATAAAAAAGACTACTAAAAATGTTTGTGAGGATGTGACAAGATAGGAACACGTTTTCAATGTTGGTGTAGACGTGAATGGTACAGCCACTTTGGAGGACTCTCTGACCGTTCCTAAAATGGTTGAATACTGATTTCCCATGGGACCCAACAGTACTACTACTGAGTATATACCCAGAAGAACTGAGTGCCATAACACAACACACATCTCCACACCAATCTTCTTAGTGGCATTATTCACAATTGTCAAAAGATGGTAACAACCTATGTGTCTATCAAGTTATGAATGGATTAAAAATCTGTATTGAATACACCCTATATTTTCATGTAACTTTTCTGTAATCTAAACCTTCTTTAAAATAATTTTAAAATAATCTGTGAATTAAGAACTGTCTATAGAATAATGACCTTGAATGTTAATGGATTAAGCTCCCAAAACAAAAGACACAGACTGGAGGAATGGATAAGAAAATATAAACTATTTATATGCTGTCTATAGAAAACTCACCCTAGGTTAAAGGATATAAATAGACTAAAATGAAAATCTGGAAAAAAAGATATTCCATGCATGCAGTAACCAAAAGATAAAAAAAAAAAAAAAGTTGCAGAAGTCATACTTAATTCGATGAAATAAACTAAAGGCAAAGCTGTTATGAGTCACAAGGAAGGTCATTTTATATTAATAATAATAAAAGGGGCAATTCACCAGAAGGAAATACTTATATATGTGTAGGTCATAAATTATATGACAAAACTGAAGGGAGAAATAGATGTTTCTATGATAATAATTAGATATTTTAGCATACAACTCTCATTATTGGATAGATCATCTTGGCAGATAATAAAGAAAGAAAGAACAAGCTTCAGACGTGTGACAAATGAACTAAACATAAATGACATATACAGAATATTGAACCCTAAAACAAGAGGATAAACATTCTCCTCAAGTGCTCATAAGTCTCTCCGCAGGGTGGACCATATGTTTGGTCAGAAAGCAGCTCTTAATAAATTTTAAAAGATTGAAATTCTGCAAAACACTTTCTCAGATCATAATGCAATAAAGTTGAAAACCAACAACAGACATAAAATGAGAAAATTCACAAATATCTGGAGATTAAACAACATAGTATTTAACAATCAGTTGGTCAAAGAAGAAATTGCAAGAGAAATCAATGACTGTCTAGAGAAAAATTAAAATGAGGGCTCAGAATATCAGAATATACAGGATGCAGTGAAAGCGATGCTGAGAGGGAAATTTACATACTTCAATGCTTGCATTCAAAAGTAACAAAGATAGGGGATGGTGGGAAGATTGCATCAGATTAGGCAGATAGGGCTCAGCTCCCTCACAATACAATGGAGAAAGAGCGCAAAGTTGCCCAAGGGCCTGATTTGGGTATTAACAGACCAGGATGGTGGTTCACAGCTCCCAGAAGAGTTAGGGACAGAGAGGTGTAGAGCTTGAAACAAAAAACTGTGAGATACTAAAACCCCAGACCACCAGGAGGGACTACCTTCTCTACCCCAAAGATATTAATCTATGGTAAAAACTTGTCTCATTGAAGATAACTGAGAAGTGACTAGATGCCTTCCTCCTCCCTGTCAGCTGCTGGAAGGAAAAGGAGAGGAAGAATCAGAGGTCTTTTCCTCAAGGTATTTTGCCAGTGGAGCCCTCTCTGTCTGAATCTCAGCTATAGACAGACCAAAAAAAAAAAAAAAAAGGAAAATGGAGAGAGATACATCAACATGGAAAAGTGTGCCAAAACCCCATTTGATCTCCCTGTTCTTTAAGTTCTTGGAGAAAATCTGTGTCCCATTATGGAGTCCCTGTCACTATTTTGATAACTTAAGCTGGGCAATTTTAAAGACTTAGGATAAGTTGAACCAAATATCATAGAAAAGCTGTGAAAAAATAAGAACAATAGAAAAGAGAATAAAGTGGCCATCAGAGTAAATTCGTCAACATATTCAGATATCTAGACATCAACAAAACATTATAAGCCATAATAGGAAACAAGGTGAGATGGCCCAGGGGAAGGAACAAGCCAAATATCCTGCAGAGATACAGAATTTAAGAAAATTAAACAATGATAATCTAACAACTCTCCTAAATAGATTTAAAGAATTGAAAGAAAATATCTTTTGAAAGATCAAGGATATTAAGAAGACAATAGGGAAGCATAGAGGAAAATTCAAAACCCTACAAAGAAAAGTAACAGAACTTATGGGAAGGAAAGACATGGATGAAATTAAAAATACATTAAAGGAAACTAAAATAGATTTGAATTACTAGAAGATTCTGTTAGTGATTTTTAAGACAGAACATCTGAACTAGAAAAGACAGGAGACCAGGAAGAGAAGAGAATGGAAAAAATGGAATAGTCTCAGGGAATTGAATGACAGTGCAAAACGGGGAAAAAAATGCATTAATGGTGTCCCAGAAGGAGTAGAAAATGGAAAGGGGGCACAAAAAATATTTGTAAAATAATGGTTATAAACTTCCCTACCTTCATGAAATTCATAAACCCAAGAGGAAAACACACTCCGAACACGATAAGTGTATATAGAACTACCTCAAGACACATACTATTCAGAATGACAAATATCAGAGCTAAAGAGAAGATTCTGAAAGCAAAGAGAGAAAAGCAAATCATCACATACAAAGGAAACTGAATAAGATTAACTTCTGACCTCTCATAAGACCATGGAGGAAAGAACAAAAGGGTACTGAAAGAGATAAACTGCCAGCTAAGAATTCTATATCTGGCAAAGCAGTTCTTTAAAAAATAAAGGGGAATTCAAAATCTTCACAGAAAAACAAAAACTGATAGAATATGTTACCAAAATACCAGAATTACAAGAGCTCCTAAAGGGAGTATTGAAGTCTGAAAGGAAAAACAAGGATGAGAAACTTAGAGAAGAGTGTAGAAATGAAGATTATTTGAGAAGGTAAATTAATGGGTAAAAAGACAGACAATAATGTGATATGATAACAGAAGCCCAAAGGTCAAAAAGGATGAAGTAAGTAAGGATTTTACAGTGATAACATTGACTGTTACTAGCTTGAACTAGCAATCAAAAGACAGATTATAGAATGGATTAAAAATATCAGCCATCTATATGTTGTCTAAATGAGACTCATTTTAGATCGAAGGTCACAACCAAGTAAAAAGTGAAAGAATGGAGAAAGATAGTCCATGCAAAATATAACCAAAAGTGAGCTAGACTAGAGATATTAAAATCAGTCAAAATAGTTCTCAATGCAAAACTGTTAGTACAGATGAAGGGTGGCATTATATATTAATAAGAGGGGCAATTCATCAAGAAGAATTAAATATACTAAATAATTATGCACCTAACATTAGTGCTCCAAGATACGTGAGGCACACACTGGCAAAACTGAAGGGAGAAATATATGTCCCTACAATGACAGTTGGAGACTACAATAAACCACTCTCAGTATTGGATAGAACATCTGGACAGAGGATAAAAAGAGTTTCAATAATATGATGAAAGAACTAGATGTAACAGACCTAACAGACCTCTAGAGAGCATTACACCCCAAAACAACAGAGTACACATTTATGTAAAGTGTTCATGGAAACTTTTCCAAGATAGACCATATGTTGGGTCACAAGACAAGTCTCAGTAAATTTTAAATGACTGAAATTTTACAAAACACTTTCTCTGATCATAACAGTATGAAGCTAGAAATCAATACTGAATGGAAAAATGGAAAATTTATAAATATGTGGAGATTAAAAACAACACATTCATTTAAAAAATCAGTGCAATAAGAAGAAATTGGAAGGTAATCCAGCTAATATCTTGAGATGAATGAAAATGAGAGAATGCCATCTCAAAACCTATGGAAATTTGCAAAGGCAGTGCTGAAAGAAAAATGTTTATCACTTAATGTTTACATTTCAAAAGAAGAAAGAGATAAGATTGAAAACTCAATTGCTCACCTGGAGGAACTAGGAAAATAACAGCAAACTAATCCCAGACCAAACCAAAATACAGAAATAGTAAAGATCAGAGCAGAAATAAGTGAAATGGAGAAAAAAAAAAAACAGTTGAGAGAATAACAAAACCAAACGGTTGTTCTTTGAGAAGATCAACAAAATCAGCAAACCCTTAGCTAGAATGACCAAGAAAAAAAGAGAGAAGACACAAATAAATAAAATCAGAAATGAGAGAGGGGCTATTACCACTGACCCCGCAGAAATAAGAGACACCCTAAGAGAATACTACGAACAACTGTATGTCAAAAAACCAGTAATATAGATGAGATGGACAAATTCCTGTAAAGACATGAACCTCCTACACAGACCCTAGAAGGAATAAAAGACCTCAATAAACCAAACACAAGTGAAGAGATTGAAAATCATCAAAAATCTCCCAAAGATAAAAAGTCCAGGATCCGATAGCTTCAAAAGTGAATTCTAGCAATTATTCAAGGATGACTTAACACAAATCTTTCTCAAATTCTTTCAAAATTTGAACAGGAAAGAATGCTGTCAACCTCAATCTATGAGGTCAACATCACTCAATTAACAAAATCATATGAAAATACTTTGAAAAAAAGAAAATTACACACAAATATCTCTAATGAATATAGATGCAAAAATCCTCAACAAAATACTTGCAAACAAATCTAAAAGCACATTATACAATTATACACCATGAGCAGTTGTGTTTTACCACATGTATGCAAGAAGGATCCAACATAAGAAAATTGATTAGTGTAGTAAACTATATTGATGAATTGAGGAAGTTAAAATCATATGATCTTCTTTATTGACACAGAAAAGGAATTTGCAAAACATTGCACCCTTCATGATAAAAGTACTCTAAAAAATAGGCATAGATGGAAGCATTTTCAATATGGTAAATATACATATATGAAAAACCTAAAGCTAGCATCGCTCAATGCTAAAAGCCTGAAAGCTTTCCCGCTGGCATCAGGAAAAAGAAAAAGATGCTCACTGTCACCATTAATCAATATTGGGCTAGAAATTCTAGTTAGAGCAAGTAGGCTAGACAAAGACATAAAAGGCATCCAAATAAGAAAAGAAGTAACAATTTCATTATTTTCTGATGAATGATCCTATAGCTAGAAAATCCTGAAAAATCCATAACAAAACTACCAGAATTAATAGAAGAGTTCAGCAAAGTGGTGGGATACAAGAATAATACACACACAAAAAATCATTAGCATTCCTATACACTACTGATGTTTGATCTGAACAGCATTTCAGGAAAAGTTTCCATTTATACTAGAAACTAAAACAATCAAATATTTAGGAATAAACTTAACCAAATAAATAAAGGATGCATATTCAGAAAACTACAAAACATTGCTAAAAGTTACTGATAAGACTTAAATAAATGGAAGGATATTCCATGTTCATGCACTGGAAGACTAAATAGTGACATGGTGTCAATTATATCCAAACTGATTTACCAAATCAAGAAATCCCAATAAAAATCCTCATGCCCTTTTTTGCAGAAATCAAAAAGCCAATAATCAAATTTATTTAGAAGAGGAAGGGATATCGAATTTTAAAAAAAGGTTTTAAAAAGAAGAATAAAATTGGTAGGCTCTGTCTTCCTGACTTTAAAGCATATTACTTACCTACGGTGGTAAAAAACAACAGCATTGTACCAGCATAAGGACAGAAAGATTGATCAAAGGAACTGGATTCAAAACATAGAAACTGACCATCACATCTTCAGTCAAGTGATTTTTGACAAGGCTCTTAAGTCTACACAGCTGGACCTGAACAGTCTATTCAGCAAATGGTGCTGGGAGAACTCAACAACCATATCCAAAAGGTAGAAAGAATACCCCTACCTTGTGCCTATTTACAATAGCCAAAAATTGGAAACAACACATATGCACATCAACTGATGAATGGATAAACAAACTGTGGTGCATACAAAGGATGGAAAGTCATGCAGCAGTAAGAAGGAATGAAGTCATGAAACATAAGGCAACATGGAAGAACCTTGCAGGGCATTATGTTGAGGGAAACAAGACAAAAGGACAAATAGTGTATGACTGCCCTATTATGAAATAAATATATTATGTGAAATAAAATACATTGTGCAATATATGAATATGGGTAAAATTGCTTATATAATAGCGTCTTTCTTTAAAATTGAACAAATGCAGGTAAATACTACTAAATGTTAAAATCAGAGCAAAAAAAAGCATTATGCAAAGTGAAGGAGATGGAGTACCACATATAGTATGATATCATTTATAAAAAATGTAAATATAAATCAATTCATAAAGATAAAATTAGATTGGTGATGACGTAGGCCTGAGATAGGAATGTTAAAGGTGTGGAGTCTTTCTTTTTAGAGTAATGAAATTGTTCTAACATTTTTTAGATGATGCATATACAACTTTGTGATTTTGTTAAAAGCCATTGATTTTAAACTTTGGATAGATCATATGTATGTGGATAAATTTCATTAAATTTGCTTATTAAATAAATAATTGTGCAAGAATAGACAAAAATAGAAGTTATACATAGCAGGAGAAATAGAGTGAGATTGAGAGGTGAGTACTTTTCTTGTTTGTTTTTTATCATTTTCATTATTATTATTGAAGTAATGAAAATGCTTTAATAATGATTGAAATGATGAAAACACAACTCTGTGGTTATAACAGAGACCCTTGTACACTATTGATTATGTGTATGCTTTGTTAATATGTAAAATAAAATGGATTTGTTGGGGAAAAAAAAGAAAAAGCTAAAGTCAATGACCTCACATATATGTGGGGCATCTACAAAAATAACAGCAAAATATACTCAAATCAGGCAGAAGGAATGAAATAACAAAGGTCAAAGGATAAATTAATGGAATCAAAAAGGAAAATATTAAGATATTTAAGCAAACCAAAAGTTGGTTCTTCAAGAAAATCAACATAATTAATAAAGTTTGCTAGACTTACTAAGAAAAAAAGAATATGTAATAAATAAATTCAGAAATGAAAATGGACATTACTACTGACCCCATAGAAATAAACGAGTTCCTAAGAGGATATTATAAATAACTCTACACCAATATACAAGGCAAAGTAAATGAGATGGAAAAATACCTAGGACTTACACTGATGCAAGAAAAACCGGAAGACCTTAACAAACCAATCACAAATAGAGTTATTGAAACAATCATTAAACAACTCCCCAAAATGAAAATCCCAGGACCAGATGGTGGTGAGTCCGTCCAAAGATTTAATACCAAACTTACTCGAACACTTCTTAAAAATTGAACAAGAAGAAATGCTACCAAACTCATTTTATGAAGGAACAATTACCCTAATTTCAAACCAGTTAAAGATATTATGAAAAAAAGGAAAAATACAGACTATTTCCCTAATGAATACAGACTCAAAAATCCTATAAAAATTACTCACTTATCAAATTCAACAACACATTAAGCTAATAATTCTTCATCATGATCAAGTGGTTTTATGCTCAGAATGAGAAGGTGGTTCAACACAAGAAAATCAGTCAGTATTTTACAGGACATTAAAAAAATAAACGAAGAAAAATCACATGATCATCTCAATTGACACAAAAAAGAAAGGAATTGAAGGAAACTTACTCAACATGAAAAAGGCCATATGTAAAAAACCACAGCTAGAATTATATTCAATGTTGAAATACTGAAAACTTCCCGTTGAGATCAGGAAAAACAGAAGGATGCCCAGTGTCTCTACTGGAGGATCTAGCTTGAGCAATCATGCAGAAAAAAAGAAATAAAAGCCATCAAAATTTAAAAAGAAGAAGAACCCTGCTACTCACATTGATACAATCCAATACCTAAAATATCCAGAAATATTTCCAACAAAGATACGACAGTGACAAAAAAAATTCAGAAAAGGAGCAGCATACAGGATTACTACACATAAATTGATAATTTTTCTATGCAGTAGTAATGAGCAGTCTATGGATGAAGTCAAGAAAACATTCCATTTTCAATAGCCACCAAAATAATCAAATACTTAGGAACAAATTTAACCAAGGATGTAAAGTACATGGGTTCAGAAAATTATAATACATTCCTAAAAGAAATCAAGACCTAAAGGCATGGAAGAACAGTCCCTCATCATGGATGGGAAATATATCTTCATTAAGATGTCAATTCTACCAAAATTCATATATAGATTCAATGCAATCCCAATAAAAACTTCAACAGCCTTTTTTAAATAATGGGAAACATAATTATCATATTTATTTGGAATAGTATGGGGACCTGAATATTCATTAGCATCTTCTAAAGAAAGTATGAAATTGGAGGACTCTCATTTCTGAAATTTACATCATATTAACTAGCTACTATTGTAAAAAATGTTGGTACTGTCATAAAGATAGACCTATAGACCAATAGAACCAACCTGATGATTCAGAAATAGACCTCACATCTATGCTCAAGTGCTTTTGCCAAGGCTATTAAACCCGTCCATCTGTTTCAGAATTGTCTATTCAATTAATAGGGCTGATAAAATTGAATATCCACACACAAACAAAAGAGGAACCCTACCTAATACCTTATAGAAAAAAATTACTCAATATAGATCAAAGACCTAAATATAAAATCAAACACCATAAAGCTCCAGGAATCAAATGTAGGGAAGCACCTCAGATCCTGGGGGTAGGATATAGTTTTTTAAACCTTACACCCAATGCAAAAGCAATGAAAGAAAAAAAAAATATGTATGAATGGTACCTCCTCAAACATAACATGTGTTTCAAAGAACTTCCTTAAGAAGATGAAGCGAGAACCCTATCAATAGGGGAAAATGTTCAGAAACCCCATATCTGATAAAGGTTTAATTTCCATGCTACTTAAAGAGAACATAAAAGTCAACAATAAAAGATCAAGTAATCCAATTTAAAACATGTGCAAAAAACTTAGATGTTTTTCCAAAGAGGAAATTAAAATGGTGAAAAACCACTTCAAAAAATGTTCATTTAAGGGGATAATCTGACGCAGGACAGGCTCTTAGGGAATATGTGAATGCTCATTTTGCCATAGTGGGTTATATCATTCGATAGAGACCCATATAATGAGAGTGAAGGTATACCCACATCCTGGGGAGGACTGATGCTCTCAAATAGAGGGAATTGTATCTCTCAAGAGAAATGGTGGCTCCCAGTGCATTAGGGCAGTTGAGCATGTCAAGCCGCAAGTAGTAACTCTGAATATGGCTCTTCAAGCAATGAAGATTGACTGTCACTGTAGGCCCCAAGGGTAGGGGAAAAGTATTGAATAGATGCAACCAATGAAACTGTGTGAGAAATAGAAGTGTTCCACAAGAGTACCCAAGGATGGATATAAGATATATAAAATTACACAAAAAAAATATATAGGGGTTGATAGGCTAACACATAAATCATAATGTAAAACTTAAGATAACTGAAAATTTAGAAAATTCTGTAGTCTAAAATATAAACCACAATGTAAACCCAAATGTTACCTTGTTTGAAAGCTATTGTCTCAATATTTGTACATCAGTTTCTGTAAATATAGTATGAATATGTAAAAAGATTATTGCTGTGGAAGGGAAAAGGTTTTATGTTGGATATGTGGGAGTACTGTATATTGTATATATGAATTACTGTGATCTAAAACTTTTGTGAGGATAAGCTTAATAATTACAAAAAAGAAAAGAAAAAGATAGGACGTAGACACTGAGAAAAAGACAGAAGTATTTGCCTTGCCAATTTGCATTAAAGCTTTTGCATTATTAAATTTTTTGGTACCCCAATTTATTTTTACCTTAATTTTTCTAAATTAATATGTATTCCATATCTAACCTTTAAACTTATCACTATATTCCATTTTACTATTGATGGAACCTGGCAATATATTGGGCTTCAGTTTTCAAGAAGTTTTGCATTACAGAGAGGTTCAAAAATGGCAGGAGAGGAATATTGTATGGGAGGTTATTGACAGGGGACACATGGTTCGCAGGGAGTTCTACAAGGCATATATTCAATGTACATAAAACTTTTGGATATTTTCATAGTGGATACAATTTAAAACAACAACTGAGGGAGTGCTGAGTTCCTAGACAGGGGAGCTCTATCACAGTCCCTAAAGAAACAGCAACAATCCCCCAAGTGCAACGGCAAAGACCAAAAAAGAATGAAGGTCAACAATGAGCCCTTGATAATAATGACTATGCTTGTGAGCCTGTGCACTTGAAATAAGAACAAGGCCTAGAACTGCAGGGTGCCTAAGAGTTACCTCCTGAGAGCCTCCGTGTTGCTCAAATGTGGCCTGTCCTGAAGCCAAACTCAGCATGTAAATGCATTGCCTTCCCCCCAGCACAGGACATGATTCTTGGGGATGAGCCTCCCTTGCACCACGGGACTACTACCAAGTGCCAGCTGATGATGTAACTAGAAAATGACCTTGAATAAAAGGGCCAACTTGGACCAGCAGAATATCTCAATCTACATATAATACCAGGAGTTAAAAATGCCTTTTGACCTGAATCAAAGGGGGAAATGGAAAGGACAAATGAGTTTATGTGGCTATGAGTCTCCAAAAAGAGCTGGGAGGTTATCAGGGGGGTTGCCCTTATGCACACCTCAGCAGAGTCCCAGAGACAGATAAAGTAGATACAACCCCAGGTATTGGTCCTTCTGAGGGCTACAGAGACCCACAGGTTCTATGGTCATGGCAGATGGAGTTCAGTGTCATGTCAGTTGGCCCTATTTTGGAGTTTGTGTTTCTGTGTGATGGAGCTGGACTCAGATGTGATCTTTTTTCACAAGCTTCTCCTTTTACTTTTACTGGAACTGTAGTTGGTACTGGAGTTTAATATATACCCAGGGGACCTGAATCTCTGGACTGACCATGTGATAGCCAGGCCTGGAGCCTCAACAGACTTCAGCTCCTACACTCTGGTTTATTGGACTTACTCCTCTCAGCTAACATGGAGTTGAAGAAGGTCAACCACCACACCAGGGAGCCAAGAGTGCCTACAACTGAAAGCAGTAGAATTGCATCCAGCATCCATGTGGAATCTAAGCCCTCTCTTGATATAGATGTAGAGTGGATACAACCATTCCAAGATCCACAGAATGGAGGAATAGAGTATGGATTAGAGTGGACTTACTGATATTCTATTCATGAACTATTGTGATTAGTAATTGAAGAAAATGTGGCATTGGTGTGGAGAAAGTGGCCATCGTTGCTGCTCGGGGTAGGGAATGGGAGAGGGAGATGAGATGTGGGGCGTTTTCAGGACTTGGAGTTGTCCTGGATGGTGCTGCAGGGACAGTACCAGACATTTTATGTCCTCCCATGGCCCACTGGGTGGACTGTGGGAGAGTGTGGGCTATGATGTGGACCATTGACCATGAGACGCAGTGGTGCTCAGAGTTGTATTCACCAAAAGCAATGAATGTCTCAGGATGATGGAGGAAATTGTTGTTATGGGGGGAGGAGTTGGGTGAGGGGGGTGGGGGGTATATGGGGACCTCATATTTTTTAAATGTAATATTAAAAAAATAAAGACAAAAAATGTTCAATATGGCAAATACTACATTACCCCTCTGATATGAATTAAGCAATTTGAGTCTTCTCAGAGACTTAAGTCTGGAGCATAGCCTTACAGGAAGTAGAAAGTGAGACAGTTTTGAGTCAATGTCCATATGGGTGAAATCTATGAAAACATGGAAGTGAGTAGATGTGCAGTGAAAGGATATGACAAGGGTGTAGAGACACTTTGGGTTGGGCAATGCAAGCTTGATGGGGCCTAGTGCTGGCAGGATTGGTCAGATTGTTCTTGAAACTTGGGGAAGGTTTGGAGAGGGAGCAGGTGATCACAGACAATTGGTTGGTGCATGGTTGAAATGATAATGTTGAGAAAACTCATTTGACAATATAAAAAGGTAGGATTACTGGTTAAGGGTGTTGGATAGGGGGTCACTAGGCACAGGGTGCAGCTGGGGCAGGCTTCTATGGGGTGTGTGTATGCTCATCTTGTTATAGTGTGCTAAATGAATGGGTGGAAACCTATTAAATGAGCAGGAAAGTGTCATATGCCCATTCTGTGGAGGTGGGATGTTTACAAACAGAGGGAATGAGTGGTTCCTAAAAGGGGAGGACAGACTAGTGTGTCAATCCCTCAACATTGTTGCAAGTGTCTGTGAATCTTTTTTGTCAAGAAGTGATTCTTGGTTGTCAAGGTGGACTTCAAGAGGATTGAGAGATAGAGATAGAATAGATCAGAGTGTGTAATTAGTAGGCAATGGAGGTGTTCTGCATAGTCATGCAATGATGGATACAAGCCATGTTAAAGTTCAAACATTTATAAAAGAGTTGCTGTGGGGGGAGTGGGGGTGGGGGCGGTGGGGTTGATTGGGACCTCGTATTTTTTTAATGTAATTCGTAAAAATAAATAATTTTAATTAAAAAAAAAGTGTACTGTCGAAAATGTCATCCATAATGTAAACTACTGACCATTGTTAGTAGGGTTAGTAGCTATATTTCAATATTCGTACATCAGTTGTAACAAATATAACAACCACATATACAAAGACCGTTAATAGAGAAAGGGAAAGGGGGGAAGAAGTTTGGCTATATGGGAGAACCCTAGTCTGTATGTGACTTTACCGTAACCTAAAACTTCTCTGAGGACATAATGAAAAAAAGAAAAATGGTAAGACGCTGTGGAAGAAATGGAAGAAATTGCCACTGTATGTACAGGACAACAGCTATTACAGTGATGAAAGTCAAAACATCAAAAAAATTATAATATATCATTTTTAATACCCCAAATATTTTTACTTTATTTTAGTTTTTCTAAATTATTATGTATTTTATTTCTTATGTTTAAAGCTATCATTACTATCTCATACCGCTATTAATTGAGTTTGGCAATATATTAGGCTTCATTTTTGATGAAGTTTTGGATCACCTTGGGGTTCAGCTATGGCAGGTTAGGAGGAATGACATGGGGTGTCATTCATGTGGGATACATCAGAAGAAGTCCATCTAGGCATGCATATTGGGTATATAGATATGTTCAGATGTTCATCAGGTATGGCCACAGTGAGTAGAGATTGACATGACAACTGATGGAGTGTTGGGTTTCCATTCTGGAGATCTCTGCCACAGTCCCCAGTGGAACAGTAACACTCCCCCAAATGTAGGGGCAATAAACAGTGAAGAAGTATGGTCCAGTGATGGGCCCTTAATATTGATGACTATACTTATGAGATTTTTGCTTGTAATTTCAACTTGGCCTAGTATTGCAGGGTACCTAATAGTTACCACCTGAGAGCCTTCACGTTCCTCAAATGTGGCTAGTCTCTAAGCCAAACTCAGCATATAAGTGCATTACATTCCCTCTTGAATGGGACATGACTCTCAGGATGAGTTTACCTAGTGATGAGGGATTACTACCAAGCACTGGCTGGTGATGCAACTGGAAAAAGACCTTGATAAAAGGGGGAAATCATGGAGACAAATGAGTTAATACAGCTAAGAGACTTCAAAATGAGTCAAGAGGTCCTAAGAGGGATCATGTTTATACACATTTCAGCAGGATCTTATAGACAGCCAAAGTTGATACTGCCCCAGCTAGTGGTATTCCTGAAGGCTATGGAGACTCCCAGGTCCTGTTGTCATGGCAGATGGCTCCAGAGTCTGGTGTCTTGCCAGCGGGCCCTAGTTTGGATTTTGTGCTCCTAAGTGTGACTAAGTTGGACAAAGATGTGACTTCTCTACACAGGCATCTTCTGAACCTTTTATTGAACCTTTGGTAGGCACTAGGTTTGGTGTATGCTCAGGAGACTTGAATCTCTGGGTTGTCCACTTGCCAGCTGGGCCGTGAGCCTCAGTGAAGTTGCAACTCCTTCAACATCCAGTTCATTGGACTTACCCAGATCAGCTAACAGGGAGGTGAGGATGGATATCAGCCACACCAAGCAACTGAGAAAGTTTAAACTGCAAGCAGGGGAGCCCCATCCATTAACCATGTGGGATCAAAGGCCCCTCTCAATTAAGAGATGGAATGGACATCACCACCCCAGAGTTTGCAAGATTGGAGAATAAAATATGGACTAGAGTGGTCTTACTAGTATTCTGCTATATAATTATTGTGACTTTGGAAGTGGGAGAAATTATATTATTGATGTGGAGACAGTAGATCCTGGAGTTGCTGAAGGCAGGAAGAGGGAAAAAGAGGTGTTATATAGGGGCATTTCTGGGACTATGAGTTATCCTGAATGATATTTCAGGGACAGATGGAGGACATTGTATATCCTCATATAACCCACTGAATGGATATCATCTCACATCTCATTGAATGGTCTTTATTAAAAAAAAAAAAAAACAGAAACAACAAGTGATAGAGAGGATGTGGAGAAGAAGGAACACTCCTTGACTGTTGGGAAGGAAGAATGGCACAACCACTATGGAAGATATTTGGTAATATAATAAGGTTGGGATACTGGTTAACACTGGTAGTTCCTCAGGAAGTTCAATATAGAAATGGCACAGGATCCACCAATCCTTCTACCAGGAATATATCCAGAAGAACTGAAAATATTAATGCCAACAGACATTTGCATACAAATTCTTCACATTTCCTGAAAGACGGAAAGAATTCTAGTGCCCATCAACCAATGAATGGAAAAACCAAATGTGATATATACATACCATGAAATATTATTCAGGTGTAAAAAAGGAATGAAGTCCTGATGTATGCAACAACATAGATGAACATGAGGATATTGTGCTCAATGACACAAGTCTGGCACAAAAGGCAAATATTGTATGATCTCACCCATATGAACTAAGTATTAGAAGCCAATTCAAGGAGTTGAAATCTAGAGTACAGGTTAGTAAGGGATGGATTGGCATAGAAAATGGAGAGCTGCTGCTTAATTTATACAGAATTTCTATTTAGGTTGACTATAAATCATTGGAATTGGATAATGGTGATGGTAGCACATTATTTTGAGTGTTGCTAATAATGCTGAAGTATGTATGTCATTGATGTTAGTTCTGTTTCATAGAAAAACATACTTGTATGTGTACTATTAACAAAATTTGTCTTGCACAAAACATTCACTATCCTATACAATCTGTCTCATTTTTAGCTTTCCTTCTATTGATATACAATAACTTAGACTTTCCCTTTCAACCATGAATATTCCATTTATTTGTTTTGCTAATTATAAACACTATGGTGTACTTTCAACAATTCTTTTCATTTCCAATTATGAATAACTTTTCTACCAGTACTGCTAAAATCAAATCTTCACCTCTCCATTCTCTAACATCATTCTGTCTTCTGTGACCTATATTCTACCTAATAAATCAATGAATATACTCATCTTAATTATTTCCTACAAATGAGACCATACCATATTTATCCTTTTCTTTCTGGCTTGCTTCACTCAATATAATGGCCTCACAGTTTATACATTTTGTTACATGCTTCATGACTTACTCCTTAATGTTATATAATACTTCAAAATGAGCATATACCATAATTTGGTTATCTATTTATCAGTTGATGGACAGCTAGTTTGTTTCCATCTTTTGCCAATTGTGAATAACGTCGCTGTGAACATTCCATCACCATGTCAGTATCTGTTCATATGCAGTCTCTCAGTTCTTCTTTGTATATACCTAGCAGTGTTATTGCCCAGGACACAAGGCCAATCTATATTAAACTTCCTTAGGAATCTCCAAAGAGTCTTCCACAACAGCTGTATCATTCTTCATTCCCATCAATAATGAGTAAGCATTTCTCTCTCTCCACATCCTCTCCAACACTTATAGTTTCCTGTTAATTTTTTTCTTTCTTATTTTTTCCTTCTTTATTTTCTTTTAAATGTTACATTCAAAAAATATGAAATCACCATATACCCCCCATCCCACTCCTCCCACATCAACAACCTCTTCCATCATTGCGGCACATCCACTGCACCCGGCAAATACATTCTGGAGCACCGCTGCAGCACATGGACAGTGGTCCACATTGTAGTCCACAGTCTGCCCCAGCCCACCCAGGGGGCCACGACAGGACACACAATGTCCATCATCTGTCCCTGCAGTACCACCTAGGATACCCTGTTAATTTTTTAAATAGTGGTCTTTCTAAAAGGTGCAATATGATATCACAGCATAGCTTTGATTTGCATTCCACTGATAACTAGTGAGGCTAATCATTTTTTCCATTTTGTATTTCTTTTTGTAAAAATACCTAATCCAAGTCTTTTGCCCATTTTCACTTGGGTCATTTGTCTTTTATTGTTAAGTTGTAGGGCATCATTATAAATCATGGATATTAAATCTTGTTGAATACGTGGCATCCAAATATTTTCTCCTTTGAGTAAATTCCCTTTTCACTCTCTTGACAATGTCCTTAACGTGGAGACACATGTAATTTCAAAAGGTCCCATTTTTCTACTTTTTCTTTCATTGATTGGATTTTGGGTTTAAGGTTCAAGAGATCCAGACTTATCACAAGATCTTCAAGCTGTTTCCTAACATTGTCTTCTAGGATTTTTATAACCCAGGTTTTTGTGTTTAGTCTTTTGATCCATTTCACATGATTCTTTTATAGGGAGTATTTGAGTATTTTTGCTGCTATTGTAAATGGAATTTTCTCCAATTTCTTCCTAGATTTTTCAGTACTATGTCCATATACATTAATGATTTTTGTGCATTGTTTTTGCATCCTACCAATTTGCTGAACTCATTTACAGCTCAGTTAGCTTTGTCTTAGATATTTTCAAATTAGCTAAATACAGGATCATGTTATCCACAAATAGAGTTTTACTTCCTTTTTTTCCTATTTGGAGGACTTTAATATTTTTTCTTGGCTAATTACCATATTTAAACTTCTACTACAATATTGTGACAGTGAGCATCCTCATTCTGTTCCTGATTTTAGAGGGAAAGCTTTCAACCATTCACCATTGAGTATAATGGTGACTGCTTGTTTTTCATATATACCATTTGTCTTATTGAGGAATTTTCCTTATACACCTATCTTTTGAAGAGTTTTTATGAAAAAAGAATACTAGAATTTGTTGAATGCATTTTCCCCATTAATTGAGATGATCATGTGGCTTTCGTCCTTCAATTTGTCAATGTGGTGTATGACATTGATTTATCTTATTTTATACCAGCCTTGCATATCAGAAATAAATCCCCCATTGCCATGATATATGTCTTTTTATATACTGCTGGATTTGATTTGCAAGTATTTTGCTGAGAATTTTGCTTTTATATTACATTAGAGATTGGTCTGTAATTTTGTTTTCTTTTCTATCTTTATCTGGTTTGATAATAGGGTGATGATGGATTCATAAAATGTGGGCAGTAATTTTCCCACCACTTCAATTTTTTAGAAGATTTTAAATAGGATTGGTGTTAATTCTTTTCAGAATACTTTGAAGAATTCATCTGTGAAGCCATCTGGTCCAGACTTATCTGCAGGGAGATTTTTGATGACAGATTCAGTCTCTTTAAAAGTTGTTGGTTTGTCCAGTTTTGTATTCTTATAGCATCAATGTAGATTCTTTGTGCATTTCTAGGAATCTGTCCATTTCATCTAGGTTTTCTAGGTTATTGGCAACAGTTTTCCATAATATCTTCATATGACTCTTTTCATTTCTGTGGAGTCAGACATAACTTCACCCCTTTCATTTCTGATTATATTTATCGGCTTCTCTCTCTTTTTTCTTTGATAGTCTACCTAGAGGATTGCCAATTTATGCATCTTCTCAAAGATCCAGCTTTTGGTTTTCTGTATTTTTTTCTTGTCATTGTTCTCATTGTCATTTATTTCTTCTCTAATCTTTAACATTTCTTCCCTTCTGCTTGCTTTAGGATGGGTTTACTGTTTTTTTTTTTCTAGTTTCCCTAGTTGTTCAGTTAAATATTTGAGTTTAGTTCTTTATTCCCTTTTTAATATAGGTGATTAGGTATATAAATTTCCCTCTCAAGACTTTCTTGCCCATGTCCCATAAGTTTTGGTAATTTGTGTTCTTGTTTTCATTTATCTCAATATACTAACTAATTTCACTTGTAACTTTTTCTTCGATACATAATTATTTAGGAGTGTGTGGTTTATCCTCCATACATTTGCAAATTCACTTTTTTTCCTGTCTGTTATTAATTTTCAGTTTCAACCCACTATAAACTGAGAAGGTGCTTTGTATAATTTTTATCTGTTTGTATGTATTAGAGCTGCATTGTGTCCTAACATGTGGTCTATCCTGAATAATGTATAATCCACTGAGTTTGGATGCAGTGTTCTGTATATGTCTGTTAGGTCTAACTCATTTATCATATTGTTCAAATTTTCTGTTTCCTTGTTCATATTTTGTCTACTTGTTCTAACTAATGACGAGAGTTGGAATTTGTATTCTCCAAAGATTATTGTAGAGGTGGCTATTTCTCCCTTCATTTTTTTCCTTTCTGTTTTTTTCTCTCCCCCACCCCTTCAGTTTTGACAGAGTTTGTCTCATGTATTTTACAGCACCCTGGTTAGGTGCATAGATATTTCTGACTGTTATAACTCTCTGGTGGATTTTGCTTTTATTAAAATATAATGTGTTCAGTAATTTTCCCTCCATTTCATTTTTTTGAAGAGTTTAAACAGGATTGGTATTAATAAATAAGGGTTTTCTGTATGTCTCATAACATTTTTTTTTTGCATTTAAATTCTGTTTTGTCTGACATTTATATAGTTACCCATGCTCTTTTTTTATTATTATTTGAGTGGTGTATCTTTTTCCAAACTTTTTCTTAGAGCCAATTTGTATTCCTGTGTCTAAGGTGAGTTTCTAGTAAGCAGCATATGGCCATCTCATGGTTCTTGTTTTTTTTGTTTGTTTGTTTGTTTTTCATTCACATTCAGTGGTATCAATTTAAAGGCATCATTTACTTCCACCATGTTATTCTTTGAATTTCATATGTCTTATCATGTTTTTGTCTGTCTTTTTACTTTTTTGGTTTTCTTTTCTGTTATTTCTTCTATACTCTCCTCTAGGCTTCCCTCTCTTGTCTTTTTCTTCAGAATCTAAAGTGTCCTTGAATACTTCCTACAATGGTGCATTCTTTTTTAAGAACTCTCTTAGTTTCTGTTTGTTTGTGAATATTTTATACTCACCCTCCTATTTGAAGCATAATTTTGCTGGACACAGAATTCTTGGCTAGCAGTTTTTCTCTTTCAGTATCCTAATTGTGGCATACTACTGTCTTCTCACTTCCAAGGTTTCTGATGAGAAATCTGCACTAAGTCTTACTGGGAATCCTTAGTATAGGAAGGTTTGTTTCTCCCTTGCTGCTCTGAGTATTTTCTCTTTATCTTTGACATTTGACATTCTGAGTAGTTTGTGTCTTGGAGTAGGTCTAATTTATGCTGATTGGTGTATGGTGTGCTTCTTGGATATGTTATTTCATTCTTTCATGAGAGATGGGAAATGTTCTGCTATTCTTTCCTCAAATACTCTTTCAGTAACTTATACTTTCTCTTCTCTTTCTGAAAATCCCATGACACACATGTAATTTTCTTTCATATGGTCATTAAGCTCTTTAAGGACCTGCTGATTTTTTTTCCGTTTTTTTCTCTATCCTTTTCTTTCTTCAAATTTAGCAATTCAGTCTTTGGTATCACTTATTCTTTCTCCTATCATTTTGAGTCTGCTGTTGTATGCCACTACAGTATTTGGATATCACCTATTTGTCTTAACTCCCATCAGCCCTGTTACTTTTCTGTTCAGTATTACAAATTCTTCTTTGTTCTCTCTCAATGTCTTCTTGATGTCTTTTGTCTCTTTGCACATATTGTCTTTCAATTCATTAATTAGATTTTGGAAATTTGTGTGTATCTTGCAAATTAGTTCTCTCAAATACTGTGTCTTCTCTGGGGCTTTAATATATTCCTTTTCTTGGCCCATGTCTTCCATTTTCTTAGTATGGCTTATAATATTTACTGATGTCAAGGCATCTGATTAGGATGAAGTTTACCCAGATGCTCAATTTCTTTCTATTTTATAGGGATTTAGTAGTTGAAGCCTGTGTTATCCCTGCTCTTTGATTCTTGCCCTGCTAGTTGCTCCAAACTAGGCCCTGGACCCAGTAGTTCATTGCAGACCCACTTCTTGGGGCCTTGGGGAGGAAAGGTATAAGGGCCAGAAAAAGACTTTCTTATTTTTAATTTTCTCATTCCTTTTAAATTTCTCATTCCTTGTTCTGCCAGCAGATTGTGGACTTTGACAACCCTCTCATTCAGTGCTTGGTCTGAGGGTGTTTGTTACAACACAGACAAGATCAATGTGATAGAATTTCCTGCCTGGAGGCTAAGAGCATTATAATTCAAATTTTCTCAGAGACAGTTCTCCAGGTTTCTCTAGGAGCTCCCTTCTTTTTCCTGGGTAGGAAGTATTTCCACTCACCCCTCATGTCCTCAACAATCAGTCCCAGATAGTAGAGAAGTTGAATGAGAAGAAGATTAACAACTGTCTTGAATGATCAGATTTGGTGACAAACTCACGGACTTTTGATGTATACCACAAAAATTAATTTATGCATTTAAAATGTATTACATTAGTAGAAGCCATGCCTCTTTTCTATAAAGGACACCTTATTTTCCAGTAACTAAATTCATGGAAAACAAATCCAACATGGTATTCAAAATGGATAGTTGAGCTGAAAAACAATATTCTTAAATTCAAATAAAGTCTCAGGTTTAATTATTATAGATGTATAAATGAACCAGGGTTACATGTAATGGTAAAATTTTGGGAAACCGTAAGTATGCAAATGGAATCTCTGTATTAACTCTGCAGATCAAGAGTATCATTGATATGGCCACGGTGGCCACGGGAGTTTCTGAGGGTTGTGAGAGGGAGGAAGAGGTGTGATATGGGGCATTTTCAGGACTGGGAGTTGTCCTGAAATATACTGCAGGGACATATCCTGCCATAACCCCATGGATGGACTGGGGCAGAGTGTGATCTACAATGTAAACTATGGTCCATGCAGTGTGGCAATGCTCCCAATTGTATTCACCAAATGCAATGAACTTGCCTAACTGATGAAAGGGGATGCTGATGTGGGAGGGGCGGGGTGCGGTGGGGAGTTGGATATATGGGAACCTCTTCTGTTTTTTAATGTAATGTTTTGTGTGACATAATTCCCTTAAAAAAAAAAAAGACAATAAAAAGAGAAAAAAAAGTATTAGTGAGGAACCCAAAATGTTTTTCCATGGGTTATAGCCATTGATAATTGTTGTTTGATAAAACCAAGAAAATTTTAAAACATTTATTAATTCATTAAAAATAAATACATGCTGTTAATGTGGGAAAATGTGGCAGAGGTAGGGAATGGGGCGTGTGTGAATCCCCTATATTTTTATGGAACATTTATGTAATCTAAGCATCACTTTTAAAAATATATATGTATATAAAGTATATTTAAAAAAATAAAAAAACAAAAACAATGAAAGAAATTCATAGTTTAAAAAAGATCTATAAAGTCATGCTGGTTTATTTTAATTCAATAGTAATATTTTATTGGGAAATAAAATATTTTAGAGTAATGCTTAACTAGAGAAGACAGTGAAGATAGTAATTAGAAGTCTTGAGGACTAAAGCATGTCAGCTACAACAATCAAAAAAAATCCTGAAAGAGGTGCCTCCTTCAGCCCCTCCTCCACCATAAGGTAGTCTTTCCGTTCTGGTGTTAGACTCCAGTCCTTACTAGGCTGTGGTGACCACTTTACTACCTACTTCCACATCCCCTACACCAACCTGAGTAGGGAAACCACATCTGAGTCCAACTCTGTCACACTGGGTGTGGAAACACCAAAGCTGGGCTAATTTTTTGCCCCTATTTTAATCTTACCAGTTTCAAATAAAAGAAAGGGGAAGTGGAATATGTATGTAAATGCACACATGCACAAACACACCTATACTCCTTAGCAGAATAAGTAATTCTCTCTTGTCACACCTGAAGTCTCACTTCATATGTTAAAGAAAATATGCAGCATTCCATTGGTTTCCCCTTACCTGATCATTTCTGTGACCTTAATTGCTGCCATTATTATTATGTCTTGTTGCCAACATAACAAAATCCAAAAGCAGCATCACAGCTAGTTACATGTACCTGAACACGTGTGCAACTGCAGGGCACTCAGGTAATCATAAGTGCCCAGTTCAGAGACGGAACTCTTGACTTCCACAGTAAGATATACTTCACGTGACTCAGAATCCTGTTTCAGATCACAGAATTTGCTGAAGTCAAAATAAAAAACAGCTGGAAAAGATTAAGTACTTGGTTCTGTTAACATATTTGTTAATTAAAGTCATAAAATATTCTTCATCATTATACATTCAGGTAACTCAGAAAAAGAGAGTGTGGAAATTAACTTTAAATAAAATGTATTCCTTTCCTTCCTCCCACTGCCCCATACTCTACAACATGCTTTCCCTGGGAGGAAGCCTTGAAAAGCCCACTACATATTAGTGTGTCATGCATAAATGTCTCCAATTAAAAAATAAATTGTGGTAGTTGTAATTCCCTTAGAATAAATGCTCACATGCCACCTGGGGTCAGTCGCAAAAGTACCTGCCTTTGAAGAGGAAGGACCACTGCGTGAGTCAGCATCAGACCTCAGTGGCAGGTCCTAAGGGCGGGATGCTGGATGTTTTCTGGGGCTCCACAGGAAGGGAGGCTAATCAGGTGACGCAATGGGGGACACGGACTCCAGCACGCCCTGAGGCTGCCAGGTGCGCGCTTGATCCTCCTGGGGAGCCCGGAGCGCAGGGGGCGTCCACCTGCTCTTAGTGGTGCGGCCGCATGATGGACTGCGGGTCGCGATGTGGCCCAGCCCAATGCCGTGGTCAAACTCATGGACGGCCACCACGAGCAGGTCCATCTAGAAAGATACTAAAATTATGAAGAAAATGAAATCACTGTTGGAATTATGCTATTTTCTAATGGAAGCATCTGAGGTTATTGATGTAAAATAGCCATCATTGAACTGTTTGCAAAACCTTTCTACTCTTAATGGAGCAAAAAAAAAAAAAAAAAAAACACAACTAAACAAACAAACAAAAAAAACCCATGAAAGTCACATTACATTTCCTACCTACACAGAAAAACATGGGATTAAAGATAAAGTGAAATTAATTTGGAAGAACTCCCATTTGATCTTAATGAAATCTCATCTGTCATAGATCCTTAAACCTTCAGCAGACACATGAGGTAAATTGATTTTAGGACTAGAGCTTTAAAAATAAGTTTCCCTGAGAAACGGATGCTATGATTCCGTCACAGATGTGTATTCTGGATTAAATGTGATCAGCCCTCATGTCATAAATGAGGAAATGTCAATAAACTTTAGTGAATTATATTTGTTATCTTCTACATATTGTCAAAAAGAAAATCTATAATTTTTCCTCTAGCATACACTTTTATTTTCTGATTTCATTGCTGCCCAAAAAGTTGCCTATGAAATAAAACACTGTACAAACAAATAAAATAGCCACGATTTACACCACACAGTAAATGACAGAACCACTTAACCAAGAGAATTTATGGTGTCCTCTATTGCTTCCATGGCATGTCTCTTGCATCTTTTCTCCAGCAAATATTTTACATCTGACTCCTGTATAATTTCCTTTGTTTTCCACAATTTAAGGCAAGTTCAAACTGATATCTTTGTGCATCAAGGTGGACACAACAGACTAAAGCCAGTGTACCCAATGGAATGGAAGGACAGATGCATCAATATTTCACCCATCATCTTCTGAGACTCGGTAGAGTTAGCTTTATGAAGATGAAAAGGAAAAGGGTCAAGAAAGCAAGAATGGTTATTGCAGGTTTTTCTTAGATTTAACCACATGGTAGAGAGAGAGTTCTGTTCTTTACACAGGGATCTCATTAAATAAGATCATAGTAGAAGCTAGAAGCAAAATAATTAAATGAATAAATAAACAAAAAAAAAAGATCACTATCTCACCATGATTTTTAAAAATTGGAGTTATTAATGATCCTTTTTGATATAATTAAAAATCTGGGACAAATGCTAAACTGGGAAGTACACTACAACAATTTATATAAGGTCAGAATTTTTCAGATATATTTGAAGAGAGAAAGTTTAGGAATACACAAAAGAACGCAACCTCTGAAATGTTACCAAAGTCACATAATCAACTAAGATCATCTCGGTATCCCAGATAATCAGCATAACAGAATCATGGGGAAACTGTTTAAAAATACAAGTCTGGACAAATTGGTCAGAATTCCCAGAACTGGAGTTCAGGAATCTGCTTCTAGCAAAGTCACCAGATTTATAGCTGCCTGCATGAGTCTGAGCACATAGTAACTAACGCTGCAACACACAAGCTGTGCCAATGACATCAGGATGAAAATAAAATGTTTTAGCATGATTTCATGAAGATAAGATGTACAAAATATAAAATGATAATCATTATAATTGTATTAAGTTAAGTAATGACAACCTGGCCAAGGATTGAAAATAGGACTGTGTGATTTTGAAATTACAGATCTATCTCTGAGTTTGTTGAGATCTTTGTAAAGAGCAAGCTGGTGAAGAGTATTCAAAAGAAGAGAATGCAAAAATTAAGTTTTGTCAGAAACTAGAGGGTTCTGATGTATGACATTATACTTTTAATGTAATAAAGACTCAGGACATAATAGACTGAGAATAAACAATCACTTGTGAAGCATTGAAATGAATTCAGTACCCAAATGTGGTCGAGGTGCCAGGCACTGCTCAAACATTTACATGTATAGACACATTGAGACTCATGACAATCCTACAAAATCCATACAATTATTATATTCTTGTACCACAGAGTATTAAAGTAGCTTCAGTTGCCAGGACTAGGACGTACCAGAACTTTAAAATCTAAAATTCATATTTTATGTATCAAGATCATGGAGAAATCTGTACTCATTTATAGACAGTTATATTTATAGAATTAGAGGAGTATGAAAAAGGAGAAGATGAATGTCCAGCTCTTGTATATTGCTTTCTTTTTTTAACAACTCAATTTTATGGATACAACCAATGAAGCATAAACCCTTCCAAAGTGTTCCATCAATGGTATGTGATATAAATGATATTTAGACTTATTTTTGCATATTGAACTTATATCTTAACACTCAATGAAAATCACTTATTAGCTCTATCAAGGAAGAAATATTCATGAAGATTTCAGTCCTCCTTTCTGTAACTGGTCACTTGGTTGAAGTTCATCTACATCATTACCTTCTTCCACTACCCATTCAATTTACCCTTCACCCTCAGTGAACACCACAGCTGGGTGTGGTTCTTTGCCCAATGGGATGACTCAAGCCTACAATCCTGAAAATTCTGCATCATTGATAGTCTAGCTTGGATTGAGTCATTGCAGTTTTCCATTGACTTTAATCACAGGGCATGGTAATACTAACAGATGCCCTAGGAGATCTCCTGTATTCTAAACAAACTCTTCCTTACCACCATTGGGGAGGAACATTCCTATTTCCTCTTGACAGTCAGGATCAAGCACCTCAGCCAGTACAGGAATTCATTTATGTACCTTTTGATTCAGATGCATGAAGAGAACAAAGTAGGCAGGGGGCAGTATTAACTTCCAGATCAAAGAAATCATTGTGATATCTGGTGGAAGCACACCTCCTTCTGAGAACTGGAGACCAACTGAGCTTAAAGTTTCAGCAATAGAAAGCAAAAACTATCCCTGTGGATCACCAGGAGTAATAGGGAGTGTGAGGAGTGCCACTCACACTATCACCCTTTGATTTCTGGACCAGTGAATCCCACGTATGGGGGCAATAGCACCATAGAGTGGGTGCTGATTGAGATACAAAACCTCCTGGAAAACATTGTCCCAGCCCTGCAATGTATTGTCACCTAGTTTGCAAAGTAAATGAGTCCTCAAAAGGCCATTCTACTGAGGTGGAAGAATCCTGTATTTTTGTTGGATTTATCTCCCATCCTCTCTCATGCTAAATTCAGGTAGTCCATTAACAGCCATTGTTGTAACCCTAGTACAGAGAAGAGTAACGGGCTTTTAGTAGGTTACAATTACTATTTGTTTAAGAAATATATAAATGAAAAGATAAATGTTAGATGTCTGGTTGAGACAATTGTGACATGGAGAACACTGAATGTGGGCAGGGATTATTGAGAAAATACAACAGGAAGGGGACTGAAGATAGAAACTTCAGCCCATCCCTGGCAGAGGCAGGCATGTGTTTGTACAGTACATCTAAAGGGGAGAATATTCTTAGTTAGTGGGAGGGGGTTTAACTTAGGTAAGACCCAAGTGCCTGTAGGGATGGCTAGGGGGAGGTGGGCTAGGGGCAATGAATTCCAGGGTGGGAGGGTTTGGTGGGGTCAAGTGCCTTCTTGTCTATTCTTGTGAATAAAAGACATGTATATGGACTTGTAGGCCTAGGATGGGGGCTGTCCTATGTCACTGAGTTGCAGTTTCTTCTGAGTAAATGGATGGTCACCCTTTCACAGTGGGGTAAGTTTAATAATAAACTTGCTGCTTCTGCAAGTTCTGGCTGTTATGGGCCTAGGGATGGGGCCTAGTCCTGTCATTCCCAGGTTTTGCTTATAATGTTAAAAAATAAGGTAAGTTTAAGAGTGGAGAGCTAGGCTCACATGTGAAGGGTCAAGAAAAGGGGGCACCAACTCATTCTGGCTGCTTCCTGCTCTTAGGGGGCCATGGGTTTTCCTTCGCATGTGGTTCAGCTGGTGAAGTTTTGTGTTCTGAGGTGATTGTTGATTGTTGTTCTCACAACAGGAAGGCCCCATTTATATATTCTTGGGTAGTGGTTTGAACAATTCAGTGGATGAATCCAGAGAGAAGCTGTAGGAGACAAGGGTGACACATGAGAAGGAGAAAATTAATTATTACTGGGGCTATTAGGGGTATTAGTATAGCTTTTAAAGATGAAGAAAAATATGAGAGAAAAGAGGAGAGCCAGGATTGGCTGCCATAATTTTCATCTCTTGCTGAATAATTTCAATGTTTTCCTTTAGGACTTTTAAATTCTCTTCTACTTATCCAGTTTTATTTATGTAGAAGCAACAGGTTTCATTAATATTAGCACGTGTTCCTTCAGAGACAACAGTAGAATGTCAAGGGCTCTTCGATTTTGAATGACGACTGAGGCTAGGCTATTGATTTCTATTTGTTGATTAGTGATAGCTTGTATTGTGACATTCCAGGATAGCTGCAGTTGTAAGGAGATGTTTAAAACAGCTCTTACAAGGAGAGGAATTCCAGTGAACCAGAAAAGGCTCCAAAAGGTAGTATGTTCTATTCCAGGATTTTCTAGGATTGGGTTATTGTGGGCATGGAACTAAACACTGAATAACTGAAAAAGTGTCTTTTTTGCTTTCATGTTTTGGGGAAAGTGAGGTTTCAAGAAAGAAGCCAAGATTGGGGATTAAGCTGGAGGTGGCCACATCCTGTGATTGTAAGATTGTATCATTAGGGGTTATAGATACCATGGTACAGATTCCTGTCCAGACTATCAGCTAAACTAAGTATGCTGAGTTACCACAAAGAAAATAAAATCCTGTTCCTTCCAGGGTTAAAGCAGTGGAAGGGACCAGAAGGGATAAAGTAAGCATTGAGATGACTAGGAATTTGGAACATTTGGGTACCACTTTATACTACGTTGACACACAGCAGACAATAGTATGATTTGGATGGGTTGTAATTGAGACCAGTTTGACATAAAAGGTTTCTGAATAGAAAGGTAAAAAGATGTTTTGGGTTCTTGTTAGTTTTTGACTGGACAGAGTTATATACTTGTCTGGAATGAATGCCAATTCCAAATATTTCTTTCTTTTGGTATGAGCTATTGAAACACAAGACATCTTCCTATAGTTTTTTTAGTACTAAACTTAGGTAGTATTCTTTGATTAATACAACTGTCATTCCATAGTAGTGTAGAATTGAGGCATTTTTAATGACTTTTTAGTTAGTTTGCCAAGTTAAGGAGGTTGTTTTACTGTGCTATACAATTCATAGAATATTCGCTACCATTGTTTCAATTGGCTTTTACATAGCAAGACTACCATTTTCGTCCACATCCCCACTTATCAACTAGCTATTAATGACTATGTATCACCATCCATTTTACACATTTCCACACTTGCACAGTAATCTAATTAAAATTTCTACATTAAACATCAGTAGTCCTTCACAGGCCTCCTCATGTCTCCTTTAAGAATCCACCACCGGGAAACGGACTTTGGCCCAGTGGTTAGGGCGTCCATCTACCATATGGGAGGTCCACGGTTCAAACCCCGGGCCTCCTTGACCCGTGTGGAGCTGGCCATGCGCAGCGCTGATGCGCGCAAGGAGTGCCGTGCCACGCAAGGGTGTCCCCCGCGTGGGGGAGCCCCACGCGTGAGGAAAGCCGCCCAGCGTGAAAAGAAAGAACAGCCTGCCCAGGAATGGCGCCGCCCACACTTCCCATGCCGCTCACGACAACAGAAGCGGACAAAGAAACAAGACGCAGCAAATAGACACCAAGAACAGACAACCAGGGGAGGGGGAGAAATTAAATAAACAAATAAATCTTTAAAAAAAAAAAAAAAAAAAAGAATCCACCACCTATCACCAAGTCTTGACAATATTTTCCCACACTTTCTTCTAGAAGCTTTTTAGTTCTTGCTTTTATCTTTAGGTTTTAGATCCATTGAGAGTTAATTTTTGGATAATGAGTGAGATAGGGATCCTCTTTCCTTCTTTTGGGTATGGATATTCAGTTCTGTCAGCACCATTTCTTGAAAGGACTGTTCAACCCGGGTGTGTGGGTTTGACAGGCTAGTCAAAAATCACTTGACCATACATGTGAGGGTCTGTTTCTGAACCATCAGTTTGGTTCCATTGGTCTATATGTCTGTCTTTATGCCAGTAACATGCTGTTTCTACCACTATAGCTAGGTAATATGATTTAAACTCTGAGGATGAGAGTTTGCTTTTCCTTTTTAAAAGTTGCTGGCTATTCAGGACCCCTTACACTTCCAAATAAATTTAATTATTATGTTTTCAATTTTAAAAAATGTTGGTGAAAATTCTATCAGTATTGCATTGAATCAATATATAAATTTGAGTAGAATTGACATCATAATGATATTTAGTCTTCCAGGGCAAGAGCATGGGAAGTTCTTCCAGTTAATTAGGCCTTTTTTTGATTTCTTTTAACATTGAGTTGCAGTTTTCAGAATATAAGGGCTTTATATCACTGGTTAAATTTAGTCCTGACTAAGTGAATGTAATCTGTCATATATGATTTTCACCATTCTTGACACATTGCTAATTTTATTGATATATTCTTCATTTCTAGACTCTTTCTCCTCTCTTTCTTTTTGGGCTCTAGCAAACCCTTCAGTATTTCTTGAATATCCAGTCTCTGTTAGAAATTCTATCAGTTTCTGTTTATCTCTGATAAAATCACCCTCATTTTTGAAAGAAAGTCCTGCAAAATATAGGATTCCTGCCTGGAAGTTTTTCTCTTGGAGTATTTTAAATATATCATAACACTGTCTTCTTGCCTCCATGGTTTCTGGTGAAAAATCAGCACTTTATCTTATTATCCTTATATGTTAGACATTACTGTCCTCTTGTTCTCGGAATTCTCTCTTTATCTCTGGCATTTGATTATCTGTTTAGTGTGTGTCTTGAAGTTGGTCTATTTGGAATATTTCAGATGGGAGTACTTTGAGCTTCTTTGACATGATTATCTATGTCCTTCAATAGGGTTGGGAAATTTTCTACCATTATGTCTTCAATTATTCCTTCTGCCCCTTTTCCCTTCTATTCTCCTTCTGGGTCACCCATGATATGTTTGTTTGCACATCTTTTGTTGTCATTAGTTCCATGAGACCTTGTTCATTTTTTTCCATTCTTTTCTTCATCTGTTCTTTTGTATGATCACCTTCAGAGGCCATTTTTTCAAGCTCACTAATCCTTCTGCCACCTCAAACCTGCTATTATATGATTCCAATGCTTTTTAATTTCATTTATTGCACCTTTCATTCCCAAAAGATCTCCTATTTTTCTATGTTAGCTTACAAATTCTGGGCCAGATTTGCCTTTCACCTGGTGGGGATTATAAACTTTTGTTGGTGTCTTGGCAACCAGCTTGCTCGAATATTAATTCTGGGTACAGTTTTTCTCTTTAGTTTAGGTCTTCCTACCCTTTCTCTCTTGCTGGTTGTTCAGTAGGAGCCAAGGATGTAGTTGGTGCTATAAGTTGTGGAGGCTGAAGCTGCTTTCATTGCCCCAGGACCAATGAAGCTTCTCCCAACTTTCTCCTTTGCCAGGGGTAGGGACAGTGTCACAGCTGTGTGGAATAATCCAAGTTATGCAGGCCTTGACTGTAGTTGCTCAGAAAGACTAATGAAGCTTCACACCCCTTTCTCCATTGTCTGAGGTTGGGTGGAGCTGCAGGTGTGGGCAGCAATCCGTGCAGTGTGGGTCCATGATGACTGCAGTTGCCCCAGTAGACTTCCAACAATTCAGTTTGTGCAAGACAAAGGTAACTGCAGCTACCTGGGTAGGCTGGTGCAGTGCCTGACAGCCATCTCCCTGCCAGAGGTAAGACTGAAGCCTAGGCTAGGGCTGCAGGGTGATCTGGGTGAAAGAAATTGGTTCCCACTACACTGTGATTTTCAGTCAGGCCAGTTTCCCCTGATGTGTGTGGTGGAGTCAAATTGGCAGCCACCAGCCTCATTTTGGTGTATGCAGTTTCAAACTTCAGCTGTTCTTATTGTTATACTTTAGCCAGCTGAATTAACTAATCAGTAGCCAAAATTGGTGACCAGTCATCTCCTCCTCCCCTGTTTTTGGGAATGGTGTTTCCAATTCCAACCGAAGAATAGCTCATGGTGTGGCTTGCGCTGCCAATGTTGAATTATCACAGGCCTCGTAGTCTTGGGCAGTAATTTCCTGGATAGGCTGGTGCAAGGTATCCCCAGCTTCCACCCTGCTGAAGCCTAGGCCAGGGCTGCAATCTGACCTGGATGGAAAAAAGCTGGTCCCCAACACCGCTGTGATTTCCTGTCTGCCCCACTTCCCCTTGTGCCAGGCCCAGAGTTAAGATGGCAGCAACCAGCCTCTTTCCTACTTTTGGGAAGGGGAGCTTTCAATTCCAACTACAAACAGATCCTTGGCAGCTTGTGCCTCCAGGAGAGAATAGGCACCACTCTCTATGGCTTGGAGCACTCTACCCAGAAGTCTTCTCTGCAGGTGGGGAGTCTCCTCCTTCCATTCTTTCACGTGTGTTCCAGGATGCTCTTCTGCTCTTCTGGAGCCCCCAAACAGGTGCTTCAACTAGCTCCAGATAACTGAGTATTTACTAACTGCCCTGTTGCAGGAGCTGACACTAGAGGCTTCTTACACTGCCACAATTTTGCTGGTTGTTCTCTAGGGCTATTCACATTTATAAAAGATAATATGTAGAAATATATTTGAGAATATTGTAAGGAATTGGAAATATTCCAAAGTTTCCATTTATTTGATTGTAATGCACTTGTTTGTTCTACAGCAACGTGTCCCTGTAACAGAATCCAATTGTAACCAAACTTTTCTAATTTAGGTGAAAGGTCTGTTAGAAGTCCTCAGGATTTATGAAATTCAGACTCCATATCCATATCCCTTTCCCACACTATTGCTTTGTGCTCTCCTAAAACAGAAGATTTTTGAGAATGTAATATTATCACAAACACTGCCAGTTGAGTTGAAAGAGACAACAAGAGAACAAAATTAAAGAAGGCTGTGGAATTAAAAATTCTACATACTGATAAAACTATTAATATTCAAAAAACTTAGTAGAAAGTCAAATCATGATACCTTACTTTGCCAGCCTGCTATCATAGGTACTATAGAATAGGATGGATTGAACACTGGAACTTTATGGGATCACAGTTTTGAGGTGAGGAAATGTCCACTATTATGACATCAACAAGGCATTGCTTTTGACCCAAAGTCTATAACATTCTGCTGCTGGCTCACAGAGATCCGTGAGATTCCTTGGCTCTTCTCCCTGCCTAGCAATCATGGCAAAGTCCTCTACTTTCTCTTCTCACAGGAATACTGACAATGATTAGGAAAACATACATAATACAATCTACCACAAATGAAGACCGAGGGCAGATCTCCAGACAACGATATCACTGACATGAGCTCAGAAACCAGTGATCTGGGTATAGAAGACAGAGCCATGGGCCTGAGAGAAAATCCATAGGACACAGAGAAGACCCGAGACAATGAACCTAACAGAACTTCAGGATTTCAAACGTGCTTAGGAGCAGTGCTTCCTTCCTTCCTTTCATCTTCTCCCTTTTGGAATTAGGATGTGATACATTGGAATCAGTAAAATTCTTTCTAGTTCCTGGTCTACAGGATGAAATGAATTTAAAATCAGGTTGGATCCTAAGGATAATTTAATACATACCTAATTTAGATGATTTAAATGGTAACTTGGGACTGTATAGGACATGATATTTAGGTTTGGGAGTTGAGCTGAGGCTACAATTTGTTTAGATATTTGAGCGTTTTGGGATGAGGAAAATGTATTTTGCATGTGGGAGAAATTGATATCATTGGGGTTGAAGGGAACACAATATAGACTGAATATCAGCCTGAAAATACCTTGTCCTAAACCCTAGCACATTTAGGCAAAAGTGCAATAACATGTATTCCTATAAAAGGGATGCAGTATAACTTGCCAGACAACATGAAAATGCAGGAGAGAAAAGAGCATAGAGTAATTTGAAGATGCTGAATGTGAAAGCTAAAGCAATGAATTCTCAAAACAAAAATTCTGGCCACCTCCACAGGCTGGTAGAGGCATGACATATATGCTCCTGCAGAGACTCCGGAGGTGTGACCTTACAGAATCCTTGATTTCAGCTGTGAGATACGGATTTTATTTCTCTGCCTTCAAACCTGAGAGATTTGAATTCTGTTAGTGTGAGTTATCAAGCTTTTTTTTCCAATTTGCTAAAGCAGCCACAGAAGGCTAATTTAATCATTAATAATTGATAAATAATTGAGGGATTTCTTAAAAGAGATACGTAACTGACTATGAATTTTAGATAACAAGTATTTTCAATGTATCAGGTTTGGCTCATAGCCTGTTGTGTGTGTTGACTCATTTTGCCTTACTACATCCTCACAAAACAGGGATAATTATAATATATTCTGTATATTTGAGACAAACTTAACACTGAAGGGTTAAGTAATTTATGTAATGACACTTGGGCGGAAAGTATCAAAGATGTATTTTTAAAAAACCCGAATTGATACTTGAGGTATAAGGGTCATGGGGAAATTTGCACATACTTGCAAGTAGGATTAGAAAATTGTGGAATGGCCTTTAGTAGGAAGAAAATGACAGGAAGAGATAATATTCAATCTTTTAAAATTACCTTTTATTTTCATAAGTAAACATAGGAAGCAGCAAAGGCATTAAGCTAGGCCCATAAAATCCTACCTGGAGACCTTGAGCAGAGGGCCAGCCCAGACACAGTGTCTAGTAGTAAGGAGGGAGAGTGACAGACGAGCAGACGAGATCTCCAGAGGAGAGTCTGAACCTGTGCTGGCCAGGATTATACCTTTATATCATATGTGGAGGAAAATACCAGGAACCAGAGGAAGGAAAGTAGCATGAGAAGGAGTCGAAAGAGCAAAGTTTAAATAAAGAAGGCACAGGGAAGAGTTAGTTGATCCATCAGGGTATAAAACTCTCTGAAATGGGCTTTCATTTCATATTCTGGAGCATGAAAATAGCCATCAGGAGAATGTAGAATTAGTCTGCCAGTTGGTTAAAGGCATGTGGTGCAGCCAATCCAAAGTCAGGCTGATGGCCAGCTAAGGAGCATGTGGAAGACATCAAAGACATTTAAGTCTAGATCAGCCAGGCCTCAGTGGACCTGCCAGATAACTATAAACCAAGATTAGGCCCAGATGAGTCAGTCAAGCCTCCATATGAACAAGTTACACAGCTAAATAAAAACTCACCAGCTTTAGCTTTATGCTACTGGTTTTGGACTTGGTATCTTACATGACATTAGCTAATTGGTACATTTTCATCTTTTAAATTGCTATTCATTCTTTTTTTCTTTATTTATTTTTTTAATGTTACATTAAAAAAATATGAGGTCCCCATTTGTCCCCACCCTCCTCACCCCACTCCTCTCCCCATAACAACAACCTCCTCCATCATCATGAGACATTCATTGCACTTTGTGAATACATCTCTGAGCACCTCTGTACCTCATGGTCAATGGTCCACACCATAGCCCACACTCTCCCACAGTCCAGCCAGCGGGCCATGGGAGGACATACAATATCTGGTAACTGTCCCCGAAGCACCACCCAGGACAACTCCAGCTCTGGAAAATGCCCCCACATCACATCTCTTTTTAATTTTTATTGAAGTATATCATTCATGCATGAACACACATAAACAACAAGTATATAGTAAGATCGCGATCTTACAAAATAAACTAACATAATATCACTGAAGGGTCTCATACATCACCCCTCCACCAACTCTTTGCATTGGTGTGAAACATTTGTTACATATGCAAGAGAATCATCAAAATATTACTCCCAGTATAGTCCTTATCTTACATTTGGTGTATTTTTCCCCCAACCCATACTATTTTTTTGAATATATTTTTGTTACAGATATTGTGATCTTACAAAACAATCATACAGATGTGTAGATTTTCCACACAACTCCACACCCTGGTGGAATATTTTTTACAGATTATGAGATAATATCATCAGACTATTACCACTAATCATGGTTCATAGCATACACTTGGCACACTTTCTCCATACACCTCCATTATCAACACAATACAGCTTGGCATTTATGCACGGATATTATAGTATTGTTGTCAGCCACAGTCCTTAGGTCACAACAATTGCAGTTTTCCATGTTTCTCCATATTCCCATCATGCAGCAATAGTGACGTACCTCTGCTCTATCTCACAGAAGGACTCTCTTGCATTTGTGCCCTGAACCACAATCCTCTATCACTTCTGGGTTCACTGTGATATTCAGTCCCTAGATTATTTTTGGCTTTCTTTCCATTGACAATTACTTCTCCAGACTACCTTTTTCATCACAATCCCATCCATAAAACAGTTGCTACTCATTATAATTTGTTACTATCAACTCTATTCATCTCCACACTTTTATAGTCAAGTTAATTAAAACTTCTATGTACATTAAGCATCCATAGTTCTTATCAACCCTCCTCTTATCTCCTTATAACCTATACTATAGGTTTTAATTCCCTGTGATTATTTTTTGCATTTAGTACATATTAATGAGACCATGCAATATTTTATCTTTTGTGTCTGGCTTACTTCGCTTAGTGTTTTGTCTTCAAGAATCATCCATGTAAGGAAGAGAAGAGATATGGAGGCATTCTTGGGACTTGGAGTTGTCCTGGGTGGTGCCCCAGGGAAATTGCCGGATGTTGTATGTCCTCCCATGGCTCACTAGATGGAACGTGGGAAAGTGTGGGCTATGGTGTGGAACACAGGACATGGGATGCAGCGATGCCCGGAGATGTACTCACCAGATGCGATGGATGTGACATGATGATGGGGGAGAGTGTTACTGTGGGGGGAATGGTGGGGTGGGGGTGGTAGGGACGAATGGGGACCTCATATTTTTTTTAATGTAATATCTTTTTAAAAAATGAATAAATTGAGTAAAATTTGAAAAAAATAAAATAAAATGTTTTTCTGTTTCTGAAAAAAAAGTTTAATAAAAAAATCATCCATGTTATCACATATATCTCAATTTAATTTCTTCTTATCACAGCATAGTATTCCATTGTACATATATATGACATTTTGTTTAGCCATTCATTGGTGGATGGACACTTGGGTTGTTTCCGTCTTTTGGCTATTGTGATCACTGATATGAACATTGGTGTGCAGATGTCTGTTTTTGTGATAGTTTTTAGTTCTTCTGGGTATATTCCTAGTAGAGCAATTGCTGGATCATATGGCAGTTCTATATTTTCCTTCCTGAGGAACCATCAAACTGTCTTCCACAGAGGCTGCACCATTTTACACTCCCACCAGCGTGAAGGAGTTCATATTTCCCCAAATCCTCTCCAGCACTTATTGTGGTCTGATTTTTATTTTAGTAATGGCCATCTATGTGGTGCTAGAGGATATCTCATTGTTGTTTTAGTTTGCATTTCCCTAATAGCTAGTGATACGGAACATTTTTTCACATGCTTTTTGGCCATTTGTATTTCCTCTTGGGAGAAATGTATATTTAAATTTTTGGCCCATTTTTTAATTAGATTGCTTGCTCTTTATTGTTGAGTTGTATGATCTCTTTATATAGAATCAAGTCTTTATCAGATAAGTGGTTTCCAAATACTTTCTCCCATTGACTGGGCTGCCTTTCATCTTCTTCATGAAGTCCATTGAATCACAGAAATGTTTAAGTTTGAGGAGGTCCCATTTACCCATATTTTCTTTTGTTGCTCGTGCTTTTGGTGTAAGGTTTAAGAATCTACCACCTACCACTAGGTCTCAAAGATGTTTCCCTACATTTTCTTATAGAAGTTTTAATGTACTTCCTTTTATATTTAGGTCTTTGATGCATTTTGAGTTAATTTTTTGTATAAGGTATGAGGTAGGAGTCATCGTTCTTTCTTTTGGCTATGGATATCCAGCTCTCCCCACACCATTTATCAAATCAACTGTTCTGCCCCAACTGGGAGGGCTTGACAGGCTTCTCAAAAATCATTTGGCTGTAGATGTGAGAGTCTGTTTCTGAACCATCAATTCAGTTCCATTGGTCTATGTGTCTATCTTTAGGCCATTACCATGCTCCAAGCTGTTTTTACCATTGTAGCTAGGTAATATGATTTAAAGGCAGGAAGTGAGAGTCCTCCAATTTCACTTTTCCTTTTTAAAGTGTTTTTGGCTATTCAGGGCCTTTTACCCCTCCAGATAATTTTGATAACTGTGTTTTCTATTTGCTTAAAAATGTGGGATAGAATTTTTATTGGGATTGCATTGAATCTGTATATCAATGTAAGTAGAATTAACATCGCAGTGATATTTAGTCTTCCAATCCATGAGCATGGAATGTTCTTTCAATTCTTTAGGTCTTTTCACATTTCTCTTAGCAATGCATTATAGTTTTCTGAATACAAGTGCTTTGCATCCTTGCTTAAGTTTATTCCTAAATACTTGATTCTTTTTGTTGCTATTGTAAATGGAATTTTTATCCTGACTTCCTCCTCAAATTGTGCATTATTAGTGTATAGAAACACCATTGATTTTTGCATATTGATCTTGTATCCTGACACTCTACTGAAATCATTTATTAACTCTAGCAGCTTTGTTGTAGATTCTTCATGATTTTCTAGATATATAACCATATCATCTGCAAATAGTGAAAGTTTACTTGTTCCTTTCCAATTTGGATGCCTTTTATTTCTTTTTCTTGCCTAATTGCTCTAGCTAGAACATCTAGCTCTATATTGAAAAACAGTGGTGACAGTTGGCATCCTTGTCTTGTCCCTGATCTCAATGAGAAAACTTATAGTTTTTCACCATTGAGTACAATGTTAACTGTGGGCTTTTCATATACAGCCTTTATCATGTTGAGAAAATTTCTTTCTATTCCTATTTTTTGTAGTATTTTTACCAAGAAAGGATGCTGTATTTTGTCAAATGCCTTTTCTGTGTCAATTGATAAGATCATGTGATCTTTCTTCTTTGGTTTATTAATGTGGTGTATAAGGCTGATTGATTTTTTTTTTGTTGAACCAGACTTGCATGCCTGGTATAAAACTCACTTGATCATGATGGATATAATGTGTTGTTGTATTTGATTAGTAATTATTTAATTGAGCATTTTTGCATCAGTATTTATGAGAAAAGTGGGTCTATAAGTTTCTTTTTTTTTTTTTTTTTTTTTGGTAATATCTTTATCTGGCTTTGTTGTTAGGGTGATATTGGTTGCATAGAATGTGTTTGGTAGCATTCCTTCTCGTTGAATTTTTTGTAAGAGCTTGAGTAAGATTGGTATTAAATCTTCTTTGACTGCTTGGTAGAACTTACCTGTGAAACTGTCTGATCCTGGGCTTTTCATTTTGGCAAGCTGTTTGATGACTGTTTCGATTTCTTTACTTGTGATTGACTTGTTGAGGTCTTATATTTCTTCTAGTGTCAGTGTATGTTGCTTGTACATTCCTAGGAATTTTTCCATTTCATCTACATTGTCCAATTTTTAGCAAAAAGTTGTTCATAGTATGCTCTTTTGATCTCCCTTAATTCTGTGGGGTCACTAGTAAGGTTCCCTTTTTCATCTTTTATTCCATTTATTACATCTTCTCTCTTTTATTCATAGGCACTCTAGCTAAGGGTCTATTTTGTTAATCTTCTCAAAGAACCAACTTTTGGTTTTATTAATTTTCTCTATTGTTTTTGTTTTCTGAATTTCATTTATTTCTGCTCTGATCTTTGTATTTCTTTCCATGTACTTGCTTTAGGATTAGTTTGCTGTTCTTTTTCTTTTTTAAAAAATATTTATTTATTTGTTTGTTTATTTATTTATTTCTCTCCCCTTTCCCCCCACCCTCCTGCATTTGTTGTCTGTTCTCTGTGTCTATTTGCTGTGTCTTCTTCTTTGTCCACTTCTGTTGTCAGCAGCATGGAAATCTGTGTTTCTTTTGGTTGTGTCATCTTGTTGTGTCAGCTCTCCATGTGAGTGGTGCCATTCTTAGGCAGGCTGCACTTTCTTTCATGCTGGGTGGCTTTCATTATGGGGCACACGCCTTGCGCATGGGGATCCCCTACATGGGAGACACCCCTGCGTGGCATGGCACTCCTTGCACGCATCAGCACTGTGCATGGAACAGCTCCACATGGGTCAAGGAGGCCCCGGGTTTGAACCACGAACCTCCCATGTGGTAGATGGATGCCCTAAAAACGGCCAAGTCTGCTTCCCTGCTGTTCTTTTTCTTGTTCCTCCAGTTGTGTAGTTAGTCATTGATTTTAGCTCTTTTTCTTTTTTAATGAAGGCATTGAGAGATATAAATTTCCCTCTCAACACTGCTTCACAGCATCCCATAGGTTCTGATATGTTGTATTTTCATTGACATTCATCTCGAGATATTTATTGATTTCTCCTGGAATTTCTTTTTTGACCCACTGATTATTTAAGAGTGTGTTGTTTAATCTCCATATATATGTGTATTTTCCTTTTGTTTGCTGCTTGTTGATTTCCAGGTTTACTCCATTTTGATGAGGGAAACTGCTGTATATAACTTCAATTTTATTGAATTTATTGTGAGATCTGCTTTGTGTCCCAACAGATGGTCTATCCTGGAGAAGTATCCATGAGCACTTGAAAAGAGTGTATATCCTGCTATTTTGGTGTGCAGTGTTCTGTATATGTCTATTAGGTTTAGTCTGTTTATCATATTATCAAGCTCTCTCTTTCTTTATTGATCTTCTGCCCAGATGTTCTATCCAATGCTGAGAGTGGTATATTGAAGTCTCCAACTACTATTGTAGAGTTGTCTATTTCTCTCTTCCATTTTGCTAGTGTTTTCCTCATGTATCTTGGGGCATCCTGGTTAGGTGTGTATATATTTATGATTGTTATTCCTTCCTGATGAATCATTCCTTTTATTAATATGTAATGTCCTTCCTTGTCTCTAACAAGAGTTTTGCTTTTAAAATCTACATCATCTGATCTAAGTATACCTACCCTAGCTTATTTTCGGTTATTGCATGTGTGGAATATCTTTTTTCAAACTTTCACTTTCAATTTACTGGTTTTCTTAGTTCTAAGTTGAGTCTCTTTCAGACAATATAGATGGCTGATATTTTCTTATCCATTCTACCAGTCTATGTCTTTGATTGGGGAGTTTAATCCATTAATATTAAATGTTATTACTGTAAAGGCAGTTCTTATTTCATCCATTTTGATGTCTGTGTTTTGTCTGTCATTTTATATTTGACACTTTTGTTATTGTTACTGATATTGTTGTCATTTCTAGACTCTCTTCTTGGCCCTCTCTCCTATCTTTCTTTTCAGGCTATAACACTCCCTTTTGTGATTCCTGAAAAGATTGTGTTTTTGTTATAAACTCTCTCTTTTTCTGTTTATCTTTAAAAGCTCTAATCTCACCCTCATTTTTAAAAGATAATATTGCTGGGTATAAAATCCTCGTCTGACGGTTTTTCTCCTGCAGTATCTTAAATACGCCATATCTCTGCCTTCTTGCCTCCATGGTTTCTGATGAGAAATTGGCACTTAATATTGTTGGTTATATGCTATGCATTGCTTTTCTCTTGCCACTCAGAATTCTCTCTTTGTCTCTGGCATTTGACATTCTCATTAGTATGTGTCTCGAAGTTGGTCTATTAGTATTTATTCTCATGGGAGTACATTGTGCTTCTTGGATCTGGATATCTTTGTCCTTTAATGGGGATGGGAATTTCCCACCATTATTTCTTCAATTATTCTTTCTGCCCTTTTTCCCTTCTCTTCCCATTCTGGGACACCCATGACACATATGTTTGCATGTCTCTTGCTCTCATTTAGTTCCCTGAGACCCTGTTCAATTTTTTCCATTCTTTTCTTCATCTGCTCTTTTGTTTGTTCACTTTCAGAGGCCATGTCTTCGAGGTCGCCGATCCTTTCTTCTGCTTCCTCAAATCTGTGCTTATATGCCTCCAGTGTATTTTAAATTTCATTTATTGCACCTTTCATTCCCATAAGGTCTGATATTTTTTCATGTATGCTTTCAAATTCTTTTTTGTGCTCATCCAATGTCTTCTTAATATCCTTAATCTCTTTACCCATCTCATTGTATTTATTAAGGATATTTGTTTGAACATCAAAGATTAGTTGCCTCAACTCCTTTATGTCATCTGCAGGCTTAACTTGTTCCTTTAATTGGACCATCTATTCTTGTTTCTTGGTATGGATTGTAATTATTTGTTGGTGTTTCCATATCTAGCTGTATGTATTCTGGGTGCAGTTCTCCCTTTAGTTTAGGGATTATTTATCTTCCCTCCCTTTTTAGTTATGTAGTAAGAACCAAGGATGTAGTTGGAGCTATAAGCTATGGAGGTTGAAGCTGCCAACATTGCCCCAGGAACTGATGAAGGTTCTCAAACCTTTAGCTCTGTCAGCAATAGGGACAGAGCTGTAGCCATATATAATAATCAAAGTTGGGCACAAGACTATTCTTAGCCACCCAGAGATACAGATGAAGTTTCACACCCCTTCCTTCCCTACCTTAGGCAGGGATGGAACTATAGTTTTGGTGAGCAATCTATGCTGTATGGGCCCAAAATGACCACAGTTTCTCATGTAAACCAATGTAGCACCAGACCCTCTCTGTGCCAGGGGTGGGAATGGACCCCCTGAGTGCCCAACAGTCAAATTTTTGTGGGCCAAATATGCCTGCAGTTGCCCTGAGAGGCTTAGGGAATACTGTCTCTTCTGCCCTTTAGGGGATGGGAACAGAACCACAAGCGCTCAGCCGTTGAATCCTGTATGTTGAAAGTATCCACCTTTGTCCACAGAGGCCGAGGAAGCTCCAGCCCTCTCCTATCTTTTTGGGTGGTAGTGGTGGTTCTATGGGTGCTCAACAGTTCAGTCCCTTTAGGCCGAGAATACCTACCACTGCCTGGGGAGGCTGAAGAAACACTAGCCCCTTTCTATGTTCTTAAGTCATGGGGTTGGATCCACAGGAACCTGACAGTTTAGTCCCTGTTGGCTGAAAGTACCCACCATTATCCAGAGGCTATGGGGACACCAGAACTCTGCTATACTATTGGCAGTGGGGTGGATGCATAGGCATCCAATAGTGCAGTCCATGCAGGCTAAAGGTCTGCGGTTGCCGAAAAAGAATGTGGACAAACCAGCCCCCTTCTTTCCTATTGGTGGGTGAGGGTGCATCCACAAGTACCCACCACACTAGGTTATGTGGACCAAATGCACCTGAAGTTACCCAAAGAGTCTGGGAAACACAGTACATCTCTTGTCCTATTGGGGATGGAGTGAATGAAATTAAATGTTTTCCATATTGTTATAAGGACTGTGTTTACTTCATCCTTTTCCCATATCTTTGAAATGACACGCATACAATTTTATTTTTTACAACATTACCTAATATTGTATGTTTCATCTATGTAAAAGAGACATATAATGCAAAAAAGAATATATGCATATTTGATGATGTGAAGCAGTATGGGTCTCTGTAAAGTATGATCTTAAGGTGAATCAATTCTATGGGTGTAAACTATTGTTGCTGGGACCTTTTGAGTGGACATTTCAGTTCATGCCTGGCTCACTAAGGACCTCAGTCCATTTACTGGGATATTTTATGAGTTTCAGACAAAGAAGAGAAATCCTTGGAAGCAAGAATCTGAAGCAATGGAAAAGAAGGAAGAAGCAGATGCCACCATGTGTCTTGCCATGTGAAAGAGGATTCTAGCTTCAGTGGTAGATGCTCTTTGGGAAGAAAAAATTGCCTGATGATACCTTGATTTAGACATTTTTCTCAGTCTCAAAAATGTAATATCTTAAGTTAAAAATACCTCTTGTGAAAGCCATCCCATTTCAGACTGGCAAACTAGAGCAGTCTATATTCAAATATAGAATATTTTTATTTATAGTTATTCAAATAGAATAACTGAATGCCTGCCTCCTTTTGTAATTTCCTTTTCCTTTTCTGCATCTCTTTCAGCTATTTTGATTCTTACATGGAAATCCTCTAATTGTTCAGCTTTAACCTTCTAGAAATGTGTGACAAATTTCCACCTTAACTTTTTCACCAGGTGTCAACTTTCATCTCTTAACATCCATTGGCACTGAAGGAATTCATGATTCTTAAGTCTGCTGCAACCTTTACACTTTGGATAAACATTAATTAACCCATTATTCTCAATGTGCTAGTGGAAATGCTCCAGCCATTCTAGCACTATTTCTGAAATTTCTTCAGAAATACATTGGTGAATGAAATTTAGATTCACCAAATGTCTCTTCAAGTTTTTCAGTTCAAGCATTTAATAAGAGAACTATAGAATAGGGTGACGATTGCAGGAAAATGAAGTCACTGGAAAATTATAAATCCAAACTGAAATCAACATGTATCATTGAATGAGCATTATCCCATATAACATAAAAAATTAAAATAGTTATCAAAATTGAAAAAACGATGGTAGAATAGTAAATCACACTTTGTGACACTGAAAAAAGGGTTTGGATGGCAACAGGGTCCAGTAAAGGAAAGAGTAAGGGAGAAAGATGACTTTCCATGGGAGAAGTTTATGAAGAATCAAGGATTTAGTTCTGGAAAAGACCAGAGTAGGAGGTAGGTGGGGAAGAAGGAAGAAGATAGAAGGAATAAGGAGAGAAAAAGGTAAATTTTTAAACATACAGAGATACAATAAAGAGAAAATTATTCCATCAGGGTGTAAAGTTTACAAGACCCTTGCCTAGAGGGTAAGAGGTAGAAATTTATTCACCCTGTCCTTTGATTTGGCCATATGAAAAAAAGATTTCAATGTTACATCCCCTAAAGTATGTGGTTTCTCAGACAGTTGGAGGATGGAAACAAATTAAGGTCTATTAGAAGAGGAAGCAGCTGGCGCTGCAGGACTCACTGCCCTACAGCCTTGGGGAGGAGGTTTCTGTTCGAGGTTGAAGCACTGTGGGAGGAGAGCTCTGACGCTACTTTAGAGCAAACTCTTCAACATTAAATGTGTACCACTGGGTGAACAAAAAGTTTTTTTTTTTTCCCCCAGGGGTTCACAGACTAGAATAGGTTTAATGGAATACACTTCTAGATCTATGTATTCTGCTCAGATTGTTTCTTAAATTGGATCTTTCCAAGAATAGTCAAGTTCTCCTGCTGACTCTCCTTTCCCACCTCATTTGAACAATCACCCTTAACTCCTTAAATTAGATAAGTGAGCACTCACTCCTCTTATCATAGGTATTTCCATGGGATCCAAAAAGTATGCAAAAAGAAAGGCAGGCATATTTCAGAGATCCACATGGGTCAACATACAGAAAGTGCTTGACCCTATAAACAGCAAATCTCCTGTAGTGCCAAATATTTCACACCCAAAAGACTGAAGAAAGATCTACTTATGCTGTAAGCCCAAGTATTCCTACTTGCAGTCAGGGAATTTCAAATTTCATAGCTTGAGTCCACCTTGTTTATTTTTGTCTCTTCTTTATTTTAATAATAACCTGATTGAAAACTTTCCATTTACTAATTGGCGCTAGCCAAACAGTAAAAGTTGAAATTTCTCACTTCCTTGAATAAAGGGATTAAAGATTAGCAATTACAAAGTCAATAAAAAAAAAAAATTCCTTTTTCAAAAAAAAAAAAAGATTAGCAACTAATTTTGAATATAATTAGAGAAAATTTTATAAGATTTCTTTACAAAATGTTTATTAACATAGAAGACACCTTCATTAGTTTAGGCATTTTGAACAAAGGCTCAAAATTTTTTGAAAATTAACCTATAATTAGCAAGGAGAGATGGTATAGAATGGATTATTTTGTTTTTATTCAATATCAAATTGTCTAAATCCATATCCATTTACTTTGTATATGTGTATGTGTAGAAGTGTGTACTGATATATGTGCTTAAACATATATTTTTAACGATGTACATATTTTAATATTTATGTAAATGAATATTTATAAATTTTGATCACCACAGTTCTTCCTAAGTTTATAGATTAACACTGATTTCTAGGATCAATGTATGAAGAAGATTCTACCAAAATCAATTAATAGAAAATCTGATCATCTTTGCTTTCTTAAATTGGAAAGAAAATTATTCTTAACACCACATTTTACTCTGCAGAAATTTGTCCTTTCATTACCACACACATTGAACAGTTGATTTCAATACTCATGTTTTTACTGATTTTACTATACTATTAACAATAGGAGATACTGGGCCTCCAACAAAATGAATTTTCAGAATCTTTTTGTAGTCCCATACCCCCAGAATTGATGCCCACCGAGAATCTCAGAATACTAAATAGGGTCACTGCAGATGGAATTAATTAAATTTAGAAGAAGCAGTCCTGGAACAGGAGACCAAATCCAGGGGCTGCTGTCTTTCTAAGGAGGGGAGGTGTGGAGACTTGGAGCCATGGAGGAGGGTGGTATGAAGATGGGCAGAGAGGCAGGTGTCCCCATGCCAGGCACCACCAAGGACTGGAGCCCCTGGACATGGAGGGGCTCTCCTTGCAGTCTTGAAATGCCTGGCCCGGCAGCATGTGGATTTTGGAACCCAGCCACCAGAATTTGGAAGAAGACTCCCTTGGGGTCACTGCAGCACTCATGCAGGTGTCCATACTGTCCAGGTGAGGCCCAGGCCCACCAGAGGTGGTACACGAGCACTGACCCCAAGTGATGGCCAGAGTCAGACATGGAAGTACCTGCCCATGAAGAAGTCTCCCACAGGTCAGGACCACTGCCTCAAGGTCAGCATCACACCTGAGTGGCACCTTCTAAGGGTGGGATGCTGGATCTGTTTTTTGGGATTCCAAAGGAGGGAGGGCTCCTCAGAAGGCCAGTGGCAGACATGGACTCCTGCACACTCTGCAGCTGCCAGGTGTGGACTTCATCCTCCTGGGGAGACTGGAAAACAGGGGGTGCCTCCGAGCCTGATGGTGTGGCCACTTGATAGACTGTGAAGCCAGGATGTGGTTCAGCCCAATGCCATGGCCAAACTCAAGTACTGCCACCACGAGAAGATCCAACTAGAAAAATACTGAAAATAAGATGAAAAATGAAATCAGTATTGGAATTAAACTCTGTTCTAATGGAAGTATCAGAGGTTATTGATGTAAAAGAGACATCATGGAACTGTTTGTGAAACCATTCTTTTTCTAATGGAGAAAAAAAAGTCACTTTATATTCCATACTTTCACAAAAAAACATGGAATTAAACATAAGCAAAATTAATTTAGAGGAACCTCCATTTTATGTCAATGAAACCTCACCTGTCAGAGATACTTAAATAAATATTCAGCAGATACATGTGGTAAATTGGTGGTAGGGAGGAGTTGGGGCAAGAAGGCTTCTGAGTAAGTACACCAAGTAAGTACACCATCACCATCTCTCTTGCAAAGACCAGCTGTGTGGTGATGGAAATCTGCTGGAGCAGGCTGTTTCAGGAACCTACAGGACAGAAGGTGTCTGGAAGTTTATCTGAAGAGACTGCAGCAGAATTACTGCTTGCTCCAGGTAGAACTGTGGGTTTCTAACACTGAGCTCAGAAGCTGTGGGAAGGTAAATCCCTTCCCCTAAGGCTGAGGGTGTAGCACTCCCGGAGAGCTGCCAGTCCTGTGGCAGCATACCAAGCCCCATGTTCCCCAAATGCATGAGCCCCAAGCCTGTGCTCCCTGAACCCCTGCAAACCACATTTGCAGACCTACATACCCTGAGTCCACATACTTCTGGGGCTCTGTTTCCTGAGTCCAGCATTCATGGAAATCTGGCATTGTTCTACCACTCTTCTATAGGACTAACTCTGGGAATGGGAGGGTTTAGGCAGGAGCTGCAGAGGGCACCAAGGAGTACAGCTTCAATTTCCTGGTCCCACCATTTTATTGCATTTGGAGGAGCATATCAGCTGACTTGGGGAGAGGATAGAAAGAGAGAAGAGGCAAATCTGCTGAGAGAGCCTGATTTACCTACATGCCCTAGGATAGGAAACTTGGTCTGGGAGAATGTGGAGTCAGAAAATTAACTAGCTGTCCTGTAGCACACCCAAGGGAGAGGCACAGTAAGATGTGCTTTGCAGCTTCCAATAGCATAATTAGGGTTCCTGGCAAGGGGTGGGCACTTTCTCTTTCTCTCAAGACATTATGAGACATTATTTTCTGAGGTGAGATTGTTGACCAGGGACAAATTTGAACTTCCTACAGAAGCCCTCATGCAGCCTTCCTGCTGTCCTGGGAGAGAGTGAAGTGAGGAAGGGAGAAATGGGGAAGGTCATATTCCTAAGCAGTTTATTCAATTGTAAAGAGAATGCATTTTCTGAGGCCTTATCTGGTCTTTTTTGTAGGTTAGTTTTCTTGGTTTTTTTTTTTCTTTTTATTTCTCCCATGGCCCCTTTATTTCTCTCTCTCTTTTTCTAGCTGGCTTTAAAAAATATTTTTCCTTTTTCTCTTCTTCTTTTTTCTTCCTTAATATTAGGTGCTACAGGCAACATTTCTTATTTGTTATATTTTCTCATCCTCAATTTCCTCTTTTCTGTGTGTACTGATATGGCTACCAACACTACACCCTTTCCTTTACATCATTCTATCCTTCATCATTTATTGTTTCTCTTACATTCCATCTCTCCTTGTTTAGCTTCCAATATTTCTGGCTTTTTATCTCTAATTCCTGCAATCTCTTTTTTATCTTTATTCACTCTTTATATTACTGTCCTTTCTTTTTTCTTTCCCTCTCTCTTGAACACACTGGCCTATTAATTGATAGTGTATTCCTCCCCATATTCAGTTTACTATCTCATTTTAGGTATTCCACTTTTTTTCTGTTTATAACTACACATAACTTACGTGAGTTCAATATCCATTCTCCTAGATTTCACATCATTTTTTGGCTAACATTCACTATCAATACTACTATATATTTTATTTTCGTACCCCTCTTGCTTTCTCTGGCCCTAATATATTCCTTCAAGGGGACTTAGCCAAGAACAAGGAAATAGAATAAGAAGAACAATGTGACAAAGAGAAGACTTAATGTGCACACACACAAAAAAAACAACTAATTAAACCCTGAGATGAAGAAGCTCATCAAGTGAATAACCCCAACAAGATAAAATGGTGATCAGACAGCAACAAAACATACATACCATACCAATAATCAGGAAAATATGTTCTAACCCAGTGAACAAACTAAAAACCAGGAAAAGAAGTGGAACACCAAACAATTAAAACTCTCAAAACATGTATCACGGACCAATTCAATGAAGTGAAGGAAAAGATTAAGCACATTAAAAAAACACTTGGAGAGCTTACAAAGAAATTGTAAATGTAATCATGCACAAATAGAAAACGGATATTGTGGTCACCCCTTGGGCTGAAGTGTGGTTTGCTGGCCTAGCGGGGGAGCAGCCACGGCAGGCCAAGCCGCTGCCCCCATAATAGGGTGGCTGGTCGGACTCACCGCCACCCCTGAAGGGAGCTCGGCATGGGCGCAGAGTGCCCTCGGGTCTCCCTGCAGCCAGACCCCACCTCTACCGACCGAGCAAGCCGCCGCAGTTGGCGCCCAACGTGGGGCAAGGCAACCCCACCACAGCCTCACTCCATAACCTGGCGGTCCCCCCCCTCCTCCCTTTTCACCGTGGGGCTTCTCTCGTGCAACATTGCTGCTACCTGAGCCTTGGCTACCTCATAGGGTCCACGGCAGTCTGGGAGAATCGCTGGATGGCTTTCTCCTTCCATGTCGGGGGCTTATACCGACCCGCTATGATTAAGAGGCGCCAATAAAACTCTCAGGAGCGCGTGCCTGAGCACCTCCACCCCTGCCTTTACCTCTGCCTCCTCCCCTCCGCACTTGCTCCCCTTTGCCTTGCTCCACTGCTCGTCGCTCTGCCCTCCCCTCGTCGGGGCCTTCTCTTGGCCCGCAACCACCGTCGGAGTCCCATCGGCTCCGACCCCTCGTCTCACCACGCACCTCGGCTCCCATCGCCGCGCTCTCAAGGTAAGGGCCCCTTTTCTTATTGGCTCCAAAAGGCCATTAGCAATGGGTAACATCCTATCTGCTAAGCAAGCCCCACAAGTTCGGGCCCTCGCCGGTCTCCTAGACACTCACCGGTGTAAGATCTCTTTCAAACAGCTTCAAGTATATTGGGACCTTCTTCTCCCCTTTAATCCGTGGCTTACCACGTGTCAGCTTTGGGACCCGGACACCTATACTCGCCTTATAGATAGGGTCACTTTTGCTGTGGAGCAGGAAGGTAAAAGATTCCCTCCTGGCTTATTACAGGCAACATGAAGTCCAGAAGAAATCTTGAAGGGTATAATCTATGATATGCTATATAAAAAAGGATTTAAAAGCAGCTATACCAAGAAAGTAAGAGTTATGAGTCAACTGTAAATAAATTATATATTTCTGTTAATGTGTTTTAATTGTTCTGTGTTTGTCTGTCTGTTCATTCAATGTCAACGTATATTGTGATACCTCCGGATGGTAAATATAAATTACTAGAAATCTTTAAAAGAGCTCTATTCAAATGGCCAAAAATTAAATAAGCGCTTATATTAATACTTAAGTTTATTATATTAATACATAAGTTTAAATGTTAATAAGATATCTACAATTTTAAAAAAATTGTAAGTCTTAACAAAATTAACTGTACGTCTTCATAAAAAGTTGTTCTTGCCTAGATTAAAATGAATAACTTATTTTTCTTCACAGGATAATATAAAGAATGTAAAACTTATATGAATATTAAAAAGGTTAAAAGTTTGTAAAAATGCTAACGGAAATGTAATAAGTTTTGCAAAAAGACGTATTTTGTCCTAAAGTAGGATGGCTAATTTTTCATAAACTCTTGAAACTTAATTTGCATGCGGCAAGTGTAAAAGGTATTGTGATAACTTTACGTAAGGGAATGTGTTCTGTAAAGATAAAATTTATCTTCAATAGTTTACATTAAGGTATTAAATGTCTAATTCCAAAAGGTCATTCTTAAATATATATATATATAACTGAATTGATGATAATAATAATAAAAGGTAATTTTATAACAGGAAAGATTAACAGCAACCAAGCTCCCCTGCCAACTTGCTTTTAGGAAACGGTTTCTAATATTGCATGCTACTAAGTATTTAAAGAAAAGTTATTCTTAAGGAAACAGAAGATGATTTTGTCTTTGCAGCCATTGTCTATTTAGCAACACCCCTTGCTATCGGCCTAGCCACTGTTGCGCTGGACGATTGGAACCTTAAACAAAGACTCCTCCTCACTGTCATCTTCCTATCTATCGTTACTATATTTACTGCCCTCATTCTCCTTCATTTATAAAGCAGTCTCCTACAAACCACAAAGCTTCTGTCTTAAACATACCATTCTCAACCCTATCCTCTAAATGATCTTCTCACTTCCCCCACAGCCTTTAATACTTTATTTCTTCCTCATAACCTTTGCTTTCTTGATAATATTTTCCGCCATCTGTCTAGCCGCTACTGCCCCAGAAGATTGGAACCTCGGCCAACGAATTCTACTCTCCATCGCCTTTCTGTTTATTATCCTCTTTTATGCTTTACTCCTTATCTTCCTCCCATAATGACTTCACCAAGCCTCCTCTTGTCCAAAACCGTCACCCTTCTTTTCCTCACACTCCCCATTGCACTCACCAACCCCAGCCATCAGCCTTTTAATTGGACAGTAAGCCTCTGGCAGGAAAAAGTAATCCTCTCCTACAATGTCTTCGCTGCCAAGGAGAGATCAACTACCTGCAACGCGCTGTCATCCTGGACTTCTAACAGCAGATGGATCTTATAGCCGCCGAGATCAACAAGAATTGGACATTGGCCACCCTTGCTTGCAACGGCAAGATACCGCCCCCCAAATTGTACATTTATATCCCCATCATACTCACCTCCCTCTTCAGCCCCGCTTCCCTCATTGCTTACTGCCTCTTGGGCCTCAGCTACTTGTTGCTGCTGCCATCCTGGCCCTTATTTGAAAAGAAGGGGGAAATGCGGTCACCCCTCGGGCTGAAGTGTGGTTTGCTGGCCTGGCGGGGGAGCGGCCGCGGCAGGCCAAGCCACTGCCCCCATAATAGGGTGGCTGGTCAGACTCACTGCCACCCCTGAAGGGAGCTCGGCATGGGTGCAGAGTGCCCTCGGGTCTCCCCTTCTCAGCAGCCATGCTTCCGTGGCCACCCCTCCTCCCGGATGGCGCCACACGATGCCTGTGGGGCGGCACCCTTCTTCTTCTTTCTCCCTGCGCAGGCGCAGGGTGGAAAATTCCAGTCTGCCCTTTTCCCCTCCCCCGACAGCAGCAACAGCCAGGCATGGGCGGAAAAATCCAGTCTGCCCTTTTCCCTCCCCCTGACAGCAGCAACAGCCAGGCATGGGCGGGAAACTCAAGTCTGCCTTCTACCCCAGCAACAGCAGCCACCAATCCCTAAACCCTGCCCCTTACCCAGCAACAGCGACAGCCAATCCCTAACCACCACCCCTCCCCCATCCAGTACTTCCCACTGACCTTTCGCCGGCAACCAATCAAAACAGGGCGTGGCTTTGACCAATCAGCCTTCCCCAGCCCCTATAAAACTGTTGCCTCTCCCTCAATAAAGTGGACTTGCGTGTTTACCTTGTCTCTGCGGTAGTTCTTCTGCCATGCGCCCTCCAGTCCTGAGAGCCCCCGACAAGGGCCTGGCCTCCCTTGTCCCCAGTTCGTCGCCTGCTTCTCCGGGCGACCCCTTCGTCGCCGGCTTTGCCGGGCGACCCCGTCAGCCGAACCGCCCAACCCCTGTGAGACCGATCCCTCGTCTGCTGCCGGACCGACCCCTCGTCCCAAGCGGGACCGACCCCTCGTCCAGAGCTGGACCGACCCCTCGTCCGCAGCCAGACCCCACCTCTACCGACCAAGCAAGCTGCCACAGGATATCATGGGGATCAACAGAACAATCCAAGAAATCAAAAACACACTCTCAGCAGATTTGAAGAGACAGAGTAAAGAATTAGTGATATGGAAGACAGGACATCTGAAATAAAGCATTTAGTAGAATTGATTGATAAAAAGATAGAAGAAGAAAAAAAAATCAGCAGGGATTTAGGGACCTAAATGACAACACAAAGTGTGCAAATATACACATCTTATGAATCCCAGAAGGATTAGAGAAGGGAAAGGGGACAGAAGGGTTGTTGGAGGAAATAAAAGCTGAAAACTTCCCAAATCTACTGAGGGAGATGCATGTACAGATCCAGGAAGCACAACACACCACAAACAGCATAAATCCCAACAGACCTACCCCAAGACATATACTCGTCAAATTATCCAATGCACAAGACAAAGAGAAAATAGTAAAAGCAGCAAGGGAGAAGAGAACCATCACATACAAGGGAGGCTCCATAAGATTAAGTGCTGATTTCTCATCTAAACATATGGATTCAAAAAGGCAGTGGTATGACATAGTTAACATACTAAAAGAAAAGAATTTCCAATGAAAAATACTCTGTCTAAGAAAGATAGCATTCGAAAATGATGGAGAGTTCAAAATATTCACAGATAAACAGAAACTAACAGAGTATGCCAAAAAGAAACATGTCCTTAAGGAAATATTAAAGGGAATTCTGCAGGAGGAAAGAAAAAAATAGGAGAGACAGAGTTGGAGTGTTGTGGGAAACTGGCTTACCTGTTTGTTATTGTAAATGTTACACCTGTTCACTATTACCATTGTTAGATGTTGCCATTGTTCCCTGTTATTGTAAATGATGTTACAGTTCAGATAGCACATAACTGCTAAGGAGTTTCCCAGTAAATGAGGTGGGAAAACTAGGGGTGAATCTCTCAGTTCCAGAAGCTGTGTGTCCCCTGGTCCCAGGTTTGTTTCCCCTCTTGTGTCTCTACTTTTATTTCTGTGTTGCCTTCCCTTTGAGCCAACCTATTGTGAGCTAAATGCAGCAAGTGGCACCCAAAGCGGGGCCCAAAGGGAGGCTTGCAGCAAGTGGCACCCAACTTGGGGCATGAAGGAAAGAAGGCTTGCAGCAACTGGTGCTGGACCAGGGACACAAAGAGAAGAAGTATTGACTCAAGCAAAACTAAATTTGGTGTAAAAGTGCAGAGCCCTGAGTGGTTTGGAAAGCCTTTGAAGTTCTCAAGGGTTTACTTTCCCTAGGAGATAGAGAGCTGAATCTATATCTTCCCTGCTAGTGGCAGTGGCTGCGAGACTGTGGGGACAATCTTTCCAGACCAGTGTCTGTGTGGAGGCTGCAGGTCTGCTGGGCACACATGCCACAGCTCAGGAGCCTTTCTGTGTGGGGACGCTATGAGAAGGACTTCCAGAGCTGTTTTGAGAAATGAAAGAATGTCCTGTGTGAGTACCAGCACATTGGATAAGCTCCAAGAGATGACATAAGTTCCTGTGCAACCCAGAACCTGTGGTCATGCAGATGGAGAGACGGATGCTGGAAACTGCCCAGCTGGGTCTCATTCCAAAAACATCAAAGTATCTTAACTATAGAACTTGTTCAAGCATGGCATCATAAAGCAAGTATGACTTGGGGACAGAAAGAGAGTAAGAAAGAAACTGAGAGGAGGAGAACTGGAAAAGAAATGTTGAAGCAATGAAGAGAAATGTTGAAGCAATGAAGAAATCCTGGATTAGTAAATTTAAAACTGCGTTTGTGTTTGTATGGCTGTTCAATGTTAGTGTGTGTGCTGTAATTGTTCCAGTGTGAGTGAAAGAGAAAAATAAAAATAAAAAGAGAAGGGCAGGTGCCCCAAGAGGGCTGGAGCCCAGGGTCCCAAGAGACCCAAAAAGTTGTTTGAGCAATGTTAGTGTGGGGGGGAAAGAAAGGGGAGGGGCAGGTTCCCCAAGAGGGCTGAAGCCCAGAAAGAAAAAGAGAAGGTCAGTTATCCCAAGGAGGGCAGGTGCCCAGAAAGGTGTTTGTTAAATGTCAGTGTGTGTTGTAATTTTTCAATGTGTGTAGTAATGGTTTTGTTATATTTTGATTTAATGTGATCTAAAAGCTCTATTGAATTTGCCAAAAAATTAAATAACCACTTATATTGTTTCTTAATTAATAGAATTCTTGCTTAAATTGTTTCATAGGATAAAAGGAAAAATGTAAAATTAAGTGAATATTGAAAAAGGTAAAAAGTTTGAGGGAATGCTAATTGAAATGTTTTAAGGTGTATTTTGCCCTAAAATAAAATGGTTAATATGGAGATACATGGAACAGAACTATGCATATACCAACTGTAAAACTATTGTGGCAGAATTCAGTGAATTAATATATTTTATATAAATAAAAAAAGCCTGAATGAATACAAAAAGTACAAAAACTGTGAAAAGGTCAACAAGGGACTTTTGCATTTCCTCAAGGCTTTCTGCTCTGGCCTGATGGCAATAAATCTGGTTGCATAGAAGAAACCTGTGGCAGTGACCCTACTAAGAAACATCAGATAAACCCTGTGGATATTAAGGGCCTGAAAAAGGCAAACAATTGGGACAAGCTGTAAGGTTCCTGCTACTCTACCAAATTCTTAAATGCTGTTTGGCTGGGTAAGAGTTTGTATTAATTTAGCCTTTAAATTGGATGTGGCCAGCATTAATATCAAGTACTGGCTTATATAGCCTTGCTGGTTCGAAATTTTAAGCCCATGAGAAATGAAAGTCTATTATGCCAGTTGGAAGTCTTACTGTTTGTTGTTAAAGCTTTATTAATCAGTAAAACATCATTTGCGTAGACTTTGTAAAAACAAAAACGGGGAAATGTTGTAGGAAACTGGCTTACCTGTTTGTTATTGTAAATGTTACACCTGTTGAATGTAGCATTTGTTACATGTTGCAGTTGTTCCCTGTTACTGTAAATGATGTTGCAGTTCAGATAGCAAACAGCTGTTTGGTAGTTTCCCAATAAATGCAATAGGAAAACTAGGGTTGAGGCTCTCAGTTCCAGATGCTGTGAGTCCCCTAGTCCCAGGTTTGTCTGCCCTCTTATGTCTCTACCTTTATTTCTGTGCTGCCTTCCCTTTGAGCCAACCTATTGTGGGCTGAATGAAGCATTGGAGGAGAGTACAAAATTAACTAAAATGACAAAATGAAAAAAAATCTAACACCATATGACAAACATATCCAAAGAAAATATGGATAATATATTAATTCTTTAAAGTAATAACACTGAATGTCAATGGATTAAATTCACCTCCTAAGAGACACAGATTGGAAGATTTGATAAGGAAATATGACTCTCTATATGCTTTCTACAAGAAACAAATCTTAGACCCAGCGACTCAAGGAGATTGAAAGTGAATGGCTGGAAAATAATCTTATAGACAAATACTAACCAAAAAAGGACAGGTGTAGCTATATTAATATAGGACAAAACAGACCTTAAATGCAAAACTATTGTGAGAGACAAAGATGGAAACTACATATTAGTGAAAGGGATAATCTTTCAAGAAGAAAGAGCAATCATAAACATTTATGCCCCTAACAAGGGCACTTCCAAATATGTGAGGCAAACAGTGGAGAAAATAAGTGAAGGAATTGATACCTCTACAATTATAGCAGGGTTTTTTCACACACCATTATCACCGTTGGACAGAACATCTCAAGAGAATCAATAAAGAAACAAAGACTTTGAACAATATATTGGAGGATCTGAATCTAATAGATATATACAGAACATTACACGCAAATACAGCAGGATATACATTCTTCTCAAATTCAGATGGATCATTCTCCAACAAAGATCATATGCTAGGCCATGAAAAAAGTCTTAATGAATTCAGAAAGATTGAAATCATGCAAAAATAATTTCTCTGACCACAGTGGAATGAAGCTGGAAATCTGCAAGTGCCAGAGGCCCAGATTAGGGACCAAGATATGGGAGATAAATAATACACTTCCAGAAAAACAGTGTTCAAGGAGGAGATCTAAACAGAAATCAAAACTACCCTGAAAGTAATGAAAATGATAACAAAACGTATCAAAACTTATGGGATGTAGCAAAAGCTGTATTGCGAGGGAAATTCATTACCATAAATTCATGCATCAAAAAAGAAGAGCTAACAATGAAGAACTAAATGTGCAATTGGAGTAATTAGAAAAAAAAAGAAAAAAAGAAAGAATTAAAGAAGATCAGAGCAGAACCAAATGAAACAGAAAATAAGAAAGCACTCAAAAAATAAACAAAACCAAGAGATGGTTCTTTGAGAAGATCAATATAATTGACAAACCCTTAGCTAGACTAACAAAGAAAAAAACTGAGAAGATACAAATACACAAAATAAGAAATGAAAATGAGATATCACCACTGACCCCACTGAAATAAAGACTATCATGAGAGGATCTTTTTAAACATCCCAGGGTCCACAGGATGGAGGAATAGAGTATGTATTGTAGTTAGCTTATTGATATTCTACTCTGGAACTATTGTGATTAGTAATGGAAGAAAATGTAGCATTGATGTTAAGAAAGTGGCCATGGTAGCTGCTGAGGTTAGGGAGAGGGAAGAAGAGATATGATGTAGGGGCATCTTCAGGACTTGGAGTTGTCCTGGGTTGTACTGCAGAGACAGTTGCTGGATATTGTATGTCCTGCCATGGCCCACTGGGTAGACTGGGGGAAAGTGTAAACTATAACAGAAACCATTATCTATGTGGTGTAGCAGTGCTCAAATAAATATTTACCAAATCAATGAATGTCCCCTGATGATGAAAGAGGTTGTTGATATGGGAGGAGTGGGGTGAGGGGAGAGGTGGGTATATGGGGACCTCATATTTTTTAAAGTAACATTAAAAAAATAAATGAAGACGAAAAAACTGTATTCCAACAAGACAGACAATTTAGAGGAAATGAACAAATTCCTAGAAACACATAAGCAGCCTACATTGATGAAAGAATAACTTGACCTCAACTAACCAATCACAAGTAAAGAGAATCAGTCATTAATACCTCCCAACTAAGAAGAACACTGGCCCAGATGGCTTCACAGGTGAATTTTACCAAAGATTCTCGAAGAAACTAACAGTAATCTTGCTTAAATTCTTCCCAAAAAAATCAAAATAAAAGGAACACTGCCTAACTCATTTTATGTTGCCAACATTACCCTAATTCCAAAGAAAAACAAAGACTCCACAACAAAGGAAAATTACAGACCAATTTCTCTAATGAATCTATATGCAAAAATCCTCAACAAAATATTTGCTAATCACATTCAGGAACACATTAAATGAATTATACACCATGACCAAGTGGGGTTCATTGCTGGTATTCAAGGATGGTTCAACATAAAAATATCAATTAAAGGCTTTTGACAAAATGCAGCAACTTTCACAACTTTTCTTGATAAAAACACTGCAAAAGATAGGAATATAAGGAAACTTACTGAACATGATAAAGGGTATATATGAAAAACACACTGCTAACCTCATTTACAATGTTGGAACCCCTAAAATCTTTCCTCTAAGATCAGGAACAAGACAATGATGCCCACTATCACTCCTTCCTTTTAACATTGTGTTAGAAGTACTTGCTTGAGCACTGAAGCAAGACCCAGATATAAAAGGGATCCAAATATGAAAGGAAGGAGTCAAAATATCTCTATTTGCAGACGGCATGATCCTGTACATAGAAAACACTGAGAAGACTGCAACTAAGCTTCTAACATTTATAAATGAGTTCAGGAAAGTCACAGGGTATAAGATCAATGCCCAAAAATCAGTAGCATTTCTGTACAACAATGATAAGCAATCTGAGGAGGAAATCAAGAAACAAATACCATTTTTCTTTTTTTATTTATGCCTAAAAAGTTTTTGTGAACAAAATACTGGTAGGAAACAATAAAATAGTCAAAACCGACCCCTTGTACTAAATAACTGATCCACTTTAGCAAGAGAATTTACTTTGCCTTTTATTATTCATCACAGCAGTCTGTGTCTCTTATCCAGCCATTATTTTACATTTGTCTAACGTATAATTTCCTATGTTTGCCACTATTTACACATAGTCCAACCTGGCATCTTTGTGCATCAAGGTTGACAGCACAGACCAAGGTAGTGTACCCAAGAGAATGGGGAATCCAGATGCATCAAATATTTAACCCAATATCTTCTGAGCCTGGATGGAGTTAGCTTTCCCAAGATGATAAGGAAAAGGGCCAGGAACACAAGAAGTGTTGATACAGTTCTCTCTCAGATTTAACCACCAGGTAAACAGAAAGCTCTGTTCTCTAAACTGGGAACTCATTCACTAAGATCATAGCAGAAGCTAGAAGCAAATTTAAACAAACACTTACTAAAACCACAATGATTTTTAAAATTATAGTTATTAATGACACATTCTAGGTAATAAAAGTATGGAAGAAATGTTTAAATGGAATGTACACTACAACCATTTATATAAAGCCAGATTTTTCAGGCATTCTTGAAAAAAGAAAATTGAGGAATTCACGAAAGCACTCAATCCCCAAATGTTCACCAACTACATCATCTACTAAAATCATCTCTGTGGGAGATTTGGACCCAAAGGGTATTGGGAAAGAAAGAAAGAGTGAAACAAAGAAAGAAAGAGAGAAAGAAAAAGAAAGGAAGAATGACAGAGCTGGGATCAGGGGGTCTATGAGTAGAGACTCATCAGACAACTTTATTGTTTACAAGGGGCTTTCTATATACCCCAGTCTACATGACAACAAGCAGCAACTGGCAGGTAACTATTAGCATTACTAAGGAACTCAAAAAATCTTATCTCAAGGTACAAAGTCTAAGTGTTCTGTATACTACAAAAGGTATGTGCTCATCTTTTCTTTGAGCCTTTAACAGGTTCATCGTATTTGCCAGGAACTCTTAATTACCACATTCCTTAGGGTGCAAGCATAGCCATGGAAACAGCAGGTCTCTCCTTGCAAAACCACTGTGCCTCAGTTCAACACATCTCGGCATCTCAAATTACCTGAATATCAGAATCAGGTGGCAAAATGGTTGAAAATATGAATCTTGTGCCACATTTGGACAAACTAGTCAGAATTTCCAGAACTGGAGTTTGGGAATCTCTTCTGAGCAGTCACCAAATCAATAGCCTGCCTGCTCAAGTCCATGAAAGGACATTTAGAAAATAATGCAAAATATAAGCTGTCCCAGTGACATCGAGGACAAAAATAAAACGGTTTTAGGAAGATTTTATGACGATTGAGATAATAAATAGAGAAATAACATGATGATCACTATACTTATCTTAATAGCAAAAAATGACAACTCAAAGATTGAAAAAATGTATATGCCATTTTGAAAATAAGGATCAATCTCTGACTTTATTGTGATCCTGCTAATAAGCAGGAATGTGCGGAATATTCAAGAGAAGAGCAGGCAAAAACATAGGTTATATCAGAAACTAGAGGATTCTGCAGTGTGAGGATCTATTTGTATTATGATAAAGACTCTGGATATAACAGATTGAGAAAAAACAGCCACCTTTAGAGACTGAAAATGAGTACAGGGCCCAAATGTAGTCTAGATGACAGGCACTGCTCAAATATTTTACATGTATAGGCTCATTGAACCTCACAATAATGCTACAAAATATGAAACAATTTTTATATTCTTGTAATACAGAGTAGTAAAGAAGCTTCAATTTCTGGGACTAGAAGTGTCAGAACTGTAAATACAAACTTCATACTTTAGGGATCAAGGTCACAGAGTTATATGTACTTCTTTATAGATAGGTATATTTGCAAAATAGAATGGTTTTTAGAAGGAGTATGAAAGAAGGAGATGAGTGCCCATCTTTTGTTTATTGCTTTCTTTTTTATAATAAATTAATATTATTGTTACATATCAATAAAGCGTGAATCCACCCAAAGTGTACAATCAGAGGTATTCAGTATAAATGATATTTAGCCTGATTTTTGCATATTGATCCTGTATCCTAACACCGTACTGAAATCCTTTATTACCTCCTGCTAGGAATAAATATCCCTGAACATTATAATCCTCATTTCTATAACTGGTCACATGGTCAAAGTACATATTCATCACTATCTTCTTCCACTACCAATTCCATTGTTTACTGTACCCTCAGCAAGTGACTCAGCTGGCCATGGTTTTGTTCCTGAAGGGATGAATCAAGCCTTCCTGAAGATTGTGGGCCATTCATAGTCCTGCCTGTATTGAATTGTAGCATTTTCCATTGACTTTAATCACAGGACATGGTAATAATAGGAGATGCCCTAGGTCACCTCCTGCATTCCAGGCAAACACTTCCTTACCTCCATTGTGTGTAGAAGTCCTTTTCTTTTCAATAGGATCAATCACCCCAGCCACTACAGTAATTCCCTTCTTTCCCTTAGAATTCAGAGGCATGAAAAGACACAAGCCGGCAGGCTATAGTTGTACCATCAAGATCAATAGAATTGTGTTTGTGTTTCCTAGTGGAAGTACTCCTCCTTTTGGAACTAAGACCAGAAGATCATTTGAGGTTAAGATTGCAAGGACAGAAAACAAAAGTTTTCCTGGTGGATCACTAGGGGTAATAGTGAGTGGTGCCACTCTCATTTTCACTCTTTGATTCCAGGATTGTGATTTCAAGCTATGGTAGAAATAGTACCATAGAGTGAATGATGATTTAATATCAGTGTTTCAATATTTGATCATCCTTTGCAACAAATGTATGACAATAATGAAAAGTTTTTAAGGTGGGGAAGTTTGAGGGATGGGGTACATGGAAATTCCTCATATTTTTGATGTAACTTTTATGTAATTTAAAACATCTATAAAAATAGAAGGAATATCTTTCTCAATCACCTTGGAACCATCTCTTGGAAATGGAATCATCAAGAAGATAATGCCATTCTCTCCCAGTTTCTGTAGGAGACTAAGTCCAAAACTTAAAAGAACACCTTGCTCCAAGTTGAAAAATTACCTCAGGCCATAAAAAAATATGAGAATTATATGTTCCTTTTTATGTTTCCTTGGAAAAAGGTAATAAACTAAGCGTAGGCTCACGTCCATGGCCAGAAGAGTTTAAGATGTAATCCTCGTGATGAATGGAGCTCTGAAATCTTCTTACTGCAGAACCAGTTATCATTTACACTGAGAGCATGTGTACAATGAGTTGTTATCCTAACGGATATCTAAAAAGGTGATATTTTGTTCTGTCTTTGCAAACTCTTTAGAGTATTTTCTGGATGTGCATCACTTCCCTATATTAATTTATTAATAAAACTGTTTCCTTTCTCGTCTACCTTTTTTGGAGTAGTTTCATCATTGGCAGGATATTTTGTTTTGAATTATATTTCCCCAGTCTGATGACATGGATTGAATTAGCTGGAAACTTACTGAATTAAGCACATGATTTATAGGACTTCTGAGTATGGAGCAGTCAGGTAAAGGAATGTGAATTATAAAGTCTCCCTTCTAGATCTGCACTTATTTAGGCTATTAGGCAGATAAAACACACTATTAAATAGTCTGGGAAATATGGATTCTATACCCCCATGAGAAATAACATGTGGTAGCTAATTTGGAAGCCAGATATTTCTCTGCTAATATTTCTCCTAAAGGACTACTATATCTCTGTTATATTGGGAAAGGACTTATGAGAAAACAGTATTGATGTTGTCTTACAATGATTCTTTTGATATGGCTATATTAATGAATTTGTTGGGATCTTAGGGCTCATCTTAAGCAAGTAAATGATTCAATTTCATGGAATGTACATCATTTTAAAGGAAAGGGGAAAGTCTTATCAAAGGCTTGAAAGTAAGATTGTGAAATCTGGAAGAATAAATGTAAAAATAAAAGCCATGCTCTCTTTGATGATGCCTTCCTGCTTTCTCTGTTGTCCTCACTTGACAGGACAGAGTAACTCTCTTGTTGGGGGCTAATGTGGCTGATGTTTTAAGTTGAAGCCTATGCTCATTTATCGTTCAGAAAATCCAAAGACCAAAAAAATTATACAAAATCTACTCTGCCTATGCTCTATAATTTGAACAAGGAGTCCTGAATGATATTTACCCCAACTAATGAGACCTACTGCTCACAACAAAAGATTCCTTTCAAAATATTACTGCACATTGACAATGCACTTGGTCACCCAAGAGCTCTGATCAAGTTGTGCAATGAAATCAATATTGTTTTCATATCTGATAACCCAACTTCCACTCTGCAGCTGATGGATTGAGAAGTCATTTTGAATTTCAGGCCTTATTATTTAAAAATTCATTTTATAAAACTACAGCTCCAATAGACAGAGAGTCTTCTTGTGGATCTCACAAAAGTAAATGGAAAAATCTCTGAAAATGATACACCAATGTAGATGACATTAAGTACATTTGTAATTCATGGGAAGAGTTCAAGCTATCAAAATTGAGAGGACTTTGAAAGAAGTTGATTCCAACTCATATGGAAGAGCTTGTTGGGAAATAACTGCAGATGGTGCAGATATAAAAAGAGAACTAAACTTAGAAGTGGAGGCTGGTGTAGCAGTTTGATATAGTTATCAATTCCAAAAATAGATATTGGATTATGTATGTATTCTTGTGTGTACCTGGACGTGATTAAGTTATGATTAGGGCTTGGATTGGACCACATCTTTAGGACATTGAGTCCCCACCCCTTGGTGGGTGGGGAATAAAAGGCATGACAAAGGACAGAGTTCAGGGTTTTTGATGTTGGAGTTTGATGATGAAGCCTCAAGCTTCAGCCCCAGGAAGTAAGCTCACAGAGGAAAAGAAGCAAGCCCCAGGAAGAGAGGAAACCTGAGCTCAGGAAGAAGCTAGCCATGGGAAGAAAGGAACCTTGAACCCAAAGAAAAGCAAGACCCTGGAAGAGAGGAAACCAGGAAGCCTGAACTCTCACAGACATCAGCAGCCATCTTGCTCCAACAAGTGAAAATAGACTTTGGTGAAGAAAGTAATTTATGCTTTATGACCTGGTATCTGTAAGGTCCTACCCCAAATAAATGCCTTTTATAAAAACCAACCAATTTCTGGTATTTTACATCAATAGATGAGGAGTTGCTCCTTAGGAATGAGCAAGGAAATTGGTGTCTTGAAATAGATTTCAGTCCTGGTGAAGACACTTCTCAAGTGCACATGGACCATTCTCCAGGGTAGACTACATGGCTGGTAACAGAACAAGTCTCAACTAATTTGAGAAGATTGAAATTTACAAAGTAATTTCTCTGGCCACAACAGAATGAAGCTGGAAATTAATAAGGGGCAGAAACCAGAACAGACACAGAGATATGAAAGTTAAATAACACATTCTTAGACACTCAGTGGATTAAGGAAAAAATGACTAAAGAAATCAGTACTTACCTTGAAATGAAAGAAAATGAGCACATAAGAAAATGAGCACACAATATATCAAAACATATGGGCTGCAGCAAAAGCAATGATGAAAGGGAAATTTTTGCCATAAATTCTTATAGTATAAAAGGAGAAAGAGCTAAGATCAAAGACATAATTGAACACATGGAGAAACTAGGAATAGAAAAAAAAAAAAACTTAATCCCAAGGCCAGCAGAAAATAAGAAGTATCAAAGTTTAGAGCAGAACTAAATGACGTGAATTTTTTAAAACATCACTAGAAAATTTTAACAAATCCCAAAACTGCTTCTGTAAGAAAATTAATAAATCAATACACACTGGAAAGCAGATGTGGTTCAACCACTTGGGCACCCACCTACCACATGGGATGGCCCAGGTTTGGGTCACAGTGCCTCCTAAAAAAGAAGATGAGCAGATGTCTCCTCCCACCACTAGAAAAGTATATGCTGCTGCAACAGAGCTAGACACCACCACAACAAAGCTAGACTCTGTCACTTCCACAAGAAACAGAGGCCAAAAGCCAGCAGATGCCACAGCCAAAGAGAGTGGATGAGGCTCAGTCCATTGGGCTCTTGCCTTTCATGTGAGAGGTCCCAGGTTTGGCTCCTCTTTCCTCCTGGAGAAGTCAAGCAAACAATGAAAACCATCTGGGCAAAAGAGGGGATAAATAAAGAAAAATGAAGTAAATTTTTTTAAAAGCAGCTTTAAAAAATATTGACAAACCCTTAGCTAGACTAATAAAGAAGACAGAGAGAAGATGCAAATAAAATAAAAAAAGAACGAGAGAGGGGATATCCCTATTGATCCCACAGAAATAAAGAGTATCATGAGAGGACATCCAGAAAAACTGTTGGCATTTCTGAAACACACAAGATCTATATTGATGAAAGAAGAAATTGATGAACTCAATATGCTAATCACAAGTAATTGCATTGAATTAGTCATCTAAAACCTTCCAACCAAGAAAACCCAGGATCACATGGCTTCACAGTTGAAATCTATCAAGCATTCCAGAAATTCCTAACAGCCATCCTGCTTAAACTCTTCCAAAAAAAAAAAAAAAAAGACGTGGAGGGAACATTGCCTAACGAAATCTGTGTTGGCAAAATAACCCTATTACCGAATCCACATAAAAACGTCACCAGCAAAGAAAACCACAGACAAATCTCTGTAATGAACCTGGATGCTAAAATCCAGAAGAAAATAGGGGTTAATCATATTCAAAAACACATCAAATGAATTAAACACAATATCAACTGGGCTTCATCCCTGGTATACAAGAATAGTTCAACCAGAGAAATCATTGTAAGACACCACATTGGAAAACTGAAGGAAAAAATTACATGATGAACTCTATTGATACAAAAAAGACATTTGAAAAATTAGAGCATCCTTCTCCATAAACACTTTAAAAGTTTGAAATAGAAGTATATTTTCTTAACATGATAAAGTTTATTTATGAAAACTCACAGCTAACATCATATTCAATGGTAAAATACTAAAGGCTTTTCCTCTAAGATCTGGAACAAGACAAAGATGCTGACTGTCTGCTCTTATTTAACATTGTGTTAGAAGTATTTCCTCAAACATTTAGGTAAGAAAAAGAAATAAAAGGGATCCAAGTTGGAAAGAAAGAAGTAAAAATTTCACTATTTATTGATGATGTGATCTTACACATAAAAAGCCCCCAAAAATCTACAAGAAAGTTTCTAGAGCAGAGCAATTATTTTAATAAATGGACAGGATAAAAGATCAACATGCAAAACTCAGAGCATCTTTGGACACTAATAATTAGCAATCTGAGGAGGAAAACAAGAAAACAAATCCATTTACATAGCAACCAAAAAATCAAATATCTGGGAATAAACTTAACTAAAGATGTAAAGGACTTGTACAAAGAAGAACTGCACAACATTGTTAAAGGAAATCAAAGAAGATCTAAACAAATGGAAGAATATTCCATGTTCATGTATTGGAAGAATGAATATCACTAAGTTGTCTGTTCTACCCAACTTGATTTACATATTTAACACAAGTCCAAGAAAAATTACAACAGTTCTTTTTTTTTTTTTTTTTTTTTTTTTACTGAATTGGAAAAGTCAATTACAAATAACATTTATTTGGAATGGGACCCCAAAGAGCCAAAAATATATTGAAAGAAAAATGAAATTGGAAGAAGCATGTTATGAAGGTACTGTGGTCAAAAGTGCATGGTGTTGGGAAGCAGCTGTGGCTCAATCAGTTGGGCTCCCATCTATCATATGCCATTGTGAAGGCAAAGCTGGCCCATGCACCCCAGAGAGCTGACAGCCCATGCACCATGGATACCTGGCACAGCAAGATGATGCAACAAAAGGGAGACAAGTAGATATAGACAAAATGTACAGCAAATGAACACAGAGAAGAGACAGCAAAAGAAAAGGAACAAGCCATAGGAGGGAATGAATAGATATGAATAGATAGGTAGGTAGGTAGATAGATAGATAGATAGATAGATAGATAGATAGATAGATAGATAGATAGATAGATAGATTTAAAAAATGCATGATGTTGGCACAAGTATAGACATACTGACAATTATAACCAAACTGAGAATTCTTATACATGTCCTTGCTAACACAGTCAACTGATATTTAACAAAACCACCAATCCCACTCAACAACGGACAGAATGGCCTCTTCAAGAAGTGGTGTTGTGGGAAAGATATGTGGTTCAACCAATTGGGTTCCTGTCTATATATAGGAGGTCCAGGGTTCAATGCCCAGGGCCTCCTGGTGAGGGCAAGCTGGCCCACATGGAATGCAGCCCACGTGGGAATAACATGCCACTCAGGAAGTGCCACCCTTCAAGGGAATGACAAGGTGGCATAAGAGAGTAATGACCTCTCTCCCACTCCAGAAGTTCCCAGGATCTGTTTCCAGAGCCACATAATGAGAATACAAGCAGACACAGAAGGACAGTGAATGGACACAGAGAGCAGACAGTGGGTTGGAGGGGATGGGGGAGGGGAAAGGGGATAGGGAGGGCAGAGAGGGGAGGGGGGAAATAAATTAACATCTTTAAAATAAAAAAAAGAAATGTTGTTGTGAGAACTGGATATTTATATACAAAAGACTGAGAGAGGATCACCACCTCAAGACCGATTAACTCAAGATGAATAAAAAACCTAAATATAAGGGGCAAGACCATAAAGATCGTATAAGGGATGATTTAGGAAAGCACCTATGAGATCATGTAGTAGGCATAGTTTAATAAACTTTACACCCAAAATACATGCAATGAAACAAAGCATAGATTAATGGAAATTCCTCAAAATTAAAAACTTTTACCCTACAAAGGAGATGGTCAAAAAAGAGAAAAAACACTTACTCAATGGGACAAAATATTTGGAAATTACTTATCCAAATAAGAGCCTATTATCCAGCAAATATAAAGAAATCCTACATCTTTAAAATAAAAAGACAGCCCATTTAAAAACGGAAAAGAGATTTTAGTAGACACTTTTCCAAAGAGGAAATACCAGGGAGTTCACCTGGGGTGATCCTTAGCTACCTGAAGTCATCCAGATGCTGCAGTATTAGTTCCCCATGGTTCAGGCATTTGCCAACCTGCAGCACCTGTGCCTCAGTGACAACAAGTGAAGGTGGAGGTGTGTAGGTTAGGGGGAATCAAACACTGGTTGACCACAGACTTTTGGAAGTTCAGAATAACACTTGTGGTGCTCTCTGAAACCTGTCTTTTGGGAAGTCTACAGATAAAAATAAAATAGCAATGAAAAATATTGGAGGGGTACTTGTCTTGTTGAGACTGTTGAGAAATTCTTTTGATGCTGAATTCTTTTGGTTTTATTCTTTGGAATTTATTCTCATGTGTTGCTGTAAAGATGGCAATTACTCAAGATGGTCTCTCATCCTAAATAAACACTGTGATAATTCCATGGGGAAAAAAAAAAAAAGCACAGGATATGTTACTTAACATCACTAGCTATTTAAGGAAATGCAAATTAATACAACAGTGAGATATCAACTTATACATGTTGACAGTTTGCTGTTAAACAATCTAAGAACTGCTAAAGTTGGCGATGATGTGGAGGAATGGTAAAACATCCACTACTAATGGGAGTGGAAAATGGTGCAGCAATTTTGGAGGATGGTTTGACAGTTCCTCAGGAAGCTAACTATAGAAATGGCATATGATCTGGCAACCCCACTGCTGGGTTCTATACCAAGAAGAACTGAAAACAAAAACAAGAATAGATAGATCCCCACAATTTTCATAGCAGCACATATCACTATTGCTGAAAGTTGGAAGCAACCCAGTGTCCCTCAACAAATGAATGAATGAGCAATATGAGATACATCCATACAATGGAATATTTACTCAGCTGTGAGGAGGAATGCACTATTAACACACAGGATAACATGGATGACTGTTGAAGACCTTATGTAAAGTGAAGTAAGCCAGGCACTGTAGGGCAATTATCACAAGACTTGACTGATATGACTTAAGCAAATTGAGCAGACTCACTGAGCTAGAATCTAGAAGACAGGTAATCAGGAGACAGGAAGGGAGTAGAGTGTGGTGAGCTGATGCTCAATATGGGCAAAACCTATAATAAGGTGGAAGGGGGTGGTTTGGCATTGTAGCAGGGTGATGGTGGTGCAGGGATGTGATGTGAGCTATGACAATGGTGCTGGAATGAGAGGGTCATCAGTGTAGGACGTTTGGTTAGACTATCCATGGAACGGGGGGGAATGCTGTAGTAAAGAACAGGTTATCTCTGGGGATTTGTAGGTCAGTGGTAGAAACTAAAATGGTGGGAATGTTTTTTCAGCAATTATGGCAGGGAAAGATCACTGGTGCAGGGTGTTGGGTTTCAGGGTATATGTAGGAAAAGGTGCACCTGGGGCATGTTTCTGTGGAATATGAATGCGTTCATCTTGTCATAAGGTGTTATCTTGGTGAAACGGGACACACACAATAAACAAAATAATTGTAAACTCCCTTCCTGAGGAGTCTTGCTACATTCTCACATAGAGGGGCAAGAATCTCTCAAGTACATAGGCAGTGCAAGCAAGCAAACCAGTATGTCAAGCCCTCAATATTAATGCATGTATGTATGAACCTTCTTCAAAAACTGAACCTTAGTGGTTGTCAGAGATTCTGAAGGGATGGACAGGTAACAATAAATGGAATATCGGGCATTTGGGAAATTAGAATTGTTATGCATGAAAATGCAATGATGGATGCAAGCAATTATACATTTTGTCAAGCCTATTAAATTATGTGTTGTAAAGTATAAACCAAAATGTAAACTCTAGACTATACTTAGTAGCAATGCTTCAATATGTGTCCAGCAATTGTAACAAATATGCCCCATAATGACAGATGCAGTTAACAGGCAGAAATGAGGGTGGGGAATAGGGTGGAATATATGGTAATCCCCTATATTTTTTATGTAACATTTAAGTAATCTAAAGCTCCTTTGAAAATGATGAAAAAATGACATAGTATTTACATACACATGTGATTTTATGTTTCCACCATCTAGAATGAAAGCAGGTATTTTGTGCCTTAGACATAGTACAAATTAAATAATTATATCTTAAATGACATCAACTCCATACTATTAATACTGTTTAAAATATCTGCTTTGTTAGTGACAGGAGCTGTTATACAGGTAGGAGAGTGCTCAGTGTATTTGACTCAGATTTGTGGACCTATCCTAGATCTAAGTTTTATTAGCTCAAGTATTACATGATGGTACATAAATAGTACCAGAATGCCTGGGCTTTTTGTAGATTTATATTACGATGATATACTTGCTAATTAAGTTTTTATTAAAATGATTCATCTTCCAATGACAAAATTGGTCAGGCAGATAAGGGGTGGATTTAAAGAGGAAGTTGTAAATAGATGGAAATTGTCCTGGAGAAAGGTGTCACATATATCTAGTGTGAAGTGGTTATATAATAAGGGAAGTGCCACGGAGACAGTGATATCACTAAAAAAATAAAAGGAAAAGAAAAAAACACTAAAGAAAGAAGCAGGGAGACTGACACTTCCTTAGGCTGAAGAAGAGGCTGTGAACAAGGAGATAGTGAAGGAGGGAGACCACCTTCTAGGCAGGAGGCTGCGAATAGGAAAGGCCCGTTTTGGAAGGTCCACCTTCAGAGGGTAATTACAAAGAAAGGAGGAAAACTGAGAGAATAAGGCATTGAAATGTAAATTCCAGGAGACTCAAGGAGGCACAGGGAAGAGATTGTCATCTATGAGAGTATACTTCTCAGTGCAGCCTTCCTCACAGAATAGACACAGATTTTGGGCTCAGACATGTGATCCATTCACTGAAATGTGAGTTACCTCTTACACAAAATTCCGGGCCATGTCTACGAGAACTCTAGAGCACTTTTCTTAAATAGATTCACCAAAAGGGATCTAGAAAAGCCCAAGTCCTTAACGTTTCCCTGTGTCTGCAAACCCTCTAAGGAACGACTCAGGAAACACAGCCTCTTGGTCAGACAGAGGAAGTATGCATGTTCAGAGCTGTGTCTGGAGGAAACAGCAGGTGCAGTAAGGAATCACCTACAGGCAGTCAGTGGAGGGGATGTGCTGGAGGCTGAAGCACTGTGGGAGGAAGCCTGCTATACTGCTGACAATAATAATCTCCTGCACCTTCTACCTGCAGCTTGGTGATGGAGAGAGTGAAAACTGTTCCAGAACCACTGCCATTGAATCGATTGGGGACCCCACATGCACAGCGGACTCTTAAGAGATGAGCCATTTAGGAGCATGTCCTGGTTTCTGTTGGTTCCATTCTTTGCTTCTGCTGAAACTCTGAATGAACTTGCAGCTGATGGTGATGGTGTCACCTGGAGACACAGCCATGGAGACTGGAGACTGGATCACACAATGTCACCACTGGTCCATCAGAATGGACAATGACCACACATTCCTATCACTTTATCAGAGGCATATTAAATGCATTAAAGAAAATGTGCTTTCTAATTATTTCTAAATAATAACAGTACATAATTGGGCCACTTTGGAAATAGCCATTATGCCCACTGCATCTTAAAATCATTTCTCAATTCTTCAAAGATAGTATTCTAAAGGCATTGAGCACTTTTAAATTCTCTCCAGAAATCCAGACAAACAGGGACATGAGGACCTGCGTCTTTGGGGCCATCTTGCTGGCTCTGCCTGCACTATGCTGCTCAGTGCACATTGCAAAGTCCTCATTACAGAATCTGAGCAGCTGATGTGGACCTGGAGTAGCCTATTCAAAGCCATCATTGAGTATGGAGAAAATTGTATGGGCAGTGACTGGTGAAGTATCCAGTGGAAATAAGAGTAGATATAGCATCACAGAGAGTCTAATTTTATGACAACTCAGAAGCTTTAATACAAACTTAGAAAATCAAAAACTACAGAAAAGTTTCAGATCTAATGAAGAACGTTTACTTTAAATTAAAAATACCCTGAGGCTGGTGGTTTTGCTGAAGTGCCCCTGTGCCCCCCTTCACCTCCTCCTGGTATCTGCCAGCTGCACGTTCGACCTGTACTTGCCTTCAAAGTAACCAAACTGTGGCCAATACAGGGCTGGGCAAAGGAGGTTGGCAGCAGGTCAGTGTGGTTCCCTCCAGACCTGGAGTCCCTAGGGAGCACAGTAGGGGGTCCCAAGCCTCTGTTTTCCTCCGCCTGTAGCTCCTACCTCTACACTACATCCAGGGCTTCAACTTCCCAGCCTCCAGTCCATGGTGTTTTAGCTGGGACTTTGTTTGGGTCAAGGATTGGGTGCATGCTGCACTGTGTGTTGATGTCTGTCGGGGCCACATGCTGCTACCTGCTCTCCTAGATTTTGGCAAACATTTGATGGTCTCCTGCTTTGCTGGCAAAGTGATCCAAACCATGTCATGTGTGCCCAGAGAGGCTGCTGTCACCCTTATCACCCGTTATCTCTCCGGATGCTCTGTTTTCCTTGGACACTATCCTTAAATTGTTTACCATTTCCCTAGTGACCTTAGTTCCTGGGATGCTCTTTAAAAGATCACCAGAATCACCTATAATTTGAACAAAACAAGAAGCTCTATTTATCAAAATAGTAGAAAAGAGTGTTTCCTCTGCAGTTTCTTGCTAATGACCTACCTCTTCTAAAATCCAAGGGAAGCAAGATGATGAACTGCATGTGACTTTATATGGAGGTGAAATGCACAATGACTTCTGTGGTTCTGTTTGTGTTCAGATGCACTAATGTCACCATGTTTATCAAACTTCCTTCTGATCTCATGTCCTGACAATTTAGCTGATTGCAAACAGAATGCTAAGGATGAATTGAGGAATCACTGTATGATTTAGAAACGTTCTGTAGAAATTCTTATCCATCTAGATGAGAGGACATGGCCCCTAATTCACCTGAATCCAATACCATCATTAAATTTTCTAATCTGTGTTTTCTGTATAGGAATCCCTGCTACCTCGTCCTCTTAGGAGAGACTCAACACACCAGGATATCAGTTGATATACTCCCTGAATGGTCTCCAATTTGTCATTTGACAAGAAGAACTGAGGAATAACTTTATTTTATATTTTAATAAAAAGAGAAAAAACTAGGTGTCTCATATTATTATGTTGTATTTTATTAATAATTACTGTAGAATTCCCATTGTTTCCTGAGGCTACTTTATTGAATGACATAGATCACATTAATATTTCCATGTACAGAATGACCTGGAAAGACAAATTGAACAGCTCTGAAATCCTGTACCCTACAAGTGTAGCTAACCATTACTTACCAGAAATGTTGTCCTTGAACTCACCTGCTGGATTTTCTTGCCAGGAGACATAATATAGAACTCTTGCTCTATATCAATGTCTGGGAATACTCATGTTTAGTAGGAAAAATGAATTCATAGACTGTGTTTTGGGCCATCTCATAATCCTTTCACAATAAGGACTTTCTTTTTAGATGGTTTTCTTTGAAAGAAGTTTTGGCAGCAAAAGTGGAGGAGAAATTGTGGTACTTTGTAAGCAGGAGAGGCGAGGGACTGGATAAAAAAGGAAGTTTTGCAGGTACAAATGTGAGTCCTTTTCCTTTAGCAGGACTCTTGAATTTTTCACCCTTCTCCTGATTTTGCAACATTGTGACTTATCTCTTCAAAGTTAACAGGCAATCTCCCAAATAAATGGATATAAATGGATTCAGGTTCCAGAAGTAATGAGCTACGTCCCTTAGGTCAACAATTCTGGTAAAGTAATAATAATAGATGTTGGAAAAGAATAACAAAAGAAAGAAAGAAGGCTAGAGAAGATTAGGCAAAAAAAAAAAAAGAGCAAAGAATATAGACTAGAGAAGAAAATGTGTTACTGTGGTCAAAATTTTATAAAAGTCAGTGACCAAATGATTTTTTAACTCTAAAGCCATTTTTATTCAATACATATTTAAGGACAGTACAAATTGTCCAACTCCAGTTCCAGAGCACCTGGGGGCTCTAGAGACATATAGACAGGGCAGGACAGACAACCCCAGCAAATCAGCACCCCATCAATGGGCCTTACCTTGGATTTTATGTTAACATATCTCTCCAATGTAACAAACTTAGGCTCACTTCTAATTTCCTTTCACATGATTCTTCTTCCCATTTTATTGGAACCTATAATTAGCACTATATCCATTAAATATACATCCCAAAGCCTTAAATCTTCAATCTGTTCATTAGCTAGTTGAGACTAAAACTCAGCAAAGTTGCTGCCAACACCTACTGTCCAGTTTATATGACTACCCTGGGCAACTAACAAAATGATGATTAAGAGCAACATCCATCTGAAAAGATCAATAAGAATCTACAACTTAAGGCAAGACAGTTCCATCCACCTCCCTTACAGGAACACAGCTCCCTCTAAGTCAGAAGCAGAGTAGGCATCGCAATCCCAAAAATCCCAAAATTGAGGAATGCACACATGTAAGGAGGGAATGCAAATATTGAGCAAAGTAAACTTGCTATTATTCTAGTAACTGAAGAAATTGTAATGTTGACATAAAGACAGTGGTATCAAGAGATTCTAAGTAGAGGGAGAGTGAAAAATATACATAATGGGGAAGTTTTGATACATTGGAATTGTTCTGCATGATATAGCAATGGCAGATACTGGTATTTTATCAAAATCATAACGTTGTGAGCTACACCATGTAAAATATAATGTAAACTATATACCACGGCTAGTAGCAATGCTTCAATACGTATTCATCATTTGTAGTCAAATACAATACTAACTGACAAAGTCATTAATAAAGGAAATTTGTGACAGGGAAAGGTGTTGGGGTAAATGCGAATCCCCTATATTTTTTTATGTAACTTTTTTGTAACCTTAAATTTCTAAAAATAAATTTTAAAATAATTGGTGAAGTAAGAACTGCCTATACTGTAATAATAGTGTATGTTAATTGATTAAACTTCCCAATGAAAAGACACAGATTGGCAGAATGGGTCAGAAAATATTAGCTATTTCTATGCTATTTACAAAAGACTCACCTTAGACCTAAGGACACAAAAAGATGGAAAATGAAAAGCTGGAAGAAGATTTTCCATACATGCAGTCTCCAAAATTCAGATTGCTCATTATTAGTGTCTAGAAACACTACTAATTTTTGCTAGTTGTACTTATATGAAGTCACTGTGCTGAACTCATTTACTAGTTCTAGTAATTTTGTCGCAGGAATTTCAGAATTTTCTAATTCTGGATTAGAATAATTCTGGATAATTCAGGATTATGTTATATGCAATCAGTGAGAGTGTTACTTCCTTGTTTCCAACTCCAGTGTCTTTTATTTATTTTTCTTGTCTAAGCACTTTAGCTAGAACTTCTAGTACAGTGTTGAATAAAGGTAGTGATATGAGAATCCTTGGCATGTTTGCAATCTTAGAGGAAAAGCTTTCGTCATTGAGAATGACATTAGCTGTGGGTTTTTAATATACATGTTTTTTATTATGTTGAAGAAGTTTCCTTCTATTTCTATTTTTCAAATTACTTTTATCTAGAAATGGAGCTGAATTTTGCCTTATACATTTTCAGCATCAGCGGAGATAATCATGAAGTTTTTCCTTTTGATTTGCTAATGTGGTGAATTATGTTAATTGATTTTCTTATATTGAACTACCCTTGCAAATCAGTAATAAAACCAAGTAACTCATGTAGTTTAATATTTTTAAATGTCCATAGATTCTATTTGCAAGTATACTGTTGAGAATTTTTGCATCTTTGCTCATTGCAGAGATTGGTTTATAATTTTATTTTTTATAATATTTAATCTGATTTTGGTATTAAGGCAATGTTTCCTTTCATAAAATGAGCTGAATAATGTTCTATAATCCACAATACTTTGGAAGAGTTTGAAGAGGTTAGTCTTCATTCTTCTAGAAATATTTGAATAGAATTTCCTTGGGGAGCTACTGGTCCTGAACCTTTTTTAATTGGTAGATTTTTCTTGACTAATTCAATTTCTTTATTGAAATTTGCTTCTTGACATCTTGTAAAGCCAAAGTAGTTGTTTGTCCTTCCTCTGAATTTGTCCATTTCACATGGATTGTCTAATTTGGTGAAACAATGTCTTTTTTATAATGTCCCCTTATTATCCATTTTATGTATCTGATGTGAGTCATAAAGTTTCTCCTTTCAATCCTGAATTTATTTATTTGCACATTCTCTCTTTTTTTCCTGGTTAGTCTAGCTAAGTGTTTGTCAATTTTATGGATTTTCTAAAATACCCATGTTTTGGTTTTATAGAATTTCTCTATAGATTTTTTAAAAAATATCAAATTCATTTATCTCTGCTCTAATTTTTGTAATTTCTTTCTGCTTATTTAGGATTGGAATGCTGTTCTTTGCCTTGTACCTCCTGGAAGTCAATTAGGTTTTAGATTTGGTTCTTTCATACTTTTTAACATAGGCATTTAGGGCTATAAATTTCACTCTCAGAACTTTCTTCTGTGTATCCTATGCATTTTGAAAAGCTATGTTTTCATTTTCTTTTATCTCTAGACATTCACTAATTTTACTTGCAATTTCTACTTTGAGGAACCACTTGCTTAAAAATGCACTGTTTAGTGTCTATATATTTGCAAATATTCCCATTCTCTGCCTATTATGGATTTGCAGCTTCATTCCATTTATGGTGCTTGAAAATGCTTTGTATAATTTGTCTTTTTAAATATGTTGAAACCTTTTCTTTGGACTCCACATGTGGGATCTCATGTTGAAAGATCCATGAACAGTTTAGAAGAATGCATATCCTGCTGATTTTGTGTGCAATTTTCTTAATGTATGCTTTAGGTCTAGCTTGTTATCATATCGTTCAAGTTTTCTGCTTACTTATTTTATCCTTGGTCTAGTTGTACTATCTATTGATTATTGCAGAGGTATCTTCTCCTTTCAGCATTGGCAGAGATTGCCTCATATATTTTGGGTCTCCCTGGTTAGGTCTGTAGATATTTATGCCTGTTACATTTTCCTGGTGAATTGTCCTTTTTGTTAATATCTATTGGCCTAATGCAGTTCTTTCCATTTAAAATCTCTTTTGTTCAATATTTGTATAGCGAGCCTGTTTTGTTTTGTTTTTTAGTTATGTTTGAGGGAAACATTATTTTCCATCCTTTAAATATCAGTGTATTTGTATGCTTTGGTCTAATGTGACTCTCTTGTACACAGCAGATAGATAGCTCACGTGTTTTTTTTATTTTTTATTCCATTCTATTATCCTTTATCATTTGATTGGGGAGGTTAATCCATTTACATTTGATGTCATTATTATATCATTACTTAAGCCATTTTATCCTTTGAATTTTATATATCATATCTTATTTTTGTCCTCCTTTTAACAAAGTTGGTTACCCTTTCTGATACTCTTCATTTCTAAATTCTCCTCCAAGTCATTCTCTCCTTGTGTATTTTCCTTTCAGACTGCAGCTCGCCCTTTAGTGTTGGCTGTAGAGTCTGATTCTTGTTACAAACTCTTAGTTTCTGTTTTGCTGTGAATATTTTAAACTCATCTTCATATATGAAGGACAATTTTGTCAGATAAAGAATTCTTGACTGGCAATATTTCTCCTTCAGTATGTTAAATATATAATACCATTATGTTCTCACTTCCATGGTTTCTGATGAGATATCTGCATGAAATCTTTCTGTGTATCAATTATATATGATGTTTCACTTCTCCCTTTCTGCTTTCAGAAATTTTCTCATTGTATTAGCTATTTGTCATTCTGAATATTTCAATTCTTGGATTAGGTCTATTTGAATTTATGCACATTTTGGACATGTGTATTCATGTCTTTTTAGAGTTTTGAAATTTTCTGCTATTATTTTCTCAAATACACGTTCTGCAAATATTCCCATCTCTTCTCCTTCTGGATTTCCCATGACAGATACATTGGTTTTCCCTGTGCTTTCACTCTATTCTCCAAAATGTTGCCCCTTTTTTTTCTCCATTCTATTCTCTGTCTGTTCCTACTTCTTTTCATTTTCAGCTCCTCTATCTTCTATAGCACTGATTATGTCTTCTGAAATGTCAAATCTGCTATTGTTGCCTGTAATGTTCTTTTTATCTCACTTACTTTGTTTTTAATTACCATAAACATTTATATTTTCTTACTCAAATTCTTTGTGCTTGCTAATTCTTTTTTTCTTAATGTCTTTATCTCCTTATGTGTTGCCCTTCAACACCTTGATTTGATTTAGGAGCTTTATATGAATGTCATTATTTAGTTATTACAAATCCTAAGCCTTGTCTTGAGCTTAGATCTGTTCCTTTGCCTGAGCCATGTCTTCATTTTTACAGTTGGGTTTTTAATATTTTACTGATATCTTGGTATTTAATTGTCATGGTGCATTTATTTTGAGAGATTCTCTCTCTTGTCTGGGGATTTAGAATTGAGCTTCTGTTTCACTGCTCCAACTGAGTAATTAGATGAAGAACCATTCTCAGGGGCCTTGGGGATTGATAAAATAAAGCGACCAAAAAGTCTCATTTATAATTTTACTCCTTTCATGCTCTTTCTTGGTCTACCAGCAGATGGCAGATTTTGACAGATAATAAGGAAAGATGTAAATTTCCCCTTCCCTTTGCGTCATGAGCAAACCATCCAGATCAGCAAGAAGGGTGTTTGAGAAGGTAGGTTTTCTTCAGTTCCTGTTTGTCTCCCATTGAATCAATCAGGGACCTCAAATGCCTGGTGAACATATAAGAGATGAGCCATTTAGGAGCCTATCCTGTTTTCTGCTGGTTCCAGTCTATGCTTCTGCTAACACTCTGAATGAACTTGCAGCTGATGGTGATGGTGTCTCCAGAAGACACAGTCATAGAGCCTGGAGACTGGATCACACAATGTCACCACTGGTCCATCAGAATGGACAATGGACCCACATTCCTACCACTTTATCATAGACATATTAAATGCATTAAATAAAATGTGCTTTCTAATGGTTCTAAATAATAACAGTACATAATTGGGCCATTTTAGAAATAGCCATTATGCCCACTACATCTTAAAAACATTTCTCAAGTCTTCAAAGATAGTATTCTAAAGGCATTGGGGCACTTTTAAATTCTCTCCAGAAATCCAGACAAACAGGGACATGAGGATCTGCATCTTTGAGACCATCTTGCTGGCTCTGCCTGCACTATGCTGCTCAGTGCACATTGCAAAGTTCTCATTACAGAATCTGAGCAGTGATGTGGACCTGGAGTAGCCTATTCAAAGCAATCATTGAGTATGGAGAAAATTGTATGGGCAGTGACTGGTGAAGTATCCAGTGGAAATAAGAGTAGATATATCATCACAGAGAGTCTGATTTTATAACAACTCAGAAGCTTTAATACAAACTTAGAATCTCTAAAACTACAAAAAATGAAAAAGTTATATATATATATATATATATATATATATATATATATGTAATTGAATATTACACACCTGTTAGAAGGAATACAATACTAACACATGGGATGACATGGATGAATCTTGAGAACCTTATGTTAAGTGAAGCAAGACAAGTATTGAAGAACAATATTACATAACCTCACTTATATGAATTAACCAAATTGAGCACACTCAGAGAGCTAGAATCTGGAGACAGACTTACAGGAAATAGAAAAGGAGAAGAAGGTTATGAACCATTCCTCATACAGGTGAAATCTATGAAAAGTTGGAAATGAGTACTTGTTCAGTGAAGGGATATGATAGGGGTATAGGGATACTATTGGGTTGGGTGGTACAAGTTCGACAAGGTGGTAGGTTTGGGAGGGTGGTTTGAATGGTTCATGGAACTGGGGTATATTTGGGAGAGGGAGCAGCTGAAAACTGGATTGATGGGTATGTGGTTGACACTGCAATGTTAAGAAAGCTCTTTTGGCAATATGAAAAGGAAAGGTTACTGGTTTAGTGTGATGGATTTTGGGGCATTTGATACAGGTGCATCTGGGGCAGTCTCCTAGAACAAGTGTGAGTGATCACTTTGTCATAATGTGTTGAACCAGTGGGTTGAGACCCACATAATGAGTGGGAATTAGTTGCACACCCATCCTGACGAGGCCCATTATGTTCTCAGAGTGATGGGTGTGACTCTCAAGAATATGGATGGGTCCTAATAGTGGAGGTCAGACACGGTGTCAAGGCCCCAGGGTTGCTGCAAGTAAGTATGAATTTTGTCCTTCAAGGAGGAAGCCTGATGGTCACCATGGGCCCTGAGGGGAGAGGGATGGACAACAGGGTAGATAGAATAGCGGGTATTTAGGGGGAAATGGAAGTATTCTGCATGATCTTGCAATGATGGATACAGGCCATGTTGAATTTCATCCAACATTTTAAAAAGTGTGTGGTCTTAAGTGTAGAGGAAATGTAAGCCATTGACCATGGTTAGTGGCAATGTTTCAATATTTGCACATTACTTGTAACCAAAGTACAATCCACATCTAAAAAGGTTATTGATATGGGAAGTGGAAAAGGGGGAGGTTGTTGTGTGTATGGGAGTCCCCTCTGTACTGTACGTGACTTTGCTGTGATCTAAAACTTCTTTGAAGGGAAAATGAAAAAAAAAAAAAAAGACACCTGGGGAAGAAATGGAAGAAAATGTCACTGTACATACATGACAACAGATAATATAGTGATGAAATGCAAAATATCAAAAAAAATTGAAGACTTTTCATTTGTTTTAATATCAAAATTTTTATTTTATTTTACTTTTAAGTTTTCTAAATTATTTTGTAGTTTATTTTTTGTGTTTAAACCTATCATTAAAATTTCATTTTTCTACTAATTGTATTAGGTTATATGCTTGTTTTCATTTATAAGGAATTTTGCTCCACAATAGGGTTACAACTGTGGCAGGGGAGATTCATTGGTTTGGGTCAGTGATGGGGGATATATGGAAGGAATCTCACCAGGGCATACATAAAAGATATATAAATGTGTTCAAATATTCATGGGGCATTGTCACAGTGGGAGGAGAGTCATACAATAACTAAAAGAATATTGAATTCCCATCCTGTGTCTCTCACCTTTGGACACCCTTTCCTGCCTTCTGTGGCCTACTCTCTCTTTTACTCCTGCCATGGTCAGCATTTGAGTAAAACTTTATCACTTTTCAGCTCTTTCCTCTCCACCTGGGATTCATGATCTGTTTATTCCCATTTCCCTTCCCTCTTTACATTAATAAAGTACTGGCCTAACTCAAAAAATTAAAATAAAATAAAAAACAATTCCCATCCTGGGCAGCTCTGCCACATTCTCTAATGGAACCCCAATAATCCCCCAAGTGCAGGGCAATGACTTGTGAAGGAGGATGGTCCATTGATGGGCCCTTGATGTGGATGATTATGCTTATGAAACCTCACCTTTGAATTTGGAACTTAGCCTAGTGCTGTAGGGTGCCTAAGAGTTACCTCCTGAGAGCCACCATGTTGCTCAAATGAGGCCTCTCTCTAAGACACACTCATCACATAAATGCATTAACTACCCCCTAGTGTGGGACATGACTCCCGGGAATGAGCCTCCCTGGCATCAATGGATTACTAGCAATGCAACTGGAAAAAGACCTTGAATAAAAGGGGGAAATGGCAAGGACAAATGAATTGATATGAATAAGAGATTTCAAGTGAGTTGGAAGATCATCTCAGAGTAAGCCTTATGCGCACATCAGCAGAATCTCTTAGACTGCCAAAGTAGATACTGCCCCAAGTAGGACTTAAAATTGTCCTAAAAGATATTATAATGGCAGATACAGGCCATTATATATCCTACCATAACCTAAAGAATTAAAAGGGAACAAGCATAAACTACAATGTAAAATATAATCCATGATTAACAGAAATGCTCCAAATATGTTGATAAATTGTAGTGAATGTACCACACTAATTAAAGAAGTTGCTAATGCAGGGAAGGATGGGAGATGTGTGCTGTGGGGTGTATGGGAATCCCTTAAATAGTTTTGTTTAACATTTTACATAAGCAAAGTATCAAAAAAAAAATAAAAGACGTATTTAAGAAAATAAAAGAAAGCAGACCAATATGTCAATCTCTCAATATTATTGCAGCTAACTATGAATCTTATTCTTCAAAAATTAAAACTTAATGCTTACTATAGGATCTAAAGGGAGAGCTAGGGAAGAATAGAATAGATAGAACATAAGGCATTTTTAAGACATTACAATTATTCTGAGCGATCTTGCAATAATGGATATAGGCCGTTTTAAAATTCACCAAAACTTATAGAAATATAAGGTTCAAAATGTAAATCATAATATAAACTACTGGCCAGGGTTAGTATCAATGCTTCAATATTTGTACAGCAGATGTAACAAATTTAATATCTGCATGTAAAATATATTAATATGGGAGAGTAGAAAAGGGGGAGGGCATTGGGTATATGGGAATCCCCTATATTTTCTATGTGACATTTCTGTAAAGTCTTTCTTTCAATATAAAATGAAAAAAAGAAATGAAGCACTCTGGGATTATATAGAAGAAAATGTCATCGTGCATGCAAGACAACAGATCTTAGTGATGAAAGACAGTGCCAAAAAAGTTTTATATTAATTTTTAATTTTTGTATTTCTTTGTTATTTTTAAAACTATTACTGCTCTCTTTCTTCTTAATTTTATTGTTTCTTCTTTTGGCTTATTTTTGGAGAGGTTTTGGATCACATAAGTTTCACAACTGTAACAGGGGAGAATCATTGGTGTGGGATGTAAGCGATGGGGGGATGTTTGGGGAGGGATGCACCTGGGGGGTGCCTGTTAGGCATATGAATGTGTTCAAGTAGCCATGGGGCATTTTCTCAGTAGGTGGAGACTCACACACCAACTGAAATTATATTGAATTCACATTCTAAGGAGTTCTGCTGCAATCTTTACTAAGAATGCAAGAATTCCCAGAGCACAGGGGCAATACCTTCTGAAGGAAGACAGATCATTATATCAGGCCCTTGATATTGATGATTGTACTTTCAAACTTTTCCCTTTGAAAATGAAATTAGTCTAATATTATGTATTGCCTAAGAGTTACCTCCTGAAAGCCTTGTTGCTCAACTGTGGCCTTTCTAAGCCAAACTCAGCATATAAATACATGGCTTTTCCCCTTGTGTGTGACATGACTCCTAGGGATGAGCCTCTGGAACCAAGGAATTATTACCTTGTGCCAAATAACAATGATATGGAAAAAGCCCCTGACCAAAAGGGGGAAATGTTAAATACAAATGAGTTATTATGGCTAAGAAATATCAAAGTGAGTGAATAGGTCATTCCAGAAGTTACGCTTATGCATATCTCACCAGGAACACATTGACTGACACAATAAACAATGCTTCACACAGTTGGGGCTCCTGAGGGTTCCAGAGACATCCAGACACTATAAGCAGGGCAGACAATCTCAGGATTTTTGTACCCTGTCAGTGGGCCTTACTTTGGAGTCTGTAATCCCCAGTGTGACAGAGTTAGGCTCATTTACAGTTTCCATACATTTGGTTCTTCTGCCCCTTTTATTTGAACATATAATAAGCACTATACTTGCTAAATATATACCCCAGATACATAAATGGTTAGTCTGTTCATATACCAGTTGAACCCTGAATCTGAGCTGAGTTGCAACACCTACTCTACAGTTCATTGGACTCACCCAGGACAACTAAAAATGAGATGATGGTGGACAATGCCCATCTAAAGAAACAGTATCTGCAACTGAAAGCAAGATAGTTCCACTCATGCCTCATGGGACCTACACCCCCTCGCAATTAGAAACAGAGTGGACTTCACCATCCTAAAATCCACGATTGGGAAATGAAAAATGGACTAAAGTAGACTTCTTATTATTATTCTATGTTAGACTTTTTATTATTTTAGCAATGGAAAAACTTTTATTGGTGTAAGGACAGTGGCCACCAGAGGTTTTGAGATTAAAAGAGAAAGAAGAATGCATGTAAAATGGGGACGTTTTTAGGATATTGGAATTCTCCTTCATGACATTGCAATGACATAGACAGACCATTGTTTATTTTGCCATAACCTACAAAATTGTGAGGTACAGAGTGTAAAGTACAATATAAACTATGGTCCATCGTTAGTGGCAATGCTTCAATATGTGTTCATCAGTTGTAACAAATGTACCACACTAATGAAAGATGCTGTTAATTTGGGAAAGTGAGGAAGGGGGGAGGGGAGCAGCATATCAGAATTCCCTATGTTTTTCATGTAACATTCATGTAATCTAAAGTTTCTCAAGGAAAATTAAAAAGATAATAGTAACACACTAGCACGCAAAAAGATAACTCAAAGGTCATCTGTAATTTTGAAGTCACAGAACATTTTTCCCTTTCTAAGAAATGGCTGTTTTAGTAATTAACCTAAAGCTGTTAATAAATAATTTCACCAACCTGCAAAAAATAATACATTTGAGGCATAAAGCATGAATTTGTAATGGCACAAGGAATTATTAGAAGACAGAAGAGCTGAAATTGGAGAGAAACAGAGAACAGATGAAGAAAAGAATGGATAAAATAGAGCAGGAGCTCAGGGAATTGAATGATAGCATGAAGCCACAAACATACATGTCATGGGGGTTCCAGAAGGAGAAGAGAAGAAAGAGAGGCAGAAGCATATTGGAGGAAATGATGGTCAAAATTTTCCCAATTCTCATGAAAGACATGAATATACATTTCCAACAGGTACAACATATTCCAAAGAGAATACATCTAAATAGACCTTTTCCAAGACAAATACTAATCAAAATGTCAAATGCTAAAGATAAAGAGAGAATTCTGAAAGTGGGAAGAGAAAATTGATCCACTACATACAGGCTATGTCCAGCAACTCATCCTGGACTTCTCAACAGAAACCACAGAGGTGAGAAGACAACATGGGAATATTTAAGATACTGAAATATAAAAACTTTCAGCCAACAATTCTTTATCCAGAAAACTTGTCCTTCAATAATAAAGTATTTAAACTATTCACAAATAAGCAGAAACTAATAGTATTCATAAACAAGAGAGCTGCACTACAAGAAATGCTAATGAGATTTCTACAGCCTGAAAGGAAAATACAGAGACAGAAGATCGGAGGAGTGTGTACAAATGAAGAATAGCAGAACAGGTAACCAAAAAGGATACAAAGACAGACCAAAACACCATGTGATATATGAAAGCCAAAGGTCAAATTAAGAAATGATTATACACAAATATCATTGAATATTAATGGGTTAAAATCCCCAATTGAAAGACACAATCTAATAAACTGGATAAAAAAATTTAAAAAAACACATCTACATGTTGTCTACAAGATAATCAACTTAGATCACAGGAAGCAAATAGGCTGAAAGTGAAAGTTTGGAAAAAGATACTCCATGCAAATAGTAGCAAAAAAAAGCAGGGGTAGCTATACTAATATTGGCAAAACAGATTTTACATGCATGAAGGTTGTAAGAGATGCAGAACTGCATTATTTATTAATAAAAGACAAAATTCACCATGAAGAAATTGCAATTACAAATATCTATGCACCTAACCAGGTACCACAAAATATATGAGGTAAGCTATGACAAAACTAAAGGAAGAAATAGGTGTCTCTATATTAATAAGTTGGAAACTTCAATATACCACTTACATCAATAGTTAGAACAATGAAGCAGAGGATCAACAAGAAAAAGAGAACTTGAATTAAATGATATATTAACTAGATGTGACAGAACATAAATATATATAGAATATTTTACCCAAATCAGCAGGATATACATTCTTCTCAAGTGTTCATAGATTTTTCTGCAGGATAGGCCATATATTGGGTCACAAAATAGGTCTCAGTAAATTTGAGAAGATTGAAATTATATAAAGCCCTTTCTCTGAACATAATGAATTTAAGCTAGAATACAATAATAGGTGGGAAAGGAGGAATTCATAAATATACGAGGCTAAATGGTACAATCTTAAGCAACCAGAGGGTCAAAGAATAAATTGCAAAAGAAATAAATTATTCAAGATGAATGAAAATGAGAACACAAATTATCAAACTTATATTATATAAAATAATGTAAATGAAACAAAACATATGGGATAGAGTGAAGGCAGTGTTGAAAGGGTAATTTGTAGTCCAAGATGCCTTCATTTGAAAGGAAGACATAAAATCACAGACCTAAGTGAGCTCATGCAAGAACTAGGGAAAAAAATGTAAATGAATCCCAAAGAAACAGAAGGAGAGAAATAACAAAGATTAGAGGGGAAACCAATGAAATTAAGAAAAACAAAAACAGAATCAACAAAGCAAATAGCTGGTTCTTTCAGTAGGTCAATAAAATGGACAAAACTTTAGCTAAACTAAAAAAGAAGGAAGATACAAATAAATAAAATTAGGAATGAAAGAGGAACATTACTACCGACCCCACAGAAATTTAAAAAAGAATCATAAGACGATATTATGAAAAACTGTATGTCAACAAATTAGCAGACCTTAATGAAATGGACAAATTCTAATAAAGGCACAAACAACCTACGTTGACTCCAGAAAACAAGATGTCAACAAACCAGTCACAAGTAAAACTATTAAATCAGTCATCAAAATCTACCAACAGGGGAGCCAGTGTAGTTTAGTAGCTCAGTACTGGCTTCCCATATACGAGGTTCTGGGTTCAATCCCAGTCTCAATACCTAAAAAAAAAATCTCCCTACAAAGAAAAGACCAGGACCAGATGGCTTCATAGGTGAATTCTACCAAACATTTGGAGAAGAATTAGTATCAACCTTGCCTAAATTCTTCCAAAATAATTGAAGAGGAAGGAAAAGTACCCAACTTATTTTATGAATCGAACATTCAAACCATACAAAGATATGGCAAAAGTAGAAAATTATAGACCAAATCCCTAAAGTTTATAGATGCAAAAACCCTCAACAAATGCAAATCAAATTCAAAAGCATATTAAAATTATTATATACCACAATCAAGTGGGTCTTATTCCTATTCTGCAGGAAAGGTTCAATATAAGACAATCAGTTAATGTAATAAAGCACATTAAATAATTGAAGGAAAAAAAGGCTTGATCAGGTCAATTGACAAGTTAGAAAAAGCACTTGACAGAATCTAGGATCCTTTTTTTTGATAAAAACACTCTGAAAGATACGAATAAGAGGAAAATGCCTTAGAATGATAGAGGGAATATGTGAAAAGTCCGCAGTCAAAGTTGAAAACTTTCCCTCTAAGAACAAGAAAAAGGAAAGTATACCTACTGTGACCACTGATATTCAGCATTATACTAAAAGTTCTAGCTAGAGAAATAAGGCTAGGAAAAGAAATAAAAGACATCCAAATTGGCAAATAAGAAGAAAAAGTCTCACTGTTTTCAGAAGACATGATCTTATATTGAGAAAATTCCTAAATAAATATGACAAAGTGACTAGAGTTAATAAGTGATTTCATCCAAGTGTTTTATACCCTAGTAACGAACATTCTGAGGGGGAAATCAAGGGGAAAATTCCATTTACAATAGCAACGAATAGCAAATAACTAGGAATTCGTTTCACCAGGCATGTAACAGAACTGTATTCAGAAAAATCTAAAAAACAGTGCTAGAGAAATCAAGGAAGACCTAAACAAATGGATGGACATTCTGTGTTCTGGGATTGGAAGGCTAAGTATCATAAAGATGCCAGTTCTATCCAAATTTATTATAGAGTCATCACAATCCCAATTAAAATTCAAAGGGCATCATTTACAAAAATAGAAAAGTCAATTACCAAATTTTGTTGGAAGGGAAATGGGCCCTGAATAGTCAAAAGCACCCATAAAAAAGAAGTGCAAAATTGGAGGATTCATGCTTGCTGACCTTACCACATATTATAAAGCTTGACTGGTTACAACAATATGAAGCACAAAGATAGACATACTCATCAATGTAAATGACCTGAGAGTTCGGAAACAGACCCTCTCCTATAAAGTCAACTGATTTTTATAAGCCTGCCAAATCCACATTACTGGGACAGAACAGTCTTTTCAACAAATGGTGCTGGGAGAACTGTGTTGGAGATTTGGACCCAAAGGGTATTGGGAATGAAAGAAAGAGAAAAGGGAGAAGGAAACAAAGAGAAAGAAAGAGCGAGAGAAAAAGAATGAGAGAACTGGGATTAGGGGGTCTGTGAGTAATAACTCCTCAGACAACTTTATTGTTTACAAGGGGCTCTCTAAATACCCCAGTGTACATGCCAAGAAGCAGGCATACGTAGCCTATGTGCCAATAAGCATAAACACATATGTGCCATTAAGCAGCAACAGGTATTAACTATCAGCATTACCCATAGTCTAAGGAATTTTAAAAATCTTATCTCAAGGTACAAAGTCTAAGTGTTCTATTCACTACAAAAGGTATGAGCTCATCTTGTCTTTCAGCCTTTAACAACTTCATCCCATTTGCTGGGAACTCTTAATTACCACACTCCGTAGGTTGCAAATGTAGCCATGGAGACAGCACTAGCATGGATACAGCACGTCTCCCCTAGAGAGGTCACTGTGCCTCCGTTTCCCTTTTTGTTTTTGTTGAGGTGACCATGCCTGTCTTAAGTTTCCCTCCTCTGAGAGTCTTACCCATCATTGACTACCAGCCAAGCTCTTTTGACTTGGGGAAATTATTGAAGTCCTTTGCTAGCACCAGATTATTTGCATGTTCCACAGCTGTTACGCTTTGCAATTTTCTTTGAAAGCACTGTCCAGCACAGGTGATAATCATGAGCAACAGAAGAAATATGATTAGCCCTATTCCTAAAGCTGACAGGAAATGCTGTGATTTCCAATGAACTGGGTTAAATTTTGTAATATGTGAAATCATGTCTGAGAAAATATCCTTATCATTGGCTACATGAATTTGATTTTGAGACATTTCTAATATTTTTCTTTGTAATTCCATTATTTCCAGAGAGATATTACTTTTATGGCCAGCAAATGAGTCTTAATTTTTCCCCATTCCATATCAGATGAATTATAGGCAAGAGGAGTAATACAAAAGTTGCTTTCATTCCAATCACATTTCAATCTCCTTAAGTTTAAATTATACAATTGATTTCCAATATGTAATGCACATATTGTTGAGTCTGTACTTTCACATAAGGCTACCATAGCAGTAGCAGCAGCTGTAATGATTCCAATTAGGCCCAAAATGCTTATAATAAGCAGTCCAATAAAGCATTTAGTCCATCAAGAATTCTTGTGCCATAAGTAGCAGTAACTGACTTTCAGGAGACGACTGCCAAATCTGCATCTTCCTCACCGGTATCCAGATGCCTTTTCTTCTTCTGGCCATGGCTAATCGATGTTCACCTTTTCAGTGGAGCCACTTTTGCCTTTTCTCAGGTTTCAGTGGTAGGGCCCTGGATCTTCACAAAGGCATCTGCGTCAACAGTCCTGAAAGGGATGTTAGTGGATTGGGCAGGGACATGACAGTCACCTGTTACTACTAGCAGGTATCCCAGATGTTTTTTCATAATTTGAGGGTGATTTACAACAGTCCATAATTTCTGTCTTGTTTTTAATATTTGCAATCTACCCCTGGATAGGGATGGCAGTCTTTAGAGTGACCAGACACTATTGGGTTAAGTCTTTCAGTTTTAGCAGGACCTCTTATGCTGCACACAATTGCCTTTTTATATTGTACTTTTGGCCTCCTTCCAGAATTGTGATTAAAACCAAGGGATACTTGTTTAGAGTTTTGCTTTTGCCACAAACTTCACCCAAAGTCAATATGGTTGCTTGCTACATCCAATTCATAGGCTAAGTTAATGTTCACAATTTACTTTTTTATTATTATTTAAAGCAGCTTGCTGGAGGTTTTCCTACTTCCATGGAGGACTTTTCGTAATTAATTCATACAATGGTTTTAACATTTAAGCTAAATGAGGGATGAAAGATTTTTAGCACTTTAACATTATTACAAACTCTATTAACATGAGAAAGCATTGCATTCCATCAGTTATAACAGAGGGCATAGTTTTATCCCACCCAACCAAACCACATTTAAGAATTTGACAGGGCAGCAGGGACTTTGCAGCCTGTCCTAATTGTTTGCTTAGTTCAGGCTCTTAAGATAAGATAGTGTCTCTGATAGTTTTTTTTTCATTCTGAAAAAAAGGATTACTGGTTAACATAATGTCATCAGAGTTTCAGCCACTGATTTTTTTCTACACAGCTAGATTATTATCACCATGCCAGGACAGATGGTTGGGCTATGCACACAGCCTTGGGGAAGCATGGCAAAAGTCCATTGTTGACTTTTCTGCAGGTAGGAGAATGCAGGCTGGCTTGACTTGCCTAAGGAAATACTAAAGAAAGTCTTAGCACGTTTTAAAATAAAGTGATAGAGACACAGCTAGACATTAACTTTTTGCAACAAACTAGCAACATTTGAGACCACCATATACTACAATGTTATTATTTTAATTTATGATGAGAGGTTGTTTTTGTGACACACAACTTTTTATAATAATCAAAATCATAATTAACCACATTGCACTTCTGTTTAATATTATGCTGAAATATTGGTAAATTTATATACTCTTAAGTGCTCATTTGAAACTTTTACTCATACAACTTTAATTAACAGAAGGTTAAAAAACCTGCTAATTTTGTAACACTTTTAAACACCTTCTTTTTAATGTATAACATATTAAATGAACTTAACTGTTACTTTAATTTTTCTTTCAAGGTAAAAGAACAAATCTCTTGTAATTAGTTTGAAATAAAAAGCTAATTTTCAGGATTTGATTTTTAGAAAGCAGGTTTAAACATTATTTTCCTTTAAAAGAGATAGGACCCCTTCTTCTTCAAACACAGGAAATGATTAGGTTAAAGCACAAGAAGCTGTTTTGATAAAACAGACTTCCTTTGTATACTGATTATTCAGGATAGAAACTTTTCATAAACTTTTATCAAAGCAAACTAATGATTTGAGAGACTTTGAAAAAGGACAAAATTTTTATATTTGCATTAGTATACTATTGGATATTAAAGCTTTTAAAACTTTATAGACAGATCCATCAAGTTTTATTTAATTTTAATCATAAAAATTTCTTTTCCATGAACCTTCTACACTTTCAGTATTCATTCAGGTTTTGTCCCACACTCTACTCTTTCCCAATAATCAATCATTTTATCTTAGGACAAAATCATCTCCTGTTTCCTTAACAATAAAAACTCATTCCATATATCTCACATACTAAGTTACCAGGGAAAATTCTTACAACATATAATTGCCATCAACACCAAACAAGCTTGTTAAAATAATGAACTTTTCTTCACTTTAAAAACTTAGTAGCATGCAATACTAGAAAAAGTCCCTTAGAAGCAAGTTGGCAGGGAGGCTGGCTGCTGAAAAGTTTTCCTTTTATAAAATTATCTTTTATTATTAGTATTGTTATCAATTCAGTTTTTGTTTAATAATGACATTTTGGAATTAGCCATTTAAATACCTTATTTAAACAATGTTTTATCAAAATTCTTATAATTATTTATAACCATATAGACTATAATTATATTAAGACAAATTTTACCTTCACAGAACACATTTCCTTACTTAAAGTACCACAATACCTTCTACAACTTGCCACATGCATTTAAGTCCTAAGAGTTTATGAAAATTAGCCATCCTACTTTAGGACAAAACACATCTTTTAGAAAAATCTTATTAAATTTCAGTCAACATTCCCACAAACTTTTAAACTTTTTCAATATTCATTTAAGTTTTAAATCCTTCATTTTATCCTGTGAAGAAAAATAAAGTATTGATTTCAATCTAGGCAAGAACAACTTTTTATGAAAAGACTTACAGTAATTTTGTTAATCAAGACTTACAATTTTTATCATTGTAGAGATTTTATTAACATTTAAACTTATGTATTAATATAAATACTTATTTAATTTTTGGGCATTTGAATAGAGCTCTTATAAAAATTTTTACTTATTAATTTATATCACCATCCGGAGGTATCAAAATATACACTGACATTGAACAAATAGACAAACACAAAACAATTACAACACATTAACAGAAACATACAGTTTACAATTGACTCATAATTCTTACTTTCTTGGTATAGCTGCTTTTAAGTTCTCCCTCTGGCAGGGAGAAGTCTGTCAGGCACAGTATCAGCCTATCCAGGTAGCTGCAGTTACCTTTGTCTGGCACAAACTGAATTGTTGGAAGTCTACTGGGGTAACTGCAGTCATCATGGACCCACACTGCACAGATTGCTGCCCACACCTGCAGCTCCACCCAATCTTAGACAAGGGAGAAAGGGGTGTGAAGTTTCATTAGTCTTTCGGAGCAACTACAGTCAAGGCCTGCATAACTTGGATTATTCCATACAACTGTGACACTGTCCCTACCCCTAGCAAAGGAGAAAGTTGAGAGAAGCTTCATTGGTCCTGGGGCAATGACAGCAACTTCAGCCTCCAGAGCTTATAGCACCATGTACATCGTTGGCTCCTACTGAACAACCAGCAAGAGAAAAAGGGTAGGAAGACCTAAACTAAAGAGAAAAACTGTACCCAGAATAAATATTCGAGCAAGCTGGTTGCCAAGACACCAACAAAAATTTATAATCCCCACCAGGTAAAAGGCAAATCTGGCCCAGAATGTGTAAGCTAACATAGAAAAATAGCAGATCTTTGGGAATGAAAGGTGCAATAAATGAAATTAAAAAGCATTGGAATCATATAATAGCAGGTTTGAGGAGGCAGAAGAAAGGATTAGTGAGCTTGAAAAAATGGCCTCAGAAGGTGATCATACAAAAGAACAGATGAAGAAAAGAATGGAAAAAAATGAACAAGGTCTCATGGAACTAATGACAGCAAAAGATGTGCAAACATACATGTCATGGGTGACCCAGAAGGAGAATAGAAGGGAAAAGGGGCAGAAGGAATATTTGAAGACAGAATGGTAGAAAATTTCCCAACCCTACTGAAGGACATAGATATCCATGTCAAAGAAGCCCAAAGTATTCCCATCTGAAATACTCCAAATAGACCAACTTCAAGACACACACTAAACAGATAGTCAAATGCCAAAGATAAAGAGAAAATTCTGAGAGGAGAACAGTAATGTCTAACATATAAGGATACCTGATAAGATAAAGTGCTGATTTTTTCACCAGGAACCATGGAGGCAAGAAGACGGTGCTATGATATATTTAAAATACTCCAAGAGAAAAACTTCCAGGCAGGAATCTTATATTTTGCAGGATTATCTCTTTCAAAAATGAGGGTGATTTTATCAGAGATAAACAGAAACTGATAGAATTTCCAACAGAGACTGGATTTTCAAGAAATACCAAAGGGTTTGCTAGAGCCTAAAAAGAAAGAAAGGAGAAAGAGTCTAGAATAGAAGAATTTATCAATAAAATTAGCAATGTGTCAAGAATGGTGAAAATCATATATGACAGATTACACTCAATTAGTCAGGATTAAATTTAACCAGTGATATAAAGTCCTTATATTCTGAAAACTGCAACTCAAAGTTAAAAGAAATCAAAAAAGGCCTAAATAACTGGAAGAACTTCCCATGCTCTTGCCCTGAAAGACTAAATATCATTATGATGTCAATTCTACTCAAATTTATATATTGATTCAACACAATCCTGATAGAATTTTCACCAATATTTTTTAAAGTTGAAAACACAATTATTAAATTTATTTGGAAGTGTAAGGGGTCCTGGATAGTCAGCAACATTTAAAAAGGAAAAGCAAACTCTCATCCTCAGAGTTTAAATCATATTACCTAGCTATAGTGGTAGAAACAGCATGTTACTGGCATAAAGACAGACATATAGACCAATGGAACCAAACTGACGGTTCAGAAACAGACCCTCATATGTATGGTCAAGTGATTTTTGACTAGCCTGTCAAAACCACACACCTAGGTTCAACAGTCCTTTCAAGAAATGGTGCTGACAGAACTGAATATCCATACCCAAAAGAAGGAAAGAGGATCCCTATCTCACTCCTTATCCAAAAATTATCTCTAAATGCATCTAAAACCTAAAGATAAAAGCAAGAACTAAAAAGCTTCTAGAAGAAAGGGTGGGAAAATATTGTCAAGACTTGGTGATAGGTGGTGGATTCTTAAAGGAGATATGAGGAGGCCTGAGACGGACTACTGATGTTTAATGTAGAAATTTTAATTAGATTACTGTGCAAGTGTGGAAATGTGTAAAATGGATGGTGATACATAGTCATTAATAGCTAGTTGATAAGTGGGGCTGTGGCTGAAAATGGTTGTCTTGCTATATAAAAGCCAATTGAAAGAATGGTAGCAAATATTCTATGAATTGTATAGCACAGTAAAACAACCTCCTTAACTTGGCAAACTAACTCAAAAGTCATTAAAAATGCCTCAATTCTACACTACTATGGAATGAGAGTAGTATTAATCAAAGAATGCTACCTAAGTTTAGTAATAACAAACCTATAGAGAAGATGTCTTGTGTTTCAATAGCTCATACCAAAAGAAAGAAATATTTGGAATTAGCATTCAATCCAGACAAGTATATAACTCTGTCCAGTCAAAAACTAACAAGAACCCAAAACATCTTTTTACCTTTCTATTCAGAAACCTTTTATGTCAAACTGGTCTCAATTACAACCCATCCAAATCTTACTATTCTCTGCTGTGTTCAACATAGTATACAGTGGTACACAAATGTTCCAAGTTCCTAGTCATCTCAATGCTTACTTTATCCCTTCTGGTCCCTTCCACTGCTTTAACCCTGGCAGGAACAGGATTTTATTTTCTTTGTGGTAACTCAGCATACTTAGTTTAGCTGGTAGTCTGGACAGGAATCTGTACCATGGTATCTATAACCCCTAATGATACAATCTTACAATCACAGGATGTGGCCACCTCCAGCTTAATCCCCAATATTGGCTTCTTGCTTGAAACCTCACTTTCCCCAAAACATGAAAGCAAAAAAGACACTTTTTCAGTTATTCAGTGTTTAGTTACGATGCCCACGATAACCCAATCCTTGAAAAACCCGGGATAGAACATACTATCTTTTAGAGCCTTACTGGTTCACTGGAATTCCTCTCCTTGTAAGAGCTGTTTTAAACATCTCCTTATAACTGCAGCTATCCTGGAATGTCACAGTACAAGCTATCAATAATCAACAAATAGAAATCAATAGCCTATTCTCAGTCGTCATTCAAAATCAAAGAGCCCTTGACATTCTACTGTTGTCTCTGAAGGCACATGTGCTAATATTAATGAAACCTGTTGCTTCTACATAAATAAAACTGGACAAGTAGAAGAGAATTTAAAAGTTCTAAAGGAAAACATTGAAATTATTCAGCAAGAGATGAAAATTATGGCAGCCAATCCTGGCTCTCCTCTTTTCTCTCATATTTTTCTTCATCTTTAAAAGCTATACTAATACCCCTAATAGCCCCAGTAATAATTAATTTTCTCCTTCTCATGTGTCGCCCTTGTCTCCTACAGCTTCTCTCTGGATTCATCCACTGAATTGTTCAAACCACTACCCAAGAATATATAAATGGGGCCTTCCTGTTGTGAGAACAACAATCAACAATCACCTCAGAACACAAAACTTCACCAGCTGAGCCACATGCGAAGGAAAACCCATGGCCCCCTAAGAGCAGGAAGCAGCCAGAATGAGTTGGTGCCCCCTTTTCTCGACCCTTCACATGTGAGCCTAGCTCTCCACTCTTAAACTTACCTTATTTTTTAACATTATAAGCAAAACCTGGGAATGACAGGACTAGGCCCCATCTCTAGGCCCATAACAGCCAGAACTTGCAGAAGCAGCAAGTTTATTATTAAACTTACCCCACTGTGAAAGGGTGACCATCCATTTACTCAGAAGAAACTGCAACTCAGTGACATAGGACAGCCCCCATCCTAGGCCTACATGTCCATATACATTTCTTTTATTCACAAGAATAGACAAGAAGGCACATGACCCCACCAAACCCTCCCACCCTGGAATTCATTGCCCCTAGCCCACCTCCCCCTAGCCATCCCTACAGGCACTTGGGTCTTACCTAAGTTAAACCCCCTCCCACTAACTAAGAATATTCTCCCCTTTAGATGTACTGTACAAACACATGCCTGCCTCTGCCAGGGATGGGCTGAAGTTTCTATCTTCAGTCCCCTTCTTGTTGTATTTTCTCAATAATCCCTGCCCACAATCAATGTTCTCCATGTCACAATTGTCTCAACCAGACATCTAACATTTATCTTTTCATTTATATATTTCTTAAACAAATAGTAATTGCAACCTACTAAAAGCCTGTTACTCTTCTCTGTACTAGGGTTACAACAATGGCTGCTAATGGGCTACCTGAATTTAGCATGAGAGAGGATGGGAGATAAATCCAACAAAAATACAGGATTCTTCCACCTCAGTAGAATGGCCTTTTGAGGACTTATTTACTTTGTAAACTAGGTGACAATACATTGCAGGGCTGGGACAATGTTTTCCAGGAGGTATTGTATGCTTTAAATCAGCACCCACTCTATGGTGCTATTGCCCCCATACGTAGGATTCACTGGTCCAGGAATCAAAGGGTGATAGTGTGAGTGGCACTACTCACACTCACTATTACTCCTGGTGATCTACAGGGTTTTTTTGCTTTCTATTGCTGAAACTTTAAGCTCAGCTGGTCTCCAGTTCTCAGAAGGAGGTGTGCTTCCACCAGATATCACAATGATTTCTTTGATCTGGAAGTTAGGACTGCCCCCTGTCTACTTCGTTCTCTTCATGCATCTGAATCAAAAGGGACATAAATGAATTTCGGTACTGGCTGAGGTGCTTGATCCTGACTATCAAGAGGAAATAGGAATGTTCCTCCACAATGGAGGTAAAGAAGAGTTTGTTTAGAATACAGGAGATCTCCTAGGGCATCTGTTAGTATTACCATGCCCTGTGATTAAAGTCAATGGAAAACTGCAATGACTCAATCCAAGCTAGACTATCAATGATGCAGAATTTTCAGAGTTGTAGGCTTGAGTCATCCCATTGGGCAAAGAACCATACCCAGCTGTTGTGTTCACTGAGGGTGAAGGGTAAATGGAATGGATAGTGGAAGAAGGTAATGATGTTGATGAACTTCAACCAAGTGACCAGTTACAGAAAGGAGGACTGAAGTCTTCATGAATATTTCTTCCTTGATAAAACTAATAAGTGATTTTCATTGAGTGTTAAGATATAAGTTCAATATGCAAAAATAAGTCTAAATATCATTTATATCACATACCATTGATTGTACACTTTGGAAGGGTTTATGCTTTATTGGTTGTATCCATAAAATTGAGTTGTTAAAAAAAGAAAGCAATAAACAAGAGCTGGACAGTCATCCTCTCCTTTTTCATACTCCTCTAATTCTATAAATATAACTGTCTGTAAATGAGTACAGATTTCTCCAATATCTTGATACCTAAAATATGAATTTTAGATTTTAAAGTTCTGGTACATCCTAGTCCTGGCAACTGAAGCTACTTTATTACTCTGTGGTACAAGAATATAATAATTGTATGGATTTTGTAGGATTGTCATGAGTTTCAATGTGTCTATACATGTAAATGTTTGAGCAGTGCCTGGCACCTCGACCACATTTGGGTACTGACTTCATTTCAATGCTTCACAAGTGATTGTTTATTCTCAGTCTATTATGTCCTGAGTCTTTATTACATTAAGAGTATAATGTCATACATCAGAACCCTCTAGTTTCTGACAAAACTTAATTTTTGCATGTTCTTCTTTTGAATACTCTTCACCAGCTTGCTCTTTACAAAGATCTCAACAAACTCAGAGATAGATCTGTAATTTCAAAATCACACAGTCCTATTTTCAATGCTTGGCCAGGTTGTCATTACTTAATATAATTATAATGATTATCATTTTATATTTTGTACATCTTATCTTCATGAAATCATGCTAAAACATTTTATTTTCATCCTGATGTCATTGTCACAGCTTGTGTGTTGCAGCGTTAGTTACTATGTGCTCAGACTCATGCAGGCAGCTATAAATCTGGTGACTTTGCTCAGAGCAGATTCCTGAACTCCAGTTCTGGGAATTCTGACCAATTTGTCCAGGTGTGGCTCAAGACTTGTATTTTTAAACAGTTTCCCCATGATTCTGTTATGCTGATTATCTGGGATACTGAGATGATTATGTGACTTTGGTAACCTTTCAGAGGTTGCGTTCTTTTGTGTATTCCTCAACTTTCCTCTTCAAATATATTTGAAAAATTCTGACCTTATATAAATTGTTGTAGTGTACTTCCCAGTTTAGCATTTGTCCCAGATTTTTAATTATATCAAAAAGGATCATTAATAGCTCCAATTTTTAAAAATCATGGTGAGATAGTGATCTTTGTTTATTTATTCATTTAATTATTTTGCTTCTAGCTTCTACTATGATCTTATTTAATGAGATCCCTGTGTAAAGAACAGAGCTCTCTCTCTACCATGTGGTTAAATCTGACAGAAACCTGCAATAACCATTCTTGCTTTCTTGACCCTTTTTCTTTTCATCTTCATAAAGCTAACTCTACCTAGTCACAGAAGATGATGGGTGAAATATTTGATGCATCTGTCCTTCCATTCCATTGGGTACACTGGCTTTAGTCTGTTGTGTCCACCTTGATGCACAAAGATATCAGTTTGAACTTGCCTTAGATTGTGGAAAACAAAGGAAATTATACATGAGTCAGATGTAAAATATTTGCTGGAGAAAAGATGCAAGAGACATGCCATGGAAGCAATAGAGGATACCATAAATTCTCTTGGTTAAGTGGTTCTATCATTTACTGTATGGTATAAATCGTGGCTATTTTATTTGTTTGTACAATGTTTTATTTCATAAGCAACTTTTTGGGCAGCAATGAAATCAGAAAATAAAAGTATATGTTAGAGGAAGAATTACAGATTTTCTGTTTGACAATATGTAGAAGATAACAAATATAATTCACTAAAGTTTATTGACATTTCCTCATTTATGACATGAGGGCTGATCACACTGAATCCAGAAAACACATCAGTGATGGAATCATAGCATCTGTTTCTCAGGGAAACTTATTTTTAAAGCTCTAGTCCTAACATCGATTTACCTCATGTATCTGCTAAAGGTTTAAGGATCTATGACAGATGAGATTTCATTAAGATCAAATGGGAGTTCTTCCAAATTAATTTCACTTATCTTTAATCCCATGTTTTTCTGTTCATGTAGGAAATATAACGTAACTTTCGTGGGTTTTTTGTTTGTTTGTTCATTTGTTTGGTTTTTTTTGTTTGTTTGTTTGTTTTTTTTTGGCTCCATTAAGAGTAGAAAGGTTTTGCAAACAATTCAATGATAGCTATTTTACATCAATAACCTCAGATGCTTCCATTAGAAAATAGCATAATTCCAACAGTGATTTCATTTTCTTCATAATTTTAGTATGTTTCCAGATGGAACTGCTCGTGGTGGCCGTCCATGAGTTTGACCACGGCATTGGGCTGGGCCACATCGCCAGCCGCAGTCCATCATGCGGCCGCACCACTAAGAGCAGGTGGACGCCCCCTGCGCTCCGGGCTCCCCAGGAGGATCAAGCGTGCACCTGGCAGCCTCAGGGCGTGCTGGAGTGCGTGTCCCCCATTGCGTCACCTGATTAGCCTCCCTTCCTGTGGAGCCCCAGAAAACAGATCCAGCATCCCGCCCTTAGGACCTGCCACTGAGGTATGAATTTGACTCACGCAGGGGTCCTTCCTCTTCAAAGGCAGGTACTTTTGCGACTGACCCCAGGCGGCATGTGAACATTTATTCTAATGGAATTACAACTACCACAATTTATTTTTTAATTGGAGACATTTATGCATGACACACTAATATGTAGTGGGCTTTTCAAGGCTTCCTCCCAGGGAAAGCATGTTGTAGAGTATGGGGCAGTGGGAGGAAGGAAAGGAATACATTTTATTTAAAGTTAATTTCCACACTCTCTTTTTCTGAGTTACCTGAATGTATAATGATGAAGAATATTTTATGACTTTAATTAACAAATATGTTAACAGAACCAAGGACTTAATCTTCTCCAGCTGTTTTTTATTTTGACTTCAGCAAATTCTGTGATCTGAAACAGGATTCTGAGTCACGTGAGGTATATCTTACTGTGGAAGTCAAGAGTTCGGTTCTGAACTGGGCACTTATGATTACCTAAATGCCCTGCAGTTACACACGTGTTCAGGTACATGTAACTAGCTATGATGCTGCTTTTGGATTTTGTTATGTTGGCAACAAGACATAACAATAATGGCAGCAATTAAGGTCACAGAAATGATTAGGTAATGGGAAACCAATGGAATGCTGCATATTTTCTTTAATATATGAAGTGAGACTTCAGGTGTGACAAGAGAGAATTACTTATTCTGCTAAGGAGTATAGGTGTGTTTGTGCATGTGTGCATTTACACCATATTCCACTTCCCCTTTCTTTTATTTGAAACTGGTAAGATTAAAATAGGGGCAAAAAAATGAGCCCAGCTTTGGTGTTTACTCACCCAGTGTGACAGAGTTGGACTCAGATGTGGTTTCCCTACTCAGGTTGGTGTAGGGGATGTGGATGTGATGTGGGCTATGGGTGGCAGGCTCTTTGTCTCTTCAGAGATAATCTTAACTATCTGTGACTTGTGGGTGTGGGATGATGAAAGGCTGCAGTCCTGCCCTTGGGGAGCAGGAAACAGTTTAACAATGCAAGGTCTATAAACTTTAAGTATTCAGGGGAAATGCAAACCAAATATGCTAAAGACTTATCTAGAATGTCTGGAGTCCATGCTAAAAGCTTACTTAAGATGTGGAAGATATATATGCTAATTGAAGCCTATTGAGAACTGAAACAAAGCGACCATTTGGCCTTTCCTCGGTATAAAAGACATTTGAAAATCTTGTTCAGGGCTCGGGATTCAAACTGAAAGCTCCCGAGTCCGGCCGGCCGTCAATAAACCATTTTTCCTTCTCAAAATCATTCTTGAGTCCTGGCCTCTCTATACACAAATAATTGAGCCTCTCTCAAATTCTACAACAGATGTAGGTAGTAAAGTGGTCACCACAGCCTAGTAAGGACTTGAGTCTAACACCAGAACTGAAAGACTACCTTATGGTGGAGGAGAGGCTGAAGGAGGCACCTCCTTCAGGAATTTTTTGATTGTTGTAGCTGACTTGCTTTAGTCCTCAAGGCTTCTGATCACTATCTTCACTGTCTTCTCTAGTTAAGCATTACTTTAAAATATTTTATTTCCCAATAAAATATTACTATTGAATTAAAATAAACCAGCATGACTTTATAGATCTTTTTTTAAACTGTGAATTTCTTTCATTGTTTTTGTTTTTTTCACTTTTAAAATATACTTTATATACTTATATATTTTTAAAAATGATGCTTAGATTACATAAATGTTCCATAAAAATATAGGGGATTCACACATGCCCCATTCCCTACCTCTGCCACATTTTCCCACATTAACAACATGTGTATATTTTTTAATGAATTAATAAATGTTTTAAAATTTTCTTGGTTTTAACAAACAACAATTATCAATGGCTATAACCCATGGAAAAACATTTTGGGTTCCTCACTAATACTTTTTTTTCCTCTTTTTATTGTCTTTTTTTTTTTAAGGGAATTATGTCACACAAAACATTACATTAAAAAACAGAAGAGGTTCCCATATATCCAACTCCCCACCGCACCCCGCCCCTCCCACATCAGCATCCCCTTTCATCAGTTAGGCAAGTTCATTGCATTTGGTGAATACAATTGGGAGCATTGCCACACTGCATTGACCATAGTTTACGTTGTAGATCACACTCTGCCCCAGTCCATCCAGGGGGTTATGGCAGGATATGTCCCTGCAGTATATTTCAGGACAACTCCCAGTCCTGAAAATGCCCCATATCACACCTCTTCCTCCCTCTCACAACCCTCAGAAACTCCCGTGGCCACCGTGGCCATATCAATGATACTCTTGATCTGCAGAGTTAATACAGAGATTCCATTTGCATACTTACGGTTTCCCAAAATTTTACCATTACATGTAACCCTGGGTCATTTATACATCTATAATAATTAAACCTGAGACTTTATTTGAATTTAAGAATATTGTTTTTCAGCTCAACTATCCATTTTGAATACCATGTTGGATTTGTTTTCCATGAATTTAGTTACTGGAAAATAAGGTGCCCTTTACAGAAAAGAGGCATGGCTTCTACTAATGTAATACATTTTAAATGCATAAATTAATTTTCGTGGTATACATCAAAAGTCAGTGAGTTTGTCACCAAATCTGATCATTCAAGACAGTTGTTAATCTTCTTCTCATTCAACTTCTCTACTATCTGGGACTGATTGTGGGGACATGCGGGGTGAGTGGAAATATTTCCTACCCAGGAAAAAGCAGGGAGCTCCTAGAGAAACCTGGAGAACTGTCTCTGAGAAAATTTGAATTATAATGCTCTTAGCCTCCAGGCAGGAAATTCTATCACATTGATCTTGTCTGTGTTGTAACAAACACCTTCAGACCAAGCACTGAATGAGAGGGTTGTCAAAGTCCACAATCTGCTGGCAGAACAAGGACGTGCACATGAGAAAATTAAAAATAAGAAAGTCTTTTTGTGGCCTTTATACATTTCCTCCCCAAGGCCCCAAGAAGTGGGTCTGCAATGAACTACTGGGTCCAGGGCCTAGTTTGGAGCAACTAGCAGGGCAAGAATCAAAGAGCAGGGATAACACAGGCTTCAACTACTAAATCCCTATAAAAGAGAAAGAAATTGAGCATCAGGGTAAACTTCATCCTAATCAGATGCCTTGACATCAGTAAATATTATAAACCATACTAAGAAAATGGAAGACATGGGCCAAGAAAAGGAATATATTAAAGCACCAGAGAAGACACAGTATTTGAGAGAACTAATTTGCAAGATACACACAAATTTCCAAAATCTAATTAATGAATTGAAAGACAATATGTGCAAAGAGACAAAAGATATCAAGAAGACATTGAGAGAGAACAAAGAAGAATTTGTAATACTGAACAGAAAAGTAACAGGGCTCATGGGAGTTAAGACAAATAGGTGATATCCAAATACTGTAGTGGCATACAATAGCAGACTCAAAATGATAGGAGAAAGAATAAGTGATACCAAAGACTGAATAGCTAAATTTGAAGAAAGAAAAGAAGGGTGAAAGAAAAGAATGGGAAAATAATCAGCAGGTCCTTGAAGAGCTTAATGACAATACGAAAGAAAATTACATGTGTGTCATGGAATTTTCAGAAAGAGAAGAGAAAGTAAAAGTTACTGAAAGAGTACTTGAGGAAAGAATAGCAGAACATTTCCCATCTCTCATGAAAGAATGAAATAACATATCCAAGCAGCACACCATACACCAATCAGCATAAATTAGACCTACTCCAAGACACAAACTACTCAGAATGTCAAATGTCAAAGATAAAGAGAAAATACTCAGAGCAGCAAGGGAGAAACAAACCTTCCCATACTAAGGATTCCCAGTAAGACTTAGTGCAGATTTCTCATCAGAAACCATGGAAGTGAGAAGACAGTGGTATGCCGCAATTAGGATACTGAAAGAGAAAAACTGCTAGCCAAGAATTCTGTGTCCAGCAAAATTATGCTTCAAATAGGAGGGTGAGTATAAAATATTCACAAACAAACAGAAACTAAGAGAGTTCTTAAAAAGAATGCACCATTGTAGGAAGTATTCAAGGACACTTTAGATTCTGAAAGAAAAAACAGGAGAGGGAAGCCTGGAGGAGAGTACAGAAGAAATAACAGAAAAGAAAACCAAAAAAGTAAAAAGACAGACAAAAACATGATAAGACATATGAAATTCAAAGAATAAAATGATGGAAGTAAATGATGCCTTTAAAGTGATACCACTGAATGTGAATGAAAAACAAACAAACAAAAAAAACAACAACCATGAGATGGCCATATGCTGCTTACTAGAAACTCACCTTAGACACAGGAATACAAATTGGCTCTAAGAAAAAGTTTGGAAAAAGATACACCACTCAAATAATAATAAAAAAGAGCACGGGTAACTATATAAATGTCAGACAAAACAGAATTTAAATGCAAAAAAAAAGTTATGAGACATACAGAAAACCATTATTTATTAATACCAATCCTGTTTAAACTCTTCAAAAAAATGAAGTGGAGGGAAAATTACTGAACACATTATATTTTAATAAAGCAAAATCCACCAGAGAGTTATAACAGTCAGAAATATCTATGTACCTAACCAGGGTGCTGTAAAATACATGAGACAAACTCTGTCAAAACTGAAGGGGTGGGGGAGAGAAAAAAACAGAAAGGGAAAAAATGAAGGGAGAAATAACCACCTCTACAATAATCTTTGGAGAATACAAATTTCAACTCTCGTCATTAGTTAGAACAAACAGACAAAATATGAACAAGGAAACAGAAAATTTGAACAATATGATAAATGAGTTAGACCTAACAGACATATACAGAACACTGCATCCAAACTCAGTGGATTATACATTATTCAGGATAGACCACATGTTAGGACGCAATGCAGCTCTCAATACATACAAAAAGATAGAAATTATACAAAGCACCTTTTCAGATTATAGTGGGTTGAAACTGAAAATTAATAACAGACAGGAAAAAAAGTGAATTTGCAAATGTATGGAGGATAAACCACACACTCCTAAATAATTATGTATTGAAGAAAAAGTTACAAGTGAAATTAGTTAGTATATTGAGATAAATGAAAACAAGAACACAAATTACTAAAACTTATGGGACATGGGCAAGAAAGTCTTGAGAGGGAAATTTATATACCTAATCACCTATATTAAAAAGGGAATAAAGAACTAAACTCAAATATTTAACTGAACAACTAGGGAAACTAGAAAAAAAAACAGCAAACCCATCCTAAAGCAAGCAGAAGGGAAGAAATGTTAAAGATTAGAGAAGAAATACATGACAATGAGAACAACAACAACAACAAAATACAGAAAACCAAAAGCTGGATCTTGGAGAAGATGCATAAAATTGGCAATCCTCTAGGTAGACTGTCAAAGAAAAAAGAGAGAGAAGCAGATAAATATAATCAGAAATGAAAGGGGTGATGTTATGTCTGACTCCACAGAAATGAAAAGGGTCATATGAAGATATCATGGAAAACTGTTGCCAACAACCTAGAAAACCTAGATGAAATGGACAGATTCCAAGAAATGCACAAAGAATCTACATTGATGCTACAAGAAATACAAAACTTGACAAACCAACAACTTTTAAAGAGACTGAATCTGTCATCAAAAATCTCCCTGCAAATAAGTCTGGACCAGATGGCTTCACAGATGAATTCTTCAAAGTATTCTGAAAAGAATTAACACCAATCCTATTTAAAATCTTCCAAAAAATTGAAGTGGAGGGAAAATTACTGCCCACATTTTATGAATCCATCATCACCCTATTATCAAACCAGATAAAGTTAGAAAAGAAAACAATTACAGACCAATCTCTAATGTAATATAAATGCCAAATTCTCAGCAAAATACTTGCAAATCAAATCCAGCAGTATATAAAAAGACATATATCATGGCAATGGGGGATTTATTTCTGATATGCAAGGCTGATATAAAATAAGAAGATAAATCAATGTCATACACCACATTGACAAATTGAAGGACGAAAGCCACATGATCATCTCAATTAATGGGGAAAATGCATTCAGCAAATTCTAGTATTCTTTTTTCATAAAAACTCTTCAAAAGATAGGTGTATAAGGAAAATTCCTCAATAAGACAAATGGTATATATGAAAAACAAGCAGTCACCATTATATTCAATGGTGAATGGTTGAAAGCTTTCCCTCTAAAATCAGGAACAGAACGAGGATGCTCACTGTCACAATATTGTAGTAGAAGTTCTAAATATGGAAATTAGCCAAGAAAAAATATTAAAGGCCTCCAAATAGGAAAAAAAGGAAGTAAAACTCTATTTGTGGATAACATGATCCTGTATTTAGCTAATTTGAAAATATCTAAGACAAAGCTAACTGAGCTGTAAATGAGTTCAGCAAATTGGTAGGATGCAAAAACAATGCACAAAAATCATTAATGTATATGGACATAGTACTGAAAAATCTAGGAAGAAATTGGAGAAAATTCCATTTACAATAGCAGCAAAAATACTCAAATACTCCCTATAAAAGAATCATGTGAAATGGATCGAAAGACTAAACACAAAAACCTGGGTTATAAAAATCCTAGAAGACAATGTTAGGAAACAGCTTGAAGATCTTGTGATAAGTCTGGATCTCTTGAACTTTAAACCCAAAATCCAATCAATGAAAGAAAAATTAGAAAAATGGGACTTTTTGAAATTCATGTGTCTCCACGTCAAGGACATTGCCAAGAGGGTGAAAAGGCAATTTACTCAAAGGAGAAAATATTTGGATGCCACATATTCAACAAGATTCAACAAGATTAATATTCATGATTTATAATGATGCCCTACAACTTAACAATAAAAGACAAATGACCCAAGTGAAAATGGGCAAAAGACTTGGATTAGATATTTTCACAAAAAGAAATACAAAATGGAAAAAATGATTAGCCTCACTAGTTATCAGTGGAATGCAAATCAAAGCTATGCTGTGATATCATATCGCACCTTTTAGAAAGACCACTATTTAAAAAATTAACAGGATATCCTAGGTGGTACTGCAGGGACAGATGATGGACACTGTGTGTCCTGTCGTGGCCCACTGGGTGGGCTGGGGGAGACTGTGGACTACAATGTGGACTACTGTCCATGTCCTGCAGCGGTGCTCCAGAATGTATTTGCCGGGTGCAGTGGATGTGCCGCAATGATGGAAGAGGTTGTTGATGTGGGAGGGGTGGGATGGGGGGTATATGGTGATTTCATATTTTTTTAATGTAACATTTAAAAGAAAATAAAGAAGAAAAAAATAAGAAAGAAAAAATATAACAGGAAACTATAAGTGTTGGAGAGGATGTGGAGAGAGAGAAATGCTTACTCATTATTGATGGGAATGAAGAATGATACAACTGTTTTGGAAGACTCTTTGGAGATTCCTAAGGAAGTTTAATATACATTGACCTTGTGTCCTGCCAATATCACTACTAGGTATATACAAAGAAGAACTGAGAGACTGCATATGAACAGATATTGACATGGTGATGGAATGTTCACAGCAACATTATTCACAATTGGCAAAAGATGGAAACAAACTAGCTGTCCATCAACTGATAAATAGATAACCAAATTATTGTATATGCTCATTTTGAAGTATTATATATCAATAAGGAGTAAGTCATGAAGCATGTAACAAAATGGATAAACCTTGAGGCTATTATATTGAGTGAAGCAAGCCAGAAAGAAAAGGACAAATATGGTATGGTCTCATTAGTAGGAACAAAGTAAGATGAGTATATTCATTGATTTATTAGGTAGAATATAGGTCACAGAAGACAGAATGATGTTAGAGAATGGAGAGGTGAAGATTTGATTTTTGCAGTACTGGTAGAAAAGTTGTTCATAATTGGAAATGAAAAAAATTGTTGAAAGTACACCATAGTGTTTATAATTAGCAAAATGAATAAATGGAATATTCATGGTTAAAGGGAAAGTCTAAGTTATTGTATATCAAAGAAGGAAAGCTAAAAATGAGACAGGATTGTATAGGATAGTGAACGCTTTGTGCAAGACAAATTTGGTTAATAGTACACATGTAAGTATGTTTTGCTATGAAACAGAACTAACATCATTGACATGCATACTTCAGCATTATTAACAACACTCGAAATGATGTGCTGCCATCACCATTATCCAATTCCAATGATTTATAGTCAACCTAAATAGAAATTCTGTATAAATTAAGCAGCAGCTCTCCATTTTCTATGCCAATCCATCCCTTAGTTACCTGTACTCTAGATTTCAACTCCTTGAATTGGCTTCTAATACTTAGTTCATATCAGTGAGATCATAGAATATTTGTCCTTTGTGCCAGACTTATGTCATTGAGCACAATATCCTTATATTCATCTATCTTGCTGCATACATCAGGACTTCATGCCTTTTTTACAACTGAATTATATTTCATGGTACGTATATACCACATTTTGGTTTTTCCATTCATTGGTTGATGGATGCTTGAATTCTTTCCATCTTTCAGGAAATGTGAGTAATTTGCATGCAAATGTCTGTTGGCATTAATGTTTTCAGTTCTTTTGGATATATTCCTGGTAGAAGGATTGACGGATCCTGTGCAATTTCTATATTGAACTTCCTGAGGACTACCAGTGTTAACCAGTATCCCAACCTTATTATATTACCAAATATCTTCCATAGTGGTTGTGCCATTCTTCCTTCCCAACAGTCAAGGAGTGTTCCTTCTTCTCCACATCCTCTCTATCACTTGTTGGTTCTGTTTTTTTTAATAAAGACCATTCAATGAGATGTGAGATAATATCCATTCAGTGGGTTATGTAAGGATATACAATGTCTTCCATCTGTCCCTGAAATATCATTCAGGATAACTCATAGTCCCAGAATTGCCCCTATATAACACCTCTTTTTCCCTCTTCCTGCCTTCAGCAACTCCAGGATCTACTGTCTCCACATCAATAATATAATTTCTTCCACTTCTAAAGTCACAATAATTAAATAGCAGAATACTAGTAAGACCACTCTAGTCCATATTTTATTCTCCAATCTTGAAGACTCTGGGTTGGTGATATCCATTCCATCTCTTAATTGAGAGGGTCCTTTGATACCACATGGTTGATGGATGGGGCTCCTCTGCTTGCAGTTTTAGACTTTCTCAGTTCCTTGGTGTGACTGATATCCATCCTCACCTCCTTGTTAGCTGATCTGGGTAAGTCCAATGAACTGGATGTTGAAGGTGTTTCAACTTCACTGAGGCTCACAGCCCAGCTGGCAAGTGGACAACCCAGAGATTCAAGTCTCCTGAGCATACACCAAACCTAGTGCCTACCAAAGTTTCAATGAAAGGTTCAGAAGATGCCTGTGTAGAGAAGTCACATCTGTGTCCAACTCAGTCACACTTAGGAGCACAAAGTCCAAACTAGGGCCCGCTGGCAAGACACCAGACCACCAGACTCTGGAGCCATCTGCCATGACAACAGGACCTGGGAGTCTCCATAGCCCTCAGGAATACCACTACCTGGGGCAGTATCAACTTTGGCTGTCTATAAGATCCTGCTGAATTGTGTATAAGCATGATCCCTCTTATGACCTCCTGACTCATTTTGAAGTCTCTTAGCCATATTAACTCATTTTTCTTCATGATTTCCCCCTTTTATCAAGGTCTTTTTCCAGTTGCATCACCAGCCAGTGCTTGGTAGTAATCCCTCATCACTAGGTAAACTCATCCTGGGAATCATGTCCCATTCAAGAGGGAATGTAATGCACTTATATGCTGAGTTTGGCTTAGAGACTAGCCACATTTGAAGAATGTGAAGGCTTTCAGGTGATAACTATTAGGTACCCTGCAATACTAGGCCAAATTGAAATTACAAGCAAAAATCTCATAAGCATAGTCATCAATATTAAGGGCCCATCACTGGACCATACTTCTTCACTGTTTATTGCCCCTACATTTGAGGGAGTGTTACTGTTCCACTGGGGACTGTGGCAGAGATCTCCAGGATGGAAGCCCAATACTCCACCAGTTGTCATGTGAATCTCTACTCACTGTGGCCATACCTGATGAACATCTGAACATACCTATATACCCAATATGCATGCCTAGGTGGACTCCATCTGATGTATCCCACATGAATGACAACCCACATCATTCCTCCTAACCTGCCATAGCTGAACCCCAAGGTGATCCAAAACTTCATCAAAAATGAAGCCTAATATATTGCCAAACTCAATTAATAGCACTATGAGATAGTAATGATAGCTTTAAACATAAGAAATAAAATACATAATAATTTAGAAAAGCTAAAATAAAGTAAAAATACTTAGGGTATTAAAAATGAGATATTATAGTTTTTTTGATGTTTTGACTTTCATCACTGTAATAGGTGTTGTCCTGTACATACAGTGGCAATTTCTTCCATTTCTTCCACAGCGTCTTACCATTTTTCTTTTTTTCATTATGTCCTCAGAGAAGTTTTAGGTTACGGTCAAGTCACATACAGACTAAGGTTCCCCATATACTGAAACTTCTTCCCTCCTTTCCCCTTCTCTATTATTATCTTTTTATTTGTGGATGTTACATTTGTTACAACTGATGTATGAATATTGAAACATAGCTACTAACCCTACTAACCATGGTCAGTAGTTTACATTATGGATGACATTTTTGACAGTACACTTTTATAAATGTTTGAACTTTAACACGGCTTGTATCCATCATTGCATGACTATGCAGAACACCTCCATTGCCTACTAATTACACACTCTGATCTATTCTATCTCTATCTCTCAATCCTCTTGAAGTCCACCTTGACAACCAAGAATCACTTCTTGACAGAAAAGATTCACAGACACTTGCAACAATGTTGAGGGATTGACACACTAGTCTGTCCTCCCCTTTTAGGAACCACTCATTCCCTCTGTTTGTAAACATCCCACCTCCACAGAATGGGCATATGACACTTTCCTGCTCATTTAATAGGTTTCCACCCATTGATTTAGCACACTATAACAAGATGAGCATACACACACCCCATAGAAGCCTGCCCCAGCTGCACCCTGTGCCTAGTGACCCCCTATCCAACACCCTTAACCAGTAATCCTACCTTTTTATATTGTCAAACGAGTTTTCTCAACATTATCGTTTCAACCATGCACCAACCAATTGTCTGTGATCACCTGCTCCCTCTCCAAACCTTCCCCAAGTTTCAAGAACAATCTGACCAATCCTCCCAGCACTAGGCCCCATCAAGCTTGCACTACCCAACCCAAAGTGTCTCTACACCCTTGTCATATCCTTTCACTGCACATCTACTCACTTCCATGTTTTCATAGATTTCACCCATATGGACATTGACTCAAAACTGTCTCACTTTCTACTTCCTGTAAGGCTATGCTCCAGACTTAAGTCTCTGAGAAGACTCAAATTGCTTAATTCATATCAGAGGGGTAATGTAGTATTTGCCATATTGAACATTTTTTGTCTTTTTTTTTTAATATTACATTCAAAAAATATGAGGTCCCCATATACCCCCCACCCTCCTCACCCCACTCCTCCCCCCATAACAACAATTTCCTCCATCATCCTGAGACATTCATGGCTTTTGGTGAATACAACTCTGAGCACCACTGCGTCTCACGGTCAATGGTCCACATCATAGCCCACACTCTCCCACAGTCCACCCGGTGGGCCATGGGAGGACATAAAATGTCTGGTACTGTCCCCGCAGCACCATCCAGGACAACTCCAAGTCCTGAAATGCCCCACATCTCATCTCCCTCTCCCATTCCCTACCCCGAGCAGCAACGATGGCCACTTTCTCCACACCAATGCCACATTTTCTTCAATTACTAATCACAATAGTTCATGAATAGAATATCAGTAAGTTCACTCTAATCCATACTCTATTCCTCCATTCTGTGGATCTTGCAATGGTTGTATCCACTCTACATCTACATCAAGAGAGGGCTTAGATTCCACATGGATGCTGGATGCAATTCTACTGCTTTCAATTGTAGGCACTCTTGGCTCCCTGGTGTGGTGGTTGACCTTCTTCAACTCCATGTTAGCTGAGAGGGGTAAGTCCAATAAACCAGAGTGTAGGAGCTGAAGTCTGTTGAGGCTCCAGGCCTGGCTATCACATGGTCAGTCCAGAGATTCAGGTCCCCTGGGTATATATTAAACCCCAGCACCAACTACAGTTCCAGTAAAAGTAAAAGGAGAGGCTTGTGAAAAAAGATCACATCTGAGTCTAGCTCCATCACACAGAAACACAAACTCCAAAATAGGGCCAAATGACATGACACTGAACTCCATCTGCCATGACCAAAGAACCTGTGGGTCTCTGTAGCCCTCCGAAGGACCAATACCTGGGGTTGTATCTACTTTATCTGTCTCTGGAACTCTGCTGAGGTGTGCAAAAGGGCAACCTGACTGATAAACTCCCAGCTCTTTTTGGAGACTCATAGCCATATAAACTCATTTGTCCTTTCCATTTCCCCCTTGATTCAGGTCAAAAAGCATTTTTAACTCTTGGTATTATATGTAGATTGAGATATTCTGCTGGTCTGAGTTGATCCTTTTATTCAAGGTCATTTTCTGGTTACATCATCCCGTGGTGCAAGGGAGGCTCATCCCCAAGAATCATGTTCCACTCTTGGGGGAAGGCAATGCATTTACATGCTGAGTTTGGCTTCAAGACTGGCCACATTTAAGCAACACAGAGGCTCTCAGGAGGTAACTCTTAGGCACCCTGCAGTTCTAGGCCTTGTTCTTATTTCAGATGCACAGGCTCACAAGCATAGTCATTAGTATCAAGGGCTCATTGTTGGACCTTCATTCTTTTTTGGTCTTTGCCATTGTACTTGCGGATTGTTGCTGTTCCTTTAGGGACTGTGATAGAGCTCCCCTGTCTAGGAACTCAGCACTCCCTCAGTTGTTGTTTTTAATTGTATCCACTATGAAAATATCCAAAAGTTTTATGTACATTGGATATATGCCCTGTAGAACTCCCTGCCAATCATGTGTCCCCTGTCAATAACCTCCCACACCAGTATTCCTCCCCTGCCATTGTTGAACCTCTCTGTAATGCAAAACTTCTTGAAAAATGAAGTACAATATATTGCCAGGTTCCATTAATAGTAAAATGGAATATAGTGATGAGTTTAAAGGCTAGATATGGAATACATATTAATTTAGAAAAATTAAGGTAAAAATAAATTAGGGTATCAAAAAATTTAAAAATGCAAAAGCTTTAATGCAAATCGGCAAGGCAAATACTTTCATCTTTTCCTCAGTGTCTACGTCCTATCTTTTTCTTTTCTTTTTTGTAATTATTAAGCTCTTATCTTCACAAAAGATTTAGATCACAGTAATTCATATATATAATATACAGTACTCCCACATATCCAACATAAAACCTTTTCCCTTCCACAGCAATAATCTTTTTACATATTCATACTATATTTACAGAAACTGATGTACAGATATTGAGACAATAGCTTTCAAACAAGGTAACATTTAGGTTTACATTGTGGTTTATATTTTAGACTACAGAATTTTCTAAATTTTCAGTTATCTTAAGTTTTACATTATGATGTACATGCTAGCCTATCAACCCCTATATATTTTTGGTGTAATTTTATATGTCTTATATCCATCCTTGGGTAATTTCGTGAAACACTTCTATTTCTCACACAGTTTCATTGGTTCCATCTATTCAATACTTTTCACCCTACCCTTGGGGCCTACAATGACAGTCAATCTTCATTGCTTGAAGGGCCATATTCAGAGATACTTGTAACAGTGTTGAGGGCTTGACATACTCAACTGCCCTAATGCACTGGGAGCCACCATTTCTCTTGAGAGATACAATTCCCTCTATTTGAGAGCATCAGTCCTCCCCAGGATGTGAGTATACCTTCACTCTCATTATATGGGTCTCTATCCAATGATATAACCCACTATGGCAAAATGAGCATTCACATATTCCCTAGGAGCCTGTCCTGTGTCAGATTATCCCCTTTAATGAACATTTTTTGAAGTGGTTTTTCACCATTTTTATTTCCTCTTTGGAAAAACGTCTAAGTTTTTTGCACATGTTTTAAATTGGATTACTTGATCTTTTATTGTTGACTTTTATGTTCTCTTTAAATAGCATGGAAATTAAACCTTTATCAGATATGAGGTTTCTGAACATTTTCCCCTATTGAGTGGGTTCTCGCTTCATCTTCTTAAGGAAGTTCTTTAAAACACATGTTATGTTTGAGGAGGTACCGTTTATAATTATTATTTTTTTCTTTCATTGCTTTTGCTTTGAGTGTAAGGTTTGAAAAACTATATCCTACCCCCAGGATCTGAGGTGCTTCCTTACATTTGATTGCTGGAGTTTTATGGTTCTTGATTTTATATTTAGGTCTTTGATCTATATTGAGTAATTTTTTTTTCTATAAGGTATTAGGTAGGGTTCCTCTTTTGTTTGTGTATGGAAATTCAATTTTATCAGCCCTATTAAATTAATAGACAATTCTGAAACAGATGGATGGGTTTGATAGCCTTGGCAAAAGCACTTGAGCATAGATGCGAGGTCTATTTCTGAATCATCAGGTTGGTTCTATTGGTCTATAGGTCTATCTTTATGACAGTACCATCTTTTTTTTACAATAGTAGCTAGTTAATATGATTTAAAGTTCAGAAATGAGAGTCCTCCGATTTCATACTTTCATTAGAAGATGTTAATGAATATTCAGGTCCCCATACTATTTCAAATAAATATGATAATTATGTTCCCCATTATTTAAAAAAGGCTGTTGAAGTTTTTATTGGGATTGCATTGAATCTGTATATAAATTTTGGTAGAATTGACATCTTAATGAAAATATTTTCCCCATCCATGATGAGGGACTGTTCTTCCATTCCTTTAGGTCTTGATTTCTTTTAGCAATGTATTATAATTTTCTGAACCCATGTGCTTTACATCCTTCGTTAAATTTGTTCCTAAATATTTGATTATTTTGGTGGCTATTGTAGATGGAATGTTTTCTTGACTTCCTCCACAGATTGCTCATTACTACTGCATAGAAAAATTATCAATGTATGTGTAGTAATCCTATCTGCTGCTGCTTTTCTGAATTTGTTTTGTCACTTTGGTATCTTTGTTGGAAATATTTCTGGATATTTTAGGTATAGGATCGTATCAATGTGAGTAGCGGGGTTCTTCTTCTTTTTAAATTTTGATGGCTTTTATTTCTTTTTCTCTGCATGATTGCTCAAGCTAGATCCTCCAGTGGAGACACTGGGCATCCTTCTCTTTTTCCTGATCTCAACGGGAAGTTTTCAGATTTCAACATTGAGTATAATTCTAGCTGTGGTTTTTTACATATGGCCTTTTTCATGGTGAGTAAGTTTCCATCAATTCCTGTCTTTTTTGCGTCAACTGAGATAATCATGTGATTTTTCTTCTTTGATTTCTTTAATGTCCTGTAAAATACTGACTGATTTTCTTATGTTGAACCACCCTCGCATTCTGAGCATAAAACCACTTGATCATGATTAAGAATTATTAGCTTAATGTGTTGTTGAATTTGATAAGTGAGTATTTTTTATAAGATTTTTGAGTCTGTATTCTTTAGGGAAATAGTCTGTATTTTTCCTTTTTGTAATAATATCTTTAACTGGCTTTGAAATTAGAGTAATTTTTCCTTCATAAAATGAGTTTGGTAGCATTTCTTCTTGTTCAATTTTTAAGAAGTGTTCGAGTAAGTTTGGTATTAAATCTTTGGACGGACTCACCTGTGACACCATCTGGTCCTGGGATTTTCATTTTGGGGAGCTGTTTAATGATTGTTTCAATAACTCTATTTGTGATTGGTTTGTTAAGGTCTTCCAGTTTTTCTTGCATCAGTGTAAGTCCCAGGTATTTTTCCATCGCATTTACTTTGCCTTGTATATTGGTGTAGAGTTATTTATAATATCCTCTTAGGAACTCGTTTATTTCTATGGGGTCAGTAGTAATATCCATTTTCATTTCTGAAATTATTTATTACATATTGTTCTTTTTTTCTTAGTAAGTCTAGCAAACTGTTTATTAATTTTGTTGATTTCTTGAAGAAACAAGTTTTGGTTTGCTTAAATCTCTTAATATTTTCCTTCTTGATTCCATTCATTTCTCCTTTGATCTTTGTTATTTCATTCCTTCTGCCTGCTTTGAGTATATTTTGCTGTTAATTTTGTAGATGCCCCACATACATGTGAGGTCATTGACTTTAGCTTTTTCTTTTTTTTCCCCAACAAATCCATTTTATTTTACATATTAACAAAGCATACACATAATCAATAGTGTACAAGGGTCTCTGTTATAACCACAGAGTTGTGTTTTCATCATTTCAATCATTATTAAAGCATTTTCATTACTTCAATAATAATAATGAAAATGATAAAAAACAAACAAGAAAAGTACTCACCTCTCAATCTCACTCTATTTCTCCTGCTATGTATAACTTCTATTTTTGTCTATTCTTGCACAATTATTTATTTAATAAGCAAATTTAATGAAATTTATTCACATACATATGATCTATCCAATGTTTAAAATCAATGGCTTTTAACTAAATCACAAAGTTGTACATGCATCATCTAAAAAATGTTAGAACAATTTCATTACTCCAAAAAGAAAGACTTCACACCTTTAGCATTCCTACCTCAGGCTTACGTAATCACCAGTCTAATTTTATCTTTATGAATTGATTTATATTTACATTTTTTATAAGTGATATCATACTATATGTGGTACTCCATCTCCTTCACTTTGTACAATGCTTCTTTTTGCTCTGATTTTAACATTTAGTAGTATTTACCTGCATTTGTTCAGTTTTAAAGAAAGACAGTATTATATAAGCAATTTTACCCATATTCATATATTGCACAATATATTTTATTTCACATAATATATTTGGTTCATAATAGGGCAGTCATACACATTTGTCCTTTTGTCTTGCTTCACTCAACATAACGTCCTGCGGGTTCATCTGTGTTGCCTTATGTTTCATGACTTCATTCCTTCTTACTGCTGCATGACTTTCCATCCTTTGTATGCACCACAGTTTGTTTATCCATTCATCAGTTGATGTGCATATGTGTTGTTTCCAATTTTTGGCTATTGTAAATAGGCACAAGGTAGGGGTATTCTTTCTACCTTTTGGATATGGTTGTTGAGTTCTCCCAGCACCATTTGCTGAATAGACTGTTCAGGTCCAGCTGTTTAGGCTTAAAAGCCTTGTCAAAAATCACTTGACTGAAGATGTGATGGTCAATTTCTATGTTTTGAATCCAGTTCCGTTGATCAATCTTTCTGTCCTTATGCCAGTACAATGCTGTTGTTTTTTACCACCGTAGGTAAGTAATGTGCTTTAAAGTTAGAAAGACAGAGCCCACCAATTTTATTCTCCTTTTTAAAACCTTTTTTTAAAATTCGGTATCCCTTCCTCTTCTAAATAAATTTGATTATTGGTTTTTTGATTTTTGCAAAAACGGGCATTAGGATTTTTGTTGGGATTTCTTGATTTGATAAATCAGTTTGGATATAATTGACACCATGTCACTATTTAGTCTTCCAGTCCATGAACATGGAATATCCTTCCACTTATTTAAGTCTTATCAGTAACTTTTAGCAATGTTTTGTAGTTTTCTGAATATGCATCCTTTATTTATTTGGTTAAGTTTATTCCTAAATATTTGATTGTTTTAATTTCTAGTATAAATGGAATCTTTTCCTGAAATGCTGTTCAGATCAAACATCAGTAGTGTATAGGAATGCTATTGATTTTTTTTTGCATATTATTCTTGTATCCCACCACTTTGCTGAACTCTTCTATTAATTCTGGTAGTTTTGTTGTGGATTTTTCAGGATTTTCTAGATATTGGATCATGTTATCAGCAAATAATGAAATTGTTACTTCTTTTCTTATTTGGATGCCTTTTATATCTTTGTGTAGCCTACTTGCTCTAGCTAGAATTTCTAGCCCAATATTAATTAATGGTGACAGTGAGCATCTTTTTCTTTTTCCTGATGTCAGCGGGAAAGCTTTCAGGCTTTTAGCATTGAGCAATGCTAGCTTTAGGTTTTTCATATATGTATATTTACCATATTGAAAATGCTTCCATCTATTCCTATCTTTTAGAGTACTTTTATCATGAAGGGTGCAATGTTTTGCAAATTCCTTTTCTGTGTCAATAAAGAAGATCATATGATTTTCCTTCTTCAATTCATCACTATAGTTTACTACATTAGTCAATTTTCTTATGTTGGATCCTTCTTGCATACATGTGGTAAAACACAACTGCTCATGGTGTATAATTGTATAAAGTGCTTTTCAACTTGTTTGCAAGTATTTTGTTGAGGATTTTTGCATCTATAGTCATTAGAGATATTTGTGTGTAATTTCCTTTTTTACAAAGTATTTTCATATGATTTTGTTAATTAAGTGATGTTGACCTCGTAGATTGAGGTTGACAGCATTCTTTCCTTTTCAATTTTTGAAAGAATTTGAGAAAGATTCGTGTTAAGTCATCCTTGAATAATTGCTAGAATTCACTTTTGAAGCTATCGGATCCTGGACTTTTTATCTTTGGGAGATTTTTGATGATTTTCAATCTCTTCACTTGTGTTTGGTTTATTGAGGTCTTCTATTCCTTCTAGGGTCTGTAGAGGAGGTTCATGTCTTTACAGGAATTTGTCCATCTCATCTATATTACTGGTTTTTTGACATACAGTTGTTCGTAGTATTCTCTTAGGGTGTCTCTTATTTCTGCAGGGTAAGTGGTAATAGCCCCGCTCTCATTTCTGATTTTATTTATGTGTCTTCTCTCTTTTTTTTCTTGGTCATTCTAGCTAAGGGTTTGCTGATTTTGTTGATCTTCTCAAAGAACAAACGTTTGGTTTTGTTGATTCTCTCAACTGTTTTGTTTTTTTTTTTTGTTCTCCATTTCACTTATTTCTGCTCTGATCCTTACTATTTCTGTGTTTTGGTTTGGTCTGGGATTAGTTTGCTGTTATTTTCCTAGTTCCTCCAGGTGCCCAATTGAGTTTTCAGTCTTAGCTCTTTCTTCTTTTGAAATGTAAGCATTAAGTGATAAACATTTTTCTTTCAGCACTGCCTTTGCAAAGTTCCATAGGTTTTGAGATGGCATTCTCTCATTTTCATTCATCTCAAGATATTAGCTGGATTACCTTCCAATTTCTTCTAATTGCACTGGCTTTTTTAAATGAATGTGTTGTTTTTAATCTCCACATATTTATAAATTTTCCATTTTTCCATTCAGTATTGATTTCTAGCTTCATACTGTTATGATCAGAGAAAGTGTTTTGTAAAATTTCAGTCATTTAAAATTTACTGAGACTTGTCTTGTGACCCAACATATGGTCTATCTTGGAAAAGTTTCCATGAACACTTTACATAAATGTGTAACCTGCTGTTTTGGGGTGTAATGCTCTCTAGAGGTCTGTTAGGTCTGTTACATCTAGTTCTTTCATCATATTATTGAAACTTTTTATCCTCTGTCCAGATGTTCTATCCAATACTGAGAGTGGTTTATTGTAGTCTCAAACTGTTATTGTAGGGACATATATTTCTCCCTTCAGTTTTACCAGCATGTGCCTCACGTATCTTGGAGCACTAATGTTAGGTGCATAATTATTTAGTATATTTAATTCTTTTTGATGAATTGCCCCTCTTATTAATATATAATGTCACCCTTCATCCCTACTAACAGTTTTGCATTGAGAACTATTTTGACTGATTTTAATATCTCTAGTCTAGCTCACTTTTGGTTATATTTTGCATGGACTATCTTTCTCCATTCTTTCACTTTTTACTTGGTTGTGACCTTCAATCTAAAATGAGTCTCATTTAGACAACATATAGATGGCTGATATTTTTTAATCCATTCTATAATCTGTCTTTTGATTGCTAGTTCAAGCTAGTAACAGTCAATGTTATCACTGTAAAATCCTTACTTACTTCATCCTTTTTGACCTTTGGGCTTCTGTTGTCATATCACATTATTGTCTGTCTTTTTACCCATTAATTTACAATCTCAAATAATCTTCATTACTACACTCTTCTCTAAGTCTCATCCTTGTTTTTCCTTTCAGACTTCAATACTCCCTTTAGGAGCTCTTGTAATTCTGGTATTTTGGTAACATATTCTATCAGTTTTTGTTTTTCTGTGAAGATTTTGAACTCCCCTTTATTTTTTAAAGAACAGCTTTGCCAGATGTAGAATTCTTAGCTGGCAGTTTTTCTCTTTCAGTACCCTTTTATTCTTTCCTCCATGGTCTTATGAGAGGTCAGAAGTTAATCTTATTGAGTTTCCCTTGTATGTGATGATTTGCTTTTCTCTCTTTGCTTTCAGAATCTTCTCTTTATCTCTGATATTTGTCATTCTGAAAAGTATGTCTTGGGTAGGTCTATATACACTTATCATGTTCGGAGTGTGTTTTCCTCTTGGGTTTATGAATTTCATGAAGGTAGGGAAGTTTATAGCCATTATTTTGCAAATATTTTTTTTGCCCCCTTTCCATTTTCTGCTCCTTCTGGGACACCATTAATGCATATTTTTTTTCCCCTTTTGCACTGTCATTCAATTCCCTGAGACTGTTCCATTTTTTCCATTCTCTTCTCTTCCTGTTCTCCTGCCTTTTCTAGTTCAGATGTTCTGTCTTAAGAATCACTAACAGAATCTTCTAGTAATTCAATTCTATTCTTAGTTTCCTTTAATGTATTTTTAATTTCATCTATGTCTTTCCTTCCCATAAGTTCTGTTACTTTTCTTTGTAGGGTTTTGAATTTTCCTCTATGCTCTCCTATTGTCTTCTTAATACCCTTGATCTTTCAAAAGATATTTTCTTACAATTCTTTAAATCTATTTAGGAGAGTTGTTTGATTATCATTGTTTAATTTTCTTAAATTCTGTATCTCTGCAGGATATTTGGCTTTTTCCTTTCCCTGGGCCATCTCACCTTGTTTCCTATTATGGCTTATAATGTTTTGTTGATATCTAGATATCTGAATATGTTGACGAATTTACTCTGATGGTCACTTTATTCTCTTTTCTATTGTTCTTATTTTTTCACAGCTTTTCTATGATATTTGGTTCAACTTATCCTAAGTCCTTAAAATTGCCCAGCTTAAGTTATCGAAATAGTGACAAGGAGTCCCTAATGGGGCACAGATTTTCTCCAAGAACTTAAAGAACAGAGAGACCAAATGGGGCTTTGGCACACTTTTCCTTGTTGATGTATCTCTCTCCATTTTCCTTTTTTTTTTTGGTCTGTCTATAGCTGAGATTCAGACAGAGAGGGCTCCACTGGCAAAATACCTTGAGGAAAAGACCTCTGATTCTTCCTCTCCTTTGCTTTCCAGCAGCTGGCAGGGAGGAGGAAGGCATCTGATCACTTCTCAGTCATCTGCAATGAGACAAGCTTTTTACCATAGATTAATATCTTGGGGGTTGGAAGGATAGTCCCTCCTGGTGGTCTGGGGTTTAGTATCTCACAATTTTTGTTTCATGCTCTACACCTCTCTGTCCCTAACCCTTCTGGGAGCTGTGAACCACCATCCTGGTCTGCCGATACCCAAATCAGACCCTTGGGCAACTTTGGGCTCTTTCTCCATTGTACTGTGAGGGAGCTGAGCCCTGTCTGCCTAATCTGATGCAATCTTCCCACCATCCCCTCTCTTTGTTACTTTTGAATGCAATCATTGAAGTATGTAAATTTCCCTCTCAGCACTGATTTCACTGCATCCTGTATATTCTGATATTCTGAGCCCTCATTTAATTTTTCTCTAGACATTCATTGATTTCTCTTGCAATTTCTTCTTTGACCAACTGATTGTTAAATACTATGTTGTTTAATCTCCAGATTTTTGTGAATTTTCTCCTCTTATGTCTGTTGTTGGTTTTCAACTTTATTGCATTATGATCTGAGAAAGTGTTTTGCATAATTTCAATCTTTTAAAATTTATTAAGAACTGCTTTATAACCCAACATATGGTCAACCCTGCGGAGAGACTTATGAGCACTTGAGAAGAATGTTTATCCTCTTGTTTTAGGGTTCAATATTCTGTATATGTCATTTATGTTTATTTCATTTGTCACATGTCTCAAGCTTGCTCTTTCTTTCTTTATTATCTGCCAAGATGATCTATCCAATAATGAGAGTTGTATATTAAAATGTCTAATAATTATTGTAGAGACATCTATTTCTCCCTTCAGTTTTGTCATATAATTTATGACCTACACATATATAAGTATTTCCTTTTGGTGAATTGCCACTTTTATTATTATTAATATAAAATGACCTTCCTTGTGACTCATAACAGCTTTGCCTTTAGTTTATTTCATTGAATTAAGTATGACTTCTGCAACTTTTTTTTTTTTATCTTGTGGTTACTGCATGCATGGAATATCATTTTTTCCAGATTTTCATTTTAGTCTATTTATATCCTTTAACCTAGGGTGAGTCTTCTATAGACAGCATATAAATAGTTTATATTTTCTTATCCATTCCTCCACTCTGTCTTTTGTTTTGGGAGCTTAATCCATTAACATTCAAGGTCATTATTCTATGGACAGTTCTTAATTCACAAATTATTTTAAAATTATTTTATTATTATTTTTTGATATTTCTTAGTAATACAGAGTAGTTTTATTTTTTTTCCAAATTCTACTCAATTTATTCATTTTTTTAAAAGATATTATATTAAAAAATATGAGGTCCCCATTCACCCCACCGCCCCCACCCCACCACTCCCCCCGCCAATAACACTCTCCCCCATCATCATGTCACATCCATTGCGTCTGGTGAGTACATCTCCGGGCATCACTGCACCCCGTTTCCTATGTTCCACACCATAGCCCACACTTTCCCACGTTCCATCCGGTGGGCCATGGGAGGACATACAACATCTGGCAATTGTCCCTGGGGCACCACCCAGGACAACTCCAAGTCCCGAGAATGCCTCCACATCTCTTCTCTTCCTCCCCTTCCCCGCACCCAGCAGCAACCATGGCCACTTTTTCCACATCATTGCCACATTTTCTCGATTATTAACCACAATAGTTCATGAGTAGAATATCATTAAGTCCAGTCTGATCCTTACTGTATTCTCCTTCCTGTGGACCTTGGCTTGCTTGTGTCCATTCCACATCTATGTCAAGAGGGCGTTTAGATTCCACATGGATATTGGATGTAATCCTTCTGCTTTCAGTTGTAGGCACGCTAGGCTCCATGGTGTGGTGGTTGACATTCTTTAACTCCATGATAGCTGAGTGGAGTAAGTCCAATAAATCAGAGTGTAGGAGCTGAAGTTTGTTGAGGTCAGGGCCAGGCTATCATATTGTCAGTCCAAAGATTCAAATCCCCTAGATATATCTTAAACCCCAGCACCAACTACAATTCCAGTAAAGTAGCATGGAAGGCTTCTGAAAAGGGATCACATCTGAGTCCAGTTCCACCACACAGAAACAGCAGCTCCAAAGAAGGGCCAACTGACATGGCAGTGAGCCTCATCTGCCATGACCATAGAACCTGTGGGTCTCTTTAGCCCTCAAAAGGAAAAATACCTGGGGTTGTATCTACTTTATCTGTCTCTGAGACTCTGCTCAGATGTGCATATGGGCAATCCTTCTGACAACCTCCAGACTCTTTTTTAGAGACTCATAGCCGTATAAACTCATTTGTCCTTTCCATTTCTCCCTTACTTTAGGTCAAACAGCATTTTAAACTCCTGTTATTATATGTAGACAGGGATATTCTGCTGGTCCACATTGAACCTTTAATTCAAGGTCATTTTCTAGTTGCATCATCTGCTGGTACTTGGTAGTGATCCCTCCTTGCCAGGGAGGTTCATCCCCGGGTGTCATGTCCCATGGTGGGGGGAAGGCATTGCATTTACATGCTGAGTTTGGCTTCGAGACTGGCCACATTTGAGTAACATGGAGGCTGTCAGGAAGGAACTCCTAGGCACAGTGCTGCTCTAGGCCTTGTTCATATTTCAGGCATATAGGCTCACAAGCATAGGCAGTAGAATCAGGGGCTCACTGTTGGACCGTCATTCCTTCCTGGCCCTTACCGTTGCACCTGGGGGACTGCTGATGCTCCCCTAGGGACCATGACAGAGCCACGCCTGGCCAGGAACCCAGTACCCCCCAGCTGTTATTTTTAATTGTTTCCACTATGAGTATATCCAAACATTTCCATGTACCCTGGATACATGCCCTGTATAACCCCCTCTCAAGCATATATAGCCTGTCAATAACATCCCATACCGGTATTCCTCTGCTGCTATTGTTGAACCACTCTGTGATCCAAAACTTTCTGAAAAGTGAAGCCCAATATAATGTCAGTTTCCCTTACTAGTAAAATGGCATATAGCGATGAGTTTAAAGGTTAAATATAGAATACATATTGATTTGGAAAAATTCTACATCCTATCTTTTTCTTTTCTTTTTTCCTAATTATTGAGCTTCTCTTCACAAGAGCCCTAGATCACAGTAATTCATATATACAATATACGGTACTCCCACACATCCACCATAAAACCTTTTCCCTTTCATATCGATAATCTTTTCACTTATTCATATCATATTTACTGATACTGATGTACAGACTCTGAAACAATAGCTTTCAAACAAGGTGACATCTGTGCTTACATTGTGGTCCATACTTTAGGCTATACAGTTTTCTAAATTTTTTAGTTGTCCTATGTTTTACATTATGGTTTACATTATTAGTCTGTCATCCCCTAATAAGTTTTTGGTGTAATATTACATATATTATATCTATCCTTGTGTACTCTCACGAAACTCCTCTCTTGCCTCCACATTTACCTTGGTTACATCGTTCAACATCCATTTTCCCCTCCCCTTGGGGCCCACAGTGACAGCCAATCTCCATTTCCTGAAGAGCCACATCCAGAGACACTTGCAACAGTGTTCAGGGCCTGACTTGCTCAAATGATCTAATGCCCTGGGAGCCACCCTTTCTCTCGAGAGATACAGTTCCCTCTATTTGATGGCATTAGTCCTCCCTAAGATGAGGGTCCACCCCTACTCTCACTACATGGGTCTCTACACAATGGTACAACACACCCTGGCAAAATGAGCATTCAGACATTCCCCAGGAGTCTGTCCCGTGTCAGACCATCCCCTCCAAGCATCCTAAACAATTAACCCTCCTAATTATATTTTGATACGGTTTTTGTAGCATTTTACTCTCACCCAATGCCTGACACTCTCCTATGTTTGTATGTTGCCCCTCCCTCCCCCCAATTTTTTGGGCAATATCACCCATCCGCCCATCCCCAGACCCCTCAAACCCACGAAGCCCCAGCCAAAGGCAACCCCTTGCCCCCATTTTATCTCTTCTTTGTGCTCATACTTACCACCAGCTCATCGTAGATTCCACCCCTGCAGACGTCAGCCCACATCCTTCCTCCACCCCCCGATTTCCTGTAAGCCTATCTTCCAGTCTCTAGCTCTCTGAGGCAGCTTGCTTATTTCATATCATTGAGGTCATGTAGTATTTGTCCTTCAATGCCTGGGTTGCTTCACTCAACATAAGGTTCTCAAGATTCATCCATGTTATCACGTGCTTTTTTAGTGTATTTGTTCTTAAAGCTGAGTAGTATTCCATTGTATGTATATACTACATTTTATTGATCCACTCAACTGTTGATGGACATTTGGGTGGATTCCAACTTTTGGCGATAGTGAATAATGCTGCTATGAACATTGGTGTGCATATATCGATTTGTGTCCTTGTTTTCAGTTCTGCTGGGCATATAACCAGCAGTGGTATTGCTGAGTCATATGGCAAACCTATGGTTAGTTTTTTGAGAAAAGGCCAAAGTGTCCTCAAGAATGGTTGGATCCTTCTGCATTCCCACCAGCAGTGGATGAGTGTTCCCATTTCTTCTAATCCTCTCCAGCATTTGTATTCTTCTGTTTTTTTCATAGCTGCCAATCTTATGGGAGTAAGATGGTATCTCATTGTAGTTTTGATTTGTATTTCCCTGATAGCTAGAGATTTGGAGCATTTTTTTCATGTGCTTTTTAGACATTTGTATTTCTTCTTTGGAGAAATGTCTGTTTAAATCTTTTTCCCATTTTTTAAATGTGTCGTTTATCTTTTTATTTTCAAGATATAGGAGTTCTTTATATTTGCAAGTTATAAATCTCTTATCAGATATATGGTTGACAATTATTTTCTCCCCTTTGTGTGGGTTCCCTTTTTACTTTCTTGACAAACTCCTTTGAGGTGCAGAAGGCTTTAATTTTGAGGAAGTCCCATTTATCTATTTATTCTTTTGCTGCTTGTGCTTTTGGTGTGATATTCATGAAGCCATTTCCTATTACAAGTTCCTATAGATATTTCCCTACACTGCTTTCCAAGGTCTTTATGGTCTTGGCTCTTATATTTAGGTCTTTGATCCATCTTGAGTTGATCTTTGTATAAGGTGTGAGATGGTAATCCTCTTTCATTCTTCTACAAATGGATATCCAGTTCTCCAGGCAGCATTTGCTGAATAGGCCATTCTCTCCCAGTTGAGAGGGTTTGGTCGCTTTATTGAATATTATATGGCTATATATATGAGGTTCTATATCAGAACTTTCAATTCGATTCCATTGGTCTGTGTGTCTCTCCTTATGCCAGTACCATGCTGTTTTCACTACTATAGCTTTGTAGTATTTTTTGAAGTCAGGTAGTGTAATTCCTCCAATTTCGTTTTTCTTTTTCAATATGTCTTTAGCTATTCGGGGCCTCTTTCCTTACCAAATAAATTTCATAGAGAGTTTGTCTAGTTCCTTAAAGAAGGCAGTGTTGATTTTTATTGGGATTGCATTGAATGTGTAGATCAGTTTTGGTAGGATAGACATCTTAATAATAGTTAGTCTTCCTATCCATGAACAGGGAATGTTCTTCCATTTATTTAGGTCTTCTTTGATTTCCTTGAACAGTCTTGTATAGTTCTCAGTGTATAAGTTTTTTACATCTTTAGTTAAATTTATTCCTAGATATTTGATTTTTTTATTTACTATTGTGAATGGTATTTGTTTTTTTATTTCCTCCTGATCTTGCTCATTATTGGTGTACAGAAATGCTACCGATTTTTGCGCATTGATCTTATAACCTGCGACTTTACTAAACTCATTTATGAGTTCTAGAAGCTTTGTTGTAGATCTCTCAGGGTTTTCTATGTATAGGATCATGTCATCTGCAAATAATGAAATTTTGAATTCTTCCTTTCCAATTTGAATGCCTTTTATATCTGGTTCTTGCCTCAGTGCTCGAGCAAGTACTTCTAAGACAATGTTAAATAGAAGGGGAGGCAGTGGTCATCCTTGTCTTGTTCCTGACTTTAGAGGGAAGGATTTTAGGATTTCTCCATTGTAAACAATGCTGGCTGTAGGTTTTTCACATATACTCTTTATCATGTTCAAAAAATTTCCTTGTATTCTGATCTTTTGAAGTGTTTTTATGAAGACAGGGTGTTGTATTTTGTCAAATGCTTTTTCTGCATCTATAGATATAATCATGTGTTTTTTTCCCCTTCAATCTGTTTATGTGGTGCATTACATTGATTGATTTTCTTATGTTGAACCATCCTTGCATACCTGGAATGAATCCCACTTGGTCGTGGTGTATAATTTGTTTAATGTGTTGTTGAATATGATTAGCAAGTATTTTGCTAAGTATTTTTGCGTCTTGTTTCATTAGAGAAATTGGTCTGTAATTTTCCTTTCTTGTGGTATCTTTGTTTGTCTTTGGTACTAGGGTAGTGCTGGCATCATAGAAGGAGTTAGGCAATTTTCCTTCTGTTTCGATTTTTTGGAATAGTTTCAGCAGGATTGGTGTTAGTTCTTTCCGGAATGTTTTGTAGAATTCAACTGTGAAGCCATCTGGCCCTGGGCTCTTCTTAGTTGGGAGGTTTTTAATGACTGATTCTATCTCTTTACTTGTGATTTGTTTGTTGAGATCATCAGTTTCTTCTTTTGTCAATATGGCCTGCTTATGTGTTTCTAAGAATTTGTCCATTTCCTCTGAATTGTCATTTTTGTTGGAATATAGTTTTTCAAAGTATCCTCTTATGATAGTCTTTATTTCTGTGGTGTCAGTGGTTATATCGCCTTTCTCATTTCTTATTTTGTGTATTTGCATCTTCACTCTTTTTTTCTTTGTTAGTATCGCTAAAGGATTGTCAATTTTGTTGATCTTCCTAAAAAACCAGCTCTTGGTCTTGTTAACCTTTTCAAGTGCTTTCTTATTTTCTATTTCATTTTGTTCTGCTCTTATATTTGTTATTTCCTTCCATCTTCTTCCTGTTGGATTGCTTTGTTGTTTTTTTTTCTAATTCCTCCAAATGTGCAGTTAGTTCTTCAATTTTTGCTCTTTCTTCTTTTTTGATATATGAATTTATGTCTATAAATTTCCCTCTCAGTACTGCTTTTGCTGCATCCCATAAATTTTGGTATGTTGTGTTATCATTATCATTTGTTTCAAGGTAGTCATTGATTTCTTTTGAGATTTTCTCTTTGACCCACTGTTTTTCTAAGAGTGTGCTGTTTAATTTCAATATCTTAGTGTGAAATCTGGGCCTCTGGCCCTTGCAAATTTCCAGCTTCACTCCACTGTTGTCAGAGATATTATTTTGTATGATTTCAATCTTTCTGAATTCATTAAGCCTTTCTTTGTGTCCTAGCATATGTTCTATCTTGGAGAATGATCCATATGCACTTGAGAAAAATGTATATCCTGCTGTGTTTGGGTAATGATCTGTATATGTCTATTAGATCCAGCTCCTCTAATATGCCGTTCAAATATTTCATTTCTTTAGTGATTCTATTTTGAGATGCTCTGTCCAAAGTTGATAGTGGTGTATTAAAATCCCCCCTATAATTGTAGATGCATCTATTCTCTCACTTAGTTTTTCCAGTGTTTGCCTCACGTATTTAGAGGGGCACTTGTTAGGAGCATAAATGTTTATGATTGTTCGATCTTCTTGACAGATTGTCCCTTTCACTAATATGTAGTATCCTTCTTTGTCTCTCACAATTGTTTTGCATTTAAAGTCTATTTTGTCTGATATTAATATAGCTACTCCTGCCATTTTTTGGTTATTTTTTGCTTGTATGATTTTTTTCCAGCCATTCACTTTCAACCTCCATAAGTCTCTGGGTCTAAGATGTGTCTCTTGTAGACAGCATATAAATGGGTCATAATTCCTTATCCAATGTCCCAGTCTGAATCCTTTGATAGGTGACTTTAATCCATTGACATTCAGTGTTATTACTTTCAAGGAATTATTTATGTTAGCCATATTTTGATTGGACTTGTGTTTGTCATATTTTGTTTGTTTTTTTTCCCCTTCTATTTTGTCTTTTTTGTTGCTCTTACATCTCCAACTCTGCCTGTCCTGTTTTTTCCTTTCTTCCTGCAGAACTCCCTTTAGAATTTCTTGAAAAGGAAGTTTCTTGTTGGCATACTCTTTCAGTTTCTGTTTATCTGTGAATACTTTGAACTCTCCATCATTTTAAATGCTAGTTTAGCTGGATAGAGTATTCTTGGTTGGAAAGTTTTTTCTTTCAGTACCTTGACTATATCATACCACTGCCTTCTTGCCTCCCTGGTTTCAGATGAGAAATCAGCACTTAATCTTATGGAGCTTCCCTTGTATTTGATGGTTTTCTTTTCTCTTGCTGCTTTTAGAATTTTCTCTTTGACTTGAGCATTGGATAATTTGACAAGTATATGTCTTGGGGTGGGCCTGTTGGGGTTTATGATGATTGGGGTGCGCTGTGCTTCATGGATATGTACATCTGTCTCTTTCAGTAGATTTGGGAAATTTTCAGCCATTATTTCCTGCAACACTCCTTCTGACCCCTTTCCCTTCTCTTCTCCTTCTGGAATGCCTATAATATGTACGTTTGAGCTTTTTGCATTGTCATTCAGGTCCCTAAGTCCTATCTGCAATTTTTCTATCTTTTTATCGACCAATTCTACTATCTGTTTGATTTCCGATGTACTGTCTTCCACATCACTAATTCTCTGCTCTGCCTCTTCTAGTCTGCTGATATTTGCTGTGAGTGTATTTTTATTTTCTTGAACTGTTGTGTTCATTCCCATCATATATGTTATCTTTTTGCATATGTCTGCAATTTCCCCTCCAAGTGTTGTCTTCATGTTGTTAACCTCTTCCTTTACTTCATTAAATTTGTTGGTGATAAATGTTCTTGGATCTTTAATTACTTGTGGGAAGTTCTGCTCCCCTTCCTGGTTTTTAGTTTGTTCATTGGATTCAGCCATGTTTTCATGATTACTGGTTTGGTTTGTAGATTTCTGTTGCTGTCTGGTCATCATTTTATCTTGACAGGTTTAATCAGTTCCTTAGCTTCTTTGTCTAGTCTTGGGGATTAATGAGCTGTTGTTTGTGCATAAGTGTTATATCTTCTCTTTGTCACTTTGTTCTTCTTATTCTAATTTCTTGTTGCTGGTTGAGTTCACTTTAAATGAAAGTGTTAGGGCAGGGAAAGGCAATTGTGTAAGCAAGGAAAAAGTGTAAAGTAGTATTGGTGATAAATGTTAACAGAGCAACGATATGAGATCCGGGAGGATGGATATTAGATTCATGTAAGTTGTGTAGAGTTATAGCAGTAGGTAGAGTACCTATAATGAGGTAGTTGACTGAATATGGGAGGAATACGGTATGAATTAAAAAGGTAGTGTTTTCGTGAGAGAGGGAAAGAGAAAAGAAAGGCAATAGTTTCAAGAGTGGATAAAAGACAGAAAACAAAACAAAGGTATTAGAAATTAAGAGTTAGACACTTTGGGGATCAAAGAAAGGGAGGTTGAATACAGGAGAGACTGTAGATGATGGCGGATATCAAGATGTAGGGGAAAGGGGATAGTGTAGGTAGCCAAAATCAATTCACATAGAAATGAGGCAGCAGAGGATGAGGAAACCCAGCAAATGTGAGGTGTGTTCCCTGCAGCACCTATTGTATAATTAAGATAAAATAAAATAAGAAGAAAATGAGGGACAAAAGAGAGAAGAAAAAAAAAAGAGAGGAAAGGAAGAAAGAAAACGGGGGTGGGTAAAGGGAGGGGAACAAGTAGGGAAAAGAAAAAAAAAGATATAGAACAACCACAACAGCAACAACAACAAAAAAACCCAAATTACTGAAAAAAAGAAAAGACTTTGGGGGATACGCTGGGAGAAAACACTAGGAGATAATTGAATGGTAGCAATCAGGACATTAAAAAAATAAAAAATAAAATAAAATAAAAATAAAAACAAAACAAAACAAAACAAAAAAGAAAAAAACACACATGTTGAGGGCTAGGATATTCAAGGCCCTCAGATGGACCTCAGGGCATGATGGATTCAGGGATGGAAAGTCTGTGATATTGAAGACTCAAGAGGTGTGAGTCTCTGAGGTGTGGGCCACCAGGGTTTAGGGGACTCAGACCTGCCAACCTCAAATCCAGTTAACAGGGAGCCTGGGAGCACCACAGTGCATCACAGCCTTCAGGGATCCCCGCAGCTGGGTGCCAGCCCTATGGGTGAGGTCACATCCGCAAACTCTATCCTATGTGTCTGAACCCCACAATTCACTCACTCATTGGGGTCTGTTCTGTGGATGTATCACCAATTCAACTTCAGAACACCTCCCACCGTCTAAGCCCCCAGAACGGCCACCTGGGGGCGCCTCTACACTGCAGCCAATTTAATGACTCAGATCAGTAGCCAGGCCCAGGGGTGGGCCTCCAGCTGGAAATGCCAATAACAGAGTCTAAAACTGAAATTCCCATGCTTTGCAAAATATTCCCCTAATTGGCTTCCAGATGTCTCCCACCCTGCCAGATCCTGAGACAGCCTCCTGGTGACCTGTCTTTATTGCTAGCAATTTAAGTCTGCTGCAGATCGGCTGCTGGTCTTGGGGGGGGGAGGCAGGGCTCTAGGCGGAAGCACTATTATTTGTGTCCGCAATCAAAAATTCCCCGCTTCACCATAAAACTCTCATTTGTCTCCCCAAATCGGTCTGCAAAGGCCTCCTGTCCTGTTAACCCCCAATAGCCTGCTCAGGGCTTATGAATTCCCCAGTACCGCAGAGCCTCCAGAAATCGCCACGGCAGCACAAGTGCCCCGGTCCACCCACCCCAGGAGGGAGCGTCCTGCACGCAGCTCCCACCTCCATGTAATAGAGTCTCAATTATATCTTATAGATGAATTTTCTCTGTTACCTTCCCACCAAATCGATGTCCAGACACCTCCCACCCTGCAAAATCCTGAAACAGCCTGGTCCCGAAGAAACTCCAACGCTGCCCAGCCGCTTCTTTGCAGGAGAGATTATCAGATATGTTCACTCAGCCACCACCTTGCTCCACCCACTTAAAATTATTTTAAAGAAGGTTTAGATTACAGAAAAGTTACATGAAAATATAGGGTGTATTCAACACAGATTTTTGATCCATCCATAACTTGTTAGACACATAGGTTGTTACCATCTTTTGACAATTGTGAATAATGCCACTAAGAAGATTGGTGTGGAGATGTGTGTTGTGTTATGGCACTCAGTTCTTCTGGGTATATACCCAGTAGTGGTACTGTTGGGTCCCATGAGAAATCAGTATTCAACCGTTTTAGGAACTGTTAGAGAGTCCTCCAAAGTGGCTGTACCATTCATGTCTACACCAACATTGAATCCGTGTTCCTATCATGACACATCCTCACAAACATTTTTAGTAGTCTGTCTTTTTTATTTATTTTTTTCTAAATTTTTATAGAAAATGTGTTGAGTGAAGCAAGTCAGACACAAAAGGACAAATATTTTATGATTGTTCTTCTAAGAACTAAATACATTGTGTAATGTCATGCAGATAATAACTTGAATATGTGTCAACAGCAAATAGAGTAAGGTCAGAGAATGGAAAACTGAGGGTTAATTTGGGCAGGATTGATAGAAAAGATGTGTTAATCCTGGGAAATGAATAGAAAAGTGTGTTAATCTTGGAAATGAATAGAAAATTACAAAGCAAATAGTATTTGTAACTAGAAGTATGAGAATGGTTTCCATGGAAATTTTAAGATGGTGAATATTACTAAAATGAAAGCTAAAAAATGTAACATGGGAATGTATAGCATAGTAAAACCAAATGTGAAATATGAACAAGGGTAAAATTGCATATAAAAGATCATTTTTCTCTGAATCTGAAGCTATTTATGTTAATACAAGATCTTAATATCAGACAAAAATTATGCTTATGACAAGAAACCAACATCACATTCTATATATTGTATGACCCAGTTCATATAAAATGTAAATATAAATCCATTTATAAAGATGAAAATAGATTAGTGATTATTTAAGCCTGGGGAAGACAGAGGGATGAGAGCTGACTGCTAAGGGTGTGAAATGTGTCTTTTTGGAGTAATGAAATTGTTCTAAAATTTTTTTGTGATAATGACCATTGTGATTATATTAAAAGTCATTGATTAAACACTTTAGTTAGATCATGTGGTATGTGGATATATCTCAATCAAACTGCCCAAAAATAAATAAATTGATCTGCACGTATAGTTGGAAATAGAAGCAGGGAAGCACAGAGTGCTTTAAAGGTGAGGAATATTCTTGTTTATTTATTATTATTATTATTGTTATTGGAATAATGAATATGCTCTAATAGTGATTGAAGTAATAAATGAACAACTAAGTGATTAAGTACAACAACTAATAGGTGACTAAGTGAAATACCATTGACTTTACGTGTTGGATGGATTGTATGCTTTATTAATATCATCAATAAAATTAGTTGAAAATTAATTGTATTGAACAGATTGATGAAAACATTTTATGGTTAATACACTTGTGATCTGCAAAGACATGGATGAATAACATCACGCCAAGCAAGAGAAGCCAGACACAAAATCGTGCATATGTGCTTGCATTCCTAATTGTAAAAAATTAGGTAAGACTAACCTGTAGTGTTAGAAGTCAAGATAGTGGTTATTCTTGGGAGAGAAGCTAAGGGGGTGCTGGAATCCTTTTAAATGTTTTATTTCTTAATTAGGGGCTTGTGTTATGCGTGCCTTTGTGAAAACTCATTAAAAATATCTTATATTTTATACTTTTTAAAACAGTTTTACTTCAATTAAAGAGATGTGCGTTTAAAAATGTAAATAATAAATACATTTTCAGACTTACAAAATATAAAGTGGATTTCCACATACTCTACCTCCTTCCCATCTAATATTTTCACTATTAATAACATCTTTAATTAATGTAGTATTTGTTTACAATTGATTAGCAAACATTGAAGCTTTGCTGCTAACAATGGCCTATAGTTTATATTATGGTTTACTTATTGCACTTCATAATTTCAAAGCTTTGATTAAATGTATAATCGCCTGTATCTGTCATTGCAATATCATGCAGAACAATTCCAGTGCTCCAAAATACCCCACGTTACACCTGTTCTTCCCTCTCCCCACCCTAGAACCCTTCGTGAGCACTATTTAATACCAATGTTTCAAGTTTTTACGTTACGAGAATAATAATAATACGTCTACTTTAGTCCATAAGTTCATTCCCCCTTCCATTTGTTCATTCCTCCATTTTGAGGATTTTTGGATGGTGACTCCTCTTCTTCTTCCAATATTTTGGGGCTTAGATCCCATGGGGGAGATGGATGGAACTGTCTTGCTGGCAGTTGTAGATATTCTGATTTTTTCTTGGATGGGCATTGTGCATCCTCATTTTGTTAATTGTCCTGAGTGAGCCTGATAGACTGGAGAGTTAGTGTTGGCTGCACTTTGGTGAGATTCACAGGCTCAACTGGCTTATGACTTCCTGAAATACTTAAGTCTTGACACAGATATTTAATGGATAAAGTGCTAATTATAGGTGCAAATAAGAGGGGCAGGAGAACAATATGAGAGTAAATTATAAATGCATCTAACTCTATTATATTGGAGATACAGACTAACATATATTCCAAAGTAAGGCCAACCAATAGGGTTTTGATTTCCTGGGTGTGTGTGCCATACCTAAAGCGTCCAGATGATTCTAGAGCCCTCAGGAGCACCCTGCTTGAGTCATGGTTTATTGTATTGTGGCAATCAGGGCAATTCTTCTCAGAGGTGTGCAAAGGTAACCTCCGAAATGACCCCCCAAGTCACTTTGAAATCTCTTAGCAATAAAAGATTTGTATTCAATTTACCCGTTGGAGGTATTTGGGAGGTTTCTTTGGAGGAACAGTTATACTCATGAGAGAAATTTTTTAAAAAGTTTTTACAGTGCCCTGGTTATTTTTCTCTCCTGATTCTGCTCATGGAGAGGATTCTGTCATCAAATGGACCTGGATGCACATTTCCTCACCTGTCCACCCTATGGATACAGAGGAAGGAAATAAGAGAAGCAGCATAGTGGCTGCAGAAATGTTAGTTGTTTATTGTCTGTCCCTCCCAGTAGGATTAAAGCTTTATGAGGTCAGGGATTTTTTAGATTAATACTCTATGCCTAAAATTTTCCATGATATTGTTATTTGCATAATTCTATAAAAACATTGTTTTGAGATAGGAATAAACGAAGAACCTGCTCTACCAGACCCTGGGCGATTAAGCTATTTTATCTACTACCACTAGGTGGAGATCTTGCACTTTAGATAGGCTAATCACTTCCATTGCGATTTAAGAAACTGGATGACCTAAAGGGCAGTGCGGATGGTGACTTGTAAGGGACTGGTGACTCATTTTCAGATATAGTATTTGGATCGAGGTCACTACAGAGGTCTGGCTTTGGATATATGTAGGTGATGTTTCGAATTCCAAGAAGAAATTCAAATAAGTTTTAAAAATTCAGTGGAGTGATATAGATATATAATTTTTGTACTATATCTTCATTCTATCAAATGATATGAATATTCCACATACGTTCTGGTACGATATTTATAAAATTACATTATAAAATTTTAGATGTACAGATCCCATATAAAATAATACTAAAATTAATTTATGGTTTCAAGTTGATTGCTGGTGCTTTGATATCAATTGAGTATTAGCATCTTAAGTTCATCTCTGAGCTTTTTGCAGATGTACCATTGCATTTCATGTGGTCATGATATTTTGATCTCATTCCATTATTGTCTTCGCAACTCACTGCACAGGCACGTTTGCCCTTATACTCTCTGATGCTTTGCATAGGCTCCTCGGGGACTTCGTTTCCTACTCAGAGCTCTATTAATGAGGTTTCCCTTGAGTCGGGGACTGAGTGCAGCAGATGGTTGAGCACGATGATGTCACAGGCCCAGCTGCTCATGCTCCTGATGTTCTGGGTCTCAGGTGAGAGGTTTAGAAGAGCAGTATCTTCATAAAGTTGGACAATGGTTCTAGCAGGCAGAGTGAATGAATTGTTTCATCTAAGGCAGATCTGATTATATATGAAAAATAAGAACAGCTACATTTAGATACATATTTTATGTACTTATGATTCAATGTATGATCAATGTTCTTTTCTGACTGCAGGTGCCTGTGGGGACATCGTGATGACCCAGACTCCAGGCTCTGTGGCTGCATCTGCAGGAGAGACCGTCACCCTCAAGTGCAAGGCCAGTCAGAGTGTTGGCAGCTACTTAAACTGGTACCACCAGAAACCAGGACACGTTCCTAAACTGCTCGTGTATCTTGCATCCACCCGGCCCTCTGGGGTCCCTGACCGATTCAGTGGCAGTGGGTCTGGAACAGATTTCAGTCTCACCATCAACGGCGTCCAAGATGAAGATCTGGGAATGTATTACTGTCAGAAGGGGAATGCTACTCCTCCCACATTGGTTCAACCTCGAACATAAACCTCCTCCCCGGTGATGTAGGTCAGTGAGTCCTGCAAAAGCAGCTGCTTCCTCCTCTCACAGCCTTGAACTTTGCTTCCTCCATCTGCATGAGACACTGCAAATTTTAGTGGATTGTAGCATAGAAATCTGCCTGTGTTTCATGGGTAGGTCACATTTCACTGTGTAAATAATTTCTTTTTTAACCTCTGGGTAAAGGTCCAGGTAGTTTTGCACCCTGGTGGATTGATTCTCTCTTTTACATGCCTACTTAATACTGAGAAATTTGCCATATTAATTCTTTATTCCTTTATTCTCCTTCTTTCTCTGCCATCATGGCCATCATGCTCCAACTCTGGACCTACCAGGAAACATCATGTTCCTCCTTTACTTTTTCCTTGCTTGGACCCTGTTTTTCATCCAAGCCTGTTTGATCAATGTAAGAGATTGTGATTTCTTACTCTACCTTCCCTTTTTTTTGTTTAGATACATATTTTCATTATTATTGGCATCAAATATATTTGTGAATGACTTTAATATCCCTATTCTGTAAAGAATGCTCATATTAGAGAGGATGATACTGATTAAATGGATTATGTTGTTATCAGATTGGATGTAAAGTTTTCCACCAATGTTCATATTCCTATGAAAGTTACCTTTTTCTATGGTTCTTTTATAAAATAAAGTATAATATGCACTAAAATTGAATGTTATCTAAATTGTCAGAGGATTTGAGTCCACATCATAATATCCCCATATATGAAATGACACATAAAAATTTCATTCTTTACAACAATACTAGTTGTAGGAAAATATTAAAACATACATAGATTTGTGTAATATGATCCTAACTCTTCCTATAAGACAGAATGTAGCATTTAGAAATTGAGAGAGGTAATTAATGAAAATTAATTGCTACTGCCTGAATTCACAGATAAAATGTTAAGTGAAAAAGCTTCGTCTCAAATGTTGTATGTTGAATTTCTGTGAAAAAAGAAAATAATTAAAAAATACATGTATATGTGATGGTTTGAAACTGTATGAAACCTAGAAAAGTGTGTTTATCCAGTCTTGCTCTGAAATCTATTGTCTGTAGGAACTTTGGATTAGGCTACTCTATTTAAAGTTTGCCCCTGTTGGGTCTTCATCTTGTTACTGGAGTCCTTTCTAAGAGAATGAAATTCGGACAATGGAACAGGTAGTCAAGTAAGCAAGAAGCTTTAGTCAAGGTATCTATGAACAGAAAGGGGAGACCGGCAGTTGCTCCTACGTGACTTGCCATGTGACAGAGGCATCCAGGATCACCAGCAGCCTGTCTTTGGGAAGAAAGCTTTGCTTAATGATGCCTTAATTTGGACATTTTTCTCAGACTCAAAATTATACTCTAGTAAGTTATAAATTCCAATTGTAAATCTGATCTACTTCGGGATATAAGCATTTCACTACCCAAGCAAACTAGAACAGTGTATGTTCATACATTCATAAAGTATGTGAAAATCCGACTCCTGTTCTGCTACCCTCTATCTTCTCCCCATCTCTTTCAGGCATTCTCATACTTTCAATGACACTGTTCTAATTCTTTAACTCTATCCCTCAAGAAGTAAGCAACAGTTTTCGTCCTGAACTTTTTCAAATGTCAGGTCTCTCTGTAATCATCCATTAGGCACTGAAAGAAATCATAGTTACTAAGCCTGCTGTAACATGAATACTTTTGAAGACTATTAATCAGCCTATTCCTCCAGTATAAAAGTGGAAGCATTCCAGACATTCTAGTATTATTTCTAAAATGATTTCAAAATGGGGTGTGTGTGTGTGTAAAATTTAGTTTCAGGAAATATCTCATCAAGTCTGAGCAGCATACATTAAACCCTCTTACACACATAAATACTCTTTTTCTGCTATTAAGTTTTTATTGAATGATTACTGTGTCAGTTGTAAAAATCACTACTGTCATCATAGTTGAAAGGAAACAAAACATGCATATGTATAATTAAAATATCTACTATGTAATTTTAAGTGCTAGAAAATAGATCAAGGCGGGGGACGGGGGGAGAATGTGGTATAAGAATGGATAGCAATTTGAACAATGATAATTTATCTATTAGCTACTTTCAGGTAATATATCATGCCCAAAACCCAACAGCATGAAACAATATGTTTTTGAGGATTTTTTGATTAACTGTGGAGTCTGTTAACATGGGCAGGATGGACTTATTTACCTGGACTTATTCTTGGTTTACAGTTATCTGGCACATCCTCTTAGTATTAGATGATATAGATCCTAGATTCTTTAATTTCCTTCTCATGTCTTGTTAGCTGGTCATCAGCCTGGCCATGGGTTGATGGACCACCTGACTGACTAATTCTATGTTCTTCTGATGGTTATGTTCAGGTTCCAAAAGAGGAAATAAAAGCCCAGAACACAGAGTTTAACACTGATGGGTGAACTACCTCTTCCTTGTGCCTTCTTAATTTAAACTTTCCTATTTTAACTCCTTCTCATTCTCCTTTCCTTCCTCTGGACCCTGCTATTTTCCTCCAAATTTGGTATAAAAATATCATTCTGACCTTCATATATTCTACAGAGACAGAAAGTGTCTTTCACTCTCCCTCTTTATGCACTCGACCTTTGTTTCTGGCAGGACCGTCTCCAAAGTGTCTCCTGAGTATATTTTATAAGCACAGCACAATGCATTTGCTCCCTCCTACTGTTTCTTTTGATAATAAAATAAAATTTGATAAGATATAATATTATCTCTTTGTCATTCTTTTCCTATTAAAATCCATTCCTCAGTTTTCTATTCCTAACTTTAAATATGTGCAAATTTCCCTACTGGTTTCAATTTATTCATTTATTTACACCGCTGATTCTTTCTGCTCTTGTGTCACAAGTAAATTACTTAATCTCTCAGTGGAAAAGATTTCTCAGATATAAAACAGGTACAATAATTGTACATATTTGGTTGGGTTGTTGTGAGGCCAAATGAATAACACACATAAAAGGCTATTAGCTGAACCTGATACATAGAATATACTTGTTTCCTACAATTGATAGTATATTCATATGTTTTTCTAAACTGCATTTTATTCCTCATTATTTATAATTTTTAATAATTTAATTCACTTTCAGAGGCTACTTTAAGAAAGTAAAAAGAAACATGATGACTTACAGTAACAGAATTTAATTCACTCACAGTTTTGGAAGCTAGAAGATTGAAATTGCATCACGAGGCTGAAATCAGGGTGTCTGTGAGACCACACTCCCTCTAGATGGTCTCTTGGAGAGTAAATTCCTCACCTCTATCAGATCATGGTGGCTGCCAGACATACTTGTTTTCAGACTACATCACTCCAGCTTTCAAGTCTAGCATCTCCAAATGCCTCTGTGTTCTGCCTTCACATTGCAGTTTCCTGTAGGTCTGTTGAATTATCCTGCCTCTATTTTTTTAGGGTTACATGAAATTTATTTTATGCCCTAAACTTAAAACCTTGGATAATCTCTTCTTTTTGAATTAAATGAAACAAACCACAATTATATTTTATATGTGGCAGCAGCTATGTGTACCTGTGTTTAAGACCAAGTATTTTCAGTATATTATTCAGTCTATAGTGTGTAAAAATCAACCCCAAGGAAATTTCTTTGTTGACATGAAATAAATTCTCCTATCCCAACATGCCCAAACATCTTAAACAAATTACAGCATCAACTCAGTTCCTAAACCTCATTTATGTATCTTCAGCTCAAATCCTAAGTCATCATCAAACTTATCTGAATCTGCTATGTATGACACTCTGTGCAGAATCAGTCCTGGGGAAAAATTAATTTCTGCCTATGGACCAATAAGAAGAGAAACATGTTTACTGATTCCAAACTAGTATAAAAGTTTTAGACACTGCAATTGCAAAAGAGAGAATGGAAGGAAGCAAGGAAGCAATGCTCCCGAGCACTTTTGAATCCTGAAGTTCTGTTAGGTTTCATGGCCTGGGGTCTTCTCTGTGGCCTATGGACTGTCCTTGGGCCCATGGCTCTGCCCTCTGGACCTCTGGCTCTGGCTTCTGCTCCCAGGTCTCTGGTCTTTGAGCCCAGGTCTTTGCTATCTCTGCCTGTGGACCTGACCACAGTCTTCATCTGGAGTAGAGTGTATTATACACATCTTCTTTTTTTAAAATATATTTTTAAACTTATTTTTAAAAGTTACATTCATCACACAAAATGTTACTTTAAAAAATATAAGAGGTTCCCATATGTCCCACTCCCCACACACCTCACTTTTGATATATCAACAACTTCTTAGTCTGGTACATTTATTGCAATTAATGAATACATTGGAGCACTGCCACAGAGCATGGGTTATAGTTTACATTGTAGTTTACAGTCTCTCTCAGTACATTCAGTGGGTTATGGCAGGATCTATAATGTCCTGCATCTGTCCTGTAATATAATTCAGCGCAACTCCAGGTCCCACAAATGCCCCCACGTATTCTTAATCATTGTCAGTATCCTGTCAGTGTGTCCCATGTTAGATAGGAACTCTTGAATATGCTATTTTAGGTAAGATGTGGCCCAATTGAATGAAAGAAGGCCTTAATTCAGAACACAGGATTCTGTTAAAAGCATGAGAAATTCAGTCATAGAGAGAGAAGCAGAGGCAGGAGCCAGGAGATGGAAGTCAACAGAACCCAGAGGAGAAAGCAGAGGACATTGCCTGAATGGAAGGCAGGGAGAGAAGCCAAGGAGCCTCAAGTTCCTCTGGTAGTCACCACTAACCTGTTATAGATATGGGGGGAAAGCAATGCCTTCAGGACTTCTCAATAGGGGAAGTCTCCTAACTTCAAAACTGTGAGCCATGCATTTCCATTGTTCAAGTCGTTCCTCTGTAACATATTTCATAGCAGCCTGGCAAACCAAGGCATCAACCTTTCTTTTACTTTCAGTGCCTGTTTGAATCTGCATAGCTCCATCAGTGTGTAGAATTTTGGAATTCCAGCAGCTTTCTTTAATTTTGCTCTCCTATTGAGCTTTTCAGCTCAGCTGGCAGTATTCTTGATAATATAGCATTCTAAAATATCTTGTGGTTTAAGTGAGTAAAAAAACAATAATGTGGGGAGACAGTATAGATAAAAAACATGAAATTTCAGAAGTCCTGGAGACCTCTAACACAACTTTTACCTAAATCTGAAATGTTCGGATAAAAATGTTTTCTATTTGAGGAATATTGCACTCTAAAAAAAACACATTTTGATAAAATAAGTGGAATCTTTGGAATATTTTCAATTCTGCACAATATCCTCAAATATTTTCTATATATTTTCTCTTAAAAATGTGCATAAACCAAAAACAATTCCACACACTGAATAACTGTTTACTTAATGTTGTGTGTTCATTCAATGGGAATTTTTATGTGGCATCTCTCTGCTTCTCTCAGAGAGTTTTGCTACAAAGCATTATAAAAAACTGGAATGTGGTATATGTGTGTTCCTAACAGGGCTACATGTAAGCTTAAGGGATATCTATATGAAAAGGCAAGCTAGGATCAATAAAATCTAAAATTTGATCGAAAAGATAGTTGAAATCTATATGGGTAGCTACAGAGATTCTTCTTTAAAGTCAATGAAAATGTCCATTAAATACCTAAGATTTGTATGATGCACAATATATGCATGGGAGATTACATTGTAACTACAGTGAATTATGTGACTTTTTTTTAATCTTCAAAAAATTAATGAAATATTATTAACAATTTAATAAATCTGATATTGGGGGAAAAACCCTGCGGTCCTCTGTGCATGTCACGGGGTTTCATATCATTAGAAAAGAAGGTCCTCCACAGATATTTCCTGGATATTCCTATCTCTGTCTTCTGCTTCCCTCACATTTGCAAATGTTTTCAAGTAGCCTTTGAACTTATCCTTGTTCACACTTACTTTACAGCAACTTTCTTAATTGTAGCATCTTTTGTCATCTAGATAGATAGAGAATTACCCAAATCATAATCCCTAGTTCTTTTTTGCTTAACCATTTTCCTTCCATTTGTCTTCCCTCTTGATTTACATACCTAGTGAGAATAATCTGGGGCATGCCTTCAACAGTTTGCTTGGAAATGTACTCAGCTAAGTATACAAGTGTATTTTATTTTATTTTTTATTTTTTCCCTCTATTTTTTTATGTTTTAACTGTTTTAATGTTAAAAATATGAGGTCCCCATATACCCTCCATCCTCCTCACCCCATTCCTCCCACAGCAACAACCTCTTTCATCGCTGTGGCACATTCATTGCATTTGGTGAATACATTTTGGAGCACTGCTACACCACATGGATAGTGGTTTACATTGTGGCTTACACTACCACCAGTCCATCCAGTGGGCCAGGGCAGGACATGCAATATCCAGAATCTGTACCTGCAGTACCACCCAGGAAATCTCCAAATCCTGAAAATGCCCCCACATCATATCTTTTCTTCCCTCTCTCTACCCTCAGCAGCTACCGTGGCCACTTTCTCTACATTAACGCTACAATTTCTTCCATTGCTAATCACAATAGTTCCTTAGTAGATTATCAGTAAGTCCACTCTAATCCATACTCTGTTCCTCCATCCTGTGGACCCTGGGATGGTTATGTCCACTCCCCTTCTGTATCAAGAGTGGGCTTAGATTCCACCTGGATGATGGATGCAATTCTTCTGCTTGCAGTTGTAGGCACTCTTGGCTTTCTGGTGTGGTGGTTGACATTCTTCACCTCGCTGTTAGCTGGCCAGGGAAAACCTGCTGAGGCTCACATTCCTCTTCTGTTATTTTTACCAAACCTGTGGTTGGTGCCGCGTTTGGTATATACTCAGGAGTCCTGAATCTCTGGACTGTGCAAGTGACAACCAGGCCCTGAGCCTCAGTACGCAAATTTATTGGTTACAAATACAGCTTTCCCCATGACTTTGGACAAAATCAGCTGAGTTTCTGCCTCTCTATATAAGGATTGCCATCCTTCCCATTTAAGGTGACAGTCCCTAATTCCCTTCTGAGCCCTCAGCAGAAGCAGCTTCAATGTCTGTATTTATACCAACATTCTCCTTAAAGAAATGTAGGCTGTTTTCAGATGCCTCAAAATTCTTCATGTATTTATACATCATCAATTTCCAAAATCATCTGCTCATATTTTGGTGTTTGTTATAGTAGCACCCCACACTTGGTACTAAAATCAGTCAGGATCCCACCAAAAAAATAGAGCGTAGGACATATATTAGGAGCTTTATTGCAAGGGACTATTATTTGATGATTGTGGCTGAATTGCTTCAGTACTTAAAGCTTCTAATTCCTGGTTTCACTGTCTTAATACCACTTTATTTTATCATGTGTTGGCATTTAGGGTTCAGCTTTATGATCTAGGCAATACTCTCATATGAATTTCCTAATTTAAATCTGCAAAGATTTTGCCACATAAAGTAACATATATATGTTCCCAGGATTAGGAACAGATTGTTTTGTAAGGTCTACTTTGGATTACTACAAACATACAAAGATATATCTTTAACCATCATGAGTCTTTTAGCTACTAATTGAATTTTTATTTGTTGACTCCACTTCTTACCTTACCTTGTCTTCAATACTCTATTTCTTCTTTTATCACCATCTATACAATGAAGGACAACTATGATTCTTATTTTCTAAATAAAATTCACATTTTTCATTTCTTAGCCAGATTATCATTACTTGATTGATTCAAGCAGTCATTGAGGAAAAAGAAAGGGTGACTGATGCCTTAGTTTGTCAGGCTGCTATGACGAATACTACAAAATGGGACAGCTTCACAGTGGGCATTAATGGGCTCAAAGTTTTGTTGTTAGGAGCTACCCAGTACTGAGGCATCAGCCAGGCATTGTTTACTCCTAAAATTTTATAACATTCTGATACTGGCTACCAGAGATCCTTGAGATTCCTTGGTTTCTATCACAGCCTTGCATGCATTGCAATGTCCTCTAACTTTCACTTCTGTGTTTTGTTGATTTCCACCTTCTGACACCTGCCTTTGGCTTTTATCTCTATAACAGAATTTCTCATGATAAAAATGGATTCCAGTAATCTGAATTAATGTCCCCTTTCATTCAGGTGGGCCTCATCTTAAATAACATATTCAAAGGTTCCTATTTTAAATGGGCCCACACCCACAGACATACTGATAATGACTTAAAAAATGTATTTGTTTCAATCTACTTCAGATTAAGACAGATGCCAGCGATGATTCCAAGGCAATGAAACCTAACAAGTTCAGGGTTTCAAAATTGCTTACGAGTAGTGATTCCTTGCTCCCTTCCATTCTCTCTTTTGGAATTGGAATGTCTAAAACTTTTATATTATGCATGCCCCAAAATGGAATTTTGGAATCTGTAAACTTGTTTTCTAGTTATTGGTCCATAGAGAGAAATTAATTTTTTTCCAGAATAGTTCCTACCCAGAATGTCATACATATCAGATTTAGACGATTTAGATGATGCCTAGGGACTTTTTAGTAGATAGTATTTAAATGAGGTTTAGCAATTGAATTGATGCTGTAATTTCTTTAGATGTTTGGGCACGTTGGGATGAGGGGAAAGTATTTTGCATGTGGAATAAAGAGGTATCAACGGGGTTGAAGGCCTGAATAATCACTTGAAAATACTAGGTCTTAAACCCTGGTACCCATGCCTGTTACCTTATATAAGACACAGTTGCTGTTTGCTTAATTTAATTCAAAATGGAGAGATTATCCTGGGTTTTAAGGATGAGGTGTAAAGGCAATCACATGTATCCCTATAATAGTGGGAAAGGATAAAATGATAGATAAACAGGAAATGACAATGTGAGGGCAGAGCAGAGAAACATTTAAAGTTGCTGGACTTGAGAAACAATGTAGCTTCCAAACAAGGAATTCTATAGGCATCAGAAACTGGTAGAGGCTTGGAATATGTGGTCCTGGAGAGCCTCCAGATGTGTGACCTTACAGAAACCTTGATTGCAGCCTTGTGATACAATTTTAATTTTCTGGCTTCAGAATAATATCTTCAAAGAATTGAGAAATAATTTTAGTGGACCTGATGTCTATTTCCAAGATGGCTCTACTATGTGCTTTTATTTAATTAGAAATCATTAGAAAGCACATTTTAACTGATGCATTTAATAGTGCTATGATAAAGTGGTAGGAATATGTGACCATTGTCTATTCTGATGCAGGGGCCAGTGGTGACATGTAATGATCCAATCTCCAGCCTCCATGGCTCTGTCTTCAGGAGCCTCCTTCACCATCAGACGGAAGTCCAGACAGGGTATTAGCAGAAGCATTGACTGGTACCAGCTGAAACCAGGACAGGCTCCTAAACTGCTCATCTATTATGTCTGGGAATCTGGGGTCCCCATTCAAGTCAGTGGCACTGGTTCTGGAACAGATTTCACTCTCGCCATGACCAAGCTGCAGGCAGAAGATGCAGTAGATTATTATTGCCAACATTATAAAAGCCTTTCTCCCACAGTGCCTCAGCCTCCTGCACAGACCCCCTTCCCTGGCTGCCTGTAGGTGATTCATTGCTGCACCAGCTGTTTCCTACACCCCCAACTCTGAGTTTGTACACTTCCTCTATTTGCCCAAGACACTGTGTCTCCTGATTCATTCCTTAGAGGCTTGCAGACCCAAGGGAACATTAAGGACTTAGTATTTTCTGAATCTCTTTGGTGAGATATTAACAAAAGTGCTGTAGAATTCTCATAGACATGGCCAGAAATTTTGTATAACAGGACACTATGTTTTAGGTGAATGGATCTTGTCTGAGCCAATAATGCTTCTCTACCCTGTGAGGAAGACTGCAGTGAGTTTTCACAATGGTTGATGATTATCTCTTCCCTGTCTCTCATTTACTCTGAAATTCAGTTTTACTGGCTTTTTCTCCAGGTTTCCCTCCTTCCATTGCAATTACCCTCTAACTTAGGACATTTCAAAATTGGTCTTTCCTATTCAAAGCCTCCTGCCTAGAAGGTGGTCTCCCTCACTCACTATTTCCTTGCACACACCCTCTCTTCCAGCATAAGGAAGTGTCCATCTCACTGAGAGTGCTTTCCTTCCCTACTTCTTTATTTAGTGTTCTTTTCTTTTTCTTTTCCTTCTATTTTTTCAGTAGTATTCGTTCTTTCATGGGCAATTCTCTTATTATTTAATCACATCACTTTAGGTACATGTGACAGTTTTCCCCAGGACAATATCCATCTATTTTCAACTTCCTCTTTAAATTCATCCCTTAGATAATTGCTTCCAATTTTGTGATTGGAAGATGAAAATTTTTAATTAACACTTAATTAACACACCCATCATCACAATATGAAACTAGAAAATAAAAACAGCATTCTAGTATTATTTGTCATCTTATAATATTTGAGTTAATGAAACTTGATGTAGGATATGTCCCGCAAATCTTAGCCACATACAATGGACATTTGTGGGGATCTATCTGTTCTTGTCCTTGCTTTCAAATCTTCTGGGTATAGACCCAGCAGTGGGATTGCCAGATATTATGGCATTTCTAAAGTTAGCTTCCTGAGGAACCACCAAACCATCCTCCACAAGCCCTGTACCATTCTATATTCCCACTAGCGAAAAATGAGCTTTAACTTTCCTCTATATCCTCTACAATATGAGTAGTTCTCTGATTTTTTACTAGCCACCTCTCTAATATGTGAGAGATGATATCTCTTTGCTGTTCTAATTTGTATTTCCCTAAATAACTAGTGATGTTGAGTATCGTTTCATGTGCTTTATAGCCATTTGCATTTCTTCTTTGGAAAAGTGTCTGTTTAAATCTCTTGCCCATTTTTAAATGGGTTATTTGTCTTTTTTACTTTCAATATGTAGGATTTCTTTGTATATGTTAGATATTAGGCACTTATCGAATGAGAGGTTTCTAAATATTTTCTCCCATTGAGTAGGCTGCTTTTTCACTTTCCTAACAAACTCCTTTGTAGTGCAATTTTTTTTTTAAATTTTGAAGAGGTGCCATTTATCTATTTTTGTTTCATTACTCATACTTGGTTTTAAAATTTATGAAACTATTTCCTAGCACATGATCTCATAGATGCTTCCCTAAATTAACCCTTATAGGTTCTTTATGGTCATGACCCTTATATTTAGGTCGTTGATTCATCGTGAATTATATTTTTTATAAGGTATGAGGTGGGGATCCTCTCTGTCTTTTGGATATGGATATCCAGTTCTCACAACACCGTTTCTTGAAGAGACCATTCTGTCCCAGCTGAGAGGGATTGGTGGCCTTGTTGAATATCACTTGATGGTGTTAGTGAGTATATGTATCTGAAATCTCAATTTGGTTACATTGTTCAGCATGTCTATACATGTGCCAACACTATGTGGTTTTGACGGCAGTAGCTTTGTAGCATGCTTTCTCCAATTTCATGTTTTCTTTCAATATGTTTTTGGTTATTTTGGGTCCCTTTCCCTTCCAAGTAAATTTCCTTTGGAATTGAATTTTCTAACTCAGTTTTTTAAAAAAAGAAACTGTTATAATTTTATTGGGGTTGTGTGAATTCTGTAAATCAATTTGTGTAGAACTGACATCTTAGTGATGTTTATACTTCCAACCCACCATGAACATAGAATATTCTTCCATTTATTTTGGTCTTCCTGGTTTCCTTTAACAATGTTGCACAGCTTTTCTGTTTACAAGTCATTTACATCTTTAGTTAAGTTTATTCCTACATATTTGGATTTTTTGGTTGCTATTGTAAAGGATTTTTTTCTTGATTTCCTCCTCAGATTGCTAATTATTTGTCCAGGAAATCTACTGAGTTTTGCATGTTGATCCTATATACTGCCAATTTATTGAAATCATTTATCTCCTTTAAAAGCATTTTCATAGATCTTTGGGAGCATTTATATGTATAAGACCTTGTCATCTGTAAACAGTGAAATTTTTACTACTTCCTTTCCAATTTGGATCCCTTTTATTTCTTTTTCTTGCCTAAATGCTTGAGGAAGCACTTCTAACACAATGTTAACTAAGAGCAGTGAAAGCTGGCATCCTTGTCTTTTTCCACATCTTAGAGGGAAAGCCTTAGTATTTCTCCATTGAATATGATGTTATCTGTGTTTTTTTCATATATACACTTTATCATGTTGAGAAAGTTTTCTTCTATTCCAATCTTTACAAGTGTATGTATCAAGAATGGATGCTATATTTTTTCAAATGCTTTTTGTTTTGCATAAATAGAGGTGATCATGTGATTTTTTTCCCCTTCAGTTTGCCAAGATGGTTTATTACATTGATTGATTTTTTTGGTTGAACCATGTTGTATATCAGAGATTAAACCCCTTAATCATGGTGTATAATTCATTTGATGGGTTGTTAAATATGATTTGCCCATATTTTCTTGTCAATTTGCGAGTAGGTGTATATCATATTTCAGAATGGTAGGACTGTGGGGAAGCATGGGGAAAACACAATTGGAGTAACCTATGGACTGTGGCTAATAGCAATAATGTAATAATCATGCATCTATGCCAAAGATATACTATGTTGATAATGGGGGAGTATGGAAAAAGTATGCCAAATGTGTGTGATGGACATGATAATGATCTGATGATATTATTTCATAATCTGTCATTAGTGTAATTGCCCCAGCCAGCGGGGCATGGGACGGGGGCTCGAGGTTGCGTGGAGGAGAATGGTGAGACAGGAGACGCGAGGAATGACAGCGAGACAGGGTGAGGATCAAGCTGTAACATTTTATTGCGAGAACAAAGCATTTATACTCTTGGGGAGGGGAGGGGTGGTGGGTGAGGGGGTAGGGGCTAGGGATTGGTAGCTGCTGTTGCTAGGGTGGAGGGCAGACTTTAATTTCGCACCTTGCTCCTGCGTACTGCCTTATCAGCCCGGGCAGTGGCGGGAAACGGAGAACAAAGGAGCAGGGAGGGAGAAGAACCAGGAAATGGGCTCCACTCCGGCGGCCATGCTATTGGCATCGCTGATCTTAGCGCACGCCCTAACCAATCGTCCCCAACAATAATCTATAGCAAATGTTCCACCACAGAGTGGTATGTTGGCAGAGGGATGTTATTTGGGAATTCTGCACCTGTGCATGATTGGTTTCTAAGTTAACAATTTCTGTCATCAAAATAGATTTAAAATTGGAATAGAGTGGATTGAGGAAAAGGTATGCTAAATGTAAGATGAGGACTATAGTTAGTAAGATATTGGCAATAATCTTTCATAATTTTTAACTCATGTCTCAAAACAACGCAAGGTATTGATGATGGATTGATGTATGGGACACCAGTATAATTTTTTTTCCTTTCATATCTTTTATTTCATTTATTTGCCTATAGGACATTAATGACACCAGTATAATTTTATGCATGTTTCCTTGTAAGTCCACAACTTTTACTATATACACTTATTTTTCTCTATGTTAATGTATAAATGATTAAAAAATAGTAATAGCTTGGGTTGGTGAAATACACTTCATTTAGTAGTAATATTTTAGGATGCTTTGAATAATTTGTAAGAAAAATACCACACTAATGCAAGATGAGGTTAATGGGGGAAAATGTGAGGGTTGGTGTATATAAGGGTTGATCCTTATATATTTGATGTATCTTTATGTGATCTAAAATCACTTTAAAAATAAAAAAGAAAGCTAAATTGTCATCTTGCCATCTTTAAAACCAAAGAATGTCTCTCTCAACCACCTGGGAACCATCACTTGGAAAAGTAATCATCTGGAAGATAATGCAATTCTCTCCAGTTTTCTGGGGAGAGGAGCTGGACTACATGCTCCAGGTTAAGAATCTATCTCGTGTGATATAAAGGGAGAATTTTATGATTCTAAGGGTAAAAACAATTAACTAAGCCAAAGGCTCAACTCTATTTCCAGATGAGTTTTAGATGAACTATTAATATTTGTGATAAATGGAGCTGTCAATTTTTCTTATCTGAGGACAAGTTACCATTTACCTTGAGAACATGTATATAATGAGTTGTTACCCTACTGGTTGTTTAAAAAGGTGATATTTTGTTCTGTCTTTGCAAAATCTTTAGAGTATTGTCTGGATGTGCATCACATTCCTGCTTTAATTGATTAATCCAACTGTTTACTTTCTTTTCTACCTTTTTGGTGTAGTTTCATGATTATCAGGATGGTTTGTTTTGAATTATATTTTCCCAAGTCTGATGACATGAATTGAATTACCTGGAAACTTACTGAATAAAGTAAGTTTTTTTGGAATACTAAGCAGATAAAACACACTATTAAAAATGTCTGGGAAATATGGTTCTATAACTCCATGAGAAACAATATATGGTTAGCTAATTTGTAAGCCAGAATTTTCTCTGCTAGTATTTCTCCTAAAGGACTACTATATCTCTGTTTTATTGGGAAAGGGCTGATGAGAAAACAGTATTGATGTTTCCTGACAATGATTCCTTTGATTTGGATAAATTAATATATTTGTTGGGATCTTAGGCCTCATCTCAAGCAAATAAATTACTGGGATTTCTGTAATGTACATCATTTTACAAGAAAGGAGAAATTCTTGTCAAAGGCCTGTAGATAAGATTTTGACAACAGGAAGAGAAATTGTAAAAATAAAAATCACGTTCTCTTTGAGTGTGCTTCCTTCTTTCTCTATTGTCCTCACTTGAAAGGACAGGTTGACACTCTTGTAAGGTACTAATGTGGCTGGTGATTTTTAATTGAAACCTGTGCTCATTTACTGTTGGGAAAATCCCAGGCCCATTTGAAAATATGCAAAATCTACTCTGCCTGTGCTCTATAAATTGAACAAGAAATCCTGAATGAAAGCCCATCAGTTTACAACATGGTAAGCTGAATAAACTAAGCTCAGTATGTAGAACTACAGTTCAGAACAAAAGATTTCTTTCAAAATACTACTGTACATTGACAATGCACTTGGTCACCCAAGAACTCTGATTGATGAAATTGATACTATTTTCATGCCTGATAACCCAACAAACATTTTGCAGGGCATGGATACATATATAAGCCATAGCTGACATAGACAATGATTCCTCTTACGGATCTTGGCAAAGTAAGTGGAAAAATTTCTGAAAATGATTCATCATGATACATGGCATAAAGAATATTTGTAATTCATGGGAGGAATTGAAAAATATCAAAATTAACAGGATTTTAGAAGTTGAATCTAACAATTGTGAGAGATGTTGAGGGGAAGTAACTGTGTATGCATATAGAAAGAGAATTAGATAGTGTGGACATAGAAAGAGACCTAGAGTAAAAAGTGGAGCCTGAAGATGGGACTGAACTTCTGCATCTCATAACAAAATTTTAATAGATGAGGACCTCATCCTTTTGAATGAGCAAATAAATTGGTATATTGAAATAGATTCTATTCCCAGTGAAGATTCTTCTCAAGCATACAGGGATCATTCTCCTGGGTATACCACATGCTTGATAACAGAAAAAGACTCAACAAATTTAGAAAGATTGAAATTACAAAGTAATTTCTCTGACCACAACAGAATGAAGCTGGAAATTAATAAGGGGCAGAAAATCAGAATAGACACAAAGAAATGGAATTTAAACAACACATTCTTAAATATTCAGTGGGTCAAGGAGGAAATGGCTAATGAAATCTGTAACTACCTTGTAATAAAAGAAAATGAGAACACAACATATCAAAACACATGGGATGCAGCAAAAATGGTGATGAAAAAATTTATAGCCATAAATATTTATATTAAAAAAATAAAGGGCAAAGATCAAAACTAACTGAAAACATGGAGGAATTAGAAATAGAAGAAAAAACTAATCCCAAAGAAAACAGAAAATAGGAAATAACAAAATGTAGAGTAGAACTAAATGGCGTGATAATTTTTAAAAATATCTAAACACTAGTTCTTCAAGATTTATAAATTGACACACTCTGAGAAGCAGATGTAGGTCAACCACTTGGGCACCTACCTACCACATGTCCAAGGTTCAGCTCTCAGTGCCTTCTATAATGGAAGACAAGTAGATGCCTCCTAACATCACAACAGAGTTATATGATGTTGTGACATAACTAGACACCACCACAAGAGAGCTACACTCTGCTACTGCCACAAGCTCAGACCACAAGCAAGCAGACTCATAGGGAGTGGATGTGGCTCAGGCTATTAGGCACTCACATATCATGTGGACGGTCCTTTGTTGAGTTCCTCTTGTGTCCTGGAGAAAGTGAGCAAGTGATGAGCAGACAGACTAGAGAAACATCTGGGAGAAAGGGGAGATAAATAAAGACAAATGAAACAAATTTTTTTAGAAGCATTTTATTAAAAAATTTGACAAGCACTTAGCTAGATAAACAAAGTGAGGAGAGAGAGATAGTGCAAATAAAATAAAAAATGAGAGAGTGGATATCAACACTGATCCCACAGAAATAAAGATTATCATAAGAGGATACCATGAAAAATTGTATGCCAATAAGATTCCTAACTTAGAGGAAATGGACACATTTCTTGGAACACACAAGAACTACATTGAGAAAGGAAGAAATTGATGAACTCAACAGACCAATCACAAATATTGAATTAGTCATTAAATACCTCCTAACCAAGAAAAGTTCAGGATCTAATGGCTTCACAGTTGAATTCTATAAAGGATTCCAGAAAGAACTAATAGCCATCCTGCTTAAACTCTTACAAAAATTAGACGTGGAGAGAACATGGCCAAACTCATTCTATGATGCCAGAATAACCCAACACCAAAAGCACATAAAGATGTCACCAGAAAAGAAAACTACAGAACAAACTTGTGGATATTACATTTTACATTACTATGCTATTCGTTCCTTAATTAATCTCCAACTTTCTTTCAGTTGGCATTTACATCCCTAGACTAGTATTTTCACCCACAGTCTTATTGAGAAAGCAGCTATTACTCACTAAAATGTGTTACCATCAACTCTGTACATTTCCACACTTTTACAGTTAAGTTAACTAAAACTTCTACATATATAAACCTTCAGTAGCCGATCTCAGTCTTCTTATCTCCTTTAAGAAACAGCCACCTACTTCCAGGTCTCGAAGATATTTTTCTACATTTTCTTTTAGAAGCATTATGGTTCTTGCTTTGAAATGTAGGTATTTGTTTCATTTTGATCCATTTAATTTTAGTATGCCGTGTAAGATAGGGGTCCTCATTCCTTCTTTTGGTTATGGATATCCAGCTCTCCCAGCACCATTTGTTGAATGGACTCTCTGTGTAAAACATTTCAGACTGTATCCTCTCCCAAGATGGCATCAGTAGATGCCTTCAACCTCCAGTGTCTCATGACTGGCTTCCAGCACTGATGTTGCCATCAGGGGTGTCCACCATTTATCTGTGGTAGGAGAGGGAACATTTCTTTCTCTTTCTGTGATTTCCCAGACTGTGTTTATGCCATTTAACTTCCAATGCACTTTCTGTGCTCCCTCAATGAGATCAGATCTGTTAACTACACGGTATTCACTTTGTCTTTTAATTTTTTTCTTATCTTAAACCCAGTCCAGTTTTGATTTGCATGCAAGAGTACTCAAACCCAAAATATTTGTCATATTTGGTTGCATTACTCTGTATAAAAATTTATTTCCCCAGAATATTTATGGCTATTCTAACCTATTTTTATTTCTGTTAATTTATGAAATACAAAAAAAGTCTCAATTACTCACTAGTTTATAGATTAGAATTCTATTTTACTTGTAAATAATGTTGATATAATTGATGGTTTTAGTTATTTACCTTTCCATTCATATATTTAACAAATACTAGTTGCAATCTACTACAGGCCTGGTAGTCTTCTGCATACTAGGGTTATAATAATGGATGTTAACTTATAACCTGACTTTTGGATGATAGAGAATGAGAGAGAAACCGAACAGAATATATGGTTCTTCCATCTCACTGTAATGGTCCTTTGAGGACTCACTTACCTTGTTAATTAGGTAACAGTACCTGTAGGGCTTGGACAATGCTTTCCAGGAAACATCATATGCTCTGAATCAGCATTCATTCTATGGTGCTATTTTTCCCATAGCTGAGTTACACATTCCTGGAATCAAGGGGTGGAAATGTGGGTGGCAACACTGAAAATTACCCTATTGATGTGCTAGGAAAACTTTTGCTTCTTGTCCCTGCAAGCTTAAGCTCAGCTGATCTCCAGGTCTTAATCCCAAAAGGAGGAGTGCTACCACCAGGAAACACAAAAGCTATTCTATTGATCTGGAAGTTAGGATTGGCGCCTGCCCACTTAGGTCTTTTCAAGCATCTGAATTAAAAGAGAAAGAAGGGAATTACTGTACTGGCTGGAGTGATTGATCCTGACTATCAAGAGGAAATAGGACTGCTTCTACACAATGGAGGTAAGGAAGAGTTTGCCTGCAATGCAGGAGATGATGTAGGGAACCTCCTAGTATTACCATGCCCTGTGATTAAAGGCAATGGAAAAATGGAACAAGTAAACCCAGGCAGGACTATGCATGACCCAGTATCTTCAGGAATGAAGGCTTGATTCATCCCCTTCAGCAAAGAACCACGGCCAGCTGAGGTGCTTACTGAGGATGATGGAAACATGGAATGGGCAGTGGAAGAAGGTAGTAATGAAAATGAACTTTGACCACATGACCAGTTAGAGAAATGAGGACTATAATAGTCAGGAATTTTTCTTCCTTGCTAGAGCTAATAAATGATTTCAGTAGAGTGTTAGGATTCAAGATCAATATGCAAAAATCTGACTAAATATCATCTGTACCAAACACCATTGATTGTACACTTTGGATGAATTCACGCTTTATTGATATGTATTCAAAAAATTGATTTGTTAAGAAAAGATTGCAATACACAAAAGATGGACAGTCATCTCCATGATCTTGATCCCTAAAGTATGAATTTTATATTTTACAGTTCTGACACTGCCTAAACCTGGGAATTTAAGCTACTTTACTGCTCTGCAGTACAAGGATATATTAATTGTATTAGTTTTGTAGGATCATTGTCAGGCTTAAATGAATCTATCCATGTACATGTTTGGGCAGTGGCTGGCACCTAGACCACAAGTGAGTGCTGCCATCACTTCCAAACTTGACAAGTGGGTGTTTCTTCTCAGTCTATGAGACTGAGTCTTTATCATATTAAAAAATATATCCTCACACCTCAGAATGCCCTACTATCTGATGTAACTTATTTTTTATGCTCTTCTCTTGAATACTATGGTCCATCTTGCTTCTTATGATGATCATAATTAAATAGGAGATAGATCTGTAATTTCAAAATTACCTAGTCATTTTTTCAATCCTTAAGCAGGTTGCCATTACTTTACTATTAAGCTAATAAAAAATTATCATGTTATGCTTTATTTATCTCAATCTTCATGAAATCATGCTAAAAACATTTTATTCTTCTCTTGATGTCATTAGGAGAGCTTCTGTTTTGCAATGCTAATTTCCACATGCCCATTTACAGACTTGTGCAGACAGGACATACATTCTGGTGACTTTGCTCAGAACAGACTTCCAAAGTCCAATTCTGGGAATTCGGACCAATTTGTCCAGATGTGTCTCAAATTTTTATTTTCAATCAGTTTGTCACTTGATTCTGATATTTAGTTAATTTGGGATTCCCAGAAATTAGTGGATTATGTGATCTTTGTAAACTTTCAGAGTTTTTCTTCTTCTTGTAGTTGTACACTTTATCTCTTCAAGAATATCTGAAAACATTCGGCTTTATAGAAATTTTTGTAGTGTACTTTCCATTTTAACATTTGTTTCATATTCTTTATAATCTCAAAAAGTGTGGGTAATAGCTACAATTAAAGATATCTTGATGTTTTTTTTTATTCATTTTTTAAAAAATATTACATTCAAAAAATATGAAGTCCCATTCAACCCCACCACCCCCACCCCCCACACTCCCCACAGCAACACTCTCTCCCATCGTCATGACACATCCATTGTATTTGGTAAGTACATCTCTGGGCATCACTGCACCTCATAGTTAATGGTCCACATCATAGCCCACACTCTCCCACGTTCCATCCAGTGGGCCCTGGGGGGATCTACAATGTCCCGTAATTGTCCGTGAAGCACCACCCAGGACAACGCCAAGTCCCGAAAAAGCCTCCCCATCTCATCTCTTCCTCCCATTCCCTGCACCCAGCAGCCACCATGGCCACCCTTCCCACACCAATGCCACATTTTCTCTGTAGACACTGGATTGGTTGTGTCCATTGCACGTCTATGTCAAGAGGGGGCTTAGATTCCACATGGATACTGGATGCACTCCTCCTGCTTTCAGTTGTAGACACTCTAGGTTCCATGGTGTGTTGGTGGACATTCTTCAACTCCATGTTAGCTGAGTGGGGTAAGTCCAATAAATCAGAGTGTAGGCGTTGAAGTCTGTTGAGGTTCAGGGCGTAGCTATCATATTGTCAGTCCAGAGATTCAAATCCCCTAGATATATCTTAAACCCCAACACCAACTACAATTCCAGTAAAGTAGCATGAAAAGAGATCCCATCTGAGTCCAGTTCCATCATGCAGAAACAGCAGCTCCAAAGAAGGGCCAACTGACATGGCAGTGAACCCCATCTGCCATGACCATAGAACCCGTGGGTCTCTTTAGCCCTCAAAAGAACCAATACCTGGGGTTGTATCTACTTTAACTGTCTCTGAGACTCTGCTCAGGAGTGCATGAGGGCAATCCTTCTGACAATCTCCAGACTCTTTTTTAGAGACTCATAGCCATATAAACTCATTTGTCCTTTCCATTTCCCCCTCACATTAGGTCAAACAGCATTTTAAAGTCATGTTATTATATGTAGACAGGGATATTCTGCTGAGCCGCATTGAACCTTTAATTCAAGGTCATTTTCTAGTTGCATCATCAGCTGGTATTTCGTAGTGATCCCTCGGTGCCAGGGAGGCTCATCCCCGGGTGTCATGTCCCACGCTGGGGGGAATGCACTGCATCTACATGCTGAGTTTGGCTTTGAGATTGGCCACATTTGAGTAACATGAAGGCTGTCAGGAGGAAACTCCCAGGCACAATGCTGCTCAAGGCCTTGTTCTTATTGTAGGCGTATAGGCTCACAAGCATAGTCATTAGTATCAGGAGCCCACTGTTGGACCCTCATTCCTTCCTGGTCCTTACTGTTGCACCTGGGGGACTGCCGCTGCTCCCCTAGGGACCATGACAGAGACACCCGGCCAGTAACCCAGTACCCGCCACCTGTTGTTTTTAATTGTTTCCACTATGAGTTTATCCAAACATTACCATGCACCCTGGATATATGCCCTGTATAACTCCCTGTCAACCATATATAGCCTGTCAATTACATCCCATACCAGTATTCCTCCGCCGCCATTGTTGAACCACTCTGTGATCCAAAACTTCCTGTAAAGCGAATCCCAATATAATGTCAGGTTCCCTTACTAGTAAAATGGAATATACCGATAAGTTTAAAGGTTAGATCTAGAGTATGTATTGATTTGGAAAAATTTCTACATCCTATCTTTTTCTTTCTTTTTTCCTAATTATTGAGCTTCTCTTCACAAGAGTCTTAGATCACAGTAATTCATATATACAATATACAGTACTCCCACACATCCACCATAAAACCTTTTCCCTTCCACAGCGATAATCTTTTAACTTATTCATAGCATATTTACTGAAACTGATGTACAGACTCTGAAATAATAGTTTTCAAACAAGGTGACATCTGTGCTTACAATGTGGTCCATACTTTAGGATATACAGTTTTCTAAATTTTTTAGTTATCCTATGTTTTACATTATGGTTTACATTATCAGTCTGTCATCCCCTATATGTTTTTGATGCAATATTACATGTTTTATATTCATCCTCGTGTACTCTCGTGAAACTCCTCTCTTGCCCCCACATTTACCTTGGTTCCATCCATTCAACATCCATTTTCCCCTCCCCTTGGGGCCCACAGCGACAGCCAATCTCCATTTCCCAAGGAGCCACATCCAGAGATACTTGCAACAGTGTTCAGGGCCTGACTTGCTCAACTGCCCTAATGCCCTGGGAGCCACCCTTTCTCTCGAGAGATACAGTTCCCTCTATTTGATGGCATTAGTCCTCCCCAGGATGTGGGTCCACCCCAACTCTCACTTCTTGGGTCTCTACCCAATGGTACAACCCACCCTGGCAAAATGAGCATTCAGACATTCCCCAGGAGTCCGTCCCGCATCAGACCATCCCCTCCGAGCATCCTAAACAGTTAACCCTCCTAATTATATTTTGATACGGTTTTCTCAGCATTTTACTCTCAACCAACACCTGACACTCTCCTATGTTCATATATTGTCCCTCCCTCCCCCCAATTTTTTGGGCAATATTACCCATCCGCCCATCCCCAGTCCCCCTCAAACCCACAAAACCCCACCCAAAGACAACCCCTTGCCCCCATTTTATCTCTTCTTTGTGCTCATACTTACCGCCAGCTCATCATAGATACCACCCCTGCAGACGTCGGCTCACATCCTTCCTCCACCCCCCGATTTCCTGTAAGCCTATTTTCCAGTCTCTAGCTCTCTGAGGCAGGTTGCTTATTTCATATCATTGAGGTCATGTAGTATTTGTCCTTCAATGCCTGGGTTGCTTCACTCAACATAAGGTTCTCAAGATTCATCCATGTTATCACGTGTGTTTGTAGTGTATTTGTTCTTACAGCCGAGTAGTATTCTATTGTGTGTATATACCACATTTTATTGATCCACTCATCTGTTGATGGGCATTTGGGTTGATTCCAACTTTTGGCGATAGTGAACAATGCTGCTATGAACATTGGTGTACATATATCAGTTTGTGTCCTTGTTTTCAGTTCTGATGGGTATATACCCAGCAGTGGTATTGCTGGGTCATATGGAAAATCTATGGTTAGTTTTTTGAGGAACCGCCAAACTGTCCTCCAGAATGGTTGGATCCTTCTGCATTCCCACCAGCAGTGGATGAGTGTTCCCATTTCTTCACATCCTCTCCAGCATTTGTATGCTTCTGTTTTTTTCATAGCTTCCAATCTTATGGGAATAAGATGGTATCTCATTGTAGTTTTGATTTGCATTTCCCTGATAGCTAGAGATTTGGAGCATTTTTTCATGCGCTTTTTAGCCATTTATATTTCTTCTTTGGAGAAGTGTCTGTTTAAAACGTTTTCCCATTTTTAAATGTGTTGTTTATCTTTTTATTTTCTTGATGGTTTTAATGATTATTTATTTATTTGTTTGTTTGTTTTTGCTTCTGGTTTCTGCTATAATCTTAGTTAAGGAGATTCCTGTGTAGAGAACAAAGCTGTCTCTCTACCTTCTGTTTAAAACTGTGAGAGACCTCCAATAACATTCTTGCTTTCATGGCCCTTTTTCTTTTTCCTCTTGGTAAAGCTAACTCTATCCAGTCTCAGAAGATGATGGGTGAAATATTTGATGTGTCTGCCCTTCCATTCTCTTGGGTACACTGGTCTTGGTCTGTGCTGTGTCCACTTTGATGCACAAAGATGCCAGGTTGAACTTGGTATAAACAATGGAAAACACTGAAAATAATAGGTTTAGCAAATATAAAATTTTTGCTTGAGAAAATATTCAGTAGTCCTGCCTCTATTTATGTAGAGGGCAACATAAATTCTTTTGCTAAAGTGGGTCTGTCATTTATCTTAAGGTAGGTAAGTCATGTCTATTTTAGTTTTATACCAGTGTTTCATTTATGAGCAAATTTTTTGGCAGCAATGAAAACAGAAAGTAAGAGTGAATGCTAAAGGAAAAATTACCGATTTTTTTTGTGACAATAAGTAGAAGGTAATAATTGTATACCTTGCACTAAAGTTTTGTTGACATTTATTGTCTGACATGAGGGCTGTCCATATTGACCAGAAAACACATTAGTGACAGATTACTAGCATCTTTTTCTCAGGGAAAATTTTATTTCAAAACACCACACATATATTTGCTGAAGTTTTATTTAAGTATCTCTGAAACATGCGATTTCATTTAGATCAAATGGGGGTTTTTCTAAATTTAGTTTGCTTATTTTTAATTCCATGTGTTGTGTGTGTGTGTGTGTGCAAGAATGAAATGTAAAGTGACTTTTTTTTTCTCCATTAGGTCAATAGTGATTTTCCAAACAGTTAGATGATGTCTAATTTACATCAATCACCTCAGATGCTTCCATTAGAAAACAGTTTAATTCAATATTGATTTCATTTTTCATCATATTTTTAGAATGTTTGGGCCTCGTCTCGGCCGCTCATTCCATCATGCTGCCCCAGCACCACGCGCTGTAGGCGCCCCCTGCGCTCCGGGCTCCCAGGAGGATGAAGTGCTCACCTGGCAGCTGCAGGGAGTGCGGGAGTCCGTGTCCCCCACTGCGCCACCCGAGGACGCTCCCCTCCTGTGGAACCCCAGACACCAGATGCCGCATCCCTCCCGTAGGACGTGCGCTCAGGTGTGACGCTGACTCTGATGAAGAGGCCCCGACCCGGGCAGCCTTCTTCAAAGGCAGGTATTTCTGCGTGTGACCCAGGGGGCACCTGGGGTCGCTGCGGCCAGCGCACGTGCACCGCCTCAGGTGGGCCTGGGCCGCACCTGGACAGCGTGGACGCCTGCACGCGCGCACCAGCGACCCCAAGGGCGTCTGCTACAAAGTCCTGGAGGCCGGGGTTCAATATCCAGGTGTCCTCAGGGCCGGGCCATTCGAGGCTGCGAGCAGAGCCCCTCCATGCCCGGGGGCTCCCAGTCCTGGGCGGTGCCTGGCGTGGGGCCCCTGCCTCTCTGCCCCTCTTCACACCGCCCTCCTCCGTGGCTCCGAGTCTCCACGTCCCCTCCTTAGAAAGACACCAGCGCCTGGATTTGGTCCCCTATTCCAGGATCGCCTCATCTTCATCTAACTAATTCCATCTGCAGTGACCCTATTTCACAGGGAAGGACAATAAAGAAAACTTCAGAAAATTATCTATTCTGAGTCAAATATCTCCTATTATTAAGACTGCTATTGTACATTCATTTAAAATTTCATTATTGAAGACAACTGATCAACGTGTGTGATAATGACAGAACAAATTTCAGCAATGCAAAAGGTAAGCATAGTATTATTTCATAATTAGTAAAGCAATGTTAATGAGATTTTCTCTTAAATAATTTTGGTAGAAATTTCTTGATACTTTTATCAAGGCAACTTGTGCTATTCCAATAACTCAAAGAGAAACTCTTGATAAAAATTTACAGATGCTTCATGTACATACTATGTTGTTTAACCACACAGTTCTATACATAAACACACAGGCACACAGATAGTTATTGAATAGGAACTTAGGCAATTTTGATATTGAATAAAAACAAAATAATCCATTTCACACCTTCTCTCTTTGCTGCTAATTATAGGTTAATTTTCAGAAATCTTGAGCCTTTGATGAAATACATAAAGTAACTTCATTTTCCTCAATTTTAATGAATAATTTGTAAAGAAATCTTGTAAAATTTTTTCAAATTATACTGAAAATTAGTTGGAAATTTTTAATCCCATTATTGAAGTAAGTGGGAAAGCTTGAGCTTGTCATGTTCAGTTTGGTGCAAGTACTATTCAGGAGACCTCAATCTCTAGACTGTCCATGTGACAGCCAGGCCCTGAGCCTCGGCAGGCTTGCACCTACTATGCTCTGGTTTACTGGACTTACCCTGGCCTGTGAACAGGCAGGTGAAGGTCAACAACCACACAAGGAAGCTAAGAGTGCCTACAGCTGCAAGTAGGGGAATTGGATCCATCATCCATTGGAATCTAAGCCCCTTCTCGATATAGAGGTGGAGTGGACATAACCGTGCCAGGGTCCACAGGATGGAGGAATAGAGTATGCATTAGATTGGATTTACTGATATTCTGCTTTGTAACTATTGTGATTAGTAATGGAAGAAATTGTAGGATTGATGTGGAGAAAGTAGCATGGTAGCTCCTGAGGGAAGAGAGAGGAAAGAAGGGAGATGATGTGGGGGCATTTTCGGGACTTGGAGATAAATGCCCTGGGTGGTACTGTAGGGAAGGTTACTGGACATTATAAATCCTGCCATGGCTCACTGGGTGGACTGGATGAGAGTGTAAACTACAAGGTAAACCATTATCCATGTGGTGCAGCAGTGCTCCCAAATGTATTCACCAAATGCAATGAATGTCCCATGATGATGAAAGAGGTTGTTGCTGTGGGAGGAGTAGGATGAGTGGGGTGGAGAGTACATATTTTTTTAATATAACATTTAAAAAAAATAAAGAGAGAAATAAAAGCAAAGTATTCAGCCAAGTTGTTATTAAAAGTTTGTAGAGAAAAATATAAACAATGTGGACTCAAGCTCTGAGTTTTGAAATTCCACAATTCCAAGTTGGAATATTTGGGCTGATAATTCAAACAGATCTTCCTTCAGTTTGCTGGGTGTGAAATATTTGGCACCACAGGAAATTTATGAGTTTCTAGAGTCATTCAATTTCTGTATGTTGACCCTCGAGGGTCTGTGGAAAACCACTTCATTTCTTGCTGCACAGGTTTTGGAATCCATGGAAATGCCAACGTAAGAAGAGCGAGTAGTCACTTAATCTAGTAAAACATTTAAGGGTGAATGTGCATATGAGGTAGGAAAGGAAAGTCAGCAGAACAACTTGACTGTTCTTGGAAAGATCCAATTTAAGAAATAATCTAGGCAGTATACATAGATCTAGAAATTCATTCCATTTAGAGAGTATGTTCTAAAGTAGGGCTGTTTGGACCAAAGGGTCCAACGAGGTCAGGAAAATCAAGAGTCGAAGAAACACGTTTGCAAGTTGTGCAGCTCCTATTGCAAATTGAGATGCTGAATATCCATTGCAAGAGGTTAAATGTCACTACAGATGGAGACATGATTTTGAGTAGGATTATCTCCCATGACCTTAACTTTTCGGACCTCACTTGGTGAAATACTATGTTCACTCAGCTATACTGAGCTATCATTCCATATATTTTATTAAATACTTTTTAAAAATAATTTTAGATTCATATAAAAGTTATAAAGTTGTCCTGAGAATTCCTATACAACTTGCCCCCATTTCCCCCTAATGTTAACATCCTACATAATCGTGGCACATTTGCCATATAAGAGACTTACTTTAGTTCATTATTAGTACACTCCAAACTTCATTCAGTTTTAACTAGCTTTATACTCCTATCTTGTTCCTCCTCCAGAATCCAAATCAGGACACTGCATGCATTTGGTTTCTATGAATTTGTTCTGGGAACTCACAGAATAATGTCATGGTTACTGCTAACGCAATGCTCACATTTTAAGGGAATATAGCATATTTTATTCTGTACATCAATATTCTATGCATTTGGCAACAAATCTCATTATTTCAATTTAAAGGTTAATTTTGCCTCTATATTAAGATTTTCCTAATTCATTACATTATTTTACTCATGCCTGAAGTAACTGATCACATTCATTGGTGCCCTGTAGCTATAATCAGTATAAGAATTCCATAGATTATGTAGAATTGTTTGAGAACCCTGAAGCATGTTAGATCTGGTTGCATGAGAATCAGGCCTTATGTATCTCTCAGACTGATTTTATGTCTGTAACAGGAGCACTTGTGTTCACTGCCCCCCAGCATTGGCATGGGGTAGTATGAGCTGTGGTGAGCCAATAAACTTGCCAAGTTGATTTAATCTATAAAGAACTAATAGTTTTTGCCATTTAAACAACAGGAGCATACAATATTAAATCCATCAGAGTTATAAATTCTAAAATAAATGGAAGAATAAGGTGTTTAGGTTTTTTTCATAGTTAATACAAAAATGCAAAATTGATGTGTTGTACAATGTAGAAGGAGTCTGGAACAGTCCAGGGTCTTAAGCAAATGTGCAGGCAGCAGTGAGGTTAGGGTCTAACTGGGATGTCCCCAGTTCACGACCCTCTCTTACCACAGCCCTGTCTAGAATTTCTCCAGTCGCAGAGAACATGGTCATGTAAACCAGAGGGGACAGATCCTGACCACCTTCAAAGCTAGCTCTGTTCTTACTTGTATTTTCACAGCACAGTATTCAGCCCTGATCGTGTGGCTGTGGTCACATGTCAGGAAATCATCTGTGGTAAACGGGGCATAAAGCAAACCATATTGCATGAGAAGAGACAGGTGCCAGCATCATTTGGCCATGAGCTAAATGGGATGATTATTCTTCTATTTGGATTGATAATTTTCCTTTTAGCATGTGGTTCATTTTCATATATATATATGTGTGTGTATATATATATATATATATATATATATATATATTAGTTTTCTCTCATTTTGTATCTAATAAGCAATTTATCAGTTCAGAGTTTTTTAGATCAGGTGTCTGGGTCCAGTGTGGACAGTTCTCTCCTCAGGTTCTTACAAGGCTAAAATCACAGAATCAATGGGGCTACTTTCTCTCCAGAGGATGCAGTTTCATTCCAAGTTCATGTGGTTTGGCAGAATCATTTCCTTAGTTGGTAGCGCAGAGATCCCATGTCTGTGCTGGCTGTCAGCTCTTGCCCCCTAGAGCCAGCCCACATTCCTTGTCACATGGCACCCTGGATTTCCACAATCAAATTCAGACATATTCTTCCATTTCAAATCACACTTATCTATGAATCTGAGTTCTTGTCCCAGATGAGTCCACCAAGATTTAAAGGACTCCCCTACTTAGAGTCAACTGATTTAATGATATATGCAAAATCCCTTCACAGCAGTATCTGAATTAGTATTTCAACAGAGAAGGTGTGGATATACCAGGGGGCAGGAGTCTTCAGAGTTTTTAGAATTCTTTTTACCACAATATGATTTTTTACCAAAGATTGATTGAGTCTCAATTGGAATTTTGGCATTTGGGAATATTTGGGAAATTTCACTTCTTAAAATCATTTATAATTTCAGAGAAGAAAAAGAGAGAAGGGCGATCTTCCCAGCCATCACTGAGATGATATGAATTTCATACTTTCTGCATCCTCTGAGTGTTATTGTTTGTAAAACCAAAATTAATTCTAAGTCCTGTTGCATGAATTCTCACAGTATTCATCCTAAACCTCAATCAATTGATGTGCTCCTTGGATCAGGCCCCTGTCCACTTTTGCACAGTATATCTTTTGTCTTAAACATCCAATCCATCATCACTCAAGTGCCATTCAGTTTTTTCATTTTTTCTTATCAAGGGGAGATGCTGTTTATTTACTACAGCAACCAAGAGGGCAGGGGGAACACACAGCTTTTACAAGGTGAGCTACCTGTACAGGATGGATGACAGGTGCATCTCAAGACCACAGGACACCATGAGCCCCAGCCCTCCCCCAATGACCCCAGTATGAGGTACTGACAAGTGGGTGACCCCTGGGCATTGGGGGACAGGGGGAGTGATGCATGGAAGGAAAAGCCACTTGCTGTGGAAATTAGTACAAAATCTCCCCCACCCATTCAGATACTGATAGGACACAGGGTAGACAACACCTAACTGGGGTGGGACGGATAGAAATTGGAACCCACCCACCCTGCTCTTTGAGGGGGGAGTGGGGAGCTTCTAGCCCCTGTTCAACTACTTGGTAGGGGCTTGCCCTCTCCCCAGAATGAAAGAGGTTTGTACCTTCAGGATCTCTGCTGGATCAAGTCCTCCTCTTCCCCAGTCTGGGCTGGGGGCTCTGCCCTGGGGGTGGACCAAGGAACAATGGGGAATTTCATGTGAACAAAGCAGTTCCCAAACTACTTCCCAGTTCTCCTCCTCCAATTAAAAAGGGGAAAGGAAGAGGACAGAGGGGAAAGCGTGAATTAGCATCTGAGCTGAGGCTGCCTCTCAGAGGGAGAGTGGCCACTGGCCCTCCTCCCTTGTTCTTCAACCTTCCCCCAAGTTCTCCTTTGGAAGCAGCTGGAGGCTGGCTGAGATCCTCCTTTCCCTCTGGCTTCCCTTAGAGGGGAAGGATGTGGAGGGTCAAGGACAGAGGAGCTCAGGCCAAGGGTTTATTCTAACTCCTGCCAAAAGCCTTTTGGCTTTTTAAGAAATAATGACAATACTTGGGTAAACCAATTTGTAATCAAGCTATAGTCACCTTCAGAACCACCTCAGGGGGACATTGGGTTCCAGACAAGGAACTTGTTCCTGACAAGGGTTTGTAGCCCTATCTCTGTTGTTCCCTTAATCCTCTGGGGTCCTTAACTCAAATCAGTCCAATCAGTCCAATCAGTCCAGTCAGCGCTGGTTACTTACTATCCAAATATAGGTGGGCTCCTCATGGGAGCAGGGCAGGGGACATATCTAGCAAGTGCCAGGGAACATGGCTCAGGGTCAGCTCCATCCCAATCACACATTTCTGTTCCCAGCCCTGGACTGCGGTGCTCCAGCTCGGCTCCTGAGGGTGGGGGGGAGTGGGGATAGGGTTGCTTGCATGGTGGTGGGAGAGCACATCTCAGGACGTAGACCAGGCAGGTGGGTGCACTGGCATGACAGTCCCACAGACTGTCCCACTCCCCTGACCCAGAGCACAGCCTATCCCTCTTCATATCCCATCTTAGGAAATAGAGAGAAGCACAGAATCAGGATTCTCCTCAGAGCCCCAAACCACAAGAACAAAATAAATAACTTAAAAGCAGACAAGGAAGAGGAAACAGAGCAAGCTTCAGGGTCAGGAGCATTGAGAGAGGAACTGAAGCTGGTCAAGGTGAAAGAGCGTGTGTCAAGCAGCAGCTGGGAGCTTGGGCTGTCCCAGTAGGACAGTGGGAGAAGGAAGGCAGAGGAACGTTGGGTCACCCTAGGACAGTGAGGGTGGGCCTCATCTAGGGGCAGGGAATGATGTAAGAATTTATTTTAAATCAAGCTCCACTGTTCCCCTCTCACTTTTGAGATCCACCCTCACCAGCTCTGGTCAGGGAGGAGGGATAGGGAGCAGTAATTTTGATGCACAACTCCCTCTTCCCACCCTTCCCTTTCCCATTCCTTGAAGGTGCAGAGGCTGGCGGCCCTTTCCTGTCACCCAAAAAAAGGACAGCTCCTGCTGCCAAGAGCTGCCGTTGGGGCTGAGGGGAATGGGCTGCCCCTGTAAGGGGAGGGAAGGCGGCGGCTGTTCTGGATGCCCACCTCAGCACACAGTTCTCAGCACCTACCTCCCCTGGGAATGGGAACAATTGATAAGATTCTGCACACAAACAGGGTATGGCCCAGCCCTGCCACTCAGCTTCAAGCACTGGACCCATTCACATGGCTGAGGGCAGCTGGGGGAGGGTGCTCCAGGCTCAGCCTCCAGCCCACAGCCTCCCGGGTGGTTTCAGTGCCCCTCGGCAGGGGGCTTAGACTAGTGCCTGGGGTGGGGGCAGGCAGTGATCAGCACAGTGCCAAGGGCAGGCCCCTGGTCTAGCTGGACATCCAGTAACTCAGAGAATAAGTAAGAAAACCAGTTTCCCACCAGACTTGTGCCCAAGGCATCACATATCCTTGCCTGAGTCCTGCACGCTGAGTGGTCATGCTCAATTGCAGAGGACCCTCCCCGCCTGGGGTGCATAATTGGATCCTCTGCCTGCCTGGCCCACTAGGCTTCTCAAGCCCAAAGCTGCAGCAGCCATCCCTTTTCCAGGCTATGCCCCTGGGTGGTGCTGGGAGAGAGGGCTCTGCTCAGCCAAAGGCTAGACCTTGCTCCAGGTCAGTTGATGTCATCATCGACTCTGGGCATTGCAAGTGGTGATGGCTTTGGCTTTTTCTCTTGCTGAGCCCAGATTGGAGGTTGTCCCTATGAGGCTCAAATGGGATTTCTTTTTCTTAGAATTCCATGACTCCCAGGGGTTGATATTAGACCCCTTCCCTAATTCTCACTCATCTTGGCCCGAATCAGAAGATGAGAGCTCAGAGGAGCTGTCCCCCTGGGGCCAGCAGATAGGGCCTGGCTGTCAGTCATGCCAGAGCTGTCATTGTCCAGGGAGCTCTGACCTCTGGAAGGATGGCTGAAGGCCCAGGAAGAAATCTGCACATTCACCGCTGCCCATCTGTGTGCAGAAGGAAGTACTGTGCATCTTGTGCACATCTTCTTGGTGTGCACTGAAATCAGCTCACATTGCGTGGTGAGCAGGCTACCCAGCTACTCTGATCCCAGGGTCCCATAGTTCATTCCAGTGGAGTTGTTATGCTTAAAAGGATCAGAATTGGTAAACTCCCAGTTTTTGTGTTTTTAAGACTTGGATCTTCAAGTGGAATTGCCGTTCTTAACGATTTTCTCCTGGATTTCTTCTCGATCTACAGGAGCAGTCGTTGTCATTGATGTCATCATCGTCCACTTGGTCACTTTCAGACTTGTTGATACTGTTGCTATTGGCAACCTGGAGGCTGCGGCTGCTGTTCCACACGTTCCCAGGCACTTCTCCAGATGGGGAGCAGAGCAGGAGGCAGCAATGCTGTGGCTGCAATTGGGTAAACACACTACTTTCACTTGCACTGGTTAAGAACCTTTTCAAAGATGAATATTCCTGTCTGGTCCATAATCTCAAATTCTTCCTGCCTCATGGTCCAATGGGTCCAGGAAGTAGTAGCCACACTACTTCAAAAGCCTCAAAGCAGAACCCAAACAAGAATCCTCAACCAGGTCCACATGTGTCTCCAGAGCATGGGCTCTGTTTGCTGTTATCCAGGCCAGACAAAGGCATCTCCACCATCTTCATGTGTAGCCTTGAGCAGATGGCGCTCTGACTGACTGCTCACGGCATAGCGGGCGGCAACAAGGCGCGCCCAGGGGGTGCCTGGGATCTGGTACTTTCAGGGCCCTTCTTCTCACAGATGGTGGTGGCTGCTCCAGAGCCACGGGTCCTTCCTTGCTTTCTCACGACTCCCATGGGCCCAGGGCCTCGTCTGGGATATGGGCTGCCACCCTCTGAAGTGCTCTTTCCTGAGCTTTGAAGGCCAGCCCCCTCCTCTATTCATGAATGAGGCTAATTGTCCCCTACTCAGAGAAGACATTTCCTATCCCACATTTAGGCAGATGGTTCTGGGCCAGTTACTCTGCTTGAAACATCCTTGCTTTATTATCTTGCCGTCCATGATGAATGGTGTAAGCATGGAAGGAGATTATATTGTACCGAAGCAGGAAACCTATCAATTATGTAGTAAAACTGAAGTCAAATAAGTATACTTGTATATGTATATTAAAAGTAACTTCATGAAAGAGCAGGAAAAACACATGGGTGTAGAGAGCAAACCTGAAGAAATTATTAGCATCTTCCAATCCCAAATACGATGTGGACCAAAAGAAAGGTGGATTGTTGATGAGAAGGAACGCCTTCCCTGATGATGTGGGTGTGTGCAGCACCATTCCTGAGTGCTGGAAGGGACCCTCTCCTAAGGTAGTGGGCTCTTAAGGAGACAAATTACAGAGAATGAACTTACTATTAATTAGAACTGAAACAATACGTGCTTTGGGACACTCCACTTAAAGAGAAAAACCTTGGGGACATTAAGGAATTTACTTTGCAGGAGAAGTTAAACTCATTAGTGAATAATAATTTTTTATCTCTAAAATTGTTATACTGTCCAAAATTTTCTCTTTTCCTCTGACTTTTCATGCACAGTGTTGATCATGAAATGGACCTCGGTTCACATTGCACTTCCTTTCCTGAGTAAAACCATTGCTGCAAGGAAGGAAATCTCAGAGAAAATTGTTTAGTAATGTCTGCAGAATATTATTTATCATGTGCTCCTCCCTGTAAAACGAATTTTTTTTAAGTCAGGAGTTCTGTTTCAGTTGTTCATAATTTAACGTTCTATGCGTAGAAGTGTGCATGATGTTTTTATTTGCATAATTCTATACATCGTGTTGATTTTGCTTAAGAATAAATGAAGCACCTGCTCTGTCAGACCTTGGGAACTGAAGCCATTTTACCTATAACCACTAGGTGGAGTTGTTACTTTTCAGGTCAGCTAATCTCTTTATGTGATATTAGAAATTGGTCGACTTAGAGGACAGTGCTAAGGGTGACTTGTAAGTATCTGCTGACTCATTCCTGGAGATAGGATTTGTGTTGAGGGGGATTCAGAGGCCTGGTTGAGGGGAATGCAGAGGTCTGGTTTGGGATGTACGGGGTCTGCTTTGGGATGTCCAAGAGGAGTTTGAAATATTTAAAATTCAGAGTAGACTGAAACAGATATACAATTATTGTACATCTTCATCTATCGTATGATATGAGTATATTTGACTCCCTATTCAATAGATTTAATTAAGTTCTGAAATTGTACACTTAAATATGCATATATTCTATTACAAAATCAATTTATGTTTTCAAGATGGTTACTGCTGATTTGGAAGAGTATAATTGGTAGTAAAATCTTTTACATTTCTCATTTTACTAAGTTTTGTTCAAATATGGGTCTTAAATTGATTTCTGAGTGTCTTGCAGGCATATGATTGCTTTTCCTGTGTTCACAATATTTTTAACTCCTTCCATTATTTGTCTTCACATCTCACCGCACAGGAATATTTGACTTTATACTCTCTAATAATTTGCATAGGCTCTTCTGGGACATCAATGTTTGCTCAGAGCTCTATTAATGCAGTTTACCAGGTGATGGGACCTGAGTACCTCACACAGGGGAGCACAATGATGTCACATTCCCAACTGCTAATCCTCTTGGTCCTCTGGGTCTCAGGTGAGAGGTTTAGAAGAGAGAAATCTTTATATATTTGGAGAATAGTTTTACTATGCTGAGTGAGCAAACCATTTTATCTATAGCAGATCTAATTATATATGATAAATAAGAAAACCTACATTTAGATAAACATTTTATACATTTGTGATTCATTGTATGATCTATGTTCTTTTCTGGTTGCAGGTGCCAGTGGGGACATCATGGTGACCCAGTCTCCAGGCTCTGTGGCTGCATCTGCAGGGGAGACCGTCACCCTCAAGTGCAAGGCTAGTCAGAGTATTGGCAACACCATACACTGGTACCAGCAGACACCAGGACAGGCTCCTAAACTGCTCATCCATTATGCATCCAACACAGCCTCTGGGGTCCCCGATCGGTTCAGTGGCAGTTGGTCTGGGACAGACTTCACTCTCACCATCAGAGGATTCCAGGATGAAGATTCAGGAAATTATTATTGTCAGCAAAGTAGCAACTTTCCTCCCACAGTGATTCAGCCTCGAACACAAACCTCCTCCCATGGTTGTAGAACGGCGAGTCCTGCAGCACCAGCTGCTTCCTCCCCACGCAGACCTGACTCGCTTCCTCCATCTGTCAGAGAAGCTGCATCTTTTAAGGGTTTGTCCCATAGAAACCTGCATGTTTTTTATGGGCAGATCAAATTATGAGGACAGTAAATTTCCATTGCTTACTCTCTAGCATAGGTTCTAGTTAACTTTATACGCTGATGGATTGATTCTCTTTTCAGATTGGCTCCTTAATGCTGAATATTTGCCATCTTGATTTCTTATTCTATCAATATCCTTCCTTGTACCTCATCATCCTCCAATTCTGAACCTCTCAAAGTTATATCGTTGATCCTTTATATTCATATCTTTCCCATGGAATGTCATATTCCTCCTTCACTCTTTCCTTACATGGATTCTCTTTTCCATCCAAGCCTCTCTTTACGGTATCAAATAAGGTGATTTCATTTGCTATTCTACCAATCTGTTTTTTCTATAGATAACCATTTTCATTTCTTATTGACAATAAATAATAATTATGAATGCATGTAATATACAGGCTCATTGAAGAATGTTTATGTTCTAGGGGATGATGGTGATCAAATGAAATATATTCTTCTTAATTTGGATATAAAATTCTCCACAGTGTTTCCTAATCCTGTGATTTTTACCTTGTTTCTATAAAATTCACCCAATTTAAATATTATCTGTTTGTTATGAGATCTGCGTTTCCTTCAACATATTCTCATATGTCTGAAATGACACATCTAACCATTTATTCTTTACAAAATTTCCGAATATTGTCTGTTCCATCTTGTAAAACAGAAAAATGGTAGGAAAAGAAATAAATGTTTATTTGATTGTCTGAGGTAATTGGGACCTCAGTAAAGCATGATCTTAAAGTTAATCCATTCTGCGAGTGTAACCTACTGTAGGTGGAACACTTTGAGTTGGTTAATTCAGTTAATGCCTGGCCCACTCTGGGTCTCAATACCATTACTGAAGTTTTTTATAAAAGCATGAGATTCAGACAAGAAAGAGAAAGCCATGGCAGCAGGAATGTGAAAGCCACGAAACCTGGAAGAGAAGGAAGAGACAAGCAGATGACACCAAGTGCCTTGAAAAGTGGGAGAGAAGTCCAGGATCACTGGCAGCTGGTGTTCAGGAAGAAAGCATTGCCTGATGATGCCTCGAGTTAGACATTTTCCTCAGCCTCAAAATTGTAAGCTTGTAAGTGAATAAATATCTATTGTGAAAGCCAGCCCATTTCAATAGCCTTGCAAACTAGAAAAGTTTATATTCAAATATTCACCGCAGAATTGAAGATCTGCCTCCTTTACTATATCCCTTTTCATTTCTCCATCTCTTTCAGTTATTGTCATCCTTTCAAAGCAACACTCAAATTCTTCAGCTTTATTCCCATAGAAATATGTGACAATTTTCCTTCTGAACTTTTTTACCAATTTTAACCATTCTCTCTAATCACCTTTGGGTTCTGAAGGAATTCATGGTTCTTAAGACTGCTGTAACCTGAACAGTTTGGATAACCTTTAATTAACACATTAATCTCAGTGTAAAAGTAGAAATAGTCCAGAAATTCCAGGATTATTTCCTAAATTGCTTCATAAATACAAGGGTTTCACTAAATTTCTCATCCAACTGGTGGAGAATTCTCCAAACTCTCTCACATACATAACAGCTCTTTACTGGTCATATTGGTGACCATTTAAAAATCACTGAATCCATGTCAATCATTGACTCAAGTAATAGTAATTGAGCATTGAGAAGTTAATTTGGCAGTTGCAAAGATCACAGTTAGCAGCATAGTTTTATTTAAAAAAAGCATGTATATGTAAAATAAACACTATGCCATTTTTAAGTGGTAGAAAAACAAATAAAGGCATGGGAGAAGATTATGACATACAAATGGACAGTAATTTAAAAGAAGGTAATATTAATCTATCAGATAACTATTGCCATGTAATATATCATGGCCCAAACCCAATACCATAAACCTTAAGCTGTTGAGGTTTCTGTTAGCTGTAAAAAATGTTAATATTTACAGACTACACAGATGCGGCTGGGCTTATTCTTCTTTTATGGTCATCTGGCAGGCCCCCGAGGCTCTATGATCTTTAGTTTCCTTCCCATGTCTTTTAGCTGGCCACCAGCATGGCTTTGGGTTTACTGAACCACAGGTCTTCGACCACCTGGCAGACTAATTCTAGCTTCTTCTGATGGCATATTCATGCTTCAAAAGAGGAAATGAAAGTCCATATCAGAGAGTTTTATGCCCTGACGGATCAACTATCTCTTCCCTGTGCCTACTTTAATAATCGAGAAAATGTGGCATTGGTGTGGAAAAAGTGGCCGTGGTGGCTGCTGGGTGCGGGGAATGGGAGGAAGAGATGAGATGTAGAGGCATTTTCGGGACTTGGAGTTGTCCTGAGTGGTGCTGCAGGGACAATTACCGGACATTGTATGTCCTCCCATGGCCCACTGGATGGAACGTGGGAGAGTGTGGGCTATGGTGTGAACCACAGGCCATGGGGTCCAGTGATGCCCAGAGATGTACTCACCAGATGCAATGGATTTGTCATGATGATGGGGGAGAGTGTTATTGTGGGGGGAGTGGTGGGCTGGGGGCGGTGGGGGTGAATGGGGACCTCATATTTTTTTAATGTAATATTTTTTAAAAAATGAATAAATAAAATAAAATAAAAAAAATAAAGTTTCCTATTTTCACTCCTTTTCATTATCTTTCCATCCCTCCATTCTATGTTATTATCCTCCAAATATAATATAAAGCTATAATCCTGGACATGACATGTTCAGATTCTCCTCTGGAGATCTTTTCTTTCACTCTCCCTCCTTACTTACTGGACCCTCTCTCCAGGCAGGCCCTTCTGCTCATGGACTCCTGAGTGTATTTTTACAGGCCTTGCTCAATGCCTTTGCAGCTTTCTACCTTTACTTTGGAAAAGAAAAGAAAATTTAAAAAGACAGGATAGTGTCTCTTTCTGTTGTTCTCTTTCTATTAACGTCCATTCCACAAATTTCAAATCTACTTACAAACGTGTGCAAATTTCCCTATGACCTTTTCCCCTCAAGTATCAATTTAGTTTGCACATCAGTTTTTTTTGTACATCTCTGACACATTCTACCCATGTGTTCTTGAGCAAATTACCTAACCTCTCAGTGCCAAGATTTTCTCAGATATAAAATGGATATAATAATTCTACCTATTTTGTAGGGATGTAGTGAAGCAAAATGAGTCAACACTCATAAAATACTGTGAGTTGAACCTGATGCATAGGAAATACCTGTTTCCTGTGATTCAAAATATTATATTTCTTTCAAAAATGCTTCAATTATTTATCCATTATTGATTAAATTAGTTGCCTGTGGCTTCTTTATCAAATTAAATGAAACTTGATAACTCAGAAGAATAGAATTCAATTCTCTCACAATTTGGAAGCCAGAAAATTGAAATAGCACCACAAGCCAGAAATCAAGGTGTCTGTAGACCACTCTTTTAGAGGCTCTTCAGGAGAGTATATTGCTCGCTTCTACCCGCATGTGGAGGCTTCCAGAATTCTTTGTTTTGAGACTTCATTACTCCACTTCCAAATCCAGCATCTTCATATATCTCAATGTTCACTACTCTCACTTTCCTTCTCCTCTATTTGTCAAATTATCCTGCCTCCCTTTTATTAGGAAACATGTGATGCCCAACATGAAAACCCAGAATAATCTCTCCATCTCAAATTAAACAAAAGTATAAAATATCAAGTTAGCATGCATGGGTATCAGTGTTTAAGACCAGATGTTTTAAGGCTCTTATTGAGTTTATACTGCATCCTCTTCAAACCCAATGATACTCATTTTTCACACATACAAAATATATTCTCCTCATCCCAACATGTACAAATGTCTACACAAATTACAGCAGCAATTCAATTTCCAAACCTCATCTAAATATCACTTGCTTGGAAGTCCCAATTCACCATTTAACTTGTCTAAATCAGGTATATAAGACATTCTGGGTAGGATCTATTCTGGGACAAAATTGATTTCTCTCTGTGGCCCAGTAACTAGAAAATAAGGGTACTGATTCCAAAATACCATGGTGGGGCTGGCATACTACAAATTTCTCAGTCATCCCCATTATAAAAGGAAGATAAAGAAGGAAGGAAAGAACCTCTGTTCCCATACAATTTTGAATTTCTGAAGTTCTGTTATGTCTCATTGCCTGGAGTCATCTCTGTGGACTATTGATCTTCCCTTTGGCCCTTGGACCTGCCCTCTGGACCTCTGGCTCTGGCCTCTGCACCCAGGTCTCTGGTCTCTGAGCCCAGGTCTGTGGTATTTCTGCCTGCCAAACTGGTCTCTGTCTTCTTCTGGGATAGACTGAATTATATACAGATCCTTAATCATTGCCATTATCCTGTGGGTGTGGGCCAAGTGTCAATAGGAACTCTTGAACATGTTATTTTAGTTAAGGTGTGGTCCACCTGAATGAAAGGGGCCTTAATTCAGATTACTGGAGTCCTTTATAAATATGAGAAAATCATTCGTAGAGATAGAGGTTATAGGCAAAGGTCAGAAGACGGAGATCACCACACTCAGGCAACAAAGGAGAGGACAATTCTATGAATGCAAGGATAGACGATAAGGAACCTCAAGGATCTATGGAAGACAGTATCAGAATGATATAGGCTTTGGGGAGAAACAATGCCTTGTTGATTCCTCAATAGTGGAAATCTTCTCGCCTCAAAATTATAAGCATATAAATTCCAATTTTTCAACTAATACCACTCAGTAGTATTTGTCATAGCAGCCTGATGAAATAAGGTATCAGCCCTTCTTTTTCTTCAAAGGTTTTTGAATCTGCATAGTTTATCAACATACAGAATTTTGGAATTCCAACAGCCTTCTTTAATTTTGGACCATTTATTGTCCCTTTCAGGTCAGCTGGCAGCATTTTTGATAACATAAACTTCACAAAAATATTGTGGTTTAGGAGAGTAAAATCCAAAATGATGGGGAGGGAGTATGGATAAGAAGTCTGAAATTTCATAAATCTTGAGAACCTCTAACAGAACTGTCACCTAATTTTGAAAAATGTGGTTACAACTTGATTCTTTGAGAGGAACATGGTACTGTATAGACACAAACACATTAGGATCAAATAAATGGAAAATTTGGAATATTTCCAACTCCTCACAATAGCCTCAAATATATTTCTACATATTTTCTTTTATAAATATGCCTAACCTGAAAACAATTTCACACACTGAAGTAACTGTTAACTTAATGTTGTCTGTTCATACAATAGGAACTTTCAAGTGGCATCACTCTGCTTGACTCTGAGAGACTTTGATACACAGCAGTAAGAAAAGCAAGAATTTGGAATGTGTGTGTTCCTAACACAGTTCTGAGGAAGCTTCCGGGCATTCTGTAAGATATGACAAACTAGGATCAATACATTCTGCACTTTGGTTAAAAAATGGGTTGAAATCATATGGGTAGCTAAAGATGTTTTTCTTTAATGTCAATAAAAAATGTCCATTGAACACCTATCATTTGTATGATGCATAATATAAGTATGGCAGGTTAAATGATGTAACTACAGTGAATTATGCATCATTTTATTTGATGTCAGCTTTTTCATTTTTTAAAATTATTTGATACCCCAATTTATGTTTTTCTTTAACTTTTTTAAGTTATTATAAATTGTATATCTAACCTTTAAACCCGTCATTATATTCCATTTTACTATTAATGGAACTTGGCAATATTTTAGGCTTCATTTTTTTAAGAGATTTTGGACCACAGAGAGGTTCAACTAAGGCAGGTGAGGAATGCTGGTGTGGGGTGTTGTTGATGGGGGGTACATGGTTAGGTGGCGGTTCTCCAGGGCATATATATGGGATACATAAAAATGTTTGGATATACTCAGAGTAGTTAGAGTTAAAAACAACAACTGAGGGTGTTCTGTGTTCCCAGCCAAGGGAACACTTCCACATTCCCCAATGGAGCAGCAACAATCCCCCAAGTGAAATGGCAAAAAGAAATAAAGAAGGATGGTCCAAAAATGAGCACTTGATACTGATGACTATGCTTATGAGCTTGTGCACCTGAAATATGAACAAGGCTTAGAGCAGCAGGGTGATTAAGAGTTGTCTCCTGAGAGCCTCCATGTTGCTCGAATGTGTCCACTCTCTAAACCAAAATCAGCATATAGAGGCATTACCTTCCCCATGGTGTGGGACATGACTCCCGGGCATGAGCCTCCCTGGCACCAAGGGATTACTAACAGGCTCCAGCTTGTGATGTAACTGAAAGAAGTCCTTGAATAAAAGGCCAATTCAAATAAGCAGAATATCTCAGTCTACATGTAATATCAGGTGTTAAAAACTGCTTTTTGACCTTGAATAAAAGGGGAAAATGGAAAGGACAAATGTGTTTATATGCTATGAGTCTTCAAAACAGAGTCAGGGTGTCATCAGAGGGATAATACCTACACATGCCTCAGCAGCGTCCCAGAGACAGCTAAAGTAGATACAACCCCAGGAACTGGTTATTCTGCAGGCTACAGAGACCCACAGGTTCTATGGTCAAGGCAGATGGCTCTGGAGTTAAGTGCCAAGTCAGTTGGTCCTACCCTAGAGTTTTTTCCTGAGTGGGATGGAGTTGGACTCAGATGTGACCTTTCTACCCATGCCTCTTCTGTCACTTTTACTGAACCTATGGTTGGTGCTGGGGCTAGTATATACTCAGATCTCTGGACTGTTGATGTGACAGCCATGGTCTGAGCCTCTGCAGACATGCATATCCTACCATCTGGTTTATTGGACTTACCTCGACCAGGTAACAGGGAGGTGAAGAAGGTCAACCACCAGACCAGGGAGCCAAGTGTGCCTACAAGAGCAAGCAGGAGAACTGCATTCATCATCTATGTTGAATATAAACCTGCACTCAATAGGGAGGTGGAATGAACATAACCATCCCAGGGCCCACAGGAAGGCACAATAGAGTATGAATTAGAAGGGACTTACTGATATTGTACTACAGAACTATTGTGATTTGTAATAGAAAATATTGTAGCATTGATGTGGAGAAAGTGGCATGGTAACTGCTGAGGGTAGGGAGAGGGAAGAAGAGATATGATGTGGGGACATTTTCAGGATTGGAGTTGTCCTGGGTGGTACTCCAGGGACAGATGCTGGACATTTTATGTCCTGCCATTGTCCACTGGGTGGCCTGGGGGAGAGTGTGAACTATAATATAACTCATTATCCATGTGGTGCAGCAGTGCTCCAAAATGTATTCACCAAATGCAGTGAATGTGCCATGATGATGAAGGAGGTTGATGATGATGAAAAAGGTTGTTGATGTGGGAAGAGTGGTGTGAGGGGAGTGGGAGAATGTATGGGGACCTCTTATATTTTTTGAATGTAACATTTTAACACAATAGAGAAAGAATCAATGAAGTATTATTAACAATTTAATATCTGATAACAAATGGGAGAAAACATGTAGTCCTCTGTGCATGTTACAGTGTTTCACATCCTTTGATAAGAAGGTCCTCTACAGATCTTTATTGATATTCCCACCTCTGGTTCTGGCTTCTGCCCTACTTTAATACTCTGCCATTTCTTCCCTTTACACCATCTCCTCAATGAAGGAGGACCATGATTATTATTTTCTAAATCAAATTCACATTTTTCATTTCTTAGTCAGTCTATCATTATAATCATCATAGAGTTCATAATTTGTGATATGTTTACATCTTTCATTACATGCCAATAAAAATAAGTGAAGATTTTAGCACAATTTCAAATAGTACTGCTGCTCCTTGCTTGATGAAATCTTGCTGCCAAATCCAAGAGTACTGAGATGGTCTAGAAAAGAAAAATTTAGGATCTTGATAGAATATGGGTTCCAAACATTGGGAATTCTGACCAATTTGCCTGGAACGTATTCCAAGATTCGTATTTCTAACAAGTTTCCCAGCTGATTCTCATGTGCATATAATCTGGGAAAACATGAATCTTTGACGATTATGAGATCTTGTGTCATTTCCTTTTTTGTGGTTGAGTTCATTCCTGGTTAGTTACATTAGATTTGCCTGAAAGTGTCCTGGTTACTATCAATTGTCGATTTTTCTTCTCTAGTTAAGCATTTGTCTAAGACATTTTACATGCTATAAAACAGCATGCCTTTTACCATGGTATTGGCTTTGGCTATGCTATTTGTTTATGAGCTATACGTGGTAGAGGGTCCTCTAATTTTAACAAGTTAAATTTGATATATACCAGCAGTTATTTGACTCACTTTCTTGGCCCTTGTCCTTTTCATCTTTTTTGTTTTTGCCTTTTTTTCCTTCCCCCATCCTCTGTCCTGCTGTTTTTGCTTTCTGAGTCCATTCACTGTGTAATCTTCTGTATCTCTTTCTCTATTTGTCTTCTCTTCTCATTTTTCTCTTCTAGGAATCCCTGGGATTTGATCCTGCAGACCTCTGTAGTGGAGAGACGTTCCCTGTCATTTGCATCACCAGTTCTTGATTTCTGCTTTGCTTCACCTTGACTTTCCCCTTCATCTCTCTTTTGTTGCTTCATTGTCTGGCTACGTCACTCTCTTAAGCAGGCACTAACTCACCATGCTGGCAATTGGCTCATTGCCTGTGCACTGCCTTGCCATGTGGGCATTCGTGCAGGCAATTGGCTCACCACATGGGCACTTGGTTCACCACGCAGCCACTAGGCTTGCCGTGGGGGCACTCAGCTCAACACCTGGGCACATGGCTCACTGCTTGGGCAATCATGCGGACACTCACCACTCAGCCATGCTTTCTCTTTTTCACCAGGAGTCTCCAGCAATCAAACCTGGGTCCTCCCATATGGCAGGCAGAAAGCCCATCACTAGAGCCACATTCACTTCCCTCCATTTCACCTTTGCACAACTAAGTCTTTCTGATCCCAGACAGTGATGTGTGAAGTATGCCTACCTATTGTCCCAGTGTGCTCTTGCTCTTTTAGCCAATTGTGCCTCAGTCTGTGTTTTGATCTTCTACATATATTAAGTAGCCAAGTGGCTAGTCAGAGAGTATCATAAAATCCTAGGAGTACTCTATCAAAATATCACTAAGTGAGGGGCATAAGCCAACCAATTTATTATCTCACAGTTCTGGAGACTAGGAATCTGAAATTGAGGTGTGAAAAAGGGGTCCTCTTTCTTTCTTTTGGATGTGGCTTTCCAGTTGTTCCAGCACCATTTGTTGAATAGATAGTTTCTGGCACAGCTGGATGGTCTTAATAGCCTTCTCAAAAATCCCTTTCCTGTAGATGTGAAGGTCAATTTTTAAGTTCTCAATGTGGTTCCATTGTTGAATCTCTTCATCCTTATGCCTGTACCATGCTTTTTGTTTTGTTTTAAACCACTTTAGCTGAGTAATATACTTTAAAGTCAAGAATTAAAAGCCCTTCTACTTCATTCTTTTTATTAAATACATATTTTTTTCTATTGGGGGCCCCTTACCTTTCCAAATAAATTTGATTATGGACTTTTCAGTTTCTTCAGAAAAAAACTTTTGTTTTATGGGGGGATTGTGTTGAATCTGTGAATCGGTATGGGTAGAATTGACAATCTTACCAACATTTCATCTTCTTATTTATGAACCTGGAATGATCTTCCATTTATTTATTTACATCTTCTTTGGTTTCTTTTAGCAATATTTTTTAGTTCTCTGAATACAGGCCCTTTATGTCCTTATTTAAGTTTATTCCTAAATATTTGATTGTTTTACTTGCTAGTAAAAATGAAGATATTTTCTGATTTCCAGCTCATATCAAAAATCAGTAGTGTATAGAAATTCTTTTGATTTTTGCATATTAATTTTGTCTCCCACCAGTTTGTGGAATTCATGTATTAATTCTTTAAGCTTTATCATATATTTTGGAAGATTTTTTAGATATAGGATCATGTCAACAGCAAATCGTGAAAATTTCGCTTCTTATTTTCCTATTTGGGTGTCTTTTATTTATTGGTCTATCCTAATTGTTTTAGCTAGAACTTATAGGACAGTACTGAAAATAGTAGTGACAGTGAGCATTCAACATCAAGCACAAAGCTAGCTGTAGATTTTTCTTATATGCACTTTATCATATTAAGAACACTTCCTTCTATTCCTATCTTTTGGACTGTTTTTATCAAGATTTGGTGCTATATGTGTCAAATGCCTTCTCTGCATCAATTGAAAGGATTATGTGATTTTTCTTCATTAATTTATCTGTGTGTTTTGTTACATTACTTAATTTTCTTGTGTTGTACCACACTGACATAATCAGGATAAAACCAAAATGATTGTGGCATGCAATTCTTTTAATATGCTTTTGCAATTATTTGGCTGAGGATTTTTGCATCTATATTCATTAGAGATGATGGTGTGTAATTTTCTTTTATGTAGTATCTTTATTCTGTTTAGCTATTGTTGTGATTTTGGAGTCATAGAATGAGCTTGGTAGCATTCATTTTTGATCAAATTTTTGGAAGAGCTCAAGCAAGATCAGTATTATTTCATCTTTGAATGATTGCTAGAATTCACCTGTGAAGCAGTTTTCATCTTTGGAAGGTTTTTAATGACTGATTCAATCTCTATACTCATGATTGTTTTTGTTGAGGTCTTCTATTTGTTTGAATATCAGTTTAGGTGGTTCATGTGTTTCTAGGAAATCGTCCATCTTGTTTAAAATTTCTAGTTTTTTCTACAATGTTGTTTACAGTTTCCTTTAAAGATCTCTTTTATTTCTATGAAGTAGGTGGTAGCGTCTCACCTCTCATCTCTTTTTTTCTTTGTTAGTCTAGCTAAGCAGTTGTCAATTTTGTTAATCTCAAAGAACCAACTTTACTTTGTTTGATTCTATTGTTTTTTATATTTCATTTGTTTCTGCTTCGATCTTTACTATTTCCTTCCTTCAGCTCAGTTTGGGATTAATTTGCTGTTTTCTTGGTTTTTTTTCTTGAGGTGTGAAGTTAGATGATCAAATTTACCTCTTTCTTCTTTTTTAAAATTAAACATTGAGGGCTCTAAATTTCCTCTATGCACTGCCTTTATGTTTTCCCGCAAGTTTTGTTATTTTGTCAATTTTGTCAATTTTGTCAATTTTTTAATTTAATTTTTAATTTTTTTAATAAGGGTACATGAATTAAAAAATGTTACATTAAAAATTTTAAGAGTTTCCCATGTAACCCCACACACAGTCCCCCCACATCTATAACTTCTTTCATCAGTGTGGCACATTCATTGCATTTGATGAATATATTTTGGAATACTGCCTCACTGCATTGATTACAGTTCACATTATAGTTACACTCTCCCCAAGTACTTATGGTGTTTTATAGCAGGATATGTAGTGTCCAGCATCTGATCCTGCAATATCATTCAGGACAATTCCAAGTCCCCAAAATGCCACCACATCACATCTCTTCTTCTCTCTCCCACATTCAGCAACTTCTGTGGCCACTGCCTCCATCCCCATGATACAATTTCTTACATTCCTAGAGTCACAATTGTTATAGTAAATACCATTAAGTTCACACTAACCCATATTTTATTCCTCCATCCTGTTTACCCTGGGATGCTGATGTCCACTCCACATCTAAATCTAGATCCCACATGGCTGATGGATGTGATTCTCCTCTTGTCGTTGTAGACACTCTCAGTTCCCTGGTGTGGTGTATGACCATCTTCATCTCCCTCTTAGCAGACCTGTGTAAGTCCAACGAACTTGAGAGTAGGTTTTGCAACTCTGCTGAGACTTACGGCCCAGCTGGCACATTCAAAGTCCAGAGATTCAAGTCTCCTGAGCATGCACCAACCCCAGTGCCAACCAAAGATTCAGTAAAAGTGACAAAAGTGGTATGTGATAAAAGTCACCCTTGAGTCTAACTCCATCACACTCAGGAGCACAAATTCTAAAGAAGAGCCCAATGACAGGGCACTAAACTCTAGAGTAATCTGCCATGATTGTAGAACCTGTGTGTCTCTGTGGCCCTCAGGGGGACCAGTACCTGGTGTTGCATCTACTTTGGCTGTCTCTGGGATCCTGCTGAGATAGGCATAAGTGCAACCCCTCTGATGACCTCCCGACTCATTTTGAATTTCCTTGGGCATATAAACTAATTTGCTTTACCATTTGCCACTTTTATTCATGGTCTTTTTTTAGTTGAATCATCAGCTGGTGATTAGTAGTAATTCCTCATCACCAAGGAGGTAGTAATTCCTTGTCATCAAGGAGACATGTCCCACACTGGAGGAAAGGTAATGCATTTACATGCTAAGTTTGGCTTAAAGAGTGGCTACATTTCAGCAACATGGAGGCTCTCAGTAGGTAACTCTTAGGCACCCTGCAGCTCTAGACCTAGTAGAAATTTCAAACACATAGGCTCATAAGCATTGTCTTCAGTCTCAAGGGCTCGTCATTGGACCCTCCTTCTTCACTCGTCTTTGTCCTTGCTCTTGGGAAACTGTTTCTGTTCCATTGAGAAAAGTGACAGAGCCTCCTCGGCTAGGAAATCAGTACTCCCTCACTTGTCATTTGTAATTCTACCTACTATGACAATACCCTATGAATATCTGAACATTTTTGTATACCCTATATATATGCCCTGGAGAACTACCTCCTAATCATGTGTCCCCCATCAAGGACAACCCACACTAGTGCTCCTCCTCTGCCACAGATGGACCCTTCTGTGATCTAAAACTTTTTAATGAAGCCTAATAGATTGCCAAATTCAACTAGCAGGAAAACGAAACAGTAATGATAGGTTTAACAATTAGAAATAGAATACATACTAATTTAGAATAACTAAAATAAAGACAAATAAATTGGGGTATTAAAAAATGAAAAATATCATAAAACTTTGTTTTTGTCATTTTGCCCTTGACACTGTAATAGGTGTTGTCCTGTATGTACTGTGGCAGGGCAATTTCTTCCATTCTTTCCTCAGTGTCTACATCCTTTTTTTTTAATTTTTAATTTTGTGTTCAAAAGAATAAAAAACTCATAATAAGTAAAGAAACAATTCAATATGCACTAGGCAAATTTTGGGGGGTAAATTCATTGAAGAAGTTATCCAATAACCTGATAATACCAGGTTGAGCAACAGGCATGCTCACATATTACATGAGGGATACAAAATGGCACAGCTCTTGGAAAACGTCTGACTATATCTTATACAGTTATGCATATACCTGATTTATGACTCAGCAATCCCACTCCTTGGTATTTTATACCCAAATAAATTGAAGCCTTATGTTCACACAAAAACCTGCACACACATCTTTACAGCAATCATAATCACTAAAAATTGGAAAACATCCCAAATGTCTTGAAACTGGTGAGTAAATAAGCAAACTGTGGTAAACCTTCACAATGGAAAACTTTTCATCAGTAAGAAGGAGTGATGTGTGGATACATCCAACAACTTGGACAAATCTTAAATGCATTATGCTAATGAAAGAAGTGAACTTGAAAGATTTCACACAGTACGGTTTCATTTATATAGCATTCTGGAAGATCCAAAACTGTTGGATCATAAAGAGCCCAGTGGTCACCAGGGGCTGGGGTGAGGGAAGGTTGACTACAGATTAGCCTAAGGGATCTTTTAGAGCTGATAGCACTGTTCTACATCTTGAACGTGTTGTGGTTACACAATCATGCATTGTATGAAAATCATATGAGCATACACTAAAAAGGGTGATTTTACTGTATGAGAAATTTGACTCAGTAAATTTTACTTAAAAAGAAAAAAAAAACTTGTGTTGATATTGAATATAAATTCTGGCTCAGAGCTCCCTGGAAACCAATGAAAACAACTAAATATATGAACTCACAGGCCTCTCATCCTGGGGAAAAAATCCAGTTTCTATTGTAACTAAGTTTTCCTAGTATCATAGTAGAGGAAAATTCCTGTCTTGAGAGTATTACCTATAAAACACTAGATGGTGAGTTGACTAGTTTCACTGAAAAGGCAAAAATATAAATTCATATGACTATTTCTCTATATCAATTTTTGTGAATAGATTTTGAAGTAGTATACAAAAATGACTTACCATAGTGTCTGGGAATCTAATAAGTGCTTAGTAAGTAATAATTTTTGTTAGACACTGTTAGGAGAAGCATAGTTTGATAGGTGGTTGATGAGCAAGAAATCTTCCAAATTATTATCCTTCACAGAGCTGTCACAGCAAACTTAACCAAAGAAGACACTCTTTTTTAAAAAATTCAGTTACCCTGCTCTGAATACCTCAAAGGTTGCTCACTGCACTTAGAATATGATCCAAACTCCTTGTCATGACTTCTCAGGGCCACATCAGTGGTTCTCAGCATTGGTTATTGTGAATGGTTTCTCCTGGGGAGCTTTGGAAACTACCAATGCTGAGATCCCCCTTCAGAGATTCTGATGACCTCTAAGTGAATGGTGACTGGGCATCGGATTTTCATGAAATCTTCACTTGGTTCATTTTTTAATTAAAAAAAAAAATTGAACTGCCTTTTTAAAAAAGATACATGGATGACAAAAAATATTACATTAAAAAAATATAAGAGTTTCCCAATATCCCACATCCCACCCAACCCACTCCTCCAACATCAGTAACCTCTCTCATCATTATGGCACTTTCATTGCATTTGGTGACTACAATTTGGAGTCCTGCTGCACTGCATGGATTAGAATTTACCTGACCACGTAAGACTGAAGCCTAGGCTATGGCTGCAAGGTGACCTTGGTGAAAGAAATTGGTTCCCACAACACTGTGATTTTCAGTCAGGCCAGTTTCCCCTGATGTGTGTGGTGGAGTTAAATTGGCAGCCACCAGCCTCATTTTGATGTATGCAGTTTCAAAATTTAGCTGTTCTTATTGTTATACTTTAGCCAGCTGAATTAACTAATCAGTAGCCAAAATTAGTGACCAGTCATCTCCTCCTCCCCTGTTTTTGGGAATGGTGTTTCCAATTCCAACCAACGAATAGCTCATGGTGTGGCTTGCGCTGCCAATGTTGAATGATCACAGGCCTCATAGTTTTGGGCAGTAATTTCCTGGATAGGCTGGTGCAAGGTCCCCCCAGCTTCTACCCTGCTGGAGATGGGGCTGAAGCCTAGGCCAGGGCTGCAATCTGACCTGGATGGAAGAAAGCTGGTCCCCAACACCACTCTGATATTCTGTCTGCCCCACTTCCCCTCGTGCCAGGCCCAGAGTTAAGATGGCAGCAACCAGCCTCTTTCTCAATTGCACAGTTTCAGCCATTAGCTTTTCTCAGGATTATACTATTGCTGCTGAATTTACTCATCAGTGCCTGAAATTGGCTCCCCACCATCTCTTCCTTTCCCATTTTTGGGAAAGGGAGCTTTCAATTCCAACTGCAGAACAGATCCTTGGCAGCCTGTGCCTCCAGGAGAGAATAGGCACCACTCTACATGGCTTGGAGCACTGTACTCAGAAGTCTTCTCTGCAGGTGGGGAGTCTCCTCCTTCCATTCTTTCATGTGTGTTCCAGGATGCTCTTCTGCTTTCCTGGAGCCCCCAAACAGGTGCTTCAACTAGCTCCAGATAACTGAGTATTTACTAATTGCCCTGTTGCAGGAGCTGACACTAGAGGCTTCTTACACTGCCACAATTTTGCTGGTTGTTCTCTAGGGTTATGCACATTTATAAAAGTTAATATGTAGAAATGTATTTGAGAATATTGTAAGGAATTGGAAATATTCCAAAGTTTCCATTTATTTGATTCTAATGCACTTGTTTGTTGTACAGCAACATGTCCCTATAACAGAATCTGGTTGTAACCAAACTTTTCTAATTTAGGTGAAAAGTCTGTTAGAGGTCCTCAGGATTTATGAAATTCAGACTCCATATCCATACCCCTTTCCCACATTATTGGTTTGTGCTCTCCTAAAACAGGTTTTTGATAATGTAATATTATCACAAACACTGCCAGTTGAGCTGAAAGAGACAAACAAGAGAACAAAATTAAAGAAGGCTGTGGAATTACAAAATTCTACATACTGATAAAACTATTAATATTGAAAAAACTTAGTAGAAAATCAAATCATGATAGGTTAGTTTGCCAGCCTGCTATCATAGGTACTATAGAATAGGATGGATTGAACACTGGAACTTTATGGGATCACAGTTTTGAGGTTAGGAAATGTCCACTATTATGACATCAACAAGGCATTGCTTTTGACCCAAAGTCTATAACATTCTGCTGCTGGCTAACAGAGATCCGTGAGGTTCCTTGACTCTTCTCCCTGCCTAGCATTCATGGCAAAGTCCTCTACTTTCTCTTCTCACAGGAATACTGACAATGATTAGGAAAACATACATAATACAATCTACCACAAATGAAGAGAGAGGGCAGATTTGCAGAAAACGATATCACTGACATGGGCTCAGAAACCAGTGATCTGGGTATAGAAGACAGAGCCATGGACCTGAGAGAAAATCCATAGGCCAAAGAGAAGACCCGAGGCAATGAACCTCACAGAACTTCAGGATTTCAAACTTGCTTGGGAGCCATGCTTCCTTCCTTCCTTTCATCTTCCCCCTTTTGGAATTAGGATGTGTGCAACCCTTATACTATGTCTGCCCCACCACGATACTTTGGAATCAGTAAAATTCTTTCTAGTTCCTGGTTTACAGGATGAAATTAATTTAAAACCAGGTTGGATCCTAATGATAATTTAATACATACCTAATTTAGATGATTTAAATGGTAACTTGGAACTGTATAGGACATGATATTTAGGTTTGGGAGTTGAGCTGAGGCTACAATTTGTTTAGATATTTGAGCATTTTGGTATGAGGAAAATGTATTTTGAATGTAGGATAAATTGATATCATTGGGGTTGAAGGGAACACAATATAGACTGAATATCAGCCTGAAAATACCTTGTCTTAAACCCTAGCACATTTAGGCAAAAGTGCAATAACATGTATTCCTATAAAAGGGATGCAGTATAACTTGCCAGACAACATGAAAATGCAAGAGAGAAAAGAGCATAGAGTAATTTGAAGATGCTGAACGTGAAAGCCAAAGCAATGAATTCTCAAAACAAAAATTCTGGCCACCTCCACAGGCTGGTAGAGGCATGGCATATATGCTCCTGCAGAGCCTCCGGAGGTGTGGCCTTACAGAATCGTTGATTTCAGCTTTGAGATACGGATTTCTTTTCTCTGCCTTCAAAAACTGAGAGATTGAATTCTGTTAGTGTGAGTTATCGAGTTTTTTTTTTCCAATTTGCTAAAGCAGCCAGAGAAGACTAATTATTAATAATTGATAAATAATTGAGGGATTTCTTAAAAGAGATATGTAACTGGCTATGAATTGTAGATAACAAGTATTTTCAATGTATCAGGTTTGACTCATAGCCTGTTATGTATGTTGACTCATTTTGCCTTACTACATCCTCATAAAACAGGGACAATTTTAATATATTCTGTATATTTGAGACAACCTTGACACTGAAGGGTTAAGTAATTTATGTAAGGACACTTGGGCAGAAAGTATCAAAAATAGATTTTTTAAAAACCTTAAATTGATACTTGAGGGATAACGGTCATGGGGAAATTTGCACATACTTGCAAGTAGGATTAGAAAATTGTGGAATGGCCTTTAGTAGGAAGAAAATGACAGGAAGAAATAATATTCAATTTTTTAAAATTACCTTTTATTTTCATAAGTAAACCTAGGAAGCAGCAAAGGTATTAAGCTAGGCCTGTAAAATCTTACCTGGAGACCATGAGCAGAGAGCCAGACCAGACAGAGGGTCTAAAAGGTAAGGAGGGAGAGTGACAGACAAGATCTCCAGAGGAGAGTCTAAACCTGTGCTGGCCAGGATGAGATCTTTATATCATATGTGGAGGAAAATACCAGGAACCAGAGGAAGGAAAGGAGAAGGAGTCAAAACAGCAAAGGTTAAATAAAGAAGGCACAGGGAAGAGGTAGTTGATCCATCAGGGTATAAAACATTCTGAAATGGGCTTTCATTTCATATTCTGGAGCATGAAAATAGCCATCAGAAGAATGTAGAATTAGTCTGCCAGTTGGTTAAAGGCATGTGGTGCAGCCAATCCAAAGTCAGGCTGATGGCCAGCTAAGGAGCAGGTGGAAAACATCAAAGACATTTGAGTCTAGATCAGCCAGGCCTCAGTGGACCTGCCAGAGAACTATAAACCAAGATTAGGCCCAGATGAGTCAGTCAGGCCTCCATATGAACAGGTTACACAGCTAAATAAAAACTCACCAGCTTTAGCTTTATGCTACTGGTTTTGGACATAGTATCTTACATGACAGTAGCTAATTGATATATTTTCATCTTTTAAATTGCTATTCATTCATTTTTTCTTTATTTATTTTTTAATATTACATTAAAAAAATACGAGGTCCCCATATGCCCCCCACCCCCCTCACCACACACCTCCCCCCATAACAACCTCCTCCATCATCATGAGACATTCATTGCATTTGGTGAATACATCTCTGAGCACCTCTGCACCTCATGGTCAATGGTCCACACCATAGCCCATACTCTCCCACAGTCCACCCAGTGGGCCATGGGAGGACATACAATGTCTGGTAACTGTCCCTGAAGCACCACCCAGGACAACTCCAACTCCCGAAAATGCCCTCACATCACATCTCTTTATTTTTTATTGAAGTATATCATTCATACATGAACACACATAAACAACAAGTATATAGTAAGATTACAATCTTACAAAATAAACTAACATAACATCACTGAAGACTCTCATACATCACCCCTCCACCCACTCTTTGCATTGGTGTGAAACATTTGTTACATATGCAAGAGAATCATCAAAATATTACTCCCAACTATTCTCCTTAGCTTACATTTGGTGTATTTTTCCCCCAACCCATACTATTTTTTAAAATATATTTTTGTTACAGATATTGTGATCTTGCAAAACAATCATACAGATGTGTAGATTTTGCACACAACTCCACACCCTGGTGGAACATTTGTTACAGATTATGAGATACTATCATCAGACTATTACCACTAATCATGGTTCATAGCATACATTAGGCACACTTTCTCCATACACCTCCATTATCAACACAGAACGGATTGACATTTATGCAAGGATATTATAGTATTGCAGTCAACCACAGAGTTTAGGTCACACCAATTGCAGTTTTCCATGCTTGTCCATATTCCCATCGTGCAGCAATAGTGATGTACCTCTGCTCTATCTCACAGAAGGACTCTCTTGCATTTGTGCCCTGAACCACAATCCTCTATCACCTCTGGGTTCACTGTGTTATTCAGTCCCTAGATTATTTTTGGCTTTCTTTCCACTGACATTTAATTCCACAGACTACCTTTCTCATCACAATCCCATCCATAAAACAGTGGCTACTCATTATAATTTGTTGCTATCAACTCTATCCATCTCCACACTTTTACAGTCAAGTTAATTAAAACTTCTATGTACATTAAGGATCCATAGTTCTTATCAACCCTCCTCTATCTTCTTAGAACCTATACTGTAGGTTTTAATTCCCTGTGATTATTTTTTGCATTTAGTACATATTAATGAGACCATGCAATATTTTATTTTTTGTGTCTGGCTTACTTCATTTAGTGTAATGTCTTCAAGACTCACATATATATCAATTTAATTTCTTCTTATTGCAGCATAGTATTCCATCGTACATATATATGACATTTTTTTTATCCATTCATTGGTGGATGGACACTTGGGTTGTTTCCGTCTTTTGGCTATTGTGAACACTGATATGAACATTGGTGTGCAGATATCTGTTTTTGTGATAGTTTTAAATTCTTCTGGATATATTCCTAGTAGATGAATTGCTGAATCATATCGCAGTTCTATATTTTGCTTCCTGAGGAACCATCAAACTGTTTTCCACAGAGGCTACACCATTTTACATTCCCAACAACGTGCAGGAGTTCATATTTCTCCAAATCCTCTCCAGCACATATTGTGGTCTGAATTTTATTTTAATAATGGCCATCTATGTAGTGTTAGAGGATATCTCATTGTTGTTTTAGTTTGCATTTCCCTAATAGCTAGTGATATGGAACATTTTTTCACATGCTTTTTGGCCATTTGTATTTCCTTTTTGGGGAAATGTATATTTAAATTTTTGGCCCATTTTTTAATTAGATTGCTTGCTGTTTTATTGTTGAGTTGTATAATCTCTTTATATAGAATGAAAATCAAACCCTTATCAGATAAGTGGTTTAAGTTTGAAGAGATCCCATTTACCCATATTTTCTTTGTTGCTCGTGCTTTTGGTGTAAGGTTGAAGAATCCACCACCTACCACTAGGTCTCAAAGATGTTTCCCTACATTTTCTTCTAGAAGCTTTAATGTGCTTCCTTTTATATTTAGGTCTTTGATCCATTTTGAGTTAATTTTTTTGTATAAGGTGTGAGGTAGAGGTCATCTTTCTTTCTTTTGGCTATGGATATCCAGTTCTCCCAACACCATTTATCTAATCAATTGTTCTGCCCCAACTGGGAGGGCTTAACAGGCTTCTCAAAAATCATTTGGCTGTAGATGTGAGAGTCTGTTTCTGAACCATCAATTCAGTTCCATTGGTCTATGTGTCTATCTTTAGGCCATTACCATGCTGTTTTCAACATTGTAGTTAGGTAATATGATTTAAAGTCTGGAAATTAGAGTCTTCCAATTTCACTTTTCCTTTTTAAGGTGTTTTTGGTTATTCGGGGCCTTTTACCCCTTCAGATAATTTTGATAACAGTGCTTTCTATTTGCTTAAAAATGCAGGATAGAATTTTTATTGGGATTGCATTGAATCTGTATATCAATGTGAGTAGAATTAATATCACAGTGATATTTAGTCTTCCAATCCATGAGCATGGAATGTTCTTCCAATTATTTAGGTCTTTTCACATTTCTCTTAGCAATGCATTATAGTTTTCTGAATAGAAGTGCTTTGCATCCGTGCTTAAGTTTATTCCTAAATACTTGATTCTTTTTGCTGCTATTGTAAATAGAATTTTTATCCTGACTTCCTCCTCAAATTGTGCATTATTAGTGTATAGAAACACCATTGATTTTTGCATATTGATCTTGTATCCTGACACTCTACTGAAATCATTTATTAGCTCTAGCAACTTTGTTGTAGATTCTTCATGATTTTCTAGATATACAATCATATCATCTGCAAATAGTGAAAGTTTAATTGTTCCTTTCCAATTTGGATGCCTTTTATTTCCTTTTCTTGCCTAATTGCTCTAGCTAGAATATCTAGCTCTATATTGAAAAACAGTGGTGACAGTTGGCATCCTTGTCTTGTCCCTGATCTCAATGAGAAAGCTTTTAGTTTTTCACCATTGAGTACAATGTTAACTGTGGGCTTTTCATTCCTATTTTTCGTAGTATTTTTACCAAGAAAGGATGCTGTATTTTGTCAAATGCCTTTTCTGTGTCAATTGATAAGATCATGTGATTTTTCTTCTTTGGTTTATTAATGTGGTGTATTATGCTGATTGATTTTCTTTTGTTGAGCCAGGCTTGCATGCCTGGTATAAAACTCACTTGATCATGATGGACCATTCTCTTAATGTGTTGTTGGATTCAATTAGCAATTATTTAATTGAGCATTTTTGCATCAGTATTTATGAGAGAAGTGGGTCTATAAGTTTCTTTTTTTTTTTTTTTTGGTAATATCTTTATCTGGCTTTGTTGTTAGAGTGATATTGGTTGCATAGAATGCGTTTGGTAGCATTCCTTCTTGTTGAATTTTTTGTAAGAGCTTGAGTAAAATTGGTATTAAATCTTCTTTGAAATCTTGGTAGAACTTACCTGTGAAAATGTCTGATCCTGGGCTTTTCATTTTGGCAAGCTGTTTGATGACTGTTTCAATTTCTTTACTTGTGATTGACTTGTTGAGGTCTTATATTTCTTCTAGTGTCAGTGTAGGTTGTTTGTACATTCCTAGGAATTTTTCCATTTCATCTACATTGTCCAATTTTTAGCAAAAAATCTTGTTGTGTCAGCTCTCCATGTGAGTGGTGCCATTCTTAGGCAGGCTGCACTTTCTTTCATGCTGGGTGGCTCTCCTTATGGGGCACACTCCTTGCGCATGGGGATCCCCTACATGGGGGACACCGCTGCATGCCACAGCACTCCTTGCACGCATCAGCACTGTGCATGGAACAGCTCCACACGGGTCAAAGGAGGCCCAGGGTTTGAACCATGAACCTCCCATGTGGTAGACGGATGCCCTAAACACTGGGCCAAGTCTGCTTCCCTGCTGTTCTTTTTCTTGTTCCTCCAGTTGTGTAGTTAGGTCATTGATTTTAGCTCTTTTTCTTTTATAATGAAGGCATTGAGAGATAAAAATTTTCCTCCCAACATTGCCTTCACAGCATCCCATAGGTTATGATATGTTGTATTTTCATTGACATTCATCTCGAGATATTTATTGATTTCTCTTGGAATTTCTTCTTTGACCCACTGATTATTTAAGAGTGTGTTGTTTAATCTCCACATATATGTGAATTTTCCTTTTGTTTGCCGCTTGTTGATTTCCAGGTTTACTCCATTTTGATGAGAGAAACTGCTGTGTATAGCTTCAATTCTATTAAATTCATCATGAGATCTGCTTTGTGTCCCAAGATATGGTCTATCCTGGAGAAATATCCATGAGCACTTGAAAAGAGTGTATATCCTGCTATTTTTGGTGTGCAGTGTCCTGTATATGTCTATTAGGTTTAGTCCATTTATCATATTATTCAAGCTCTCTCTTTCTTTATTGATCTTCTGCCCACATGTTCTATCCAATGCTGAGAGTGGTGTATTGAAGTCTCCAACTACTATTGTAGAGTTGTCTATTTCTCCCTTCCGTTTTGCTAGTGTTTTCCTCATGTATCTTGGGACATCCTGGTTAGGTGTGTATATATTTATGATTGTTATTGCTTCCTGATGAATCATTCCTTTTATTAATATGTAATGTCCTTCCTTGTCTCTAAAAGAGTTTTGCTTTTAAAATCTGCATCATCTGATCTAAGTATAGCTACCCCAGCTTATTTTTGGTTACCGCATGTGTGGAATATCTTTTTTCAAACTTCCACTTTCAATTTACTGGTGTCCTTAGTTCTAAGTTGAGTATCTTTCAGACAATATAGATGGCTGATATTTTCTTATCCATTCTACCAGTCTATGTCTTTGATTGTGGAGTTTAATCCATTAATATTCAATGTTATTACTGTAAAGGCAGTTCTTATTTCATCCATTTTGATGTTTGTGTTTTGTCTGTCATTTTATATTTGACACTTTTAGTTATTGTTACTGATACTGTTGTCATTTCTAGACTCTTTTCCCGACCCTCTCTCATATCTTTCTTTTCAGGCTATAACACTCCCTTGAGTGATTCCTACAAAGATTGTCTTTTTGTTATAAACTCTCTCTTTTTCTGTTTATCTGTAAAAGTTCTAATCTCACCCTCATTTTTAAAAGATAATATTGCTGGGTATAAAATCCTTGTCTGACAGTTTTTCTCCTGCAGTATCTTAAATATACCATACCTCTGCCTTCTTGCCTCCATGGTTTCTGATGAGAAGTTGGCACTTAATATTGTTGGTTACATGTAATGCATTGCTTTTCTCTTGCCACTCAGAATTCTCTCTTTGTCTGTGACATTTGACATTCTCATTAGTATGTGTTTTGAAGTTGGTCTATTTGTATTTTTTCTCATGGGAGTACATTGTGCTTCTTGGACCTGGATATCTTTGTCCTTTAATAGGGATTGGAATTTCCCATCATTATTTCTTCAATTATTCTTTCTGCCCTTTTTCCCTTCTCTTCCCATTCTGGGAAACCCACGACACCTATGTTTGCATGTCTCTTGCTCTCATTTAGTTCCCTGAGACCCTGTTCAATTTTTTCCATTCTTTTCTTCATCTGCTCTTTTGTTTGTTCACTTTCAGAAGCCATGTCTTCAAGGTCGCCAATCCTTTCTTCTGCTTCCTCAAATCTGTGCTTATATGCCTCCAGTGTATTTTAAATACTGTGGAGAGCGGTGGAGCCTGCGGGAGCTCCACTGAGGTGACAGAGGGAATGGCGGGAAGCGCCTGCTTCTGCCCCGTTGGCGGGGGAATGCCGCCGCCCTGTGGTGAGCTGTCTGCCCTTTGGGAGCTGAGCTGAGGTGACAGAGGGAATGGGGTCGAGGGGCTTTATTCCAGCGCGTGTCAAGCGCAGGGGAATGGGAAACGTGGGCGCTGAGCGCGGGCCGGAAGTCCCCCCGCGCCCTCCCCGCCAAGGCGTGCGCCCCACGCTGAGCGCCCGCGCCCCCCAGGGCTGCGTGGCACGCACATGGAGAACGTGTACGACTTCTACAAGCCGGACCTGGCCTCCGAGTACCCGGTGGTGGACGGCCAGCTCTCCATCCAGTGCTACTTCCGGGCCCTGGACCGCTGCCAATCCTTTCTTCTGCTTCCTCAAATCTGTGCTTATATGCCTCCAGTGTATTTTAAATTTCATTTATTGCACCTTTCATTCCCATAAGTTCTGATATTTTTATATGCCTCCAGTGTATTTTAAATTTCATTTATTGCACCTTTCATTCCCATAAGTTCTGATATTTTTCCACGTATGCTTTCAAATTCTTTTTTGTGCTCATCCAAAGTCTTCTTAATATCCTTAATCTCTTTACCCATCTCATTGTATTTATTAAGGATATTTGTTTGCACATTTAAGATTAGTTGTCTCAACTACTTTATGTCATCTGCAGGCCTAAATTGTTCCTTTAATTTTACCATCTATTCCTCTTCTTGGTATGGATTGTGATTATTTGTTGATGTTTCCATATCTAGCTGTATTTATTCTGGGTGCAGTTTCTCCTTTTAGTTTAGGGATTTCTATTCTTTCCTCCCTTGTTGTTTGTGTAGTAAGAACCAACGATGTAGTTGGTGTTATAAGCTATGGAGGCTGAAGCTGTCAACATTGCCCCAGGAACTGATGAATGTACTAACACCTTTATGCTCTGTCAGCAATAGGGACAGAGCTGTAGCCATATATAATAATCACAGTTGGGCACAAGACTGTTTGTAGCCACCCAGAGATACAGATGAAGTTTCACACCCCTTCCTCCCCTACCTTAGTCAGGGATGGAATTATAGTTTTGGTCAGGAATCTATGCTGTATGGGTCCAAAATGACCACAGTTTCTCAAGTAAACCAATGTAGCACCAGAACCTCTCCCTGCCAGGGGTGGTAATGGACCCCCTGGAATGCCCAACAGTCTAATTTTTGTGGGCCAAATATGCCTGCAGTTGCCCAGAGATGCTTAGGGAATACTGTCCCTTCTGTCCTTAAGAAGATGGGAACAGAACCACAAGTGATCAACAGTTCAATCCTGTATGTTGGAAGTACCCACCTTTGTCCACAGAGGCTGAGGAAACTCCAGCCCTCTCCTATCTTTTTGGGTGGTAGTGGTGGTTCTATGGGTGCTCAACAGTTCAGTCCCTTTAGGCTGAGAATACCTACCATTGCCTGGGGAGGCTGAAGAAATGCTAGCTCCCTTCTTTGTTCTTAAGGCATAGGGCTGGATCCACAGGAACCTGACAGTTCAGTCCCTGTTGGCTGAAAGTACCCACCATTATCCAGAGGCTATGGGGACACCAGAACTCTGCTATACTATTGGGGGTGGGGGTGGATTCATAGGCATCCAATAGTCCAGTCCATGCAGGCTAAAGGTCTTCTGTTGCCTAAAAAGACTGTGGAAAGATCAGTCCCCTTCTTTCCTATTGGTGGGTGAGGGTGCATCCACACTGGGCTGTGTGGACCAAATGCACCTGCAGTTCAGTTACCCAAAGAGTCTGGGAAACACAGTATATCTCTTGTCCTATTGGGGATGAATGTGGAGCCACAGGTGCCCACCAGTCAGGCTTGTGCATGCCAAAACTGTTGCCCTAAGAGTTTGAAGCAACACCAGCTACCTTCCTATCCTGTGGGGGTATAGAGTTAGAGATGGTCGCAAAGGCACTCAACAAATCTTCGTGAGCTAAAAACTCCTGCCATTGGCTGGAGAGTCTGAGGATACACAGCTCCTCTCCTATTCTCTTGGGGTGTGGGGCTGCAGACACAAGTGACTGACTATTCAGTCTGTGCCAGCAGAAAGTGCTTGCAGTTACCAGTTGAGCCTGGTGCAGGTCCCACCAGCTACCTCTCTCCTGGAGGTGGGACTGGAGCCTAGGTTAGGCTTGGTGGAAAGAAGCCCATCCCTAACTTCACTGGATTTCAGTCAGCCAGGATTAAAATGGTGGCTACTGGACTTTCCCACTTGGACACGCTCAGACCCCAGTTATCTCTAAGATTATACTTTAGCCAGCTGAGTCCACTAATTGGTACCTGAGGTCAGTGGACATCTGTCTCTTCCTCCACCATTTATGGGAAATGGAACTTCCAAGTCCAGCCACGAAACAGCTCCTGGGGTGGCTTGCACCATTGGAGTAGGATGGGCACCAGCCTCTGCAGAATGACTTGCACCTTCCCAGAGAGGCGGTGCAGGTACCCCAGCTTCCTTTCTGCCTGAGGTCGGACTGGGATTTAGGCTAAACCTGCAATCCAACCTGGGTGGACAGAAGCTGGTCCTTATAAGCACTATCATTTTCATTCATCACCACCTCCCCACCTGCCCAGGGCAGAGTTAGAATGGTGGCCACTGGCTTCCCTCTGGCCTGGACAGGCTCAAAGTTTAGTTGTTCCCAGGATTCTACTTCAACCTGCCGATTCCACTAATCAGTAGCTACAGTCGGTGCCACAACATGTTTTCCTCCCATTTTTATTGGGGGAAATGGAATGTCCAGACCCAACCATGAAACAGCTCCTGAGGTGGCTTGCACTCCATGGACACAGACCTCTGTGGCGTGGAGTACTCTATTGACAATTACTCTGTGCGGATGGGTAGTCTCCCCCTTCTGCACTGTCAAGGATGTGGCAGGATACTCCTCTGGTCTCCTGGGTCATCTAAAAGGTGCTTTAGATAGGTCTGGGCAACCACCAACTGCCCTGTTTCACGAGCTGACTCCAGGAGCTCCATATTCTGATGCCATCTTGGCTCCACCATGCCTGCTATTCATGCTTAAGCCACAATCTCCTACCCAGACCTGATTTATTTTTGCCTATGAATAAAATATGGCATAATGTATATTTTTCATGTGTTTTTTCTCATCATCTACAATGATAGCAGGGATCTTTGCAACTGACAGAAGAACCACTTAATAAATATTTCTTGAGTGAATGAATGACATGGATTCAATGGTCAAAATACCTCTCAGTACTAAGAGTAAAGAGCAGTTATGTTTGTCAGAGAGAGTGCTGTATTCTCCTCAGGTTTGAAGAGACATTTGGTGACACTAAATTTCATCCACCAATGTATTTATAAAGAAATTTCAGAAATAGTGCTAGAATGACTGGAGCATTTCCACTAGCACATTGAGAATAATGGGTAAATTAATGTTTATCCAAAGTGTAAAGGTTACAGCAGACTTAAGAATCATGAATTCCTTCAGTGCCAATGGATGTTAAGAAAGGAAGTTGACAACTGGTGAAAAAGTTAAGGAGGAAATTTGTCACACATTTCTAGAAGGTTAAAGCTGAACAATTAGAGAATTGCCATGTAAGAATCAAAATAGCTGAAAGAGATGGAGAAAAGGAAAAGGACATTACAAAAGGAGGCAGACATTCAGTTATTCTATTTGAATAACTATAAATAAAAATAGTCTATATTTGAATATAGACTGTTCTAGTTTGCCAGGCTGAAATGGGATGGCTTTCACAAGAGTTATTTTTAACTTAAGATATTACATTTTTGAGACTGAGAAAAACGTCTAAATCAAAGTATCATCAGGCAATTTGTTCCTCCCAAAGAGCATCTACCACTGATGCTAGAATCTTCTTTCACATGGCAAGACACATGGTGGCATCTGCTTCTTTCTTCATTCTTTTCCATTGCTTCAGATTCTTGCTTCCATGGCTGTCTCTTCTTTGTCTGAAACTCATTCTTATAAAATATTCCAGTAAATGGACTGAGATCCATAGTGAGCCAGGCATGAACTGAAATGTCCACTCGAAAGGTCCCACCTTCAATAGTTTGCACCCATAGAATTGATTCACCTTAAGATCATACTTTACAGAGATCCATACTGCTTCACATCATCAAATATGCATATATTCTTTTTTGCATTATATGTCTCTTTTACACAGATGAAACACACAATATTAGGTAATGTAAAAAATAAAATTGTATGCGTGTCATTTCAAAGATATGGGAAAAAGATGAAGTAAACACAGTCCTTCTAACAATATGGAAAACATTTAATTTCTTTCAAGTTTTACAGTTCAACCATTTAATAAGAGAACTATAGAATAGGGTGACAATTGCAGAAAAATGAAGCTCACTGGAAAATTATAAATCCAAACTGAAATCAACATGTATCATTGAATGAGCATTATCCCATATAACATAAATATTCTTCAATGAGTAGAGTATATTAATGTACCCACAATTATTATTTGATGGCAATAAAAAATTAAAATAGTTATCTAAATTTACAAAACGGATGGTAGAGTAGTAAATCAGACCTTGTTACACTGAAAAAAAGGTTTGGATGGCAACAGGGTCCAGTAAAGGAAAGAGTAAGGGAGGAAGATGACCTTCCATGGGAGAAGTTTATGAAGAATCAAGGATTTAGTTTTGGAAAGGACCAAAGTAGGAGGTAGGTGGGGAAGAAGGAAGAAGATAGAAGGAATAAGGAGAGAAAAGGGTAAATTTTTAAACATACAGAGATACAATGAAGAGACAATTATTCCATCAGGGTGTAAAGTTTACAAGACCCTTGCCTAGAGGGTAAGAGGTAGAAATTTATTCACCCTGTCCTTTGATTTGGCCATATGAAAAAAAAGATTTCAATGTTACATCCCCTAAGGTATGTGGTTTCTCAGACAGTTGGAGGATGGAAACAAATTAAGGTCTATTTGAAGATGAAGCAGCTGGCGCTGCAAGACTCACTGTCCTACAGCCCTGGGGAGGAGTTTTCTGTTCGAGGTTGAAGCACTGTGGGAGGAGAGCTCTGACACTGCTGGCACTAATAATCTCCTAAATCTTCAGGCTGGAATCTGTTGATGGTGAGAGTGAAATCTGTCCCAGACCCACTGCCACTGAATCGATCAGGGACCCCAGATGGCCGGGCAGATGCATCATAGATTAGCAGTTTAGGGACCCGTCCAGGTTTCTGCTGGTACCAGGCTAAGTAGTTGCTAACACCCTGGCTGGATTTGCACTTGAGCATGATGGACTCTCCTAGAGATGCAGCCACAGAGCCTGGATACTGGGTCATCACGATGTCCCCAGAGGGACCTGCAGTCAGAAAAGAACATTGATCATATATTGAATCATAACTACATCAAATATATATCTAAATGTAGCTGTTCTTATTTCTCATATATAATCAGATCTGCCTTAGATGAAACAATTCATTCACTCTGCCTGTTAGAACCATTCCCAACTTTATAAAGATAATACACTTCTAAACCTCTTACCTGAGAACCAGAGCACCAGGAGTTAGAGCCGTTGGGAATGTGACATCATCTTGCTCACCTGTCTGATGTACTCAGGCCCCATCTCCAGGGAAACTGCATTAATAGAGCTCTGAGCAGACAACCAAGTCCCTGAGGAGCATATGCAAATTATTAGAGAGTATAAAAGCAAAAGTATCTCTGCAGTGAGTTGTAAAGAAAAATAACAGAAGGAGATAAAAGTATCATGACTAGGGTAAATGCAACCACACACCTACAAAAGACAAGAAGTGTGTCCATATCTCAGACGAGGCCCTGGACCCATGGGAGTCGTGAGAAAGCAAAGAAGGACCCGTGGGTCTGGAGCAGCCACCACCATCTGTGAGAGGAGGAGGCCCTGAAAGTACCAGATCCAAGGCACCCCCTGAGTGTGCCTTGCTGCCACCCACTGTGCTGTGAGCAGTCAGTTAGAGTGCCATCTGCTCAAGGCTACACATGAAGATGGAGGCCTTTGTCTGGCCTGGATAACAGCAAACAGAGCCCATGCTCTGGAGACACATGTGGACCTGGTTGAGGATTCTTGTTTGGGTTCTGCTTTGAGGCTTTTGAAGTAGTGTGGCTACTACTTCCTGGACTCATTGGACCATGAGGCAGGAGGAATTTGAGATTATGGAACAGACAGGGATATTCATCTTTGAAAAGGTTCTCAACCAATGCAAGTGAAAGTAGTGTGTTTACCCAATTGCAGCCACAGCATTGCTGCCTCCTGCTCTGCTCCCCATCTGGAGAAGTGCCTGGAAATGTGTGGAACAGCAGCCGCAGCCTCCAGGTTGCCAAAAGCAACAGTATGAACAAGTCTGAAAGTGACCAAGTGGACGATGATGACATCAATGACAACGACTGCTCCTGTAGATCGAGAAGAAATCCAAGAAGAGAAACTTGTTACGAATGGCAATTCCACTTGAAGATCCAAGTCTTAAAAACACAAAAACTGGGAGTTTAGCAATTCAGATCCTTTTAAGCATAACAACTCCACTGGAATGAACTATGGGACCCTGGAGCCAGAGTAGCTGTGTAGCCTGCTCACCACGCAATGTGAGCTGATTTCAGAGCACACCAAGAAGATGAGCACAAGATGAGCTGCAATGCCTTCTGTACACAGATGGGCAGTGGTGAGTGTACGGATTTCTTTCCTGGGCCCTCAGCTGTCCTTCCGGAGGTCAGAGCTCCCTGGACAATGACAGCTCTGACATGACTGACAGCCAGGCCCTATCAGCTGGCCACAGTGCGACAGCTCCTCTGAGCTCTCATCCTCTGATTTGGGCCCCTCCAAGACCAGTGAGAATCAGGGAAGGGGTCTAATATCAACAGCTGGGAGTCACGGAATTCCAAGAAAAAGAAATCCTATTTGAGCCTCATACGGACAACCTCCAGCCTGGGCTCAGCAAGGAAAAAAGCCAAAGCCATCACCACCCGCAATGCCCAGAGTTGATGATGACATCAACTGACTTGGAGCAAGGTCTAGCCTTTGGCTGAGCAGAGCCCTCTCTCCCAGCAACACCCAGGGTGTTGTAGAATTTGAGAGAAGTTCAATTATTTGAGTATAGAGAGGCCAGGACTCAGGAATGATTTTGAGAAGGAAAAATGGTTTATTGACGGCCGGCCGGACTCGGGAGCTTTCTGTTTGAATCCCGAGCCCAGAACAAGATTTTCAAATGTCTTTTATACAGAGAGGAAAGGCCAAATGGTCCCTTTGTTTCAGTTCTCAATAGGCTTCAATTAGCATATGTATCTTCCACATCTTAGGTAAGCTTTTAGCATGGACTCCAGATATTCTAGATAAGCTTTTAGCATATTTGGTTTTTGCATTTCCCCTAAATACTTAAAGTTTATAGCCCTTGCATTGTTAAACTGTTTCCTGGGACTGGAGCCTGTTACCATTGTCCCTAAGGGCAGGACTGCAGCCTCTTACCGTTCCACACCCACAGCCTTCAGCTTAGGTTATCTCTGAAGAGACAGAGCCTTCCACCCATAGCCCACATCATCCCCCCTTTTGCCAAAGTTTAACTTGCTAAGCTTTGGCATAATTTTTGGAGCTATGAGGTGGATGGCTGTTTGTTGTTTTGATTGATTATTTATCAGTCTTTAGTACAGCATCCAGGACTGTTTTTAGAAGTTTAGAGCTTTTCATTCTGGACAGCAGAATCTTGACAGGGGCCTCCTGCAGTTATTCTGCTGCCACTGGCACTCACGTGGATTTCCAGTCAGGTTCCAGATCCATCTATTACTTTTATTTTACTCTTAAAGAGTTTACACCTTTAATTTAAAAGGGGTGCTGAAGGGAGACGATCTCTTTTCTGTAACTGCTTCCTGCTGGCCATGGGCTGTAGTCATTGCCTAATAAGATGTAAAACTCTTATTAATTTATTTTAACTGGAGGAAGATGGATCTGGCATTCTGTACGAAGTTGGATGAAGTTTTCATATGATTAATAAGATGTTCACTCTGAAAGAAACAAACTTAATTAAAAATTTGGAATACCTGTTTTTAAAAGAGGTAGACAAGGTTAGGTGTCTATAAAGATGGCACTCCTTCTTAAAAGCTGGTGGAAACAGCTTATATATTCTTTTTTTTTTTAAGTTATTTATCTTTAGAGAAAAATTGCAACAGACACTTAGCTTTGTCTGAAGACACATTCCAAGCTGTTCAATGATTGGCACTCATTCACTCTGTCAGATGCTCCTAGTCAACTGGCACTCCTTGGGCAACTGGCTTCACTCAGGATTAGAACACTAAGTTGGAAATTCTCTTGGTTTTCACCTGTGGAGTGATTAGAACTACAGAATAAAGGTTTTTTTTTTTTACACCTTGGTTTTAATCGTACAATTTCTAACAATTTTGACTTGTTCAATAGGTGACTCACCATCAGCAAGCAAGCCTCACCTTTGCTACACAGCAGGGTACAGTAGAATATAGAAGTTGACTGAGACTGGCTGAGACTGCCACCTTATTCTACAGACATGTTATTAACTGTTTAGAAAATGATTTTACCAGGAGTTTAACATGTCTAATATACTTCTGCACTTGATCCAAAATAGAAAAGATAACATTACAATTATTAGGCATATATTTAGTACAGGATAAAAGTACAGCACTTAATATTAACTAATGTATTACTTAATGCATAAGGATTCAGAGTTGCAATTATTAGTTTTGAGTTTCAGGTTTGTAATACCTTACATGTTATCTCTCCATGAGAGCAGGCCATAATGCCAATTGTGTTTAAGTTTCACTTACAGTATCCTGGTATCATGGCTCCACTTAGCATGTTCTTCAACGCAGTGAGCAAGTTGCAGCATCCTTCATCTTAGAGAGATTTTCCAGTATTCTACTAGCCTGGTGCATAGTGCTCTCTGGCACTATGGAATAGTGCCAGTCTGGAGGCGATATCCATTGTACACTTGGCTGTACTGAGTCATTATTGGCTGCTGCAGGAGCTTGAAACTGCAATATAGTTTCCATCGACTTCAGGAGCAGAACCAGAGACTGATATAGCACATATTTTAATTGAGGGGTCAGTGACCAGCCTAGCCAATAACTCACATGGAGAGGCCACCTGTAATGTATTCAAGGCCTGGTTTGAATGCACAAGAGTTTGACAATGTTAAAGTTTATTCCTTGTTTTTATATATATTTTAAACAACTTAACAAAACACATATATCAAATGACTGTTTACTTACACAATTTTACTATGAAGATAACAGTAGGTACTTTACTTTAGTAATAGAGGAAAAATATTATTTTTCATTGTTAGAATGAAAACAGAATATTTCCAATAGAATCAAGACAACTTTTTATTACCATTTACTTAAATGTATACTTTGCAGTGGCTTTCAGACAGGTTTATTATCATGAAGTTATTTCTGCTACCAATACCAATCTAAGTTTTTTAGTTAACAATGACTTCTACAACTAGAACTATTTAAACATTTTCAGTTTGGAAGATGTTTTACAAACTCCTTATAACTGACTATAACCACATTGACTAGCCACCTCATGTTTAAATAAACTTACTAAATTACAATTACCAATGAAAGAAATTTACTCTTTATTTAAGAGAGCATATCTACAATCTTTTTCCTTTAGCCTAATTTCACCAATGTGAACTTACAATTTTCATTACTGTAAAGATTTTGTACATATAATGTTAATTTAGTTTATAAATTAACTATGGGAGATTACACTCAAGTTAAATAAAATTGAAACCATAATAGTTTATGCAAGGAATGTTCTCTTTTTCCCTTACAGGAAGCTAAAAACTTCTTTTCTTTGTTTAAGTTATGAAAATTAATAGTTTAAAAGCATACTGACTACCAGGTTTTAAAACACATTACACAATTATTTAATTTTTTTTTTAAATCATAACCCAGGAAAGATCTCTCCATAGTTTTTATGGACTTTCCTTTACTTACTGAAATTTGTTAATAGAGTCACTAATTACCTTTATTTTGTTGGAAAGAAATCTTCTGAAAGAAAATAAGGCTCACCAGATCATGGAGAAGAATTTATTCTCAATCTTGCAAGAAGGTGCGCAGAGCCAGATATGGCTGGTGCCCCGAACAAAGGAAAATGACACAATTTATACCCTAAGCCTAGTATGCAAGCTCTTCCTCTGTTTTTCCATAGATTGGATACTTCAGAAGTTACAGCTTATCTGAGATCTAACCTTCCCATGCAAAAGTTTGTGATTTAACTGCTTCCTCTATCACATTCCAACCATTTTAGTTTTTACCTGCTCCCCTTTGTCAAATAAGGAATAGAATTTAGTGCTGAAATGGCATCGACTTAGTCCTTCTTGGGCATCCTTCCACTGCCCATAGGACTGGCCTAAACTGGTCTCCTCCACTGCTGTCCAACCTGGGAGTGGGAGACTGAGGCAGCAGGCCGCCAGGTTACATCAATCAACAATTTTTTCCTTACGTGAAAATTAACCTAATCTTTGTTTTTGTTTTTTTTTTTTTATGGCTGACAAAAGTTTTAAACTGGGAAATTACGGGGCAAACTGATTCTTAATTCCCTAGCCTAGTAGATAGGTTTAATCTGCCACACCTAGTCTTGCCTTTAAAGCTCTTGCAAAGAGGAGGCCCTTTCCCAATTGTTTCTATAATCAGATTTCTATGACTTTTTCATCCTGCTTAGTTTAGTTTGGGCTTTAAGAATATTTACAAATATAACTGCATATTTAAATTTTAACAATTTGAATAGACCTCTTTTAAGAATTTTTATTTGTTAATTTGATATTATCCTATTGTATGAAGACATACACTGAGCATTTTTTTTTAAATGGGCAGACACAAAGAGTTAGACACAAACACAACTCATTGATATTACTTATAATTTGCATTATTTTATATACTGTTTAGCTTAATTAATTAGGGGTCCAGAAATACATATTACTTATATAACTGCATATTTAACCTCAACAATTTGAGCAAATAGGCAGATATAAAATAGTTTGAGACAAAAACATAACTTTAATTACTTTAAACTTCTAATCTTTACAAACAAGTGTGACTGCAAACCTTTCAAAGACTCCTGAAACTTTCCTTAATTTGCACTATGACCATGCAGTTTACCACAAGAATTTTCCTTCTTACTTAATGGATTATAATAACCAAAATGTTCTCAATGCCTTAGCACCATTTTGTTTTAGAACTTTATATTTTACTTTGAAATTAGCAGAATTTTGGATAAGCAACACGATTAATTTTATATATATTTACTAAGGCTATTTGAAGCCTCAGGGAGACAGACTGCTTTCTCTCATGAATTGCCACTCTTAGGAACACTGACCGTCAAGGCAGGAGACTTCTCCCCCTCCACCCCCCTTTTTGATTTTGGAGATAATAAAACTCCAGTGGTCATTTAACCTTATTCCATCAGGCAGCAATTTAGTTTACACTTGAATTCATGAGAGAAAGGGTTACTAATACCAGGAGAGGAGACAGTGATGTCCCAGCTCTTCTCTGGCCTATAGGGGCAGAAGCTATTATGAAATAACCATAGGCAAAGGCAAGGGGTGAGGTTAGGCTTGAAGTAACCATAAACTAAGGAAAGGTTAAGTTTAGAGTTTACACTTAAATAATAATTTCAGGCTAAATTCACCCAGCTATAATTTCAGTTATTATCTTTCCACTGTTTTATAATATAAATGCATTTACAAATAATTTTAACGACAAAGTCATCTTCTGTTTCCTTAACAATAAAAACACATTCCATATATCCCACATACTAAGTTACCAGGCAAACTTCTTACAACATATAATTGCCATTAATACTAAAGAAGCTTGTTAAAATAATGAACTTTTCTTCACTTTAAATACTTAGTAGCATGTAATACCAGAAACAGTTTCTTTGGAAGCAAGTTGGCCGGGGAGACTGGCTGCTGAATAAGTTTGGTATAAAATTGCCTTTTATTATTATTATTATTATCAATTCAGTTTTCACTTAATAATGACTTTCTGCAATTTGCCATTTAAATACCTTAATTTAAACAATGCTTTGTAAAACTTTTATAGTTATTTATACCCTTAAGACAAATTTTTACCTTCACAGAACACATTCTCGTACTTAAAGTTACTACAATACCTTATAAGAACCTGGGCAGAATGCAAATGTATTTTGGCTTTGACACCCTAAGGAGGGAACTTTACTGCATTTATTCTGATTCTGCTTTTCATCCCCTTCACTTCCCCCCCTTCCAGGCAATCGGGTGCACAACAAACAGAAATGCAGCTTATGAATAGAAGGGTGGACTCACTGGAAAGGGGCAAGCCACTCCCCTCTTTCCAGCTTTCAGCCAAAATGGGCAACTCTCCTGGGGACCCAGCCACCCTGACTGGGACATCCCCAACAAACTTGGGTGCGTGGCGCGGACACAGATGGCCTCCAAGCCCCGGCAAAGGGCCAGACCAGAGACAAGACAGCAGAGCATGCACAAACATCTAGACTCCGCAAACATCCAGAGTCCTCAGTTTTGCCCCAGAACCATTTCACCCCCTTGCCAATGGCAAGGGAGGGCTCCAGCTCAGCTGTAATTCTACTTTACATAAGGACACAACTCCAACACTAGCATTGAGCTGACACAGAAAGAAGCACAAAGGTCACTAATCTGACCCACAAGTTTATATATATTTTCAGCATGGCTGCCCCCACAGCCATCACAAACCTCAGAACACTTAACATTTGGTATAAAGCAAATTCATTCACAAATTAGCACCATAACAAAAGATTTCAGCTAAACTTTTCCCACTGTTTAAACTTTACACCCAGACCAAGCTCCACCAGAAAAGCCGATCCATTTTCCTGTAACCAAGTTTGTTTTGTTTTTTTTTAATCTAGACCAATTTCCAGGACATTAGGACTTGAACCTATAAGTAGCCCTTCCTATTAAAATTGAGACTCCACTCCTTTAGTGGATATAAGACCAGTACCAGATTCTAACATGCAGTTAGACAAACCCAAAACACCAGGGCTTTTCCCCGGTTTTTCTCCTTTTCCCAAGCCTAGAGAGAACGGCTTCCCCCCAAACTTCTGGGGCTACTAGGGTTCTCTCGGGAGATGATCAGCCTCCCCTTCCTAGCAATTAAAGCTAGGGCCTTCCAGACTGTACTCACCCGGGGAGTCTTACCTTCTTCCATGTTCGGAGTTCTTTTTCGTTCCCAGAATCTTTCTCTTCAAACCTTCCATTGCCCTCAGTTTTTGTTGGGAAGATTCTGGTGGAGCCCACATCTTTTCTGGATTAAATTTAATCCAGGGGCGCCCAGATTTGGGGTTCACCCAAGTTCTCCCAGCTTCCTCGGGGATTTGGAAGGGGCAGCAAAATGCTACCATCTCTGGCCTTCATTTGTTGTCCCTTCGTGGTTGCCAAAAATGTTGTAGAATTTGAGAGAAGTTCAATTATTTGAGTATAGAGAGGCCAGGACTCAGGAAAGATTTTGAGAAGGAAAAATGGTTTATTGACAGCTGGCCAGACTCGGGAGCTTTCTGTTTGGATCCCGAGCCCAGAACAAGATTTTCAAACATCTTTTATACAGAGAGGAAAGGCCAAATGGTCCCTTTGTTTCAGTTCACAATAGGCTTCAATTAGCATATGTATCTTCCACATCTTAGGAAAGCTTTTAGCATGGACTCCAGATATTCTAGATAAGCTTTCAGCATATTTGGTTTTTGCATTTCCCCTAAATACTTAAAGTTTATAGCCCTTGCATTGTTAAACTGTTTCCTGGGACTGGAGCCTGTTGCCATTGTCCCTAAGGGCAGGACTGCAGCCTCTTACCGTTCCACACCCACAGGCTTCAGCCTAGGTTATCTCTGAAGAGAAAAAGAGCCTTCCACCCATAGCCCACATCAAGGGGCATAGCCTGGCAAATGGACGGCTGCTGCAGCTTTGGGCTTGAGAAGCCTGGTGGGCCAGGCAGGCAGAGGATCCAATTATGCACCTCAGTAGGGGAAGGTGCTCCGCAATGGAGCATGACCACTCAGGGTGCAGGACTCCGTGAAGGATATGTGCTGCCTTGGGCACAACACTGGTAGGAAACTGGTTTTCTTACTTATTCTGTGAGTTACTGGATGTCCAGCTAGGCCACCTGCCCTTGGCACTGTGCTGATCACTGCCTGCCCCCACCCCAGGCACTAGACTAAGCACCCTGCCGAGGGACACTGAGACCACCCGGGAGGCTCTGGGCTGGAGGTTGAGCCTGGAGTGCCCTCCCCCAGCTGCCCTCAGCCACTTGAATGGGTCCAGTGCTTGGAGCTGAGGGGCAGGGCTGGGCTGCATTCTGTCTGTGTGCAGAATGTTATCAATTGTTCCCATCTCCAAGGGAGGTAGGTGCTGAGAACTATATGCTGAGGTGGGCATCCAGAACAGCTGTCTCCTTCCCTGCCCCTCACAGGGGCAGCCCATTCCGCTCAGCCCCATGGAAGCCCTTGGCAGCAGGAGCTGTCCTTTTGTTGGGTGACAGGAAAGGGCCGCCAGCCTCTGCAGCTTCATGGAATGGGAAAGGGAAGGGTGGGAAGAGGGAGCTGTGCATCAAAATTACTGCTCCCTATCCCTCCTTCCTGACCAGAGCTGGTGAGGGTGGATCTCAAAAGTGAGAGGGGAACAGTGGAGCTTGATTTAAAATATTTTCTTACATCATTCCCTGCCCCTAGATGGGGCCCAGCCTTGCCATCCAGGGGTGACCCAACGTTCCTCTGCCTTCCCTCTCCCACTGTCCTACTGGGACAGCCCAAGCTCCCAGCTGCTGCTTGACACACGCTCTTTCACCTTGACCAGCTTCAGTTCCTCTCTCAATGCTCCTGACCCTGAAGCTTGCTCTGTTTCCTCTTCCTTGGCTGCTTTTAAGTTATTTATTTTGTTCTTGTGGTTTGGGGCTCTGAGGAAAATCCTGATCCTGTGCTTCCCTCTATTTCCTAGGATGGGATGTGAAGAGAGGTAGACTGTGCTCTGGTTCAGGGAAGTGGGACAGTCTGTGGGACTGTCATGCCAGTGCACCCACCTGCCTGGTCTATGTCCTGAGATGTGCTCTCCCAGCTCCACACAGGCAACCCCACCCCCACTCCCCCCCACCCCCAGGAGGCGAACTGGAGCACCGCAGTCCAGGGCTGGGAACAGAACTGTGTGATTGGGATGGAGCTGACCCTGAGCCATGTTCCCTGGCACTTGCTGGATGTGCCCCTGCCCTGCTCCCATGAGGAGCCCACCCATATTTGGATAGTAAATAACCAGCTCTGACTGGACTGATTGGACTGGTTTGGGTTAGGGACCCCAGAGGATTAAGGGAACAACAGAGATAGGGCTACAAACCCTTGTCTGGAACAAGTTCCTTGTCTGGAACCCAATGTCCCCCTGACGTAGTTCTGAAGGTGACTATTGCTTGATTACAAATTGGTTTACCCATGTATTGTCATTATTTCTTAAAAAGCCAAAAGGCTTTTGGCAGGAGTTAGAATAAACCCTTGGCCTGGGCTCCTCTGTCCTTGACCCTCCACATCCTTCCCCTCTAAGGGAAGCCAGAGGGAAAGGAGGATCTCAGCCAGCCTCCAGCTGCTTCCAAAGGAGAACTTGGGGGAAGGTTGAAGAACAAGGGAGGAGGGCCAGTGGCCACTCTCCCTCTGAGAAGCAGCCTCAGCTCAGATCCTAATTCACCCTTTCCCTGTGGCCTCTTCCTTTCTCCTTTTTAATTGGAGGAGAACTGGGAAGTAGTTTGGGAACTGCTTTGTTCACATGAAATTCCCCATTGTTCCTTGGTTCACCCTCAGGGCAGAGCCCCCAGCCCAGGCTGGGGAAGAGGAAGTATTGATCTCAGCAGAAATCCTGAATTTACAAACCTCTTTCCTTCTGGGGAGAGGGCAAGCCCCTACTGATGTGGCTATGGGTGGAAGGCTCTTTGTCTCTTCAGAGATAACCTAAGCTGAAGGCTGTGGGTGTGGAACGGTAAGAGGCTGCAGTCCTGCCCTTAGAGACAATGGCAACAGGCTCCAGTCCCAGGAAACAGTTTAACAATGCAAGGGCTATAAACTTTAAGTATTTAGGGGAAATGCAAAAACCAAATATGCTGAAAGCTTATCTAGAATATCTGGAGTCCATGCTAAAAGCTTTCCTAAGATGTGGAAGATACATATGCTAATTGAAGCGTATTGTGAACTGAAACAAAGGGACCATTTGGCCTTTCCTCTCTGTATAAAAGACATTTGAAAATCTTGTTCTGGGCTCGGGATTCAAACAGAAAGCTCACGAGTCCAGCCGGCCGTCAATAAACCATTTTTCCTTCTCAAAATCATTCCTGAGTCCTGGCCTCTCTATACTCAAATAATTGAACTTCTCTCAAATTCTATAACACTACCAAGTAGTTGAACAGGGGCTAGAAGCTCCCCACTCCGCTCCCTCAAAGAGCAAGGTGTGTGGGTTCCAATTTCTATTCTTCCCACCCCAGTTAGGTGTTGTCTACCCTGTGTCCTATCATGTATCTGAATGGGTGGGGGAGGTTTTGTACTAATTTCCACAGCAAGTGGCTTTTCCTTCCATGCATCACTCCCCCTGTCCCCCAATGCCCAGAGGCCACCCACTTGTCAGTACCTCATACTGGGGTCATTGGGGGAGGGCTGGGGCTCAGGGTGCCCTGTGGTCTTGAGATGCACATGTAATCCATCCTGTACAGGTAGCTCACCTTGTAAAAGCTGTGTGTTCCCCCTGCCCTCTTGGCTGCTGTAGTAAATAAACAGCATCTCCCCTTGATAAGAAAATAAAAATGAAAAAACTGAACTGTGCTTGAGTGATGATGGATTGGATGTTTAAGACAAAAGATACACTGTGCAAAAGTGGACGGGGGCCCGATCCGAGGAGCACATTAATTGATTGAGGTTTAGGATAAGTACTGTGAGAATTCATGCAACAGGACTTAGAATTAATTTTGGTTTTTCAGATACTTCTAGGTTGTATTACAAACAATAACACTCAGAGGATGCAGAAAGTATGAAATTCATATCATCTCAGTGACAGCTGGGAAGATCGCTCTTCTCTCTACTTCTTTTCTGAACTCCTAAATGATTTTAAGAAGTAAAATTTCCCAAATACTCCCAAATGCCAAAATTCCAATTGAGACTCAATCAATCTTTGGTAAAAAAAACATATTGTGGTAAAAAGAATTCTAAAAACTCTGAAGACTCCTGCCCCCTGGTATATCCCTAACTTCTCTGTTGAAACACTAATTCAGATACTGCTGTGAAGGGATTTTGCACATATCATTAAATCAGTTGACTCTAAGTAGGGGAGTCCTTTAAATCTTGGTGTACTCATCTGGGACAAGAACTCACATTCATAGATAAGTGTGATTTGAAATGGAAATATATGTCTGAATTTGATTGTGGAAATCCAGGGTGCCATGTGACAAGGAATGTGGGCTGGCTCTAGGGGGCAAGAGCTGACAGCCAGCACGGACATGGGATCTCTGCATTACCAACTAAGGGAATGATTCTGCCAAACCAATGAACTTGGAAAGAAACTGCATCCTCTGGAGAGAAGGTAGCCCCATTGATTCTGTGATTTTAGTCTTGTAAGAACCTGAGGAGAGAACGGTCCACACTGGACCCAGACACCTGATCTAAAAAACTCTGAACTGGCAAATTGCTTATTAGATACAAAATGAGAGAAAACTAATATATATATATATATATATTATTATATTAATTATATTATATTATATATATATTATATTAATTATATTATATTATATATATATTAGTTTTCTCTCATTTTGTATATATATACATACATATATCTCTCATTTTGTATATATATACATACATATATATATATATGAAAATGAACCACATGCTAAAAGGAAAATTATCAATCCAAATAGAAGAATAATCATCCCATTCAGCTCATGGCCAAATGATGCTGACACCTCTCTCTTCTCATGCAATGTGGTTTGCTTTATGCCCCTTTTACCACAGATGCTTTCCAGACATGTGACCACAGCCACACGATCAGGGCTGAATACTGTGTTGTGAAAATACAAGTAAGAACAGAACTAGCTTTGAAGGTGGTCAGGATCTGTCCCCTCTGGTTTACATGACCATGTTCTCTGCAACTGGAGAAATTCTAGACAGGGCTGTGGTAAGAGAGGGACGTGAACTGGGGACATCCCAGTTAGACCCTAACCTCACTGCTGCCTGCACATTTGCTTAAGAGCCTGGACTGTTCCAGACTCATAAATGGGGATGATTCCTTCTACATTGTACAACACATCAATTTTGCATTTTTGTATTAACTAGGAAAAAAACCTAAACACTTTATTCTTCCATTTATTTTAGAATTTATAACTCTGTTTGATTTAATATTGTATGCTCCTGTTGTCTAAATGGCAAAAACTTTATGGATTAAATCAACTTGGCAAGTTTATTGGCTCATCACAGCTCATACTCCCCCATGCCAATGCTGGGGGGCAGTGAACACAAGTGCTCCTGTTACAGACATAAAACCAGTCTGAGAGATACATAAGGCCTGATTCTCATGCAACCAGATCTAACATGCTTCAGGGTTCTCAAACAATTCTACATAATCTATGGAATTCTTATACTGATTATAGCTACAGGGCACCAATGAATGTGATCAGTTACTTCAGGCATGAGTAAATTAATGCAATGAGTTAGGAAAATCTTAATATAGAGGCAAAATTAACCTTTAAATTGAAATAATGAGATTTGTTGCCAAATGCATAGAATATTGATGTACAGAATAAAATATGCTATATTCCCTTAAAATGTGAGCATTGCGTTAGCGGTAACCATGACATTATTCTGTGAGTTCACAGAACAAATTCATAGAAACCAAATGCATGTGGTGTCCTGACTTTGATTCTGGAGGAGGAAAAGGATAGGAGTATAAAACTAGTTAAAACTGAATGAAGTTTGGAGTATACTAAGAATGAACTAAAGTAAGTCTCTTATATGGCAAATGTGCCACGATTATGTAGGATGTTAACATTAGGGGGAAGTGGGGGGAAGTTGTATAGGAATTCTCAGGACAACTTTGCAACTTTTATATGAATCTAAAATTATTTTTAAAAAGTATTTAATAAAATATATGGAATGATAGCTCAGTATGGCTGAGTGAACATTATATTTCACCAAGTGAGGTCTGAAAAGTTAAGGTCATGGGTAGTTCTTCTGCCGTGCGCCCTCGAGTCATGGTGTTGTAGAATTTGAGTATAGTGAGGCCAAGACTTAGGAATGATTTTGAGAAGAAAAAATGGTTTATTGACGGCCGGCCGTACTGGGCCGGACTCGGGAACTTTCTGTTTGAATCCCCAGCCTTGAACAAGATTTTTTTAGTCCCTTTTATACAGAGAGGAAAGGCCAAATGGCCCTTTTGTTTCAGTTCTCAATAGGCTTGAATTAGCATATATTTCCACATCTTAGTAAGCTTTTAGCATGGACCTCAGGCATTCGATAAGCTTTTAGCATATTTGCTTTGCATTTCCCCTGAATACTTAAAGTTTATAAACCTTGCATTGTTAAACTGTTTTCTGCTCACCAAGGGCAGAACTGCAACCTTTTATCATCCCACACCCACAAGTCACAGATAGTTTAGGTTACCTCTGGAAACAAAGAGCCTGCCACCCATAGCCCATATCAATGGGAGATAATCCTACTCAAAATCATGTCCCCATCTGGAGTGACATTTAACCTCTATCAATGGATATTCAGCATCTCAATTTGCAATAGGAGCTGCACAACTTGCAAACGTGTTTCTTAGACTTGATTTTCCTGACCTCATTGGACCCTTTGTTCCAAACAGCCCTACTTTAGAACATACTTTCTAAATGGAATGAATTTCTAGATCTATGTATACTGCCTAGGTTCTTTCCTAAATTGGATCTTTCCAAGAACAGTCAAGTTATTCTGCTGACTTTCCTTTCCCACCTCATATGCACATTCACCCTTAAATGTTTTACCAGATTAAGTGACAACTCGCTCTTCTTACATTGGCATTTCCATGGATTCCAAAACCTGTGCAGCAAGAAATGAAGAGATTTTCCACAGACCCTCGAGGGTCAACACACAGAAATTGAATGACTCTAGAAACTCTCCTGTGGTGCCAAATATTTCACACCCAGCAAACTGAAGGAAGATCTACTTGGATTATCAGCAAAAATATTCCAACTTGGAATTGTGGAATTTCAAAACTCAGAGCTTGAGTCCACATTGTTTATATTTTTCTCTACAAACTTTTAATAACAGCTTGACTGAATACTTTGCTTTTTTCTCTCTCTATTTTTTTTTAATGTTACATTCAAAAAATATGAGGTCCCCATATACCCTCCACCCCACTCATCCTACTCCTCCCACAGCAACAACCTCTTTCATCATCATGGGACGTTCATTGCATTTGGTGAATACATTCTGGAGCACTGCTGCACCACATGGATAATGGTTTACCTTGTAGTTTACACTCTCATCCAGTCCACCCAGTGAGCTCTGGCAGGATTTATAATGTCCAGTAACCTTCCCTACAGTACCACCCAGGGCATTTATCTCCAAGTCCCGAAAATGCCCCCACATCATCTCCTTTCTTTCCTCTCTCTTCCCTCAGGAGCTACCATGCTACTTTCTCCACATCAATCCTACAATTTCTTCCATTACTAATCATAATAGTTACAAAGTAGAATATCAGTAAATCCAATCTAATCCATACTCTATTTCTCCATCTTGTGGACCCTGGCATGGTTAAGTCCACTCCACCTCTATATCGAGAAAAGGCTTAGATTCCAATGGATGATGGATCCAATTCCCCTACTTGCAGCTGTAGGCACTCTTGGCTTCCTTGTGTGGTTGTTGACCTTCACCTCCCTGTTCACTGGCTGGGGTAAGTCCAGTAAACCAGAGCATAGTAGTTGTAAGCCTGCCGAGGATCAGGTCCTGTCTCTCATGTGGACATTCTAGAGATTCACGTCTCCTGAATGGTACTTGTGATGTGGCCTATGGGTGGAAGGCTCTTTGTCTCTTCAGAGATAATTTATCTAAGCTGTTTGACTTGTGGGTGTGGAACGGTAAGAGGCTGCAGTCCTGCCCTTAGGGACAATGGCAATAGGCTTCAGTCCCAGAAAACAGTTTAACAATGCAAGGGCTATAAACTTTAAGTATTTAGGGGAAATGCAAAAACCAAATATGCTAAAAGCTTATCTAGAATATCTGGAGTCCATGCTAAAAGCTTACCTAAGATGTGGAAGATATATATGCTAATTGAAGCCTATTGAGAACTGAAACAAAGGGACCATTTGGCCTTTCCTCTCTGTATAAAAGATGTTTGAAAATCTTGTTCAGGGCTTGGGATTCAAACAGAAAGCTCCCGAGTCCGGCCAGCCGTCAATAAACCATTTTTCCTTCTCAAAATCATTCCTGAGTCCTGGCCTCTCTATACTCAAATAATTGAACTTCTCTCAAATTCTACAACACTTGCACCAAACTGAACATGACAAGCTCAAGCTTTCCCACTTACTTCAATAATGGGATTAAAAATTTCCAACTAATTTTTAATATAATTTGAAAAAATTTTACAAGATTTCATTACAAATTATTCATTAAAATTGAGGAAATCGAAGTTACTTTATGTATTTCATCAAACGCTCAAGATTTCTGAAAATTAACCTATAATTAGCAGCAAAGAGAGAAGGTGTGAAATGGATTATTTTGTTTTTATTCAATATCAAAATTGCCTAAGTTCCTATTCAATAACTATCTGTGTACCTGTGTGTGTATGTATAGAACAGTGTGGTTAAACAACATAGTATGTACATGAAACACCTGTAAATTTTTATCAAGAGTTTCTCTTTGAGTTATTGGAATAGCACAAGTTGCCTTGATAAAAGTACCAAGAACTTTCTACCAAAATTATTTAAGAGAAAATCTCATTAACATTGCTTTACTAATTATGAAATAATACTATGCTTACATTTTGCATTGCTGAAATTTGTTCTGTCATTATCACACACGTCGATCAGTTGTCTTCAATAATGAAATTTTAAATGAATGCACAATAGCAGTCTCAATAATAGGAGATATTTGACCTCAGAATAGATAATTTTCTGAAGTTTTCTTTATTGCCCTTCCCTGTAAAATAGGGTCACTGCAGATGGAATGAGTTAGATGAAGATGAGGTGGTCCTGGGATAGGGGACCAAATCCAGGCGCTGGTGTCTTTCTAAGCAGGGGAGACGTGGAGACTCGGAGCCACGGAGGAGGGCGGTGTGAAGACGGGCAGAGAGGCAGGGCCCCCACGCCAGGCACCGCCCAGGACTGGGAGCCCCCGGGCATGGAGGGGCTCTGCTCGCAGCTTCGAATGGCCCGGCCCTGAGGACACCTGGATATTGAACCCCGGCCTCCAGGACTTCGTAGCAGACGCCCCTGGGGTCGCTGGTGCGCTCGTGCAGGCGTCCACGCTGTCCAGGTGTGGCCCAGGCCCACCTGAGGTGGTGCACGTGCGCTGGCCACAGCGACCCCAGGTGCCCCCTGGGTCACACGCAGAAATACCTGCCTTTGAAGAAGGCTGCCCGGGTCGGGGCCTCTTCATCAGAGTCAGCGTCACACCTGAGCGCACGTCCTACGGGAGGGATGCGGCATCTGGTGTCTGGGGTTCCACAGGAGGGGAGCGTCCTCGGGTGGCGCAGCGGGGGACACGGGCTCCCGCACTCCCTGCAGCTGCCAGGTGCGCACTTCATCCTCCTGGGAGCCCGGAGCGCAGGGGGCGCCTACAGCGCGTGGTGCTGGGGCAGCATGATGGAATGAGCGGCCTAGACGTGGCCCAAAAATTCTAAAAATATGATGAAAAATGAAATCAATATTGAATTAAACTGTTTTCTAATGGAAGCATCTGAGGTGATTGATGTAAAATAGACATGATCTAACTGTTTGGAAAATCACTATTGACCTAATGGAGAAAAAAAAGTCACTTTACATTTCATTCTTGCACACACACACACACACAACACATGGAATTAAAAATAAGCAAACTAAATTTAGAAAAACCCCATTTGATCTAAATGAAATCGCATGTTTCAGAGATACTTAAATAAACCTTCAGCAAATATATGTGTGGTGTTAAGACTATAGCTTTTAAAATAAAATTTTCCCTAAGAAACCGATGCTAGTAATCCGTCACTAGTGCATTTTCTGGTCAATATGGACGTCCCTCATGTCACACAATAAATGTCAACAAAACTTCAGTGCAAGGTATACAATTGTTACCTTCTACCTTCTACTTATTATCACACAGAAAATCAGTAAGTTAATTTTTCCTTTAGCATTCACTCTTATTTTTTGTTTTCATTGCTGCTCAAAATTTGCTCAAGAAATGAAACACTGGTATAAAACTAAAATAGACATGATTTACCTACCTTACAATAAATGACTAAGCCACTTTAGCAAAAGAATTTACCTTGCCCTCTACTAATTCCATGGCAGGACTACTGAATATTTTCTCAAACAATAATTTTACGTTCACTAAACCTATTATTTTCATTGTTTTCCTTTGTTTATACCAAGTTCAACCTGGCATCTTTGTGCATCAAGGTGGACACAGCACAGAGCATTCCAGTGTACCCAAGAGAATGGAGGGGCAGATACATCAAATATGTCACCCGTCGTCTTCTGAGACTAGATGGAGTTAGCTTTACCAAGAGGAAAAAGAAAAAGGGCCATCAAAGCAAGAATGGTTATTGTAGGTCTCTCACAGTTTTTAAACAGAAGGTAGAGAGACAGCTTTGTTCTCTACACAGGAATCTCCTTAACTAAGATTATAGCAGAAACCAGAAACAAAAATAAATAAATAAATAAATAATCATTAAAACCATCACAATATAATCAATTGTAGCTATTACTCATACTTTCTGAGATAATAAAGAATATGAAACAAATGTTAAAATGGAAAGTACATTACAACAATTTATATAAAGCTGAACATTTTCAAATATTCTTGAAGAGATAAAGTGTACAACTACAAGAAGAAAAACTCTGAAAGTTTATAAAGATCACCTAATCAACTAATATCTGGGAATCCCAAATTAACTGAATATCAGAATCACGTGGCAAAACCGGTTGAAAATAAAAATTTGAGGCACATTTGGACAAATTGGTCAAAATTCCCAGAATTGGACTTTGGAAGTCTGTTCTGAGCAAAGTCACCAGAATTTATGTCCTGTCTGCACAAGTCCGTAAATGGGCATTTGGAAATTAGCGTTGCAACACAGAAGCTCTCCTAATGACATTAAGACAAGAATAAAATGTTTTTAGCATGATTTCATGAAGATTGAGATAAGTAAAGCATAACATGATAATTTTTTATTAGCTTAATAGTAAAGTAATGGCAAACTGTTTAAGGATTGAAAAAATGACTAGGTGATTTTGAAGTTACAGATCTATCTCTGATTTAATTATGATCATCATAAGAAGTAAGATGGACCATAGTATTCAAGAGAAAAGCATAAAAAATAAGTTACATCAGATTGTAGGGCATTCTGAGGTGTGAGGATATATTTTTAATATGATAAAGTCTCAGTCTCATAGACTGAGAAGAAACAGCCACTTGTCAAGTTTGGAAATGATGGCAGCACTCGCATGTGGTCTAGGTGCCAGCCACTGCCCAAACATGCACATGGATAGATTCATTTAGCCGGACCACAGTCCTACAAAACTAATACAATTATTATATCCTTGTACCGCAGAGCAGTAAAGTAGCTTAAATTCCCAGTTTAGGTGCGTCAGAACTGCAAAATATAAAATTCATACTTTAGGGATCAATATCATGGAGATGACTGTCCATCTTTTGTGTATTGCATTCTTTTATTAACAAATCAATTTTTTGAATACATATCAATAAAGCGTGAATCCATCCAAAGTGTACAATCAATGGTGTTTGGTATAAATGATATTTAGTCAGCTTTTTGCATATTGATATCTTGAATCCTAACACTCTACTGAAATCATTTTTTTAATTGATTTTGTAAAAATATTACATTAAAAAAAAATATGAGGACCCCTTCAACCGCACCACCCCCACCCCACCACCACCCCCCCAGCAACACCCATTCCCATCATCATGACACATCCTTTGCATTTGGTAAGTACGTCTCTGGGCACCTCTGCACCTCATGGTCAATAGTCCACATCATGGCCCATACTCTCCCCCATTCCATCCAGTGGGCCCTGGGAGGATTTACAATGTCCGGTGATTGCCCCTGAAGCACCATCCAGGGCAGCTCCAAGTCCCTAAGACGCCTCCACATCTCGTCTCTTCCTGCCATTCCCCATATCCATTAGCCACCATGTCCACTTTTCCCACTCCAATGCCACCTTTTCTCTGTGGACATTGGATTGGTTGTGTCCATTGCACCTCTATGTCAAGAGGAGGCTCAGATTCCTCATGGATACTGGATGCAATCCTCTCGCTTTCAGTTGTAGGCACTCTAGGCTCCATGGTGTGGTGGTTGTCCTTCTTCAACTCCATCTTAGCTGAGTGAGGTGAGTCCAATAAATCAGATTGTAGGTGCTGGAGTCTGTTGAGGCTCAGGGCCTGACTATCACATTGTCAGTCCAGAGATTCAGATCCCCTAAATATATCTTAAACCCCAACACCAACTACAACTCCAGCACAGTAGCATGAAAGTCTTATGAAGAGAGATGCCATCTGAGTCCAGATTCATCACACATAAACACCAGCTCCAAAGAAGGGCCATCTGACATGGCAGTTAACCCCATCTGCCATGACCAAAGCACCCATGGGCCTCTTTAGCCCTCAAAGGAACCAATACCTGGGGGTTGTATCTACTTTATCTGTCTCTTAGACTCTGCTCAGTTGTGCATAAGGGCAATCATTCTGACAGCCTCCAAACTCTTTTTTAGAGACTCGTAGCCATATAAACTCATTTCTCCTTTCCATTTCCCCCTTATATTAGGTCAAACAGCATTTTTTTTTTTTAAAGATTTATTTATTTATTTATTTCCCCCCCTCCCCTGGTTGTCTGTTCTTGGTGTCTATTTGCTGCGTCTTGTTTCTTTGTCCGCTTCTGTTGTCGTCAGCGGCACGGAAAGTGTGGGCGGCGCCATTCCTGGGCAGGCTGCTCTTTCTTTTCACGCTGGGCAGCTTTCCTCATGGGCGCACTCCTTGCGCGTGGGGGCTCCCCCACGCGGGGGACACCCTTGCGTGGCACGGCACTCCTTGCGCGCATCAGCACTGCGCATGGCCAGCTCCACACGGGTCAAGGAGGTCCGGGGTTTGAACCGCAGACCTCCCATATGGTAGACGGACGCCCTAACCACTGGGCCAAAGTCCGTTTCCCCAAACAGCATTTTAAAGTCATGTTATTTCATGTAGACAGGGATATTCTGCTGATCCGCATTGAACCTTCCATTCAAGGTCATTCTCCAGTTGCATCATTAGTTGGTAGTTGATAGTGATCCCTCGGTGCCAGGGAGGCTCATCCCCGGGTGTCATGTCCCACGCTGGGGGGAAGGCATTGTATTTACATACTGAGTTTGGCTTCGAGACTGGCCACATTTGAGTAACATAAAGGCTGTCAGGAGGAAATTCCCAGGCACAATGCTGCTCTAGGCCTTGTTCTTATTTCAGGCATATCAGCTCACAAGCATAGTCATTAGCATCAGGGGCTCACTATTGGACCCTCATTCCTTCCCGGTCCTTGCCGCTGCACCTGGGAGACTGTTGCTGCTCCCCTAGGGACCACAACAGAGCACCACCGGCCAGGAACCCAGTACCCCCCCAGCTGTAGTTTTTAATTGTTGCCACTATGAGTATATCCAAACTTTACCATGCACCCTGGACATATGTCCTGTATAGCTCCCTGTCAGCCATATATCACCTGTCAATAGTATCCTATACCAGTATTCCTCCATTGCCATTGTTGAACCACTCTGTGATCCAGAACTTCCTGAAAATTGAAGCCCAATATAATGTCAGGATCCCTTACTAGCAAATGGCATATAGCGATGGGTTTAAAGGTTAGATATAGAATATGGGTTGACTTGGAAAAAAATCTACATCCTATCTTTTTCTTTTTTTTTCCCCCCTAATTATTGAACTTCTCTTAACAAGAACCCTAGACCACAGCAATTCGTATATATAATATACAGCACTCCCACACATCCACCACAAAACCTTTTCCCTTCCACAGTGATACTCTTACACCCTATTCACATCATATTTACTTAAAGTGATGTACAGACTCTGAGACAATAGCTTTAAAACAAGGTGACATCTGTGCTTACATTGTTGTGCTTACTTTAGGATACACAGTTTTATAAATTTTTAGTTATCCTATGTTTTACATTATGGTTTACATTATCAGTCTGTCGTTTCCTATATGTTATGGTGTAATATTATATGTTTTATATCCATCCTTGTGTACTCTCGTGAATCTCCTCTTACCGCCCATTTACCTTGGTTCCACACATTTAACATCCATTTTCCCAGCCACCTTGGTGCCCACAGTGACAGCCAACTTCCGTTTCCCGAGGAGCTACGTCCAGAGATAGTTGGAATAGTGTTCAGAGCCTAACTTGCTCAACTGCCCCAATGCCCTGGGAGCCACCCTTTCTCTTGAGAGATGCAGTTCCCTCTATTTGATGGCATTAGTCCTCCCCAGGATGTGGGTCCACCCCCACTCACACTACTTGAGTCTATACCCAATGGTGCCACCCAATCTGGCAAAATGAGCATTCAGACGTTCCCCAGGAGCCCGTCCTGCATCGGACCATCCCCTCCGAGCATTCTAAACAGGTAACCCTCTTAATTATATTTTGATACGATTGTCTCGGCATTTTACTCTCCACCAACACCTGAGACTCTCCTATGTTTGTATGCTACCCCTCCCTCCCCCCACTTTTGGGCAATATTACCCATCCGCCCATCCCCAGCCACCCTTAAACCTGCAAAGCCCCTCCCAAAGGCCACCCCTTGCCCCCATTTTATCTCTTCTTTGTGTTCATACTTACCACCAGCTCGTCATAAATTCCACCCCTGCAGATGTCAGCTCACATCCGTCCACCACCCCCCGATTTCCTCTAAGCCTATCGTTCAGTCTCTTGCTCTCTGAGGCAGCTTGCTTATTTCATATCAATAAGGTCATGTAGTATTTGTCCTTCAATGCCTGGGTTGCTTCACTCAACATAAGGTTCTCAAGATTCATCCATGTTATCACATGTGTTTGTAGTGTATTTGTTCTTACAGCCGAGTAGTATTCCATTGTGTGTATATACCACATTTTATTGATCCACTCATCTGTTGATGGGCATTTGGGTTGATTCCAACTTTTGGCGATAGTGAACAATGCTGCTATGAACATTGGTGTACATATATCGGTTTGTGTCCTTGTTTTCAGTTCTGATGGGTATATACCCAGCAGTGGTATTGCTGGGTCATATGGCAAATCTATGGCTAGTTTTTTGAGAAACCGCCATACTGTCCTCCAGAATGGTTGGATGCTTCTACATTCCCACCAGCAGTGGATGAGTGTTCCCATTTCTTCACATCCTCTCCAGCATTTGTATTCTTCTGTTTTTTTCATAGCTGCCAATCTTATGGGAGTAACATGGTATCTCATTGTAGTTTTGATTTGCATTTCCCTGATAGCTAGAGATTTGGAGCATTTTTTCATGTGCTTTTTAGCCATTTGTATTTCTTCTTTGGAGAAGTGTCTGTTTAAATCTTTTTCCCATTTTTTAAATGGGTTGTTTATCTTTTTATTTTCAAGACATAGGAGTTCTTTATATATGCAAGTTATAAGTTTCTTGTCAGATATATGGTTGCCAAATATTTTCTCCCACTCTGTGGGCTCCCTTTTTACTTTCTTGACAAACTCCTTTGAGGTGCAGAAGGCTTTAATTTTGAGGAAGTCCCATTTATCTATTAGTTCTTTTGCTGCTCGTGCTTTTGGTGTGATATTCATGAATCCATTTCCTATTACAAGGTCCTGTAGATGTTTCCCTACACTGCTTTCTAAGGTTTTTATGGTCTTGGCTCTTATATTTAGGTCTTTGATCCATCTTGAGTTGATCTTTGTATAAGGTGTGAGATGGTAATCCTCTTTCATTCTTCTACATATGTCTATCCAGACACCATTTTTTGAATAGGCCACTCTCTCCCAGTTGAGAGGGTTTGGTGGCTTTATCGAATATTATGTGGCTATATATGTGAGGTTCTAGATCAGAGCTTTCAATTCGATTCAATTGGTCTGTGTGTCTCTCCTTATGCCAATACCATGCTGTTTTCGCCACCGTAGCTTTGTAGTATGTTTTGAAGTCAGGTAGTGTGATTCCTCCAATTTCGTTTTTCTTTTTCAGTATGTCTTTGGCTATTCGGGGTCTCTTTCCTTACCAAATAAATTTCATAGTTAGTTTTTCTAGTTCCTTAAAGAAGGCTGTGTTGATTTTTATTGGGATTGCATTGAATGTGTAGATCAGTTTTGGTAGGATAGACATCTTAATAATATTCAGTCTTCCTATCCATGACCAAGGAATATTCTTCCATTTATTTAGGTCTTCTTTGATTTCCTTGAACAGTCTTGTATAGTTCTCGGTGTATAAGTTTTTTACATCTTTAGTTAAATTTATTCCTAAGTATTTGATTTTTTTATTTACTATTGTGAATGGTATTTGTTTCTTGATTTCCTCCTGATCTTGCTCATTATTGGTGTACAGAAATGCTACTGATTTTTGTGCATTGATCTTATAACCTGTGACTTTACTAAACTCATTTATGAGTTCTAGAAGCTTTGTTGTAGATCTCTCAAGGTTTTCTATGTATAGGATCATATCATCTGCAAATAATGAAATTTTGACTTCTTCCTTTCCAATTTGAATGCCTTTTATATCTGTTTCTTGCCTCAGTGCTCGAGCAAGTACTTCTAAGACAATGTTAAATAGGAGCAGAGACAATGGGCATCCTTGTCTTGTTCCTGAGTTTAGAGGGAAGGATTCTAGGATTTCTCCATTGTAAACAATGTTGGCTTTAGGTTTTTCGTATATACTCTTTATCATGTTCCAAAAATTTCCTTGTATTCCAATCTTTTGGAGTGTTTTTATCAAGAAAGGGTGCTGTATTTTGTCAAATGCTTTTTCTGCCTCTATTGATATAATCATGTGATTTTTTTCCTTCAATCTGTTTATATGGTGTATTACATTGATGGATTTTCTTAGGTTGAACCATCCTTGCATACCTGGGATGAATCCCACTTGGTCGTGGTGTATAATTCATTTAATGTGTTGTTGAATATGATTAGCAAGTATTTTGTTAAGTATTTTTGCATCTAGGTTCATTAGAGAAATTGGTCTGTAATTTTCCTTTCTTGTGGTGTCTATGTTTGGCTTTGGTACTAGGGTAATGTTGGCATCATAGAAGGAGTTCGGCAATGTTCTTTCTGTTTCGATTTTTTGGAATAGTTTCAGCAGGACTGGTGTTAGTTCTTTCCAGAATGTTTTGTAGAATTCAGCTGTGAAGCCGTCTGGCCCTGGGCTCTTCTTAGTTGGGAGATTTTTAATAACTGATTCTATCTCTTTGCTTGTGATTGGTTTGTTAAGATCATCAATTTCTTCTTTTGTCAATATGGGCTGCTTATGTGTTTCTAGGAATTTGTCCATTTCCTCTAAATTGTCATTTTTATTGGAATATAGTTTTTCAAAGTATCCTCTTATAATAGTCTTTATTTCTATGGGGTCAGTGGTGATATCGCCTTTCTCATTTCTTATTTTGTGTATTTGCATCTTCTCTCTTTTTTTCTTTGTTATTCTCGCTAAAGGTTTGTCAATTTTGTTGATCTTCTCAAAAAACCAGCTCTTGGTCTTATTTATCTTTTCAATTGCTTTCTTATTTTCTATTTCATTTAGTTCTGCTCTTATCTTTGTTATTTCCTTCCTTCTTCTTCCTGTTGGGTTACTTTGTTGTTGTTTTTCTAATTCCTTCAAATGTGCAATTAGCTCTTCAATTTTTGCTCTTTCTTCTTTTTTGATATATGAGTTTATGGCTATAAATTTCCCTCTCAGTACTGCTTTTGCTGCATCCCATAAATTTTAGTATGTTGTGTTATCATTATCATTTGTTTCAAGGTAGTCATTGATTTCTTTTGAGATTTCTGTTTTGACCCACTGTTTTTCTAAGAGTGTGCTGTTTAATTATCAAATCATGGTGTGAAACCTGGGCTTCTGTCCCTTGCAAATTTCCAGCTTGACTCCACTGTGGTCAGAGATATTGTTTTGTATGATTTCAATCTTTCTGAATTCATTCAGCCTTTCTTTGTGGCCTAGCACATGGTCTATCTTGGAGAATGATCCATGTGCACTTGAGAAAAATGTATATCCTGCTGTGTTTGGGTGTAATGATCTATATATGTCTATTAGATCCAGCTCCTCTAATATACTGTTCAAATGTTTTGTTTCTTTAATGATTCTCTTTTGAGATGTTCTGTCCAGAGTTGATAGAGGTGTATTAAAATCCCCCACTATAATTGTAGATGCATCTATTGTTTCACTTAGTTTTTCCAGCATTTGCCTCACGTATTTAGAGGCGCCCTTGTTAGGAGCATAAATATGATTGTTCGATCTTCTTGACAGATTTTCCCTTTCACTAAAATGTAGTATCCTTCTTTGTCTCTCACAATTGTTTCACATTTAAAGTCTATTTTGTCTGATATTAATATAGCTACTCCTGCCTTTTTTTGGTTATTGTTTGCTTGTATGATTGTTTTCTAGCCATTCACTTTCAATCTCCATGCATCTCTGGGTCTAAGATTTGTCTCTTGTAGACAGCATACGGATGGGTCATATTTCCTTATCCAGTGTCCCAGTCTGAATCTTTTGATAGGTGAGTTTAATGCATTGACATTCAGTGTTATTACTTTCAAGAATTATTTGTGTTAGCCATATTTTGATTGGATTTGTGTTTGTTATATTTTGTTTGTATTTTTTTCCCTTCTCTTTTTTGTTGTTGTTGTTGTTGGTCTTATACTCTCCTCCAACTTTGCCTGTCCTGTTTTTTCCTTTCTTCCTGCAGAACTCCCTTTAGAATTTCTTGAAGAGGAGGTTTCTTGTTGGTATACTCTTTCAGTTTCTGTTTGTCTGCGAATATTTTGAACTCTCCATCATGTTTGAATGCTAGTTTAGCTGGATAGAGTATTCTTGGTTGGAAATTTTTTTCCTTTAGTACCTTGACTATATCATACCACTGCCTTCTTGCCTCCATGGTTTCAGATGAGAAATCAGCACTTAATCTAATGGAGCTTCCCTTGTATGTGATGGTTTTCTTTTCTCTTGCTGCTTTTAGGATTTTCTCTTTGTCTTGAGCATTGGATAATTTGACAAGTATATGTCTTGGGGTGGGCCTGTTGGGGTTTATGACTAGTGGAGTGCGCTGTGCTTCTTGGATATGTACATCTGTCTCTTTCAGTAGATTTGTGAAGTTTTCAGCCATTATTTCCTGCAACACTCCTTCTGACCCCTTTCCCTTCTCTTCTCCTTCTGGAATGCCTTTAATATGTATGTTTGAGCGTTTTGCATTGTCATTCAGGTCTATAAGTCCTAGCTGGATTTTTTCTATCTTTTTATCGACCCCTTCTACTATCTGTTTGATTTCTGATGTACTGTCTTCCACATCACTAATTCTTTGCTCTGCCTCTTCTTGTCTGCTGATATTTGCTGCAAGTGTATTTTTGATTTCTTGAACTGTGGTGTTAATTCCCATCATATCTGTTATCTTTTTGCATGTGTCTGCAATTTCCCCTCCAAGTGATGTCTTCATGTTGTTAACCTCTTTCATTACTTCATCAAATTTATCGGTGACAAATGTTCTGAGATCTTTCATTGCTCATGCAAAGTTCTGCTCCCCTTCCTGATTTTTGGTTTGTTGATTGGATTCAGCCATGTTTTCCTGATTACTGGTTTGGTTGTAGATTTTTGTTGCTTTCTGGTTATTATTTAATCTTGATGGATTTAATCAGTTCCTTAGCTTCTTTGTCTACTCTTGGATAGTAATTAGCTGTTGTTTTTGTGTAAGTGTTATATCTTCTCCTTGTCACTTTGTTCTTCTTATTCTAATTTCTTGTTGTTGGTTAAATTCACTTTAAAGGAAAGTATTAGTGCCGGGGAAAGGCAATTGTGTATGCAAGGGAAAAGTGTAAATTAGTATTGGTGATATATGTTAACAAAGCAAGAATATGAGATCTGGGAGGATGGAGGTTAGATTCATGTAAATTGTGTAGAGTTATAGCAGTAGGTAGTGTACCTATTATGAGGTAGATGACTGAATATGGGAGGAATATGGTATGAGCTAAAAAGCTATTGTTTTCGTGAGAGGAAAAATGAAAAGAAAGGTAATAGTTTCAAGAGTGGATAACAGACAGAAAACAAAACAAAGGTATTAGAAATTAAGACTTAGACACTTCATGGATCAAAGAAAGGGAGGTGGGAGGTGAAATATAGGAGAGACAGTAGATGATGGCAGATATCAAGATGTAGGGGAAAGAGGATAGTGTAGGTAGCCTAAATCAGTTCACATAGAAATGAGGCAGTGGAGGATGAGAAAACCCCAGCAATGTGAGGTGTTTCCTGGTGCACCTATTGTATAATTGAGTTAAAATAAAATAAGTAGAAGATGAGGGACATGAGGGGGAGAGAAAACAGAAAAAGAAAACAAATTAAAAAATAAAAAATTAAAATTAAAATTAAAGTGGGGGAAGAGAAGAAAGGAAGAAAGGAAAAGGGGGTGGCAAAGAGTGGGGAACAGGTAGGGGAAAGAAAAAAAACAGATATACAAGACCCACAATTAAAACACCAAACACACAACAACAACCACAAAAAAAAAAAAACCCTAAATAACTGAATAAAAAAAAAAGACTTTGGGGGATACGCTGTGAGAAAAGACTAGGGGATAATGCGGTGTTAGCAATCAGGACATTAAAAAAAAGTTAAAAAATAAGACAAAATGAAAATAAAAACAAAACAAAATGAAACAATAAAGAAAAAACACAAACATTGAAGGCTAGGGCATTCAAGGACCTCAGATGGCCCTCAGGGCATGATGGATTCAGGGGTGGAAAGTCTGAGATATTAAAGACTCAAGAGGTGTGATTCTCTGGGGTGTGGGCCACCAGAGTTTAGGGGATTCAAACCAGGCAACCTCCAATCTGGTCAACAGGAAGCCTAGGATCCCCGTAGTGTAACATAGCTGTCAGGGATCCCCACAGCTGGGCGCCAGCCCTATGGGGGAAGTCAGATCTGCAAACTCTATATTATGTCTGAACCCTGCAATTCACTTACTTAGTAGGGCTCATTAATGTGGGTATATCGTCACTTCAGCTTTTGGACAGCTCCCGCCCTGTGCTTCCAGAACACTTCCACTTGAGGGCACCTTTACACCGCAGCCACTTTCCTGGCACAGATCTGAAGCCTGGCCCATGAAGCCAAAAACAGATTCCAAAACCAGAATTCCCAAGCTGCGCAAAATATTCTCTAATCGGCTTCCAGACGTGTCCCCCTCCCTCGCCACACCCTGAAACAACTTCCCAATTATGTCCCTTTATTGCCTACAGCCTAATTCGGTTGTAGATCAGCAGCCGGGGTGTGGGGGCAGGGCTTCAGGCGGAAGCGCTATTATTTGTGTCCGCCATCAAAAATTTTCCCCCGCTTCACAACAAAACACCATCTATCTCCCCAAATCGATTCGCAAAGGTGACCCGTCGCATCAACCCGCCAACAACCCGCCCAGGACTCGTGAACTCCCCAGCACCGCAGAGCCACCAAAAAGCTGAGCCGCTGTGCAGCACCTTGGCTCCACCCACCCCCAAGAAGGAGGAACCCATGTGCGGGTCTCACCTCCGGGCAATAGAATCCAAATTATATCTTATAGACCAATCCTCTCCATTACCTTTCCACCAAATCGATGTCCAGACACTTCCTTACCCTGCAAAAATCCCGAAAAAGCCCCGCCTCGGAGAACCTCCAGCCGTGCCCAGCCGTTTCTTCCCAGGAGAGATCGCAAGGCAAGTTCACTCAGCGACCATCTTGCTTCTGCCCCCTGAAATCATTTATTAGGACGAGCAAGGAAGAAAAATTCCTGACTCTTATAGTCCTCATTTCTCTAACGGGTCACGTGGTCGAAGTTCATGTTCTTCACTACCTTTTTCCACTGTCCATTCCATGTTTCCTTCACCCTCAGCAAGCACCTCAGCTGCCAGTGGTTTTTTTGCCTAATGGGATGATTCAAGACTTCATTCCTGAAGATACTGGGTCGTGCATAGTCCTGCCTGTGTTTGCCTGTTGCATTTTTCCATTGCCTTTAATCACAGGGCATGGTAATACTAGGAGGTGCCCTAGGTCATCTCCTGCATTGCAGGCAAACTCTTCCTTACCTCCACTGTGTAGTAGCAGTCCTATTTCCTCTTGATAGTCAGGATCAATCACTCCAGCCAGTACAGTAATTCCCTTCTTTCTCTTTTAATTCAGATGCTTGAAAAGACCAAAGTGGGCAGGCGCCAGTCTTAACTTCCAGATCAATAGAAGAGTTTTTGTGTTTCCTAGTGGAAGCACTCCTCCTTTTGGGATTAAGACCTGGAGACCAGCTGAGCTTAAGCTTGCAGGGACAAGAAGCAAAAATTTTCCTGGCACATCAATAGGGTAATTTTCAGTGGTGCCACCCACATTTCCACCCCTTGATTCCAGGAATGTGTAACTCAGCTATGGGAAGAATATCATCATAGAGTGGATGCTGATACAGAGCATATAATGCTTCCTGGAAAGCATTGTCCAAGGCCTACAGGTACTGTTACCTAATTAACAAGGTAAGTGAGCCCTCAAAGGACCATTACACTGAGATGGAAGAGCCCTATATTCTGTTGGGTTTATCTCTCATTCTCTCTCATTCGAAAGTCAGGTTATAAGTTACCATCCATTATTATAACCCTAGTATGCAAAAGACTACCAGGCCTGTAGTAGATTGCAACTAGTATTTGTTAAATATATGAATGGAAAGATAAATAAATAAAAGCATCAATTATGTCGACTTTATTTACAAGTAAAACAGAATTCTGATCTATAAATTAATGAGTAATTGAGATTTTTTTTTGTATTTCATAAATTAACAGAAATAAAAATAGGTTAGAATAGCCATAAATATTCTGAGGAAAGAAATTTTTATACAGAGTAATGCAGACAAATATGACAAATATTTTGGTTTTGAGTACTCTTGCATGCAAACAAGAAATGGACTGGGATTAAGCTAAGAAAAAATTAAAAGACAAAGTGAATATTGTGTAGTTTACAGATTCTAATCTCAAGGAGTGAGCACAGAAAATGCGTTGGAAGTTAAGTGGCATAAACACAGTCTGTGACATCACAGAAAGAGAAAGAAATGTTCCCTTTCTTACCACAGATGGATGGTGGGCACCCCTGATGGCAACTTCAGTGCTGGAAGCCAGTCATGAGACATTGGGGGTTGAAGGCATCTACTGATGCCATTATGGGAGAGGATAGAGTCTGAAATGTTTTACACACAAAGATGCTATTAAAAAATTTTTACATTTGTTATTTCCAAATTGTCAAAATCTAGCAACTGTGATTACTTTTTTCCAACTTAGTGTTGTTAGATAATCCATGGCAAGAGATGACCGTTATCCACATATTAAATATGTAAGTAAGAAGAAAATAGAATCAGCAAGATGGAATCAGGTTAAGGAGTTCCTAGAGTCAACTTGTGCTATGAGGCAGTTAGTAATCATCCAAAGCTATCTAAAGCACCTGTCTGGGGGCTCTAGGAGACCAGAAGAGCATCCTGCAACATGCTTGAAAGATTGGAAGGAATGAGATTGCCCATCTGCAGAGAAGGTTTATGAGTAGTTCACTCCACATCCTGGAGGTCGATGCCCATCCCCCAAAGGCTGCACAAGCTACCTCAGGAGCTATTCTGTGGCCAGAATTGGAAGCTCTACTTCCCAAAAAGGGTGGAGGAAAATATGGTGGGGAACCCACTTCAGCTACTAATTATTAAATGCAGTGGGCTAAAGTATAATCCTAAGAAAAACTAAAGTTTAAACCTGTCCATGTCAGAAAGAAGCCAGCAGCTGCCATTTTAATTCTGCCTCTGGCACAAGGGGAGGAAGGGTGAACAGAAAACCACAGTGCTCGTAGGGACCGACTGCTTTCCATCCAGGTCAGATTGTAGGTCTAGCATAATCTATTGCCCCACATCTGGCAGGGAGGTAACTGGAAGGACATGCACCAACCTCTTCAGAAAGATACAGCCCACACAGAGGAGGGTGGCGATCATCCTAATTTGGGGGTGCAAGAGGCCTAAGAAGCTATTCTGCAGCTGGATTCAGAAGCCCCATTTCCTAAAAACAGGGTAGGAAGAAACAGATGGCCACCAATTTCAGGTACTGATTAATAAATTCAACTAGCTAAAGTATAACACTAAGAATAGCAAAAGTTTAGCCTGTCCAAGTCAGAAGATTGCCGGTAGCCACCATTTTGATTCCACATCCAGCATGAAGGCAAGGTAGCTGACTGAAAATCACAATGATGGAAGGGACAGTTATCTTTCACCCAGAGTAGCTTGCAACCCTATCTTTGGCTTCAGGCACACCTCTAGAAGGGAGGAAGCTGGTGGGGCCTGCAGAAGCCTCTCCAGGTAAAAGAAAGTCCATTTGGCTAGCACAGACAAAATAGTAGGAAATCTATGGGTCAATGGCAGTCAACTTGGACCTGTAGTGCATAGATTGAGATTACTGCTCTCCTGCAGCTCCATCCCCACCCCAGGTAGGAGAGAAAGGTATTTCAAGCTTCATAAGTCTCTAGCAACTATAGGATAGGCTTGCAAAACTCAGATTATTACACACAGCTGTGGCTCTGTCCCAACCCCTTGAAAAAATAAATTTGGAAGAAGTTTCATTAGTCCCTTGGGCAGTGAAGGCAGTTTGAGACTCCACAGCTTACAGCACCAACTACATCCTTGACTCCTACTGCACAACTAGTAAGGGAGAAAATGCAAGATATCCCTAATCTGAAGAGAGAAATGACACCCAGAATAAATACTCTAGTAAGCAAGATGAGAAGACACTAACAAAAAATTACAATCCACCCCAAGAAACAGGAATATATGACCCAGTTAAAGGAACAAAATAAGCCTCCTGGCAGCATAAAGGAGTTGAAACAATCAATCATGGATATTTAAACAAATCTTATTAGATTCAATGAAATGCCTAAAGAGATTAAGGATATTAAGAAGATATTGAATGAGTACAAAGAAGAATTTGAAGGCATACATAAAAATTATCAGATTTTATTGGAATTAAAATGCAATACATGAAACTAAAAATACACTGGAGTCATATATTAGATTAGAGGAGGTAGAAGAAAGGATCAGTTAGCTTGAAGAAATGGTCTCTGAAATTGAACCAACAAAAGAACAGAGAAAGAAAAGAATGGCAATAAGTTGAACAGGATCTCAAAGAACTAAATGACAGCAAGAGATGAACAAACATATGTGTCAAAGGTGTCCCAGAAGAAGAAGAGGAAGGAAAAGAGACAGAAGGAATAGTTGAAGAAATAATGTTAGAAAATTCCCCAACCCTATGGAAGGACATGGATATCCATGTCCAAGAAGCACATGTTCCCATCCAAATAAATCCAAATATACCTACACTGAGACACATAATAAGAATTTCAAGTGCCAAAGAGAAAAAGAAATGTTGATTTCAGCAAGAGAAAAGCAATGCGTAACATATAGGATACCCAATAAGATTAAGTGCCAATTTCCCATCAGAAACCATGGAGGCAGGAACACAGTGGTATGATATATTTAAGATACTGCAAGAAGAGAGGAAAACTTCCTGCCAAGAATCTTAAATCTGGCAAGATTGTCTTTCAAAAATTTGGTGAGTTTAGACTATTCACACATAAAAAGAAACTGAGTTGGTAACAAAGAGCCTGGATTTACAGGAAAAATGAAATGTGCTACAGCCTGAAAAAAAAAGACAGGAGAGAGGCCTGGAAGACAGTCTAGAAATGAAGATTATAACAATAAAAGTAACTGAAAATATCAAAAGAATGGTAAAAATAATACAGGACAGATAAAACACAAATATTCAGGAATAAACTTACCCAATGATGTATAGCACTTGTACTCAGAAAAATACAACTCATTGTTAATATAAATCAAAAAGACCTAAATAATTGGAAAAACATTTCATGTTCGCACATTAGAAGACCAAATATCATTAAGATGTCAATTCAACTCACATTGGTATACAGATTCAATTTAATTCTGACAAAAATTACATCAGCATTTTTTATATGTGTGGAAAATATGATTATCAAATTTATGTGGAAGGGTTAGTGGTCCCTAATAGCCAGAAACATCTTAAAAAGGAAAATCATAATTGGAAGACACTCTCTTTGAGACTTTAAATTATATTACCTAGCTACAGTGGTAAAAACAGCATGGTATTGACCATAAAGAGACACATAGACCAAAGAACCAAATTGAAGGTTCAGAAAAAGACCCTCACATCTATGGTCAAGTGATTTTTTACTAGCCACTCAAACCTACTCAGTTCTGTCGCAATAGTCCATTCAACAAATGGCACTGGGAGAGCTGGATATCCATAATCAAAAGAAGGAATGAGGACCACTATCTTACACATCATAATAAAATTAAATGGATCAAAATGAAACAAAAACCTACATTTAAAAGCAAGAACCATAATGCTTCTAAAAGAAAATGTAGGAAAATATCTTCAAGACTTGGCAGTAGGTGGCAGTTTCTTAAAGAAGATAAGAAGACTGAGATCGCCTACTGAAGATTTATGTACATAGAAGTTTTAGTTAACTTTACTGTAAAAGTGTGGAAATGTACAGAGTTGATGGTAACACATTTTAGTGAGTAATAGTTGGTTTCTCAATAAGACTGTGGGTGAAATTAGTAGTCTAGGGTTGTAAATGCTAACTGAAAGAAAGTTGGAGATTAATTAAGGAATGAATAACACAGTAATGTAAAATGTAATATCCACAAATTTGTTCCGTAGATTTCTTTTCTGGTGACATCTTTATGTGCTTTTGGTATTGGGTTATTCTGGCATCATAGAATGAGATGGGCCGTGTTCTCTCCACATCTAATTTTTGTAAGAGTTTAAGTAAGATGACTGTTAGTTCTTTCTGGAATCCTTATTAGAATTCAACTGTCAAGCCATTTGATCCTGAGCTTTTCTTGGTTAGGAGGTATTTAATGACTAATTCAATATTTGTGATTGGTCTGTTGTGTTCATCAATTATTCATTTCTCAATGTACATCTTGTGTGTTTCTAGAAATGTGTCCATTATCTCTAAGTTAGTTATCTTATTGGCACACAATTTTTCATGGTATCCTCTTATGATAATCTTTATTTCTCTGGGATCAGTGTTGATAACCACTCTCATTTTTTATTTTATTTGCACTTTCTCTCCTTTCTTTGTTTATCTAGCTAAGGGTTTGTCGAATTTTTTAATAAAATGCTTCTAAAAATTTTGTTTCATTTTTCTTTATTTATCTCCCCTTTCCCCCAGATGGTTCCCTAGTCTGTCTGCTCATCATTGCTCACTTTCTCCAGGACACAAGAGGAACTCAACAAAGGACCGTCCACATGAGATGTGAGTGCCTAAAGCCTGAACCACATCCACTCCCTGTGAGCTGTGGCGTCTGCTTGCTTGTGGTCTGAGCTTGTGGCAGTAGCAGAGTGTAGCTCTTTTGTGGTGGTGTCTAGTAATGTCACAACAACATATAGCTCTGTTGAGATGGTAGGGGGCATCTACTTGTCTTCCTTTATAGAAGGCACTGAGAGCTGAACCTTGGACATCCCATGTGGTAAGTGGGTGCCCAAGTGGTTGACCTATATCTGCTTCTCAGAGTGTGTCAATTTATAAATCTTGAAGAACTAGTGTTTAGATATTTTTAAAAATTATCATGTCATTTAGTTCTACCCAACATTTTGTTATTTCCTATTTTCTGTTTTCTTTGGGATTAGTGTTTTCTTCTATTTCTAATTCCTCCATGTTTTCAGTTAGGTTTGATCTTTTCCCTTTATTTTTTTTAATATAAATATTTATGGTTATAAATTTTTTCATCACCATTTTTGCTGCATCCCATGTGTTTTGGTATGTTGTGTTCTCATTTTCTTTTATTACAAGGTAGTTATTGAATTTGTTAGCCATTTCCTCTGTCACTCACTGAATATTTAAGAATGTGTTGTTTAAGTTCCATATATTTCTCCCTATTCTGATTTTCTGCCCCTTATTAATTTCCAGCTTCATTCTGTTGTGGTCAGAGAAATTACTTTGTAATTTCAAACTTTCCAAATTTATTGAGTCTTGTTCTGTTACCAAGCATGTACTGTACCAGGAGAATGATCCCTGCATGCTTGAGAAGAATCTTCTGGGAATAGAATTTATTTCAATATACCAATTATTTGCTCATTCAAAAGGGTGAGGTCCTCATTTATCAAAATTTTGTTATGAGATGCAGAAGTCCAGTCTCATCTTCAGGCGCCATTTTTTTACTCTAGTTCTCTTTCTATGTTCACACCTAGTTCTTTTTCTATATCCATGCACCACTACTTCCCCTCAACATCTCTCACAATTGCTAGATTCAAATTTTAATTTTGATATTTTCAATTCCTCCCATGAATTACAAATATTCTTTATGCCATGTATCATGGTGAATCATTTTCAGAAAATTTTCCACTTACTTTGGCAAGATCCATAAGAGGAATTATTGTCTATGGCTTATAAAATGTATCCATGTACTGCAAAATGGATGTTGGTTATCAGGCATGAAAACAGTATGAATTTCATTATACAACTCAATCAATGTACAGTAGTATTTTGAAAGAAATCTTTTGTTCTGAGCTGTAGTTCTATATATTGGGCATTGTTTATTCAGCTTACCATGTTGTAAACAGATGGGCTTTCATTCAGAATTTCTTGTTCAATTTATAGAACATAGGCAGAGTAGATTTTGCATATTTTTAAATGGTCCTGGGATTTTCCCAAAAGTAAATGAGCACAGGCTTAAATTAAAAATCACCAGCCATGTTAGTACCTTACAGGGGAGTCAACCTGTCCTTTCAAGTGAAGACAATAAAGAGAGAAGAAAGGGACACTCAGAGAAAGTGATTTTTATTTTTACAATTTCTCTTTCAGTTGTCAAAATCTTATCTACAGGCCTTTGACAAGAATTTCTCCTTTCTTGTAAAATGATGTACATTACAGAAATCCCAGTAATATATTTGCTTGAGATGAGGCCTAAGATCCCAACAAATATATTAATTTATCCAAATCAAAGGAATCATTGCCAGGTAACATCAATACTGTTTTCTCATCAGCCCTTTCCCAATAAAACAGAGATATAGTACTTTAGGAGAAATACTAGCAGATCAAATTCTGACTTACAAATTAGCTAACCATATATTGTTTCTCATCGGGTTATAGAGCCATATTTCCCAGACTTTTCAATATAGTGTTTTATCTGCTTAGTATTCCAAAAAAACTTACTTCATTCAATAAGTTTCCAGTTAATTCAATCCATGTCATCAGATTTGGGAAAATATAATTCAAAACAAACCATCCTGATAATCATGAAACTACACCAAAAAGGTAGAAAAGAAAGCAAACAGTTGGATTAATCAATTAAAGTAGGAATGTGATGCACATCCAGACAATACTCTAAAGATTTTGCAAAGACAGAACAAAATATCACCTTTTTAAACAACCAGTAGGATAACAACTCATTATATACATGTTCTCAAGGTAAATGGTAACTTGTCCTCAGATAAGAAAAATTGACAGCTCCATTTATCACAAATATTAATAGTTCATCTAAAACTCATCTGGAAATAGAGTTGAGCTTTTGGCTTAGGTTAATTGTTTTTACCCTTAGAATCATAAAATTCTCCCTTTATATCACACGAGATAGATTCTTAACCTGGAGCATGTAGTCCAGCTCCTCTCCCCAGAAAACTGGAGAGAATTGCATTATCTTCCAGATGATTCCTTTTCCAAGCGATGGTTCCCAGGTGATTGAGAGAGACATTCTTTGGTTGTAAAGTTGGCAAGATGACAATTTAGATTTTTTTCTTTATTTTTAAAGTGGTTTTAGATTACATAAAGATACATCAAATATATAGGGAATTCTTATATATACCAGCCCTCATATTTTCCCACATTAACCTCATCATTCATTAGTGTGGTACTTTTCTTACAAATGATGAACAAATATTGAAACATTGTTATTAACCATGGTCTACAGTTTACATTATGGTTCACTTTGTATCACAATTTGCACCATATAAAAACTAAACTGGTGATCCTTCCCTGCCATAATTGTAACTTTTATGTAATCCAAATCCTCCCCAAAAACAAATTCTTTTTTTTCTTTTTGAGTTGTGTCTTTCATCACTGTATAATATTATCTTTTATACATATGGGCAGTTTCTTCTCTATTTCCATTGGTATTTTTATTTCCCTTCATTTTATTTTCAAAGAATCATAAGGTTACAGAAAAGTCACATAAAAATATAGCTGATTCCCATATACCATCCTCATATTTTGCTCTAGTAATAACATCTTCCATAAGTATGGTCCATTTGTTACAATTGATGAACAAATATTGAACTTTGCTACCCTCCAAGGACAAAGCTCTGCATCATGATATACACTTTGCACTGCACTTTTTTTATGGTTTATTTTTTAAGCATTTATTGCATTTATTATAATAGTGAAAGAATTTATTTTCCTCAAATTATGTAGAGATACCCAAAGAATTATATAGCAAATCAAGGAAAGTTATGTCACAAGTAATATAGACAGGAGGGGGGGCAAGATGGCGTCTGAGTGAGTGCACCTCACAGTCTCTCCTGCAAAGTAGTGGCCAAGTGCGGCTGGAGTCTTGCCAGTGTGGGCTGTTTCAATGGGTGTGCAAGGGAGGAGGTGTATAGACGTTGATTTGGAGAGACCGTGACAGAAGCAGTGCTTGCTAAATTTTGAATTGCGGGTTATAGGCACAGAGGTCAGAAGTGGAGGGGAAGCGGGACCCATCATCTGAGGCATGGCTGCCGCTGTGTTCCCTGTGAACTGTCAGTTGTGCAGTGACATTCCTGTGGCCCTGGGATCCCCAGATGCATGGTCCCCAGGTCCGTGTCCCCATAGCCCTTATTCCACAGGTTTACATGCCCTGTGGCTGCAGTGTCCTGGACTCCCCATTCCTGAGTCAAACTCTACCAGTATTGCCCTAGCCCTCTGGTTTTGGACTGACTCTGGGAGTGGGAAAGATTCGGTGGGAGGTGCAGCAGAGGAATTGGGTGGCTGTGGGTTCAATTTTCTGATCTTCTTTCTTTCTTTCTTTCTTTCTTTCTTTCTTTCTTTCTTTCTTTCTTTCTTTCTTTCTTTCTTTCTTTCTTTCTTTCTTTCTTTCTTTTTTGTGCTTTGAAGAGCAAACCAGCTGACTTGGGGAAAGCCTGGGAAGAAAGGAGTGACGAATCTGCTGAGAAGGCCCAATTTATCCAAATACCCTGGGATAGGAAAGCTGGTCTGGGAGAAGGTGGAGTCAGAAAATCTACTAGCCCTCTGGTATAGCACACCTAAGGGAGAGGGACTGTAGCAGATGCTTTCCAAGCTTCCAATAGCATACTTGGGGTTCCTGGTGAGCTGTGGGTGCTCTCTCTCTGGAAATTAAGAGTCATTGTTATCTGTGCTGAGCTGGTTCAACAAGGACCACTTGAATCTCCTACTTGACTTCTCATGCAGCTTCCTGTTGCCCTGGGAGAGAGGGAAGTGAGGAAGGGAAAAGGGGGGAATGTCAAATTCCTAAGTGTTTTATTTAACTGCAAACAGGATTCCTTGCTTGAAACTTTGTCTGATATTTTGTTGGTGTGTCTTCTTGTTTTTCCTTCCTCTTTATCCCCCAAGGCCCTTTATTCTTTCTTTTTCCCTTTTTTCTCTTTTTCTTTTTCTTGCTTGCTTCCCTGCTCCCTTTTATCCATTTTTTTCTTTTTTTTAATCTTCTTTTTTTAGTTTGTTATATTAGGTGCTGCAAGGAGTGTTTCACTTTTGCTGTATTTCCTCATCCTCCATTTCCTCTTTTTTATGTGTATTGCTTTTGGCCACAAACACTACCCCCTTTACACTACATCTTTCCATCCTCCATCATTTATTGTCTCTCCTACATTACACCTCTCTTTGTTTGCCCTCTATTTTTCTGACTGTTTATTTCCAATACTTTTGTTCTATTTTCTGTCTTAGATACACTCATTATATTAATCTCCTTTCTTTTCTCTTTCCCTCTCTCCTGAACATACTGGCCTTTTAATTCACACTATATTCTCCCCATATTCAGTTTACTGTCTCATTATACATACTCTACTTTTCTTATTGTTATAATTCAACATAACTTGTGGGAGTCTAATACCCATTCTGCTAGATCTCACATGGTTCCTCCTTTAATATTTACTATCAGTACTACTGTTATTCATTATCTTTTCTTACTCCTTCTTCTTTCTCTGTCCCTAATATTATCCTTCAAGTGAATTTGCCAACAACAAGAAATAGAATAAGAACAAAGTGACAAAGAGAAGACCTAGCATGCACACAAAAACAACAACTAAATAAACCCCAAACAAGACAAAGAAGCTAATGAACTTATTAAACCTGTCAAGATAAAATGATGACCAGTCAGCAACAAAAAAATACAAACCAAAACAATAAACAGGAAAACATGCTCCAATACAATGAACAGACTAAAAACCTGGAAGCCAAGCAGAACATCAAACAAGTAATTAAAGCTCTCAAAACATATATTAGGGAAGAGTTTGATGAAGTGAAGAAAGAGATTAAGAATATGAAGAAAATACGTGGAGAGAATACAGAAGAAATTGCAATCATACCCAAAAAAGATAACGGATATGATGGTGATGAACAGCACAGTTCAAAAACTAATATACACTCTCAGCAAATAACAGCAGACTCGAAGAAGTAGAGGAAAGATTTAGTGATGTGCAAGACAGTACATCTGAAATCAGATAGTAGAACTGATTGATAAAAAGATAGAAAAAATGTAGCAGCAACTTAGGGATCTGAATGAGAATGCAAAACACACAAACATACACGTTATAGGCATCCCAGTAAGAGAAGAGAAGAGGAAGGGGACATTAGGGGTGTTGGAGGAAGTAATGGCTAAAAATTTCCCAAACCTATTGAGGGAGAGCCCACCCCAAACATTATAAATCCCAACAGTCCTACCCCATGACCTATACTTCTCAAGTTATCCAATGCTCAAGACTAAAAGCAGCAAGAGAAAAGACAGCCATCATATAAAAGGAAGCTCTATATGATTAAGTGCTGTTTTCTCATCTGAAACCATGAGAGCAAGAAGGCAGTGGTATGAAATAGTCAAGGTACTAAAAGAAAAAAAAAACCCAACCAAGAATACTCTATCCAGCAAAATTAGAATTCAAAAATGGTGGAGAATTCAAAATATTCACAAACAGAAACTAAGAGAGTAAGCCAACAAGAATCCTGCCCTTCAAGAAATACTAAAGGAAGTTTTGCTGGAAGAAAGAAAAGAAAACAAGAGAGCCAGAGTTGGAGGAGATTGTAAGAGCAACTTAAGAGACAAAAAAACAGAAAAATAAAACACAAATCCAATGAAAATATGACTAATATAAGGAATTCCTTGAAAGCAATAACACTGAATGACAATGGATTAAACTAACCTGTCAAGAGATTGAGGCTGGAAGATTGGATACAGAAATATGACCTATCTATATGCTGTCTACAAGAAACACATATTAGACCCAGGAATTCAAGGAAGTTGAAAGTGAGTGGCTGGAAATCAGTCTTATGAACAAACAATAACCAAAAAAGGGCAGGAGTAGCTATATTAATATCAGACAAAATAGGCTTTAACTGCAAAACAATTGGAGAGACAAAGATGGACACTACTTTTTAGTGAAAGGAATAATCTTTCAAGAAGAAAGAACAATCATTAACATTTATGCTCCTAACAAGGGTGCCTCCAAATACATGAGGCAAACACTGGATAAACTAAGTGGAGGAATATACAATTATACTGGGGAACTTTAATACAACACTATTAAATTTGGACAGAACATCTCAAAAGAGTATTAAAAAAGAAACAAAGACTGAACAATATATTAGAGGAGCTAGACCTAATAGATAAATACAGAACATTACACCCAAATACAGCAGGATAAACATTCTTCTCAAGTGCATATAGATCATTCTCCAGCATAGACAACAGAAAAAGTCTCACTGAATTCAGAAAGATTGAAATACTACAAAACAATTTCTCCAACCACAGTGGAATGAAGCTGGAAATCTGCAAGGTCCAGAGAACCAGATTTGGCACCAAGATATGGAAGTTAAACAACACACTTTTAGCAAATCAGTGGTTCAAGTAGGAAATCTCAAAAGAAATTAACAAATACCTTGAAACTAATGAAAATGATAACACATCATATCTAAACTTATGGGTTGCAGCAAAAATAGTACTGAGATGGAAATTTATAGCCATAAATTCATACATCAAAAAAAAAAAAGAGATAAAATTGAAGTACTATATGTACATTTGGAGGAATAAGTTAAAAAACAACAAACTAAACCCAAAGGATAAATAAAGAAAGAAATAACAAAGATCAGAACAGAACTAAATGAAATAGAAAATAAGAAAGCACTTGAAAAATGAACAAAACCAAGAGCTGGTTCTTTGAGAAGATCAATAAAATTGACAAACCCTTAGTGAGACTAACAAAGAGAAAAAGAGACAAGATGCAAAAACACAAAATAAGAACTGAGAAAGGAGATATCACCACTGAACTCACAGAAATAAAGACTGTCATAAGAGGATACTGTGAAAAACTATATTCCAACAAAAATGACAATTTAGAGGAAATGGACAAATTCCTAGAAGCATATAAGCAACCTACATTGAAGAAAGAAAAAATTGATGATCTCAACTAACCAATCACAAGTAACGAGATAGAATCAGTCATTAAAAACGTCCCAACTAAAAAGAGCCCTGGGCCAGATGGTTTCAGAGGTGAATTCTACCAATCATTCGGGAAAGAACTAACACCAATCCTGCTTAAACTCTTCAAGAAAAATTGAAATAGAAGGACAATTGCCCAGCTCAGTCTATGATGCCACCATTACTCTAGTACTAAAGTGAAACAAAGACACCACAATAAAAGGAAATTACAGACTAATCTCTCCAATGAACCTAGATGTGAAAATACTCAAAAAAAAATACATGCTAATCATATTCAACAACACATTAAATGAACTATACCCCATGACCAAGTGGGATTCATTCCTCATATGGAAGAATGGTTCAACATAAGGAAATCAATTAATGTAATATAACATATGAACAGATTGAAGGGAAAAAAATCACATGATCGTATTTATAGATTCAAAAAAACATTTTACAAAATAACACACCATTTCTTGATAAAAACACTGCAAAAGATCAGAATAGAAGGAAACTTTCTGAATATGATAAAGAGTGTAAATGAAAAACCCAAACCTAACCTCATTTACAATGGTGAAATCCTAAAATCTTTCCATCTAAGATCAGGAAGAAGACAAGGATGCCCACTATCATTGCTTCATTGTAACATAGTCTTAGAAGTACTTCCTTGATCACTGAGGCAAGAAACAGACATAAAAGGCATTCAAATTGGAAAGGAAGAAGTCAACATTTCACTATTTGCAGATGACATGATTCTATACATAAAAAACCCTGAGAAGTCTACCACAAAGCTTCTAGAACTTATAAATGAGTTCAGTAAAGTCAAAGGTTACAACATCAATGTGCTAAAATCAGTTGCATTTCTGTATACAAATAATGAGCAATCTGAAGAGGAAATAAAGAAACAAATACCATTTACAGTAGTAAATTAAAAAATCAAATACCTAGGAATAAATTTAACAAAAGATGTAAAAGACTTATATGCGGTCGCCCCTCGCCACGGTAGGCCTATTCCAAACCGCTGCCCCTGTAATAGGGTGGTTGGTCGGGCCCACCGCCACCCCTGAAGGAAGCTCGGCATGGGCGCAGAGTGCCCTCGGGTCTCCCCTTCTCGGCAGCCATGCTTCCGTGGCTGCCCCTCCTCCCAGATAGTGCCGCACAATGCCTTCTTTCTCCCTGCGCAGGCGCAGGGCAGAAAATTCCAGTCTGCCCTTTTCCCTCCCCCCGACAGCAGCAACAGCCAGGCGTGGGCGGGAAACTCAAGTCTGCCTCCACCCCAGCAACAGCAGCCACCAATCCCTAAACCCTGCCACTTCCCCCAGCAACAGCAACAGCCAATCCCTAACCACCACCCCTCCCCCTTCCAGTACCGCCCACTGACCTTTCTCCGGCAACCAATCAGAACAGGTCATGGCTTCAACCAGTCAGCCTTCCCCAGCCCCTATAAAACTGTTGCCTCTCCCTCAATAAAGTTGGACTTGTGTGTTTACCTTGTCTCCACGGTAGTTCTTCTGCCGTGCGCCCTCCAGTCCTGAGAGCCCCCGACAAGGGCCTGGCCTCCCTTGTCCCCAGTTTGTCGCCTGCTTCTCCGGGCGACCCCTTCGTCGCCGGCTTCGCCGGGCGACCCCATCAGCTGAACCGCGCAACCCCTGTGAGACCGACCCCTCGTCTGCTGCCAGACCAACCCCTCGTCCCAAGTGGGACCGACCCCTCATCCTAAGCTGGACCGACCCCTCGTCTGCAGCCAGACCCCACCTCTACCGACCGAGCAAGCCGCCGCACTTATACACGGAAAACTACATAACATTGTTCAAGGAAATCAAAGAAGACCTAAATAAATGGAAGAATATTCCCTGTTCATGGATAGGAAGACCTAATATTATTAAAATGTCTATCCTACCAAAACTGATCTACAGATTCAATGCATTCCCAATAAAAATCAATACAACATTCTTTAATAAACTAGAGAAACTATTAAGAAATTCATTTGGAATGGAACAAAGCCCTGAATAGCCAGACATATTGAAAAATAAAAATGAACTTGGAGGAATCACACTACCTGACTTGAAAATATACTGCAAACCTACAGTAGTGAAAACTGCATGTTATTGGCACTAGGATAGACACACTTGACCACTGGAAGTGAATTGAGAGTCCTGATATAGATCCTCATATATACAGCCATATGATACTCGGCAAGACCACCAAAAACTCTCAACTGGGAGAGAATGGACTCTTCAACAAATAGTGCCTGGGGAACTGGATATCCATATATAAAAGAATGAAAGAGGATTACCAACTCACACCTCATACAAAAATCAACTCAAGATGGATCAAAGACCTAAATATGGGAAGGGGACTTGGCCCAATGGATATGACATCTGCCTACCACATGGAAGCCCATGGTTCAAAACCCAGGCCTCCTTGACCTGTGTGGAACTGGCCCATATGCAGTGCTGATGCATGCAAGGAGTGCCTTGCCAGGCAGCTGTGTCCCCCACATTGGGGAGCCCCACCTGCAAAGAGTGTGCCCTGTAAGGAGAGGTGGCCAGTGCAGAAGAAAGTGCAGCCTGCCCAAGAATGGCACCACACATACAGAGAGCAGACACAACAAGATGATGCAACAAAAAAGAAACACAGATTCCTGTGATGCTGACAAGAATAGAAGCAATCATAGAAGAACATAGCAAATGGACACAGAGAGCAGACAATGGGGGTGAGGGGGTGGGGAGAGAAATAAATAAATAAATAAATAAATCATTTTAAGAAAGACCTAAATATAAGAGCCAAGACAATTAAGACCTAGGAAAGCAATGAAGGGAAACAACAGGATCTTGTAATAAGAAAGTTTCATGAATTTCACACCAAAAGCATGCCCAGCAAAAGAACAAATATACAATGGAACTTCCTCAAAATTACAACTTTCTGCACCTCAAAAGAGTTTGTCAAGAAAGTAAAAAGAGAGCCTACACAGTGTGAGAAAATATTTGGTAAACATATATCTGATAAGAGACTTATATCTTGCATATATAAAGAACTCCTATATCTTGAAAAGAAAAAGACAAACATCCCATTTAAAAAATTGGGAAAATATTTGAAAAGACACTGCTCCTAAGAAGATATACAAATGTCTGAAAAAACTCATGAAAAAAATGCTTAAAATCACTAGCTATTAGGGAAATGCAAATCAAAATAACAATGAGATACCATCGTACTCCCTTAAGACTAACAACTATCAAAAAATCAGAAGACCACAGTGCTAGAAAGTATGTGGAGTAATGGAAAACACTCAGCCATTGCTGGTGGGAATGCAGAAGGATACAGACATTCTGGATGACAGTTTGGTGGTTTCTCAAAAACTAGCTAGAGATTTGTCATATGACCCAGCAATTCCACTGCAGGGTATATACTCAGTGAAACTGAAAACAAGGACACAAACTGATACATGCACACCAATGTTCATAGCAGTACTATTCACTATTGGCAAAAGTTGGAATCAAACCAAATGCCCATCAACTTATAAATGAATAAATAAAATATGGTATATACATACAATGGAATAATACTCAGCTATAAGAACAAATACAGTACAAACACATGTGATAACATGGATGAATCTTGAGAACCTTATGATGAGTGAAGCAAACCAGGCATTGAAGGACAAATTTTAAATGGCCTCTCTGATATGAAATAAGTAAGCCAAGCTGTCTCAGAGAGCTAGAGACTGGATGGCTTAAAGGAAGGCTTAAAGGAAGTTGGAGGGTAAAGGAAGATTGCGAGCTGACACCTACATGGGTGAAATCTATGACAAACTGGAGGTAAGTATTTGTAAAGGGAAGGGATAAAATGGGGTCATAGAGATACCTCTGTGTGTGGCTTTGTGGTCTTGAGGGGAATAGAGATGAGAGGAAGGGTCAGATGGTCCAAGAACTTTGGAGGAGGGTGAGGGGAACATGTGAACATAGGAGATCATCAGGTATGTGGTTGAAATTATAATGTAGAGAAAACTCTTTTGAAAATATAATATGGTAGGTTACCTGTACAAGGTGCTTAAGGGGAGGGGGGCATCTCACACAGGGCAAGCGTCTAGAGAATGTATGATCGCTCATTTTTTCATAGTGGGTAATATCAATGGGTGGAGACCCATACAATGAGAGTGAAGGTATACACACATTCTGGGGAGGACTGATGTTCTCAAACAGATGGAATTGTATCTCTTGAGAGAATTGGTGGCTCCCAGTGGGTTAGGGCAGTCGATCATATCAAGCCCTCAACATTGTTGAAAGTATCTCTGAATATGGTCCTTCAAGTAATGAAGATTGATTGTCACAGTGGGCCCAGAGGGGAGGGCGAAAGAGGTATTGAATAGATGGAATCAGTGTAACTGTGGAATAATGGAAGTGTCCCATAATATCATTCAATGAAGGATACAGGACATGATAATTTACACCAAACATTTTTAAAAATCTATAGACTAAAATGTAAACCATAATGTAAAACATAAGATAACTAAAAATTTATAAAATTGTATAGCCTAAAATATAAACCATAATGTAAACCCAAATGGAACCATGCTTGAAAGCTATTGTTTCAATATCTGTACATCAGCTGCAGCAAATGAACATGTAAAAAGATCATTGTTTGGGAAGGGACAAAGGGTTTGATGTTGGATATGTGGGAGTGCTGTACATTGCATATGTGAATTACTATAATCTAAAACCTATGTGATGAAAAACTTAATAATTAGAAAAAAAAAGAAAAGGTGTAGACACTGAGGGAAAATGGAAGAAATAGCATTGCCACTCTACATACAGGGCAATACCTACAGCAGTGAGAAAGGCAAAATGTCAAAACCAAAGATTTTACATTTTTTTCATTTTTTGATACACCAATTTTTTTCCTTTTATTTCATTTTTCTTAATTAGTATGTATTCTATATCTAACCTTTAAACCCATCATTATATTCCATTTTACTCTTAATGGAACCTGGCAATATATTAGGTTTCATTTTCAAAACATTTTGGACCTCAGAGATTCAAATATGGCAGGGGAAGGACACTGGTGTAGGATGTTATTGATAGGGGGCATATGGTTGAGAGGGAGTTCTCCAAGGCATGTATACAGAGTACATAGAAGTGTTTGGATATTTTCATAGTGATTTCAGTTAAATATCACAACTGAGGGAGTGCTGAGTTCCTAGCCAGGAGAGCTCTATCACATTCCCCAATAAAACGGCAACAATTCCCAAAGTGCAATGACAAAGACCAATAAAGATGGATGGTCCAACAATGAGCCCTTGATACTGACAGCTACAATTGAGCCAATGTGCCTGAAATATGAACTAGGCCTAGTGCTGTAGGTGCCTTAGATTTACCTCCTGAAATCCTCCATGTTGCTTAAATATGGCCACTCTCTAAGGCAAACTCAGCATGTAAATGCATTACCTTCCACCCAGTGTGGAACATGATTCCCAGGCATGAGCCTCCCCAGTGCCAAGGGATTACTACCAAGCATCAGCTGATGATGTAACTAGAAAAAGGCCTTGAATAAAAATGTCAACTCACATCAGCAATATATCTCAGCCTACATGTAATATCAGATGTTAAAAACTGCTTTTTCACTTTGGAGAAAAGGGGGGAATGGAAAGGACAAATGATTTTAAATGGCTATGAGTCTCTGAAAAAGAGTCAGGAGGATATCAGAGGGGTAAAACTTATGCATGCCTCAGCAGGATACCAAAGGCAATCAAAGTAGATAGAAACCCCAGGTACTGGTTTTCCTGAGGGCTACAGAGACCCACAGGTTCTATGGTCATGGCAGATGGCTCTGGAGTTCAGTGCCCTGTCTGTTGGCCCTACTTTGGAGTTTGAGTTCCTGAGTACGATGGAGTTGGACTCAGATATCACCTTTCTACACATTTCTCTCCTGTAACTTTTACCAGACCTTTGGTTGGTGTTGAGGTTGGAGTATACTCAGGAAACCTGAATCTATTGACTGTCCATGTGACAGCCAGGACCTGAGCTTCAGCAGACTTGCAACTCCTGCCCTCTGGTTTTTTGGACTTATTCTGGCCAGCTATCAGGGAGGTGAAGAAGGTCAACCACCACAGCAGGGAGCCAAGAGTGCCTACAAAAGCAAGCAGGAGAATTGCATCCATTATCCATGTGGAATCTAAGACCCCTCTTGATGTAGAGGGGCCTGGACATAACCATCCCAGGGTCCACAGAATGGAGTAATAGATTATGGATTAAGTGGACTTACTGATGTTCTGTTGTGGTACTGTTATGATTAGTAATGGAAGAAATTGTATCATTGATATGGAGAAAGTGGCCATTGTATTTGTGATGGTAGGGAGATGGAAAAAGATATGATGTGGGAGCCTTTTCAGGATTTGAAGTTGTTCTGGGTGGTGCTGCAGGGACAGATGCTGGACATTTTGTGTCCTGCCATGGCCCACTGCGTGGACTGGGGGAGAGTGTAGACTACAATACAGACAACTGTCCATGTGGTGCACCAGTGCTCCAAAATGTATTCACCAGGTGCATGAGTGTGCTACAATGATGGAAGAGGTTGTGGATGTGGAAGGAGTGGGGTGAGTGAGTTGGGGGTATATGGGGACCTCATATGTTTTAATGTAACACTTAAAAGAAAATAAAGAAGAAAAATAAAATAAAAATAAAAATAAATAATTACAATACATGGTCCTGAATGTGATGTAACAATGGAAGAGAAAGGCTCAAAGTGACATTATTTGGACACATGAAAAAAACTGGGTTTTAGACTGTAAGCTTTATATCAATATTAAATTGCTTGAATTTGGAAAAAAAATAAAGACATGTATTTCACTAAAAAAAGCATTCCAGCTAAAACTGGAACTACATTAAGACATTAACACTTAAAAATTTACACATATACATGTATAATGGCCTGTGTACATCATTGGACAATAATACAATTCCAATTCTCTAACTATGCTTATATTCGACATTTTCATTCCTCTCTCTCCCCTGGGAAAATTTGGTGTCTACTAAGTTTCAGTTTATCAAGAAAACTGTTTATAGTTTCCCATGAATATTAAGGGCTTCGGTGTGTACTTCTTACCATAGGGTGTCATTTATTGGGTAAAGACTCACATATTTAAAAAGTAAATAATAACTCCCATCCTGGTGAGTCCTGCTACACATTCAAATGGAGTGTCAATAATGTCACGAGTACAGAGGTATTGACTAATAGAAGAAAAAAGATCAGTATGTTAAGCACTTATTTATCTTTTTAAAAATGTATATACCTTTAAAAAGGACAGAGATTCCTTTACATCATACAATAATTAAAATTATTCTAAAGTAGTTGATCTAAGGAAAGGGAGGAGAGCAAAGCTACCTTCATTCTTACATGAGGGAAAATTGAAATTTTCTCCTTTTTCAGATTTGTGTTTGCCTTTACAGGTAATTGCAACATTTATTTCATATGCACGTTTAACATAATACATTTTATGTCTGAATAGGGAGATAACTTTGGAGAAAAAATACTATGTTCAAGTTTCCACATCTTCTTTCATCTGAAACACATTGGAGCAGGGGCATGAGGTTCTGGGATGGTGTCATGATCTTGCAGTCTTTCTTTGTTTCCTGAAAACCTAGAATCAGAATATTTCCCTATGGTTGAAACGTATGGATGAGTGCAAATCATAGGACAAACTCACATTCAAGAGGAAAGCAAATGGCCTGTACCTCTTCTCAGGAAAATCTGCAAAAGCACATGATCAATCAAAAGAAAGGAATATGGAGGAATTAAAAAATTGAGGACATGGAAGATCATGGAAAGTTCTAGTGAAAAAGAATGATTTGATCAAATTCTTCATGCTATGGGGAAGTAACAGGGGACTGATCCAGAAATGTTATGCAGCTCATGCCGATGAAAAATAATTAAGCAAAAATGCAGTCTCTAACTGGTTTAGGTAGAGACACTTGTGTTGCCAGTAAGATTCATAGCATATCCAATTTAATATCTTGGATCTACCTGAAAAGGAGGATCATGCGCTAGAAACATTTCAAGTTTGTAAAAATCTGTCATAAGACCACAGTAGAACAGGAGCCAGTGTATTTTTCAGCTTCTCATTAATTGATGTTTCTCTAAGTCACAAACCCCAAACAAAAGGGTCCATTTGGGAGTCTCAGATCAACATTGCCACTATAAAGTTTGTGTTGACCGAGGCAAGTTCCTTCAATTAAGAAATGCAGATGTATGTGAAAATCTTAAAGCACAGTGTTAGGGTTTAAAAACTTGTAAGCGAGGAGGCGGGGCAAGATGGTGTCTGAGTGCACCTTATAGTCTCTCCTGCAAAGAAGCAGCTGGGCAGCATTGGAAATTCTTCAGGACCAGGCTGTTTCAGGATTTTGCAGGGCAGGAGGTGTCTGGACATTGATTTGGTGGGACGGAGACAGAGAAGATTTGTGTAAAAGGTAAAATTGAGGCTCTCTTACACAGAGATAGGGTCTGTGCACAGGATGCTCCCCCCTGGGGCAGGCAGCATGGCAGTGGTGATTACTGGAGGCTCTGTGGTGCTGGGGAATTCATAAGCCCTGAGCGGGCTATTCAGGGTCTTGCAGGGCAGGAGGTCTTTGGAAACCCGATTAGGTGAAACAGGCGGAGGAGTCTTTTGAGAGGCGGGGAATTTTGGATTTCTGAAACAGAGTTCAGCGCTTCTGGCTAGAGCCCCACCCCCTAGGCCTGGCTGCCAATCTGCAGCGGTCCTTAAATTGGCTGCAATAAAGAGGCTCCACCAGCAGGCTGTTTCGGGGGCTGGTAGGCTGGGAAGTGGCTGGAAGCCAATTAGGTGAAGCAGAGATGGAGGAGTCTTTTGCGAGGCATGAAATTTTGGGTTTCTGACATGGATATCAGCGCTTCTGGCTAGAGCCCCACCCCTAGGCCTGGCTGTTGATCTGCAGTGGTCCTTAAATCGGCTGCAATAAAGAGGCGCCACCAGCAGGCTGTTTTGGGGCCTGGCAGGGTGGGAGGTGTCCTGAAGTCGAATTGGTGACACACTGACAAAAGAGACTCTTGTGAGAGGGGGAATTTTGGGTTTCTGACACAGAGGTCAGAGTTTGCGGATGTGACCCCCCTCATAGGATGCCTGTGGCACCCAGGTGCGGGGATCCCTGAAGGCTGTGTTGCACTATGGTGCACCCAGTTTCCCTGTTAACCAGATTTTAGGTTGCCAGGTCTGAGTCCCCTAAATGCTGGTGGACCATACCCCAGAGACTCACACCTCTTGAGTCTGCAATATCACAGACTACCCATCCCTGAATCCACCACGCCCTGAGGTCCGTCTGAGGTCTTGATTGTCCTAGCTCCCGATGTTTGTGGTTTGTTTTTGTTTGTTTGTTTGCTTGTTTTTTGTTTTCTCTTTCCTTTTTCTTTTTTTTCTTTTCTTTTTTATTTCCTGGTTGCTAATATTGCATTATCTCCTAGTCTTTTCTGCATTATATCCCCGAAGGTCTTTTTTCATTTATTTAGGTTTTATTTTTTCGTTCTCTTTCTTCTTTTATTTTTCTTGCTTGTTTCCCTCCCTTCTCTTTGCCCAACCATCTTTTTCTTCTTTTTCTTTTCCTGCTTTTTCTTCTTATTTTATTTTATCTTAACTATAAAATAGGTGCTGTAGGGAACACCTCACATTTGCTGGGTTTCCTCATCCTCCATTGCCTCATTTCTGTGTGAATTGATTTTGGCCACCTACACTATCCCTTTTCCCCAACATCTTGATATCCTCCATCATCTACTGTCTCTGCTATACATCACCTCCCTTTCTTTGGTCCCCAGTTATCTAACTTTTGATTTCTAATACCTTTGTTCTGTTATCTGTCTTTTATCCACTCTTGCTACTATTGTCTTTCTTTTCTCCTTCCCTCCCTCATGAAAACACTGGCTTTTTAATTCATACAATATTCCTCCCATATTCAGTCAACTACCTCATTATAGGTACTCTACTTACTGCTATAGCTCTACACAACTTACATGAGTTTAAAACCCATCCTCCCAGATCCCATATTGTTGCTCTGGTAACATTTATTACCAATACTCCTTTACACATTTTCCTTTTTTACACAATTGCCTTTCCCTGCCCTAATATTTTCCTTCAAAGTGAACTCAGCCAGCAACAAGAAATTAGAAAAAGAAGAACAAAGTGACAAAGAGAAGATATAACACTTACGCAAGAACAACAGCTAATTAATCCTCAAGACTAGACAAAGAAACTAAGGAACTGATTAAACCTATCAAGATAAAATGATGACCAGGCAGCAACAAAAAACTACAAACCAAAACAGGAATCAGAAAACATGGCTGAATCCAATGAACAAACTAAAAATCAGGAAGGGGAGCAGAACTTCGGACAAGTAATTAAAGAGCTCAGAACATATAACAGAGACATTCTTAATGAAGTAAAGGAAGAGTTTAACAATATGAAGAAAACACTTGGAAAGGAAATTACAGACATAAACAAAAAGATAACAAATATTATGGGAATGAACATCACAGTTCAGGAAATCAAAAATACACTCGCAGCAAATAGCAGCAGATTAGAAGAGGCAGAGGAGAAGATTAGCGATGTGGAAGACAGTGCATCAGAAATCAAACAGATAGTAGAATTGATCAATAAAAAGATAGAAAAAATCCAGCTAGGACTTAGGGACCTGAATGACAATGAAAAACGCACAAACATATGTATTATAGGCATCCCAGAAGGAGAAGAGAAGGGAAAGGGGTCAGAAGGGCTGTTGCAGAAAATAATGGCTGAAAACTTCCCAAATCTACTGAGAGAGACAGATGAACATATCCAAGAAGCACAATGCACCCCAAACATCATAAACCCCAACAGGCCCACCCCAAGACATATACTTGTCAAATTATCCAACGTTCAAGACAAAGAGAAAATTCTAAAAGCAGCAAGAGAAAAGAAAACCATCACATGCAAGGGAAGCTCCATAAGATTAAGTGCTGATTTCTCATCTGAAACCATGGAGGCAAGAAGGCAGTGCTATTATATAGTCAAGGTACTAAAAGAAAAAAAATTCCAACCAAGAATACTCTACCCAGCTAAAAAAGCATTCAAAAATGATGGAGAGTTCAAAATATTCACAGATAAACAGAAATTGAAAGAGTATGCCACCAAGAAAACTCCCCTTCAAGAAATACTAAAGGGAGTTGTGCAGGAAGAAAGGAAAAAACAGGAGAGGCAGAGTTGGAGGAGAGTGTAAGAGCAACAAAAAAGATAAAAAGAGAAGGGGAAAAAAAACAAAGTACGGCAAACACAAGTCCAATCAAATTATGGCTAACATAAATAATTCCTTGAAAGTAATAACACTGAATGTCAACGGATTAAACTCACCTATCAAAAGATTCAGACTGGGACATTGGATAAGGAAATATGACCCATCTATATGCTATCTACAAGAGACACATCTTAGACCCAGAGATTCATGGAGGCGGAAAGTGAATGGTTGGAAAATAATCTTACAAGCAAACAATAACCAAAAAAAGGCAGGAGTAACTATATTAATATCAGACAAAATAGACTTTAAATGTGAAACAATTGTGAGAGACAAAGAAGGATACTATATATTAGTGAAAGGGACACTCTCTCAAGAAGATTAAACAATCATAAATATTTATGCTCCTAAAAAGGGCACCTCTAGATATGTGAGGCAAACGCTGGCAAAACTAAGTGAAAGAATAGATGCATCTACAATTATAATGGGGGATTTTAATACACCACTATCAACTCTGGACAGAACATCTCAAAACAGAATCACTAAAGAAACGAAATATTTGAATGGTATATTAGAGGAGCTGTATCTAATAGACATATACATATCATTACACCTGAATACAGCAGGATATATATTTTTCTCAAGTGCACATGGATCATTCTCCAAGATAGACCATGTGCTAGGCCACAAAGAAAGGCTTAATGAATTCAGAAAAATCGAAATCATACAAAACAATATCTGACCACAGTAGAGTGAAACTGGGAATCTGCAAGGGCCAGAGGCCCAGATTTCACACCAAGATATGGAAATTAAACAGCATACTCTTAGAAAAATAGTGGGTCAAGGAGGAAATCTCAAGAAATCAATAACTACCTTGAAACAAAATATAATGATAACAAAACATACCAAAGCTTATAGGATGCAGCAAAAGCAGTACTGAGAGGGAATTTTATAGCCATAAATTCATACATCAAAAAGGAAGAAAGAGGAAAAATTGAAGAAAAAACTGCACATTTGGAGAAATTAGTAAAAAAAACAACAAAGTAATCCCACAAGAAGAAGAAAGAAAGAACAAAGATAAGAGCAGAACTAAGTGAAATAGAAAATAAGAAAGCACTTGAAAACATAAACAAGACAAAGAGCTGGTTTTTTGAGATCTCAATAAAATTGACAAGCCCTTAATGAGACTAACAAAGAAAAAAAGAGAGAAGATGCAAATACACAAAATAAGAAAGGAGTTATTACCACTGACCCCACAGGAATAAAGACTATCATAAGAGGATATTTTGAAAAACTATATTCCAACAAAAACAACAATTTAGAGGAAATGGACAAATTCCTAGAAGCACATAAGGAGCCTATATTGACGAAAGAAGAAATTGATGATCTCAACAAACCAATCACAAGTAAAGAGATAGAATCAGTCATTAAAAACCTCCCAACTAAGAAAAGCCCAGGGCCAGACGGCTTCACAGGTGAATTCTACAAAACATTCCGGAAAGAACTAACAAAAATCCTGCTGAAAGTCTTCCAAAAAATTGAAACGGAAGAAACATTGCCTAACTCATTCTATGATGCCAACATTACCCTAGTACCAAAGCCAAACAAAGACACCACAAGAAAGGAAAATTACAGACCAATTTCTCTAATGAACCTAGGTGCAAAAATACTTAACAAAATACTTGCTAATCGTATTCAACAACACAGTAAACGAATTATACACCACAACCAAGTGGGATTCATTCCATGTATGCAAGGATGGTTCAACATAAGAAAATCAATCAATGTAATACACCATATAAACAGACTGAAGGAAAAAAATCACATGATTATATCTATAGATGCAGAAAAGCATTTGACAAAATACAGCACCCTTTCTTGATAAAAACACTCCAAAAGATTGGAATACAAGGAAATTTTTTGAACATGATAAAGATTATATATGAAAATCTACAGCCAACATCGTTTACAATGGAGAAATCCTAAAATCCTTCCCTCTAAAGTCAGGAACAAGACAAGGATGCCAACTGTCTACCCTTCTATTTAACATTGTCCTAGGAGTACTTGCTTGAGCACTGAGGCAAGAACGAGATATAAATGGCATTCACATTGGAAAGGAAGAAGTCAAAATTTCATTATTTGCAGATGACATGATCATAAACATAGAAACCCCTGAGAGGTCTACAACAAACTTCTAGAACTCATAAATGAGTTTAGTAAAGTTGCAGTTTATAAGACCAATGCGCGAAAATCAGTAGCATTTCTGTACACCAATAATGAGCAAGATCAGGAGAAAGTCATAAACAAATACCATTTACAAAAGTAAATAAAAAATCAAATATTTAGGAATAAATTTAACTAAAGATGTAAAAAACTTATACACTGAGAACTATACAAGACTGTTCAAGGAAATCAAAGAAGACCTAAATAAATGGAAGAATATTCCTTGTTCATGGATAGGAAGACTAAATATTATTATCAAGATGTCTATCCTACCAAAACTGATCTACACATTCAAAGCAATCCCAATAAAAATCAGCACAGCCTTCTTTAAGGAACTAGAAAAACTAACTATGAAATTTATGTGGAAAGGAAAGAGGCCCTGAATAGCCAAAGACATTTTGAAAAAGAAAATTGAAATTGGAGGAATCACACTACCAGACTTCAAAACATACTACAAAGCTACAGTAGTGAAAACAGCATGGTATTGGCATAAGGAGAGACACACAGACCAATGGAATCAAATGGAAAGTTCTGATATAGAACCTCATATATATAGCCATATAATATTTGATAAAGTCAGCAAACCCTCTCAACTTGGAGAGAATGGCCTATTCAACAAATGGTGCCTGGAGAACTGGATATCCATATGTAGAAGAATGAAAGAGGATTACCATCTCACACCTTATACAAAATCAACTCAAGATGAATCAAGGACCTAAATATAAGAGCCAAGACCATAAAGACTTTGGAAAGCAGTGTAGGGGTACATCTACAGGACCTTGTAATAGGAAATGTCTTCATGAACATCACACCAAAAGCACGAGCAGCAAAAGCATAAATAGATGAGTGAGACTTCCTCAAAATTAAAGCCTTCTGCACCTCAATGGAGTTTGTCAAGAAAGTAAAAAGGGAACCTACACAATGGAAGAAAATACTGGCAACCATATATCTGATAAGAGACTTATAACTTGTATATATAAAGAACTCCTATATCTTAAAAATAAAAAGATCAACAACCCATTTAAAAAATGGGAAAAAGATTTAAACAGACACTTCTCCAAAGAAGAAATACAAATGGCTAAAAAGCACATGGAAAAGATGCTCCAAATCTTTAGCTATCAGGGAAATGCAAATCAAAACTACAATGAGATACCATCTTACTCCCATAAGATTGGCAGCTATGAAAAAAACAGAAGAATACAAATGCTGGAGAGGATGTGAAGAAAGGGGAACACTCATCCACTGCTGGTGGGAATGCAGAAGGATCCAACCATTCTGGAGGACAGTATGGCGGTTTCTCAAAAAACTAACCATAGATTTGCCATATGACCCAGCAATATCACTGCTTGGTATATACCCAGCAGAACTGAAAACAAGGACTCAAACCGATATATGCACACCAATGTTCATAGCAGCATTGTTCACTATTGCCAAAAGTTGGAATCAACCAAAATGCCCATCAAAGATGAGTGGATCAATAAAATGTGTTATATACATAAAATGGAATACTACTTGGCTTTAAGAACAAATACACTACAAACACATGTGATAACATGGATGAATCTTGAGAACCTTATGTTGAGTGAAGCAACCCAGATATTGAAGGACAAATACTACATGGCCTCAATGATATGAAATAAGTAAACCAAGCTGCCTCAGAGAGCAAATGACTGGAAGATAGGCTTACAGGAAATCAGGGGGAAGAGGAAGGATGTAAGCTGATATCTACATGGGTGAAATCTATGATAAGCTGGAGGTAAGTATATGTACAAGGAAGGGATAAAATGGGGGCACAGGGTTACCTTTGGGTGGGGCTTTGGGGTTTTGAGGGGGGTTAGGGATGGGTGGATGGGTAATATTGCCCAAGAAATTGGGGGGAGGGTGGGGCAACATATGAACATAGGAGATTGTCAGGTGTTGGTTGAGAGTATAATGCTGAGAAAACCTTTCAAAATATAATTAGGAAAGTTACCTGTTTAAGATACTTAATGGGGATAATCTGATGTAGGGCATATGTGAATGCTTATTTTGCCAGAGTGGGTTATACCACTGGGTAGAGACCCATATAATGAGAGTGAAGGTATACCCACATCCTGGGGAAGACTAATGCCATCAAATAGAGGGAACTGTATCTCTCAAGAGAAATGGTGGCTCCCAGGGCATTACTGCAGTTGAGCAAGTCAAGCCCTCAACACTGTTGCAAGTATCTCTGAACATGGCTCCTCAAGAAATGAAGATTGACTGTCACTGTGGGCCCCAAGGGGAGGGGGAAATAAATATTGAATAGATGGAAACAACATAACTGTGAGGGCAATAGAAGTGTTTCACAATAGTACACAAGGATGGATATAAAACATTTAATATTACACCAAAAACATATAGGGGCCAACAGACTAATAATGTAAATCATAATGTAAGACATAGGATAACTAAAAAATTTAGAAAACTGTATAGCCTAAAGTATAAACCACAATGTAAACACAATTCTTACCTTGTTTAAAAGCTATTGTCTCAATATCTGTACATCAGTTTCACTAAATATGGTATGAATAAGTTAAAAGATTATCACTGTGAAAGGGAAAAGGTTTCATATTGGATATGTGGGAGTACTGTATATTGGATATATGAATTGCTGTGATCTACGGCTCTTGTGAAGAGAAGCTTAATAATTAGGAAAAAAGAAAAGAAAATGATTAGGATGTAGAATTTTTCCAAATCAATATGTATTCTATATCTAACCTTTAAACTCATCACTATATTCCATTTTACTATTAAGGGAACCTGGCATTATATTGGGCTTCACTTTTCAGGAAGTTTTGGATGACAGAATGGTTCAACAATAGCAGTGGAAGAATACTGGTATGGGATGTTATTGACAGGGGACATATGGTTGACAGGGGGTTACACAGGACATGTGTCTGGGGTGCATAGAAATGTTTGGATATACTCACAGTGGAAATAATTAAAAACAACAGCTGGGGGTGTGCTGGGTTCCTGGCTGGGGGGGCTCTGTCATGGTCCCTAGGGGAACAGCGGCAGTCCCCTGGGTGCAATGGCAAGGACCAAGAAGGAACGAGGGTCCAAGAATGATCCTCTGATACTAATGACTATGCTTGTGAGCCTATACATCTGAAATAAGAACAAGGCCTAGAGCAGCATTGTGCCTAGGAGCTCCCTCCTGACAGCCTCCACATTATTCAAATGTGGCCAATCTCGAAGTCAAACTCAGCATGTAAATGCACTGCCTTCCCCGCAGCGTGGGACATGACACCCGGGGATGAGCCTCCCTGGCGCTGAGGGATCACTACCAAGTACCAGCTGATGACGTAACTAGAAAATGACCTTGAATTAAAGGTTCAACGTGGACCAAAAGAATATCCCTGTCTACATATAATAACAGGAGTTAAAAATGCTTTTCGACCTAAATGAAGGGGAAAATGGAAAGGACAAATGAGTTTATATGGCTACGAGTCTCTAAAAAAGAGTCTGGAGGCTGTCAGAAGGATTGCCCTTATGCACACCTGAGCAGAATCTCAGAGACAGATAAAGTAGATACAACCCCAGGTATTGGTTCTTTTGAGGGCTAAAGAGACCCACAGATTGTATGGCCATGGCAGATGGAGTTCACTGCCATGTCAGTTGGCCCTTCTTTGGAGTTGGTGTTTCTGTGTGATGGAGCTGGACTCAGATGTGATCTCTTTTCACAAGCCTTTCATGCTACTTTACTGGAATTGTAGTTGTTGCTGGGGTTTAAGATATATCTAGGGGATTTGAATCTCTGGACTAACAATATGATAGCCAGGCCCTGAGCCTCAACAGACTTCCGCTCCTACACTCTAGTTTATTGGACTTACCCCACTCAGCTAACATGGTGTTGAAGAATGTCAACCACCACACCATGGAGCCTAGAGTGCCTACAATTGAAAGCAGGAGGATTGCATCCAGTATCCTTGTGGAATCTAAGTCCCCTCTTGACATAGATGTGGAATGGACACAACCAATCCAAGGTCCACAGGAAGAAGATATACAGTAAGGGTTAGGGTAGACTTACTGATATTCTATTCAAGAACTATTGTGGTTAGTAATCAAGAAAATGTGGCATTGGTGTGGAAAAAGTGGCCATGGTGGCTGCTGGGTTGGGGAATGGGAGGAGGAGATGAGATGTGGAGGGATTTTTAGGACTTGGTGTTGTCCTGGGTGGTGCTGCAGGGACAATTACCAGACATTGTAGATCCTCCCATGGCCCACTTGATGGAACATGGGAGAGTATGGGCTATGATGTGGACCATTGACCATGAGGTGCAGTGATGCCCAGAGATGTACTCAGCAAATACAATGGATGTGTCATGATGATGGGGGAGGGTGTTGCTGTGGGGGAAGTGGTGTGGTGGGGGTGGTGGGGGTAAATGGGGACCTCATATTTTTTTAATGTAATATTTTAAAAAGATGAATTAAAAAAAATAAATCCTTAAAAAATAAAAACTTGTAAGCTGGTCTCTCCTTACACACACACACTCATACACACACAAACATGTATACCTTTTTAAAAAATTTACTGAAGTATATCAGCATGCATATACATGCATTAACAATAAGTGTATAATAATAGCTGTATACTTAGAAAACAAACATACATAACATCACACAGGGCTCTCAAATCTCACTCTACAAACAATACCTTGCATTGTTGTGAAACATTTTTAACTAATGATTCAAAGAATAATAAAAACATTACTACTAAGTGAAGTATATTTCACCAACCCAAGCTACTACTATTTTTAATCATTTATACATGAACATACAAAAGCAATAAGTGTATAGTAAAAGTTGTGGACTTACAAGCAAACATGCATAAAATTATACAGGTGTCCCATACATCAATCCATCATCAATATCTTGTGTTGTTTTGAGACATGTGTTAAAAATTATGAAAGAATATTGCCAATAACTTACTAACTACAGTCCTTATCTTACATTTGGCATACCTTTTCCTCAATCCACTCTATTCCAACTTTAAATCTATTTTGATGACAGAAATTGTTAACTTAGAAAACAGTCATCCACAGGTGCAGAATTCCCAAATAACATCCCACTACCAACACATCACTCTGTGGTGGAACATTTGCTATAGATTTTAAGATAATATCATCAGATCGTTATCATGTCTATCACACACATTTGGCATACTTTTTCCATACTCCCCCATTATCAACAGTATATCTTTGGCATAGATGCATGATTATTACATTATTGCTATTAGCCACAGTCCATAGGTTACTCCAATTGTGTTTTCCCCATGCTTCCCCACAGTCCTACCATTCTGAAATATGATATACACCTCCTCGCAAATTGACAAGAAAATATGGGCAAATCATATTTAACAACACATCAAATAAATTATACACCATGATTAAGGGGTTTCATCTCTGATGTACAACGATGGCTCAACCAAAAAAATCAATCAATGTAATAAGCCATCTTGGTATACTGAAGGAAAAAAAAATCACATGATCATCTCTATTTATGCAAAACAAAAAGCATTTGTAAAAATATAGCATCCATTCTTGATACATACACATGTAAAAATTGGAATAGAAGAAAACTTTCTCGACATGATAAAGTATACATATGAAAAACACACAGATAACATCATATTCAATGAAGAAATAGTAAATCTTTCCCTCTAAGATCTGGAAAAAGACAAGGATGCCAGCTTTCACTGCTCTTAGTTAACGTTGTGTTAGAAGCACTTCCTCAAGTAGTTGGGCAAGAAAAAGAAATAAAAGAGATCCAAATTGGAAAGGAAGAAGTAAAAATTTCACTGTTTACAGATGACAAGATCTTATACATAAAAAATGCCCCAAAGATCTATGAAAATGCTTTTAAAGGAGATAAATGATTTCAATAAATGGGCAGTATATAGGATCAACATGCAAACTCAGTAACATTTCTGGACAAATAATTAGCTATTTGAGGAGGAAATCAAGAAAAATATCATTTTACAATAGCAAATAAAATATCAAATATGTAGGAATAAACTGAACGAAAGATGTAAAGGACTTGTACACAGAAAAGCTATGCAGCATTGTTAAATGAAATCAGGAAAGACTGAAATAAATGGAAGAATATTTCATGTTCACAGGTTGGAGTATAAACATCACTAAGATGTCTGTTCTACCCAAATTGATTTACAGAATTCACACTACCACAATAAAATTATAACAGCTTTTTTAAAAAACTGAGCTAGAAAATTCAATTCCAAAGGAAATTTATTTGGAATGGAAAATGACCCAAAATAGCCGAAAACATATTGAAAGAAAAAATGAAATTGGAGGAAGCATGCTACAAAGCTACTGCCGTCAAAACCACATAGTGTTGGCACATGTATAGACATGCTGAACAATGTAACCAAATTGAGATTTCAGATACATATACTCACTAACACCATCAAGTGATATTCAACAAGGCCACCAATCCCTCTCAACTGGGACAGAATGGTCTCTTCAAGAAACGGTGTTGTGAGAACTGGATATCCATATCCAAAAGACTGAGAGAGGATCCCCACCTCATACCTTATAAAAAATATAATTCAAGATGAATCAGCGACCGAAATATAAGGGTCAGGACCATAAAGAACCTATAAGGGTTAATTTAGGGAAGCATCTATGAGATCATGTGCTAGGAAATAGTTTCATAAATTTTATTTATTTTTTTAAATTAATTAATTAATTTTTAATTCATTCATTTTTTAAAATATTACATTAAAAAAATATGAGGTCCCCATGTACTCCCCACCCCCCAGTTTCATAAATTTTAAAATCAAGTACGAGCAATGAAAAAAATAGATAAATGGTACCTCTACAAAATTAAAAAAAAAATTTTACTACAAAGGAGTTTGTTAGGAAAGTATAAAAGCAGCCTACTCAATGGGAGAAAATATTTAGAAACCTCTCATCTGGTAAGTGCCTATTTTACATATACAAAGAAATCCTACATCTTGAAAATAAAAAGACAAATAAACTATTTAAAAATGGGCAAGAGATTTGAACACTTTTCCAAAGAAGAAATACAAATGGCTAAAAAGCACATGAAATGATACTCAACATCACTAGTTATTTAGGGAAATACAAATTAGAACAGCAAAGTGATATCATCTCAAACATATTAGACAGGTGGCTAGTAAAAAATCAGAGAACTACTCATGTATAGAGGATGTAGAGGAAAGTTAAAGCTCATTTTTTGCTGGTGGGAATATAGAATGGTACAGGGCTTGTGGAGGATGGTTTGGTGGTTCCTCAGGAAGCTAACTATAGAAATGCCATAATAACTGGCAATCCTACTGCTGGGTCTATACCCAGTAGATTTGAAAGCAGGGACAAGAACAGATAGATCCCCACAAATGTTCATAGCAACACTTATCACTATTGCCAAAAGTTGGAAGTAAACCACCATCCCTTAACAGATGAATGGATAAGCAAAATGTGATATAAACATAGAACAGATGTATTCACCAAATGCAATGGATGTGTCACGATGATGGGGGAGAGTGTTGCTGTGGGGAGAGTGGTAGGGAGGGTGGGGAGTGAGTGGGGACCTCATATTTTTTTAATGTAATATTTTTAAAAAATGAATTAAAAAAATAAAATAAAATGGGAGGTACATAAAAAAACATACATTAGAATATTACTCAAATATAAGGAGGAATGCAGTATTAACACAGGGGATAACATGGATGAACCTTGAAGACCTTATATTGAGTGAAGTAAGCCAGGCAATGAAGGACAATCATCAAATGACCACTGTTATGACTTAACCAAATTGAGCAGATCATTGAGCTGGAGTCTGGAAAACAGGTTACCAGGAGACAGAAAAGGAGTAGAGTGTGGTGAGCTGATGCTCAATATGGGAAAACTTATGATAAGGTGGAAGGGTGTGGTTTGGCATTGGGGGGGTGATGGTGGTGAAGGGAGGTGAGTTTGGTCAATGGTGCTTGAAAAGGATGATCTGTATAAGGTGCTTGTTTAGACTATCAATGGAACTGGGGGAAAAGCTTTAGGAAAGAACAAGTGAACTCTGGGGATTTGTAGGTCTGTGGTTGAAACTGCAGTGGTGGGATTTTTTTCAGCAAATATAACAAGGGAGTTTCATTGGTGCAGGTTGGTGGCAGTGAGGGAATATGTGGATCACATCCCAGGAGGTACCTGGGACATGCTTCTGTGGAATGTGAATGTGTTCATCTTGTCAAAGGTGTTGTCTACTTCGATGGAGACACACACACTAAACAAAAAAAAAATATTAAACTCCCATCCTGGGGATCCTGCTACATACTCACATATGGGCAAAAATCTCTAGAATACATAGGCAGTGCCTAATAAAAGCTAGCAAATCGGTATATCAAGCCCTCAATATTAATGCATTCATGTATGAAACTTCTTCTAACACTGAAACTTACTGATTGCCAGAGATTTTGTGGACATGGAGAGGAAAGAATAGGTGTAACATGGGACATTTGGGGTCACTGGAATTGTTCTGCATGATATTGCAGTGATGGATGCAAGCCATCATACATTTTTGTCAAACCTATAAAATTGTGTGGTGCCAAGTGTAAAACAAAATGTAAACTATAGACAATGCTTACTAGCAATGCCTTAGACATAGTACAAATTAAATAATTATACCTTGAATTACATCAATTCTGTGTTATCTATATTGTTTAAATAATCTACATTGTTAGTGAAAAGAGCTGTTATACATATGAGAGTGCTCATTGTATTTGGCTAAGATTTGCTGGTCCTATCCTAGATCAATTTTCATTAGCTCAAATATAAGATGACAAATAAATAATACTAGAATGCCTGTTTTTATTTTCTAGTTTCATATTTTGATGATGTGTACATTAATTAAAAATTTTCATCTTCCAACCACAAAATTGGAAACAAGTATCTAAGGGATGAATTTAAAGAGGAAGTTGAAAATAGATGGATAGTGTCCTGGGGAAAGCTGTCACACGTACCTAAAGTGATGTGATTAAATAATAAGAGAATTGTCCATGAAAGATCGAATACTACTGAAAAAATAGAAGGAAAAGAAAAAGAAAAGAACACTAAAGAAAGAAGAAGTGATGGAAAGCACTCTCAGTGAGACTGACACTCCCTTATGCTGGAAGAGAGGCTGTGTGCAAGGAAATAGTGAGTGAGGGAGACCACCTTCTAGGTAGGAGGCTTTGAATAGGAAAGACCCATTTTGGAAGGCCCTAAGTTAGAGGGTAATTGCAATGAAAGGAAGGAAACTTGGAGAATAAGGAAGTAAAATTAAATTTCAGAGTCAATGAGAGACAAGGAAGAGAGAATCATCTACCATCGTGTAAAACTCACTGCACTCTTTTCACAGGGTAGAGAAAAATTCTTGACTCAGACAAGATCCATTCACCTAAAACATAGTGTCCTGTTATACAAAATTCCTGGCCATGTCTATGAGAAATCTACAGCACTTTTGTTAATATCTCACCAAAGAGATTCAGAAAATACCAAGTCCTTAATGTTCCCTTGGGTCTGCAAGCCTCTAAGGAATGAGTCAGGAGACACAGTGTCTTGGGCAAATAGAGGAAGTGTACACACTCAGAGTTGTGGGTGGAGGCAACAGCTGGTGCAACAAGGAATCACCTACAGGCAGCCAGGGAAGGGGGTCTGTGCAGGAGGCTGAGGCACTGTGGGAGAAATGCTGTTATAATGTTGGCAGCAATAATCTCCTGCATCTTCTGCCTGCAGTTTGGTCATGGGGAGAGTGAAATCTGTTCCAGAACAAGTGCCACTGAAGTGAATGGGGACCCCAGATGCCCAGGCAGATGCATAATAGATGAGCAGTTTAGGAGCCTGTCCTGGTTTCGGCTGGTACCAGTCAGTGCTTCTGCTAATACTCTGTCTGGACTTGCCTGATGGTGAAGGAAGCTCCTGAAGACACAACCATGGAGGCTGGAGATTGGATCATTACATGTCACCACTGGCCCCTGCATCAGAATGGACAATGGTCACATATTCCTACCACTTTATCATAGGACTATTAAATGCATCAGTTAAAATGTGCTTTCTAATGATTTCTAATTAATTAACAGCACATAGTAGGGCCATCTTGGAAATAGACATCATGCCCACTAAAATTATTTCTCAGTTCTTCGAAGATATTATTCTGAAGCCAGAAAGTTAAAATTGTATCACAAGGCTGAGATCAAGGTTTTTGTAAGTTCGCCTATCTGGAGGCTCTCCAGGAGCATATATTCTATGCCTCTACCAGCCTGTGGTGCTTACAGAATTCCTTGTTTGGAAGCTACATTATTTCTCAAATCCAGCAACTTTAAATGTTTCTCTGCTCTGCCCTCACATTGCCATTTCCTGTTTATCTGTCATATTATCCTTTCCCACTATTATAGGGATACATGTGATTGCCTTTATATCTCATCCTAAAAACCCAGGATAATCACTCCATTTTGAATTAAATTAAGCAAACTGCAACTATATGTTATATAAGGTAACAGGCATAGGTACCAGGGTTTAAGACCTAGTATTTTCGAGTGATTATTCAGGCTAGTGTGCAGCCTTCAACCCCATTGATACCTCTTTATTCCACATGCAAAATACTTTCCCCTCATCCCAACATGCCCAAACATCTAAAGAAATTACAACATCAATTCAATTGCTAAACCTCATTTAAATATTATCTACTCAAAAGTCTCTAGGCATCATCTAAATAATCTAAATCTGATATGTATGACATTCTGGGTAGGAACTATTCTGGAACAAAATTAATTTCTCTCTATGGACCAATAACTAGAAAACAAGTTTACTGGTTCCAAAATACCATTTTGGGACATGCATAGTATAAAAATTTAAGACATTCCAATTCCAAAAGAGAGAATGGAAGGAAGGAAGGAAGGAATCACTACTCCTAAGCAATTTTGAAACCCTGAACTTCTGTTTGGTTTCATATTCTGGGAATCATCACTGGCATCTGTCTTCTTCTGTGGTAGATTGAAATATATATACATATTAAGTCATTATCAGTATGTCTGTGGGTGTGGGCTCATTATAGATAGGAACTCTTAAATATGCTATTTAAGTTAAGATGAGGCCCACCTGAATGAAAGGGGACATTAATTCAGATTACTGGAATCCTTTTTTATCATGAGAAATTCTGTTATAGAGGTAGAGGCCAAAGGCAGGTGTTAGAAGATGGAAATCAACAAAACACAAAAGTGAAAGTTAGAGAACATTGCAATGCATGCAAGGCTGTGATAGAAACCAAGGAATCTCAAAGATCTCTGGTAGCCAGCATCAGAATGTTATAAAATTTTAAGAGTAAACAATGCCTGGCTGATGCCTCAGTATTGGATGACTCCTAACAGCAAAACTTTGAGCCCGTTAATGCCCATTGTGAAGCTGTCCCATTTTGTAGTTTTTGTCATAGCAGCCTGACAAACTAAGACAACAGTCACTCTTTCTTTTTATTCAATGGCTGTTTGAATCTATCAAAGTTATGATAATCTGGTTAAGAAATGAAAAATGTGAATTTGATTTAGAAAATAATAATCATAGTTGTCCTTCATTGTGTAGATGGTGAGAAAAGAAGGAATAGAACAGTATTCAAGGCAAGGTGAGATAAGAAATGGAGTTAACAAATAAAAATTCAATTAGTAGGTAGAAGACTCATGATGGTTAAAGATATATCTTTGTGTGTTGTAGTAATCCAAAGTAGACCTTAGAAAACAATCAGTTCCTAATCCTGGGAACATATATATGTTACTTTATGTGGCAAAATCTTTGCAGATTTAAGGTAGGAACTTCAGATAAGAATATTGCCTGGATCATAAACATACAGTACAATAAACAGCATATGTTATCACGATATCACATGATAAAATAAGGTGGTATTAAGACAGTGAAAACAGGAATTAGAAGCTTTAAGAACTGAAGCAATTCAGCCACAATCATCAAATAATAGTCCCTTGCAATAAAGCTCCTAATATATGTCCTATGCTCTATTTCTTTGGTGGGATCCTGACTGATTTTAGTACCAAGTGTGGGGTGCTACTATAACAAACACCAAAATATGAGCATATGATTTTGGAAATTGATGATGTATAAATACTTGAAGAATTTTGAGGCATCTGAAAACAGCCTACATTTCCTTAAGCAGAATGTTGGTACAAATACAGACATTGAAGCTGCTTCTGCTGAGGGCTCAGAAGGGAATTAGGGACTGTTACCTTAAATGGGAAGGATGGCAATCCTTATATAGAGAGGCAGAAACTCAGCTGAGTGTTGTCCAACGGTCATGGGAAAAGCTGTATGTGTAATCAATAAATTTGCATACTGAGAATCAGGGCCTGGCTGTCACTTGGACAGTCCAGAGATTCAGGTCTCCTGAGTATATTCCAAATATGGCACCAAACACAGTTCCAGTACAAATAACAGAAGAGGCATGTGAGTCTCAGCAGGCTTACCCTGGCCAGCTAACAGGGAGGTGAAGAAGGTCAACCACCACACCAGGGAGCCAAGAGTGCCTACAACTGCAAGCAGGAGAATTGCATCCATCATCCCCGTGGAATCTCAGCCCCCTCTTGATATAGAGGGGGAGTAGACATAACCTCTCAGGATGGAGGAATACAGTATGGATTAGAGTGGACTTACTGAAAATCTACTACGAAACTATTGTGATTAGCAATGGAAGAAATTGTAGCATTGATGTAGAGAAAGTGGCCATGTTAGCTGCTAAAGGTAGGAAGAGGGAAGAAGTGATATGATGTGGAGACATTTTCAGGATTTGGACATTTCCTGGGTGGTACTTCAACTACAGATGCTGGATATTGTATGTCCTTCCCTGGCCCACTGGGTGGACTGGGGGTAGTGTAAGCCACAATGTAAACCACTATCCATATGGTGCAGCAGTGCTCCAAAATGTATTCACCAAATGCAGTGAATGTGCCACAATGATGAAAGAGGTTGTTGCACTGGGAAGAATGGGGTGAGGGTGGTGGAGGGTATATGGGGGCCTCATATATTTTTTATGTTGTTAACATTAAAAAACTTAAAGCATTAAAAAAATAAACAGGGAAGATTAAAAATAAAATAAAATAAAATGAAATAAACTTGTGTACTTTGCTGAGTATATTTCTAAGCAAACTGTTGAAGGCATGTCCCAGATTATTTTCACTAGGTATGTAAAACAAGTGGGAAGACAAATGGAAAGAAAATGGTTAAGCAAAAAAGAACTAGGGATTATGATTTGGATAATTCTCTAACTATCTAGATGGCAAAAGGTGCTACAATTAAGAAATCTGCTGTTAACAATGAACAAGGATAAGTTAAAGGCTATTTGAAAACATTTGCAAATGTGAGGGAAGCAGAAGACAGAGATAGGAATATCTAGGAAATATCTGTGGAGAACCTTCTTTTCTAATGATATGAAACCCCGTGACATGCACAGAGGACTCCAGAGTATTTCCCCCAATATCAGATATATTAAATTGTTAATAATATTTAATTGATTTTTTAAAGATGAAATAAAATGTTTCATAATTCACTGTAGTTACAGTACTTAATCTGCCAAGCATATATTGTGCATATACGAATCATAGGTATTTAATGGATATTTTCATTGATTTAAAGAAGAATCTCTTTAGCTACCCATATACATTTCAAACATTTTTTCAATCTAATTTTAGATTTAATTGATCCTAGCTTGCCTTTTCATATAGACATCCCTTAAGCTTCCATGTAGCTCTGTTAGGAACACACATACACCACATTCTAGTTTTTTATAATGCTTTGTAGCAAATTTCTCTGAGACAAGCAAAGAGATGCCACATAAAAATTCCCATTGAATGAACAGACAACATTAAGTAAACAGTTATTCAGTGTGTGAAATTTATTTCAGTTTATGCACATTTTAAGACAAAATAGATAAAAAATATTTAAGGATATTGTGAAGAATTGAAAATATTCCAAAGATTCCACTTATTTTATCAAAATGTGTTTTTTTTAAAGCACAGTATTCCTCAAATGGAAAACATTTTTAACCGAACATTTCAGATTTAGGTAAAAGTTGTGTTAGAAGTCTCCAGGACTTATGAAATTTCATACTCTTTATCTATACTGTCTCGCCACATTATTGGTTTTATATTCTCTTAAACCACAAGATATTTTAGAATGCTATATTATCAAGAATACTGCCAGCTGAGCTGAAAAGTTCAATAAGAGAGCAAAATTAAAGAAAGTGGTTGGAATTCCAAAATTCTACATACTGATGGAACTATGCAGATTCAAACAGGCATTGAAAAAAAAGAAAGGTTGATGCCTTGGTTTGCCAGGCTGCTATGAAATATGTTACAGAGGAACGACTTGAACAATGGAAATGCATGGCTCACAGTTTTGAAGTTAGGAGACTTCCCCTATTGAGAAGTCCTGAAGGCATTACTTTCCCCCATATCTATAACATGTTAGTGGTGACTACCAGAGGAACTTGAGGCTCCTCAGCTTCTATCCCTGCCCTCCATTCAGGCAATGTCCTCTGCTTTCTCCTCTGGGTTCTGTTGACTTCCATCCTCTGGTTTCTGCCTCTGCTTCTTTCTCTATGACTGAATTTCTCATGCTTATGAAAGAATCCTGTGTTCTGAATTAAGGCCTTCTTTCTTTCAGTTGGGCTACCTCTTAACAAAAATAACATATTCAAGAGTTCCTATCTAACATGGGACACATCGACAGGATACTGAAAATGATTAAGTATACGTATATGGCAGTGGCCACAGGAGTTGCTGAAGGCAGGGAAAGTAAAGAGGAGGTGTGATATGGGGGCATTTGTGGGACTTGGAGTTGTCCTGAATTATATTACAGGACAGATGATGCAAGACATTGTATATCATGCCATAACCCAATGAATTGACTGGGAGAGAGTGTAAACTACAACATAAAACTATAATCCATCCTGCCTGGCAGTGCTCCAATGTATTCATTAATTGCAATAAATGTACTGCACTAATGAAAGAAATTGTTGATATGTCCAAAGTGAGGGGTATGGGAAGTAGGGCATATGGGAAACTCTTATATTTTTTAAAGTAACATTTTGTGTGATGACTGTAACTTCGAAAAATAAATTAAAATTTTATATTTTAAAAAAGAATGTGTGTATAATTCACTCTACTCCAGATGAAGACTGTGGTCAGCTCCATAGGCAGAGATATCAAAGACCTGGGCTCAAAGACCAGAGACCCGGGAGCAGAAGCCAGAGCCAGAGGTCCAGAGGGCAGAGCCATGGGCCCAAGGACAGTCCATAGGCCACAGAGATGACCCCAGGCCATGAAACCTTACAGAACTTCAGGATTCAAAAGTGCTTGGGAGCATTGCTTCCTTGCTTCCTTCCATTCTCTCTTTTGGAATTGGAGCATCTAAAACTTTTATACTATGCCTGCCCCACCGTGGCAGTTTGGAATCAGTAAACATGTTTCTCTTCTTATTGGTCCATAGGCAGAAATTAATTTTTCCCCAGAACTGATCCTTCCCAGAGTGTCATACATACCAGATTTAGATGAGTTAGATGATGACTTAGGATTTTGAGCTGAAGATACTTAAATGAGATTTAGGAATCAAGTTGATGCTGTAATTTGTTTAGATATTTGGGCATGTTGGGATGAGGAGAATTTATGTTGCATGTCAACAAAGAAATTTCCTTGGGGTTGATTTGTACACACTATAGACAATAATATCTTGAAAATACTTGGTCTTAAACACAGTTACACATGGCTGCTGCCTCATATAAGATATAATTGTAGTTTGTTTAATTTAATTCAAAATGAAGAGATTATCCCAGGTTTTAAGTTTGGGGCAAAAATGAAATTTCATGTAACCCTAAAAAAAGGAGGCAGGATAATTCAACAGACCTACAGGAAACTGCAATGTGAAGGTAGAGCAAAGAGACATTTGGAGATGCTAGACTTGAAAGCTGGAGTGATGTAGTCTGAAAACAAATATATCTGGCAGCCACCATGATCTGATACAGGTGAGGAATTTACTTTCCAAGAGACCATCCAGAGCGAGTGTGGTCTCACAGACACCCTGATTTCAGCCTTGTGATAAAATTTCAATAGTCCAGGTTCCAAATCTGTGAGAGAATTAAATTCTGCTACTGCAAATCATCATGTGTCTTTTTACTTTCTTAAAGCAGCTTCTGAAAGTGAATTAAATTATTAAAAATTATCATTAATGAGAAATAAAATGCAGTTTAGAAAGACATGCATATACTCTGAATCATAGGAAATAAGTATATTCTATGTATCAGGTTCAGCTAATAGCCTTTTATGTGTGTTACTCATTTGGCCTCACAACAACCCTACAAAATATGTACAATTATTATACCTGTTTTATATCTGAGAAATCTTTTCCACTAAGAGATTAAGTAATTTACTCGAGGACACAAGAGTAGAAAGAATAAGCATTGTAAATAAATGAACAAATTGAAACCAGAGAAGAAAGAGTCATGGGGAAATTTGCACATATTTAAAATTAGGAATAGAAAACTGAGGAATGGACTTTAATGGGAAAAGAATGACAAATAGTAGGAGGGAGCAAATGCATTGTGCTATGCTTATAAAATATACTCAGGAGACACTTTGTAGAAGGTCCTGCCAGAACTAAAGGTCGAGTGCATAAAGAGGGAGAGTGACTAACACTTTCTGTCTCTGTAGAACATGTGGAAGTCAGAATTATATTTTTATACTAAATTGGAGGAAAATAGCAGAGTCAAGAGGAAGGAAAGGAGAATGAGAAGGAATCAAAATAGGAAAGTTTAAATTAAAAAGGCACAGGGAAGAGGTAGTTGACCCATCAGGGTGTTAAACTCTCTGTTCTGGGCTTTTATTTCCTCTTTTTGAACCTGAAAATAACCATCAGAAGAAGATAAAATTAGTCAGCCAGGTGGTAAAAGACATGTGGTCCACTCAACCCAAATCCAGGCTGATGGCCAGCTAACAGACATGAGAAGGAAATTAAAGAACGTTGGGTCTAGATCAGCCACTACTAAGAGGACCTGCCAGATAACTGTAAACCAAGAGTAAGACCAGGAAAATGAGTCCATCCTGTCCATGTGAACAGACTCCACAGTTAACCAAAAAACCCTCAAAAACATATTGTTTTATGCTGTTGGGTTTGGGGCATGATATATTACCCTGAAAGTAGCTAATAGATAAATTACCATTGTTGAAATTGCTATCCATTCTTATACCACATTCTCCACCCCTGCCTTGATTTACTTTCCATCACTTAAAATTACATAGTAGATAGTTTAATTATACATACGCATGCTTTGTTTCTCTTCAACTATGATGACAGGAGTGATTTTTAAAATGACAGAGTAACCACTCAATAAAAACTTAAGAGCAGAAAAAGAGCATTTATGTTCATAAGAGGGTTTAATGTATTCTGCTCAGATTTGGTGAGATATTTCCTGAAACTAAATTTTATTCACCCTATTTTGAAATAATTTTAGAAATAATACTAGAATGTCTGGAAATCTTCCAATTTTACATTGGATGAATATGTTGATTAATAGTCTTCGAAAGTATTCATGTTATGGCAGGCTTAGTAACCATGATTTCTTTCAGTGCCTAATGGATGCTTAAAAAGAGAGCTGACACTTGAAAAAGTTCAGGAGGAAAGCTGTTGCTTACTTCTTGAGGGATAGAGTTAAAGCATTAGAGAAGTGCCATAGAACGTATGAGAATGCTTGAAAGAGATGGAGAGAAGAAAAAGGGTAGCACAAATGGAGTCAGATTTTCACATACAGTACGAATATATGAACATATACTGTTGTAGTTTGCTAGGTTAGTGAAATGCATATATCCTGAGGTGGATCAGGTTTGCATTAGGAATTTATAACTTGTGTATAATTTTGAGTCTGAGAAAAATGTCCAAATCAAGGCATCATTAAGCAAAGCTTTCTTCCCAAAGACAGGCTGCTGGTGATCCTGGATGCCTCTGTCACATGGCAAGGCACATTGGAGCATCTGCTGGTCTCCCTCTTCTCTTCCTAGAAACCTTGACTAAAGCTTCTTGCTTACTAGGCTACCCCTTTCGTTGTCTGAATTTCATTGTCTTCGAAAGGACTCCAGTAACAAGATGAAGACCCAACAGGGGCAAACTTTAAATGGAGTAGCCTAATCAAAAGTTCCTACAGACAATATATTTCAGAGCAAGACTGGGTTTCATACAGTCTTTTCTAGGTTTCATACAGTCTCTAACCATCACATATACATATATTTTTAATTGTTTTCATTTTTCACGGAAATTGAACATACAACATTTGAGATGTAGTGTTTTCACTTAACATTTTATCTGTGAATTCAAGTAATAACAATTAATTTTCATTAATTACCTCTCTCAATTTCTAAATGCTACATTCTGTCTTATAGGAAGAGTTAGGTTCATATTATAGAAATCTTTGTTTGTTTTAATCTTTTACTACAACAAGCATTGTTGTAAAGAATGAACTTTGTATGTGTCATTTCACATACGTGAATATGATGTGGACTCAAATCCTTTGTTAATTTAGATAACATTCAATTTTAGTGAGTATTATACTTGAAATATTTTATAACAGAACCATAGAAAAAGGTGGCTTTCATAGGAATATGAACATTGGTGGAAAACTTTACATCCAATCTAATAACAACATAATCCATTTAATCCTCATCATCCCCTATAATATGTGCATTCTTTACAGAATATGGATATTAAAGTCATTCAAAAATATATTTGGTGACAATAATAATGAAAATATGTATCTCAACAAAAAAATTAAGGAAGGTAGAGTAAGAAATCACAATTGCTTACATTGATCAAGCAGGTTTGGATGAAAAACAGGGTCCAAGCAAGGAAAAAGTAAGGGAGGAAGATGATTTTTCCTGGTAGGTCCAGAGTTGGAGCATGATGGCAGAGAAAGAAGGAGAATAAAGGAATAAAGAATTAAGATGGCAAATTTCTCAGTATTAAGTAGGCATGTAAAAGAGAGAATCAAGCCACCAGGGTGCAAAACTACCTGGACCTTTGCCCAGAAGTTAAGAAACAAATTATTGATGCAGTGAAATGTGACCTACCCGTGAAAAACAGGTAGATTTCTATGGTACAATCCACTAAAATTTGCAGTGTCTCAGACAGATGGAGGAAGCAGCTGGTGCTGCAGGACTCACAGCCCTACATCATCCAACGGGAGGTTTATGTTCGAGGTTGAACTACTGTGGGAGGAGTAGTATCCCACTGCAGACAGTAATACGTTCCCAGATCTTCATCCTGGACGCCGTTGATGGTGAGAGTGAAATCTGTTCCAGACCCACTGCCACTGAATCGGTCAGGGACCCCAGATGGCCGGTTGGATGCACGATATATGAGCAGTTTAGGAGCCTGTCCTGGTTTCTGGTGGTACCATTGTAAGTAGCTGCTAACACTCTGACTGGCCTTGCACTTGAGGGTGACGGTCTCTCCTGCAGATGCAGCCACAGAGCCTGGAGACTGGGTCATCACGATGTCCCCACTGGCACCTGCAACCAAAAAGAACATTGGTCACAAATTAAATAATAAGTATATAAAATATGTATCTAAATGTAGTTGTTCTTATTTTTTATATATAATCAGATCTGCCTTATATGAAACAATTTGTTCACTCTGCCTGCTAGAACCATTGTCCAACTTTATGAAGATACTGCTCTTCTAAACCTCTCACCTGAGACCCAGAACATCAGGAGCACAAGCTGGGCCTGTGACATCATCGTGCTCAACCGTCTGCTGCACTCAGTCCCCGACTCAAGGGAAACCTCATTAATAGAGCTCTGAGCAGGAAACAAAGTCCCGGAGGAGCCTATGCAAAGCGTCAGAGAGGATAAAGGCAAACGTCCCTGTGCAGTGAGTTGTGAAGACAGTAATGGAATGAGATCAAAATATCATGACCACATGAAATGCAACTGTACATCTGCAAAAAGCTCAGAAATGAACTTAAGATGCTAATATTCAATTGATATCAAAGCACAGGCAATCAACTTGAAACAATAAATTAATTTTAGTATTATTTTGTATTGAATCTGTATATCTAAATTTTGATAATGTAATTTTGTAAATATCATACCAGAACGTATGTGGGATATTAATATCATTTGATAAAATGACGATATAGCACAAAAATTATATGTCTATATCACTCCTCTGAATTTTTAAAACATTTTAATTTTTTCTTGGAATTTGAAACGTCATCTACATATATCCAAAGCCAGATCTCTGTAGTGACTTCATTCCAAATACTATATCTGAAAATGAGTCACCAGTTCCTTACAAGTCACGATCACCCCTGCCCTTTAGGTCATCCTGTTTCTCAAATCATAATAGAAGTGATTAGCTGACCTAAGGTGTAAGATCTCCACCTAGTGGTAGTAGATAAAATAGCTTCATTGCCCGGGATCTGATAGAGCAGGTTCTTCATTTATCCCTACCTCAAATCAATGCTTTTATAGAATTATGCAAATAACAATATCATGGAAAATTTTGGGCATAGAGTATTAATTTAAAAAATCCCTGACCTCATAAAGCTTTAATCTTACTGGAAGGAACAGACAATAAACAACTAACATTTCTGCATCCACTGGCCTGCTTCTCTTATTTTCTTCCTCTGTACCAATAGGGAGTACAGGTGGGGAAATGTTCATCCAGGCCCATTTCATGACACAATCCTCTACATGAGCAGAATCAGAAGGAGAGAAAAATAACTAGGGTAGGGCACTGTAACCATGTTAAAAATTTTAAAAATATTTTCTCTCATGAGTATAACTTTTCCTCCAAAGAAACCTCCCAAATGCCTCCAAGGGATAAATTGAATACAAATATTTTATTGCTAAGAGATTTCAAAATGAGTTGGGAGGTCATTTCAGAGGTTACGTTTGGGCACGTCTGAGAAGAATCGCACTGATTGCCACAATACAATGAACAATGACTCAAGCAGGGTGCTCCTGAGGGCTTTGGAGTCATCTGGACACTTTAGGCATGGCACACACACCCAGGAAATCAAAAGTCCGTTGGTTGGCCTTACCTTGGAATATATGTTAGCCTATCTCTCCAATATAATAGAGTTAAATGCAATTGTAATTTACTTTCATGTTGTTCTTCTGCTCCTCTTATTTGCACCTATAATTAGCACTTTATCCATTAAATATCTGTGTCAAGACTTAGTATTTCATCTAGTCATAAGCCAGCTGAGCCTGTGAATCTCACCAAAGTTGCAGCCAACACTAACTCTCCAGTCTATCAGGCTCACTCAAGACAATTAACAAAACGATGAGGATGCACAGTGCCCATCCAAGAAAAAATCAGAATATCTACAACTGCCAGCAAGACAGTTCCATCCATCTCCCCCATGGGATCTAAGTCCCAAATCATTGGAAGAAGAAGAGGAATCACCATACAAAAATACTCAAAATGGAGGAATGAACTAACGTAAGGGTCAATGAACTTATGGACTAAAGTAGACTTATTATTCTAGTAACGAAAGAACTTGAAACACTGGTATTAAATAGTGCTCATCAAGGGTTCTGGGGTGGGGAGAGGGAAGAACAGGTGTAACATGGGGTATTTTGGGGCATTGGAATTGTTCTGCATGATATTGCAATGACAGATACAGGCTATTATACATTTAATCAAAGCTTCAAAATTATGAAGTGCAATAAGTAAACCATAATATAAACTATAGGCCACTGTTAGCAGCAAAGTTTCAATGTTTGATAATCAATTGTAAACAAAGACGACACTAATTAAAGATGTTATTAATAGTGAAAATGTTGGAGGGAAAGAGGGTAGAGTACATGGAAATCCCCTTTATATTCTGTAAGTCTGAAAATGTATTTATTATTTACATTTTTAAAGGCACATCTCTTTAAAAAGAAAGGTTTGAAATATAATATATTTATAATGAGCTTTCACAAAGGCACACACATAACAAGCCCCCAAATTGAAAAATAAAACAGTTAAAACAATTGCAGCACTCCGTTAGCTTCTCTCCCAAGAATAACCACTATCTTGACTTCTAACACTACAGGTTAGTCTTACCTAATTTTTTACAATTAGGAATGTAAGCATATATGCACGATTTTGTGCCTGGCTTCTCTTGCTCAATGTGATGTTATTCATCCATGTCTTTGCGATCACAAGTGTATTAACCATAAAATGTTTTCATCAATCTGTCCTATACTACCAATTTTCAACTAATTTTATTGATATTAATAAAGCATACAATCCATCCAACATGTACAATCAATGATATTTCACTTAGTCACTTAGTAGTTGTTGCACTTAATCACTTAGTTGTTCATTCATTACTTTCAATCACTATTAGAGCATTTTCATTATTCCAATAACAATAATAATAATAAATCAACAAGAATATTCCTCATCTTTAAGTACTCTGTACTTCCCTCCTGCTATTTCCAATTATACTTGCAGATAAATTTATTTATTTTTGGGCAGTTTGATTGACATATATTCACATACCACATGACCTAACTAAAGTGTTTAATCAATGGCTTTTAATATAATCACAATGTTCATCATCGCAAAAAAATTTTAGAACAATTTCATTACTCCAAAAAGAAAAATTTCACATCCTTAGTAGTCAGCTCTCATCCCTCTGTCTTTCCCAGGCTTAAATAATCACTAATCTATTTTCATCTTTATAAATGGATTTATATTTACATTTTATATAAACTGGGATATACAATATATAGTACTTGGTGTTGGTTTCTTGTCACGAAGCATAATTTTTGTCTGATATTAAGATCTTGTGTTAACATACATAAGTTCAGATTCTCAGAAAAAAGATCTTTTATATGCACTTTTACCCATGTTCATATTTCACATGTGGTTTTACTATGCTATACATTCCCACATTACATTTTTTAGCTTTCATTTTAGTAATATTCACCGTCTTAAAATTTCCATGGAAACCACTCTCATACTGCTAGTTACAAATATTATTTGCCTTTCAATTTTTTATTCATTTCCCAAGATTAACACACTTTTCTATTCATTTCCCAGGATTAACACACTTCTTTTCTATCAATCCTGCCCAAATTAACCCTCAGGTTTCCATTCTCTAACCCTACTCTATTTATTGTTGACACATATTCAAGTTATTATCTGCTTGACATTACACAATGTATTTAGTTCTTAGAAGAACAATCATAAAGTATTTGTCCTATGTTGGAAACTGAGGCATAGTGGTCTTACAAAGGGAGATGTGCAGTTTCCAGGGCTATGCTTTTATCATAGGAATGCAGCAATTAAGCCTTTCCAATCAACAGGATGGAGCAATCCGGGGCAGGGAGAAATACAAAAAAATACACTTTTTAGTTTGAAAGGAATACCGAATGTTTGTACTCTGAGATAAGTTCTTTAATTTATGAGTCTTGTTAATGTGTAGCTACACTGCTTGTTATCTGATAGTTTGAGTATATATATTGCCACATGTGGAAAACAAAGTTGTCTGAAGAGTCATTACTCGCAGACCCCCTGATCCCAGCTCTCTTGCTCTTTCTCTTTGTTTCCTTCCACCTTTTCTTTTTTTTCATTCCCGATACCCTTCGGGTCCAAATCTCCAACATCTGGTGCCCAACGTGGGGCCCAAAGAAGTCAGTGAGTCTTTCAAATCAGTTTTGGCAACCATGGAAAAGACCTTGTTGAGGGTCTAGTGAGACGTCCAAAGCAGAGTGACTCGAGTCTTCAAGATTTAGTAAATAAGTAACATTTCTGTGAAGTCATCAGGGTAATGGGTGGTCAAATGAGACATGTGGAAGTGTATTCTCAAGTGTTAAAAACTTTACTGAAAGTTAATGCAGTGCCTGTAAAAAGCTATGAATTACTAGAATTGTTTGCTTTGATACAAAAGCATTGTTGCTGGCTTCAGCCTCAGGGGCATAATGTTTTAAATTTGAAACAGTGGAGATGTGTAATGAAAGCTTTACGAAGAGCTTATCAAAAAAGGGAATTCATTCCATTATCAGCATGGGCCTTATGCCACCAGGTAGCGGCAGCTTTAGATCCTTTACAGTCTGAAGAAGGAGAGAAAGATGAAATTACTCTATTTTCTAAGCCCATAAGTAAATTTGAAATGAAAGAAAGTAAATTGGAATAAGAACAGGAACTTGAGGTGAATGGGGAACCGTCAGGTTTTTTCCCTCATCCTGATATTAACCCTTTCATCAAAAAAAGCTCAGTGAAGTGTCCTAATGAAATACCTTCTGTGTATCCAGTACAACCCTCTGCACCTACTGAATTGCCTTCTGTTACTAAGCCAAAGTAAGAAATGTTTTCAGGTGTTGCTGATGCTTTGCCTTATGTTAAAAATTATTATCTGCTTTCCCAATAACATTACATGGGATACCACCAGATACAAAAAATCCACAAGGGGGTGTTGAGTTTCATCCAGAGCCCATACCTTTTAAACCATTGAAAGATTTAAAACAGGCAAAAATACTAAATAAAATCCTTGTTAATGAAATCAGGCTTGTAAGAAAACTCTGATAAAGTGTTAACTAAGATAAGGAAACTATTCTGCAGCAATTCTGCAAACCCCCTGCTGTCTACATGACAATGTAGCTGTGGGCTAGTAGGGGTTAATAGAGTTAAGCCGCTGGAAAAAGGGAAACACATGGCAACATTGGTGTTCTGTTTTGTTTCCATGCTAATTCTGATTGGGCCTATTTAACCAATAATAAAGTTAGTACAAAATTTTTATCAAGGTGTTAAAAGGAATTTTCAGTTTTAAATCAATAGTTTATTCCTGAACTTCAAATCTCAGTATAGTCCTACAGAGTAGTCATTCAAAAATGCATGTTAATGGTCTGTCTAAACTGCTAAATAAGAGCTTAACTACATTTATGCTGCTCAAGTTATCTTAACTGATTGCTGATAACTAATAAAAATGTTTCCAAGCTCAAGCTTGCATGTTACAGGCAACATGAATTCCAGAAGAAATCTTAAAAAATGAATTCTAAGATGTGATATAATGGAGAACTTAAAAACAGCCATACCAAGACAGTAGGACTTATGGGTTAATTGTAAACTGTATGTTTCTGTTAATGTGTTGTAATCATTTTGTGTTTGTTTGTTCAATGTCAGTGTATATTTTGATACCTCTGGATGGTGATATAAATTAATAAATAAAATTTTTTAAAAGAGCTCTATTCAAATGGTCAAAGAATAAATAAGCGCTTATATTAATACTTAAGTTTACATGTTACTAAGATTTCTACAATGATAAAAATTGCAAGTCTTAACAAAATTACTGTCTTTTCATTAAAAAAAAATAGTTCATGCCTACATTGAAATGAACAGTTTATTTTTCCTCACAGAATAAAATGAAGGATGTAAAACTTAAATGAATATTAAAGGTTAAAAGCTTGTGGGAATGCTAACTGAAATTTAATAAGTTTTTCAAAGAAGTGTGTTTTGCCCTAAAATAGAATGGCTAATTTTCATAAACTCATGGGAATTAAATGCATGTGGCAAATTGTAGAAGATATTGTGGTAATTTTAAGTAAGAGAATGTGTTCCGTGAAAATAGAATTTGATTTAAAGTAGTATAATTAGGCAGCGGACTTGGCCCAGTGGTTAGGGCATCCGTCTACCACATGGTAGGTCCATGGTTCAAACCCCAGGCCTCTTTGACCCATGTGGAGCTGGCCCATGTGCAGTGCTGATGCGTGCAAGGAGCGCCCTGCCATGCAGGGGTGCCCCCACGTAGGGGAGCCCCATGCACAAGGAGTGCACCCTGTAAGGAGAGCTGCCCTGCATGAAACATAATACAGTCTGCCCAGGAATGGTGCTGCACACACGAAGAACTGACACAACAAGATGATGCAACAAAAAGAAATACAGATTCCCATGCCACTGACAACAACAGAAGCGGACAGAAGATGCAGCAAATAGACACAGAGAACAGACAATCGGGGTGGGGGGTGGGGGTAAGGCGAGAGAAATAAAAAAAGAAAAAGTAGTATAATTATACTCTATATGGTTATAAATAATGATAAGAAGTTTAATGAAGCATTGTTTAAATTAAAGTGTTTAAATGGCTAATTCCAAAAAGTCATTATTAAACAAACCTGAAATAATAATAATAAAAGGTAATTTTATAACAGGAAAACTGTCAGCAGGCAGCCTCCCCTGCCAACTTGCTTCTAGGGGACTGTTTCTAGTATTGCATGCTACTAAGTATTTAAAGTGAAGAAAAGTTTATTATTTTAACAAGCTTGTTTAATATTGATGGTAATTATAAATTATAAGAAGTTTGCCTGGTAACTTACGTATGTGGGATGTATGGAATGTGTTTTTATTGTTAAGGAAACAAGAGATGATTTTGTCCTAAGATAAAATGATTGATTATTGAGAGGGAGTAGAGTGTGGGACAAAACCTGAATGAATACTAAAAGTGTAGAAGGTTCATGGAAAAGACATTTTTATGATTAAAGTTAAATAAGATTTGATGGGTCTGTCTATAAAGTTTTAAAAGTTTTAGTATCAAGTCATATATTGATGCAAAGTTAAAAATTTTGTCTTTCTCAAAGTCTCCCAAATCATTAATCTGTTTTAACAAAAGTTTATAAAAAAGATTTATCCTGAATAATCAGTATACAAAGAAAGTCTGTTTTATCAAAATAGCTTCTTTTGCTTTAACCTCATCATTTCCTCAGTGTTTGAAGAAGAAAGGGTCTTATCTCTTTTTTTGTCTTTATTTTTTTAATATTATATTTAAAAAATATGAGGTCCCCATATACCCTCCACCTCCCTCACCACACTCCTCCCCCCATAACAACAACCTCCTCCATCATCATGAGACATTCAGTGCATTTGGTTAATATATCTCTGAGCACCACTGCACCTCATTGTCAGTGGTCCACACCATAGCCCACACTCTCCCACAGTCTACCCAGTGAGCCATGGGAGGACATACAATGTCCAGTAACTGTCCCTGTAGCACCACCCAGGACAACTCCAAGTCCCAAAAAAGCCCCCACATCTCATCTCTTCCTCTCATTCCCTACCCCCAGCAGCCACCATGGTCACTTTCTCCACACCAATGCCACATTTTCTTCGATTACTAATCACAATAGTTCATAAATAGAATACCAGTAAGTCCACTCTAATCCATACTCTATTCCTCCATCCTGTGGACATTGGAATGGTTGTGTCCACTCCACATCTATATCAAGAGGGGGCTTAGATTCCACATGGATGCTGGATGCAATTCTCTTGCTTTCAGTTGTAAGCACTCTTAGTTCTCTGGTGGTGGTTGACCTTCTTCACCTCCATGTTAGCTGAGTGGGGTGAGTCCAATAAACCAGAGTGTAGGGGCTGAAGTCTGTTGAGGCTCAGAGCCTGTAGCTTTCTATCTCAAACTAATTGCAAGAGATTCGTTCTTTTACTTTGAAAGAAAAATTAAAGTAATAGTTGAGTTCATTTAATATGTTATAAGTTGAATAGAAGGTGTTTAAAAGTATTATAAAACTAACAGGTTTGGCAGCAGACTTGGCCCAGTGGTTAGGGCGTCCATCTACCACATGGGAGGTCCACGGTTCAAACCCTGGGCCTCCTTGACCCCGTGTGGAGCTGGCCCATACACAGTGCAGATGCATGCAAGGAGTACCATGCCATGCAGGGGTGTCCCCTGCTTAGGGGAGCCCCACAAGCAAGAAGTGCACCCCATAAGGAGAGCCACCCAGTGTGAAAGAAAGTGCAGCCTGCCCAAGAATGGTGCCACACACAAGCAGAGCTGACACAACAAGATGATGCAACAAAAAGAAATACAGATTCCCATGCCACTGACAACAACAGAAGCAGACAAAGAAGATGCAACAAATAGACACAGAGAACAGACAACCCGGGGGGGGGGGAATGGAGAGAAATAAATAAGTAAATAAATATTTTTTTAAAAATTAACAGGTCTTTTTCTTTAATCCTCTGTTAAAGTTGTATGCATAAAAGGTTCATATGAATGCTTAAGAGTGTATAAATTTACCAATATTTCAGCATAATATTAAACAGATGTCTAATGTGGTTAATTATGGTTTTAATTGTTATAAAAGTGTATGTGTCACAGAAACAACTTCTTATCATAGATTAAAGTAACAACACTGTAGTATGCAGCAATCCCAAATACTGCTAGTTTGTTGCAAAAAGTTAATGTCCAGCTGTGTCTCTATCACTTTGTTTTAAAATGTGCTAAGACTTTCCTTAGTGTCTCCTTAAACAGGTCAAGCCAACCTGCATTTCCCTATCTATGGAAAACCCAACAATGGACTTCTCCAGTGCTTCCCCAAGGCTGTGTGCATAGCCCAACCATCTCTCCTGGCATGGTGATAATAATCTGGCTGCATAGAAAAAATCTGTGCCTAAAATCCTACTGATGACATTACATTAACCAGTAATTCTTTCTTTCAGAATTAAAGGAAACATCAGAGACCATAGTATCTTATCTTAAGAGCCTGAACTAGGCAAAAAATTGGGACAGGCTGCAAAGTCCCTGCTGCTCTATCAAATTCTTAAATGTTGTTTGGTTGGGGAAAATAAAACTATACTGTCTGCTGTAATTGATAAAGTACAATGTTTTCTCATGTTAATAGAATTTGTAATATTGTTAAAATACTAAAAATCTTTCATCCCTCATTTAGCTCAAATATTAAAACCATAGTATGTATTAATTGGGAAAAGTCCTTCACGGAAGTAGGAAAACCTCCAGCAAGCTGCTTTAAATAATAATAAAAAGAAGGTAAATTGTGAACATTAACTTAGCCTATGAATTGGATGTGGCAAGCACCAATATTGGCTTTGGGTGGAGTTCGTGGCAAAGGCAAAATTCTAAACAAGTACCCCTTTGTTGTTGTTTTTTTAAAGATTTATTTATTTATTTAATTCCCCGCCCCCCAACCCCCGGCCCCGGTTGTCTGTTCTCTGTGTCTATTTGCTGTGTCTTGTTTCTTTGTCTGATTCTGTTGTCGTCAGTGGCACGGGAAGTGTGGGCGGTGCCATTCCTGGGCAGGCTGCACTTTCTTTCGCGCTGGGTGGCTCTCCTTATGGGTGCACTCCTTGCACGTGGGGCTCCCCTACGCGGGGGACACCCCTGCGTGGCACGGCACTCCTTGTGCACATCAGCACTGAGGCTGGAGATTGGATCATTACATGTCATCACTGGCCCCTGCATCAGAATGGACAATGGTCACATATTCCTACCACTTTATCATAGGACTATTAAATGCATCAGTTAAAATGTGCTTTCTAATGATTTCTAATTAATTAACAGCACATAGTAGGGCCATCTTGGAAATAGACATCATGCCCACTAAAAGTGTTTCTGTATTCTTCAAAGATATTATTCTGAAGCCAGAAAATTAAAATTGTATCACGAGGCTGAAATCAAGGTTTCTGTAAGGCCACACATCTGGAGGCTCTCCAGGACCATATATTCCATGCCTCTACCAGCTTCTGATGCCTATAGAATTCCTTGTTTGCAAGCTACATTGTTTCTCAAGTCCAACAACTTCAAATGTTTCTCTGCTCTGCCCTCACATTGTCATTTCCTGTTTATCTGTCATATTTCTCACTATTATAGGGATACATGTGATTGCTTTTATACCCCATCCTTAAAATCCAGGATAATCTCTCCATCTTGAATTAATTAAGCAAACTGCAACTATGTCTTATATAAGGTAGCAGGCTTGGGTACCAGGGTGTAGCATCAAGTATTTTTAAGCTATTATTCAGTCTATAGTGTGTAGCTTTCAACCCCATTGGTACCTCTTTATTCCACATACAAAATACGTTCCCCACATACTAACACACCCAAACATCTAAAGAAATTACAGCCTCAATTAGTTGCTAAACCTTATTTAAATATTATCTACTCAAAAGTGCCTAGTCATCATCTAAATTGTCTAAATCTGGTATGTATGACATTCTAGATAGGAAACATTCTGGAACAAAATTAATTTCTCTCTATGGACCAATAACTAGAAAACAAGTTTACTGGTTCCAAAATACCATTTTGGGACGTGCGTAGTATAAAAATTTTAGACATTCCAATTCCAAAAGAGAGAATGGAAGGAAGGAAGGAATCACTACTCCTAAGCAATTTTGAAACCCTGAACTTCTGTTAGGTTTCTTTGCCTGGGAATCGTCACTGGCACTGTCTTCATCTGTGGTAGATTGCAAAATATATACATTTTCTTGGTCATTATCAGTATGTCTGTGCGTGTGGGCCCATTGTAGAAAGGAACTCTTGAATATGTTATTTAAGTTAAGATGTGGCCCATCTGAATGAAAGGGAACATTAATTCAGATTACTGGAATCCTTTTTTATCATGAGAAATTCTTTTATAGAGATAGAAGCCAAAGGCAGAAGTCAGAAGATGGAAATCAACAAAACACAAACGTGAAAGATAGACGACATTGCAATGCATGCAAGGCTGTGATAGAAACCAAGGAACCTCAAAGATCTCTGGTATAACATCAGAATGTTATAAAATTTGAAGAGTAAGCAATGCCTGGCTGATGCCTCAGTATTGGATTGCTCCTAACATCAAAACTTTGAGCCCATAAATGCCCATTGTGAAGCCATCCCATTTTCTTTTATTTGTCATAGCAGCCAGATAAACTAAAGCATCACCCTTTTTTTTTTCTTCAATGGCTGTTTAAATCTATCAAGGTAATGAAAATGTGGCTAAAAAATGAAAAATGTGAATTTGATTTAGAATTTAAGAATCAGGTTGTCCTTCATTGTGTAGATGGTGAAAAAAGAAGAAATAGAGTATTCAAGGCAAGGTAAGGTAAGAAATGGAGTCAACAAATACAAATTCAATTAGTAGGGAGAAGACCCATTATGTTTAAAGATATATCTTTGTATGTTTGTAGTAATCCAAAGGAGACCTTACAAAACTATCAGTTCCTAATCCTGGGAACATATATATGTTACTTTATGTGGCAAAGTCTTTGCAGCTTTACGTTAGGAACTTCAGATGAGAGTATTGTCTGGATCATAATGCCAAACCCTAAATGCCATCACATGACAAAATAAGGTGGCATTAAGAGAGTGAAAACAGGAAATAGAAGCTTTAAGGACAGAAGCAATTCAGCCACAATCATCAAATAACAATCCCTTGTACTAAAGCTCTAATTTATGTCTTTTTTTAATTCATTTTTTAAAAATATTACATTCAAAAAATATGAGGTCCCATTCAACCCGACCATCCCCACCCCACCACTCCCCCCACAGCAACACTCTCTCCCATCATCATGACACATCCATTGCATTTGGTAAGTACATCTCTGTGCATCGCGGCACCTCATGGTTAATGGTCCACATCATAGCCTATACTCTCCCACATTCCATCCAGTGGGCCATGGGGGGATCTACAATGTCCCATAATTGTCCATGAAGCACCAACCAGGACAACTCCAAGTCCTGAAAACGCCTCCCCATCTCATCTCTTCCTCCCATTCCCCACACCCAGCAGCCACCATGGCCACTTTCCCACACCAATGCCACATTTTCTCTATGGAACTTGGATTGGTTGTGTCCATTGCACATCTATGTCAAGTGGGGACTTAGATTCCACATGGATACTGGATGCACTCCTCCTGCTTTCAGTTGTAGGCACTCTAGGCTCCATGGTGTGGTGGTTGACATTCTTCAACTCCATGTTAGATGAGTGGGGTAAGTCCAATAAATCAGAGTGTAGGAGTTGAAGTCTGTTGAGGTTCAGGGCCTGGCTATCATATTGTCAGTCCAGAGATTCAAATCCCCTAGATATATCTTAAATCCCAGCACCAACTACAATTCCAGTAAAGTAGCATGAAAGGCTTGTGAAAAGAGATCCCATCTGAGTCCAGCTCCATCATGCAGAAACACCAGCTCCAAGGAAGGGCCAACTGACATGGCAGTGATCTCCATCTGCCATGACCATAGAACCTGTGGGTTCTCTTTAGCCCTCAAAAGAACCAATACCTGGGGTTGTATCTACTTTATCTGTCTCTGAGACTCTGCTCAGGTGTGCATAAGGGCAATCCTTCTGACAACCTCCAGACTCTTTTTTTAGAGACTCATAGCCACATAAACTCATTTCTCCTTTCCATTTCCCCCTTACATTAGGTCAAACAGCATTTTAAACTCCTGTTATTATATGTAGACAGGCATATTCTGCTGGTCCTCATTGAAACTTTAATTCAAGGTCATTTTCTAGTTGCATCATCAGCTGGTATTTGGTAGTGATCCCTCGGTGCCAGGGAGGCTCATCCCCGGGTGTCATGTCCCACGCTGGGGGGAATGCATTGCATTTACATGCTGAGTTTGGCTTCAAGACTGGCCACATTTGAGTAACATGAAGGCTGTCAGGAGGAAACTCCCAGGCACAGTGCTGCTCTAGGCCTTGTTCTTATTTCAGGCATATAGGCCCACAAGCATAGTCATTAGTATCAGGGGCTCACTGTTGGACCCTCATTCCTTCCTGGTCCTTACCGTTGCACCTGGGGGACTGCCGCTACTCCCAAGGGATCACAAAAGAGCACCCCCGGTCAGGAACCCAGTACCCCCCCCAGCTGTTGTTCTTAATTGTTTCCACTATGAGTATATCCAAACATTACCATGCACCCTGGACATATGCCCTGTATAACTCCCTGTCAACCATATATCGCCTGTCAATAACATCCGATATCAGTATTCCTCCACTGCCATTGTTGAACCACTCTGTGATCCAAAACATCCTGAAAGGTGTAGCCCAATATAACGTCAGGTTCCCTTACTAGTAAAATGGAATATAGCAATGAGTTTAAGGTTAGATCTAGAACACGTATTGATTTGGAAAAATTCTACATCCTATCTTTTTCTTTTCTTTTTTCCTAATTATTGAGCTTCTCTTCACAAGGGCTTTAGATCACAGTAATTCATATATACAATCTACAGTACTCCCACACATCCACCATAAAACCTTTTCCCTTCCACAGCAATAATCTTATAACTTATTCATATCATATTTACTTAAACTGATGTACAGACTCTGAGACAATAGCTTTCAAACAAGGTGACATCTGTGCTTATATTGTGGTCCATACTTTAGGATACAGAGTTTTCTAAATTTTTAGTTAGCCTATGTTTTACATTATGGTTTACATTATTAGTCTGTCATCCCCTATATGTTTTTTGTGTAATATTACATGTTTTATATCCATCCTTGTGTACTCTTGTGAAACTCCTCTATTACCCCCACATTTACCTTGGTTCTATCCATTCAACATCCATTTTCCCCTCCCCTCGGGGCCCGCAGTGACAGCCAATCTCCATTTCCCGAGGAGCCACATCCAGAGATACTTGCAACAGTGTTCAGGGCCTGACTTGCTCAACTGCCCAAATGCCCTGGGAGTCACCCTTTCTCTCGAGAGATACAGGTCCCTCTATTTGATGGCATTAGTCCTCCCCAGGATGTGGTTCCACCCCAACTCTCACTATTTGGGTCTCTACCCAATGGTACAACCCACCCTGGCAAAATGAGCATTCAGATATTCTCCAGGAGTCCGCCCTGCGTCAGACCATCCCCTCCGAACATCCTAAATAGGTAACCCTCCTAATTATATTTTGATATGGTTTTCTCAGCATTTTACTCTCCACCAACACCTTTCACTCTCCTGTGTTCATATATTGCCCCTCCCTCCCCCCAGTTTTTTGGACACTATTACCCATCCGCCCATCCCCAGTCCCCCTCAAATCCGCAAAGCCCCACCCAAAGGTAACCCCTTGCCCCCATTTTATCTCTTCTTTGTGCTCATACTTACCACCAGCTCATCATACATTCCACCCCTGCAGACGTCAGCTCACATCCTTCCTCCACCCCCCGATTTCCTGTAAGCCTATCTTCCAGTCTCTAGCTCTCTGAGGCAGCCTGATTATTTCATATCATTGAGGTCATGTAGTATTTGTCCTTCAATGCCTGGGTTGCTTCACTCAACATAAGATTCTCAAGATTCATCCATGTTACCACGTGTGTTTGTAGTGTATTTGTTCTTACAGCCGAGTAATATTCCATTGTATGTATACACCACATTTTATTGATCCGCTCATCTGTCGATGGGCATTTGGGCTGATTCCAACTTTTGGCGATAGTGAACAATGCTGCTATGAACATTGGTGTACATATATCGGTTTGTGTCCTTGTTTTCAGTTCTGCTGGGTATATACACAGCAGAGGTATTGCTGGGTCATATGGCAAATCTATGGTTAGTTTTTTGAGAAACTGCCAAAATTTCCTCCAGAATGGTTGGATCCTTCTGCATTCCCACCAGCAGTATATGAGTATTCCCATTTCTTCACATCCTATCCAGCATTTGTATTCTTCTGTTTTTCTCATAGCTGCCAATCTTATGGGAATGAGATGATATCTCATTGTAGTTTTGATTTGCATTTCCCTGATAGCTAGAGACTTGGAGCATTTTTTCATGTGATTTTTAGCAATTTGTATTTCTCCTTTGGAGAAGCTTCTGTTTAAATCTTTTTCCCATTTTTTAAATGGGTTGTTTATCTTTTTATTTTCAAGATATAGGAGTTTTTCATATATGCAAGTTATAAGTCTCTTATCAGATATATGGATGCCAAATATTTTCTCCCATTGTGTGGGTTCCCTTTTTACTTTTTGACAAACTCCTTTGAGGTGCAGAAGGCTTTAATTTTGAGGAAGTCCCATTTATCAATTTGTTCTTTTGCTGCTCGTGCTTTTGGTGTGATATTCATGAAGTCATTTCCTATTACAAGGTCCTGTAGATGATTCCTTACACTGCTTTCCAAGGTCTTTATGGTCTTGGCTCTTATATTTAGGTCTTTGATCCATCTTGAGTTGATCTTTGTGTAAGGTGTGAGATGGTAATCCTCTTTCATTCTTCTACATATGGATATCCAGTTCTCCAGGCACCATTGGTTGAATAGGCTATTCTCTCCCAGTTGAGAGGGTTTGGTGGCTTTTTTGAGTATTATATGGCTGTATATATGAGGTTCTATATCAGAACTTTCAATTCGATTCCATTGCTCTGTGTGTCTTTCCATATGCCAATACCATGCTGTTTTCACTACTGTAGCTTTGTAGTATGTTTTGAAGTCAGGTAGTGTGATTCCTCCAATTTTGTCTTTCTTTTTCAATATGTCTTTGGCTATTCGGGGCCTCTTTCCTTTCCAAATAAATTTCATAGTTAGTTTTTCTAGTTCCTTAACGAAGGCTGTGTTGATTTTTATTGGGATTGCATTGAATGTGTAGATCAGTTTTGGTAGGATAGACATCTTAATAATATTTAGTCTTCCTATCCATGAACAAGGAATATTCTTCCATTTATTTAGGTCTTCTTTGATTTCCTTGAACAGTCTTATATAGTTCCCACTGTATAAGTTTTTTACATCTTTGGTTAAATTTATTCCTAAATATTTGATTTTTTTATTTACTATTATAAATGGTATTTGTTTCTTGATTTCCTCCTGATCTTGGTCATTATTGGTGTACAGAAATACTACTGATGTTTGCACATTGATCTTATAACCTGCAACTTTACTAAACTCATTTATGAGTTCTAGAAGCTTTGTTGTGGATCTCTCAGGGTTTTCTATGTTTCGGATCATGTCATCTGCAAATGAAATTTTGACTTCTTCCTTTCCAATTTGAATGTCTTTTATATTTGTTCTTGCCTCAGTGCTTGAGCAAGTACTTCTAAGACAATGTTAAATAGAAGGAGAGACAATGGACATCCTTGTCTTGTTCCTGACTTTAGAGGGAAGGATTTTAGGATTTCTCCATTGTAAACGATGTTGGCTGTAGGTTTTTCATATATACTCTTTATCATGTTCAAAAAATTTCCTTGTATTCCAATCTTTTGGAGTGTGTTTATCAAGAAATGGTGCTGTATTTTGTCAAATGCTTTTTCTGCATCTATAGATATAATCATGTAATTTGTTTCCTTCAATCTGTTTTATAGGGTGTATTACATTGATTGATTTTCTTATGTTGAACCATCCTTGCATACCTGGAATGAATCCCACTTGGTTGTGGTGTATAATTCATTTACTGTGTTGTTGAATACGATTAGCAAGTATTTTGTTAAGTATTTTTTGTGTCTAGGTTCATTAGAGAAATTGGTCTATAATTTTCCTTACTTGTGGTGTCTTTGTTTGGCTTTGGTACTAGGGTAATGTTGGCATCATATAAGGAGTTAGGCAACGTTCCTTCTGTTTCGATTTTTTGGAATAGTTTCAGCAGGATTGGTGTTAGTTCTTTCTGGAATGTTTTATAGAATTCACCTGTGAAGCCATCTGGCCCTGGGCTCTTCTTAGTTGGGAGTTTTTAATGACTGATTCTATCTCTTTACTTGTGCTTGGTATGATAAGATCATCAGTTTCTTCTTTTGTCAATATGGGCTGCTTATGTGTTTCTAGGAATTTGTCCATTTCCTCTGAATTGTCATTTTTGTTGGAATATAGTTTTTCAAAGTATCCTCTTATGATAGTCTTTATTTCTGTGGGGTCAGTTGTGATATCGCCTTTCTCATTTCTTATTTTGTGTATTTGCATCTTCTCTCTTTTTTTCTTTGTTAGTCACGCTAAAGGTTTGTCAATTTTGTTGATCTTCTCAAAAAAAATAGCTCTTGGTCTTGTTTATCTTTCAAAGTGCTTTCTTATTTTCTATTTCATTTAGTTCTGCACTTTTCTTTGTTATTTCCTTCCTTCTTCTTCCTGTTGGATTACTTTGTTGTTTTTTTCCTAATTCCTCCAAATGTGCAGTTAGTTCTTCAATTTTTGCTCTTTCTTCTTTTTTGATATATGAATTTATGATTATAAATTTCCCTCTCAGTACTGCTTTTGCTGCATCCCATAAATTTTGGTATTTTGTGTTATCATTATCATTTGTTTCAAGGTAGTCATTGATTTCTTTTGAGATTTCATCTTTGACCCACGGTTTTTCTAAGAGTGTGCTGTTTAATTTACAAATCGTGGTGTGAAATCTGGGCCTCTATCCCTTGCAAATTTCTAGCTTCCCTCCACTGTGGTCAGAGATGTTATTTTGTATGATTTCAAAATTTCTGAATTCATTAAGCCTTTCTTTGTGGACTAGCATATGGTCTATCTTGGAGAATGATCCACGTGCGCTTGAGAAAAATGTATATCCTGCTGTGTTTGGGTGTAATGATCTATATATGTCTATTAGATCCAGCTCCTCTAATGTACTTTTCAAATATTCTGTTTCTTTAGTGATTCTCTTTTGAGATGTTGTGTCCAGAGTTGATAGTGGTGTATTAAAATCCCCCACTATAATTGTAGATGCATCTATTCTTTCACTTAGTTTTTCCAGCATTTGCATCACATATTTAGAGGCGCCCTTGTTAGGAGCATAAATATTTATTTGTTTGATCTTCTTGACAGATCGTCCCTTTCACTGAAATGTAGTATCCTTCTTTGTCTCTCACAATTGTTTCGCATTTAAAGTCTATTTTGTCTGATATTAATATAGCTACTCCTGCCTTTTTTTGGTTATTGTTTGCTTGTATGATTGTTTTCCAGCCATTCACTTTCAACCTCCATGTGTCTCTGGGTCTAAGATGTGTCTCTTGTAGACAGCATATAAATGGGTCATGTTTCTTTATCCAATGTCCCAGTCTGAATCTTTTGATAGGTGAGTTTAATGCGTTGACATTCAGTGTTATTACTTTCAAGAATTATTTGTGTTAGCCAAAGTTTGATTGGACTTGTGTTTGTCATATTTTGTTTGTTTGTTTTTTTCCCCTTCTCTTTTTGTCTTTTTTGTTGCTCTTACACTCTCCTCCAATTCTGCCTGTCCTGTTTTTTCCTTTCTTCCTGCAGAAGTTCCTTTAGAATTTCTTGAAGGGGAGGTTTCTTGTTGGCATACTCTTTCAGTTTCTGTTTATCTGTGAATATTTTGAACTCTCCATCATGTTTGAATGCTAGTTTAGCTGGATAGAGTATTCTTGGTTGGAAATTTTTTTCCTTTAGTACCTTGACTATATCATACCACTGCCTTCTTGCCTCCATGGTTTCAGATGAGAAATCAGCACTTAATCTTATGGAGCTTCCCTTGTATGTGATGGTTTTCTTTTCTCTTGCTGCTTTTAGAATTTTCTCTTTGTCTTGGGCGTTGGATAATTTGACAAGTATATGTCTTGGGGTGGGCCTGTTGGGGTTTATGATGATTGGGGTGTGCTGTGCTTCTTGGATATGTACATCTGTCTCTTTCAGTAGATTTGGGAAGTTTTCAGCCATTATTTCCTGCAGCACTCCTTCTGACCCCTTTCCCTTCTCTTCTCCTTCTGGAATGCCTGTAGTATGTATGTTTGAGCGTTTTGCATTATCATTCAGGTCCCTAAGTCCTAGCTGGATTTTTTTCTATCTTTTTATCGACCAATTCTACTATCTGTTTGATTTCCGATGTACTGACTTCCACATCACTAATTCTCTGCTCTGCCTCTTCTAGTCTGCTGATATTTTCTGCAAGTGTTTTTTTTTTTAAATATAACATTTAATATTCCTGTGACAGTCATGATTTTTTTTATTGACTTTGTAATAATATTACATTAAAAATATATATGTGAGGTCCCATTCAACCCCACCCCCCCTCCCCCCCTCTCTCCCTCTCCCCCCCCCAACAACGCTCGTTCCCATCATCATGACACATCCATTGGATTTGGTAAGTACATCTTTGGGCACCTCTGCACCTCATAGACAATGGTCCACATCATGGCCCATACTCTCCTCCATTCAATCCAGTGGGCCCTGTGAGGATTTACAATGTCCGGTGATTACCTCTGAAGCACCATCCAGGGCAGCTCCATGTCCCAAAGACGCCTCCACCTCTCATCTCTTCCTGCCTTTCCCCATACCCATCGTCCACCATGTCCACTTTTCCCAAACCAATGCCACCTCTTCTATGTGGTGCAAGTGTATTTTTGATTTCTTGAACTGTGGTGTTCATTCCCATCATATCTGTTATCTTTTTGCGTATGTCTGCAATTTCCCCTCCAAGTGTTGTCTTCATGTTGTTAACCTCTTCCTTTACTTCATTAAATTTATCGGTGATAAATGTTCTGAGATCTTTCATTACTTGTGCAGAGTTCTGCTCTCCTTCCTGATTTTTAGTTTGTTCATTGGATTCAGCCATGTTTTCCTGATTACTGGTTTGGTTTGTAGATTTTTGTTGCTGTCTGGTCATCATTTTATCTTGACGGGTTTAATCAGTTCCTTAGCTTCTTTGTCTAGTCTTGGGGATTAATTAGCTGTTGTTTTTGCGTAAGTGTTATATCTTCTCTTTGTCACTTTGTTCTTCTTATTCTAATTTCTTATTACTGGTTGAGTTCACTTTAAAGGAAAATATTAGTGCCGGGGAAAGGCAATTGTGTAAGCAAGGAAAAAGCGTAAAGTAGTATTGGTGATATATGTTAACAGAGCAACAATATGAGATCTGGGAGGATGGATGTTAGATTCACATAAGTTGTGTAGAGTTATAGCAGTAGGTAGAGTACCTATAATGAGGTAGTTAACTGAATATGGGAGGAACATGGTATGAATTAAAAAGCTATTGTTTTCGTGAGAGAGGGAAAGAGAAAAGAAAGGCAATAGTTTCAAGAGTGGATAACAGACAGAAAACAAAACAAAGGTATTAGAAATTAAGTGTTAGACACTTTGTGGATCAAAGAAAGGGAGGTGGAATATAGGAGAGACAGTAGATGATGGAGGCTATCAAGATGTAGGGGAAAAGGGATAGTGTAGGTAGCCAAAATCTATTCACACAGAAATGAGGCAGTGGAGGATGAGGAAACCCAGCAAATGTGAGGTGTTCCCTGCAGCACGTATTGTATAATTAAGATAAAATAAAATAAGAAGAAAATGAGGGACAAGAGAGAGAGAAAAAAAAAAAGAGAAGAAAGGAAGAAAGAATAAGGGGGTGGGTAAAGGGTGGGGAACAGGTAGGGAAAAGAAAAAAAAGATATACACCAACCGCAACAGCCACAACAACAACAACAAAAAAAAAAACCCTAAATAACTGAAAAAAAAGACTTTGGGGGATATGCTGGGAGAAAAGACTAGGGGATAATGCAATGTTAGCAATCAGGACATTAAAAAAAATAAAAAATAAAATAAAATAAAAATAAAAACAAAATAAAACAAAAAAGAAAAAATGCAAACGTTGAGGGCTAGGACATTCAAGGACCTCAGATGGACCTCAGGGCATGATGGATTCAGGGATGGAATGTCTGAGATATTGAAGACTCAAGAAGTGTGAGTCTTTGGGGTGTGGGCCACCAGGGTTTAGGGGACTCAGACCTGGCAACCTCAAGTCCGGTTAACAGGAAGCCTGGGAGCACCGCAGTGCATCACAGCCTTCAGGGATCCCCGCAGCTGGATGCCAGCCATATGGATGAGGTCACATCCGCAAGCTCTATCCTGTGTGTCTGTACCCCACAATTCACTCACTCACTGGGGTCTATTCTGTGGTTGTATCACCAATTCGACTTCAGGACCTCTCCCACCCTGTGATCCCCCGGAACGGCCACCTGGGGGCGCCTCTACACTGCAGCCAATTTAATGACACAGATCAATAGCCAGGCCCGGGGATGGGACTCCAGCTGGAAATGCAAATAACAGAGTCCAAACCCGAAATTCCCACACTTCGCAAAATATTCTCCTAATCGGCCTCCAGACATCTCCCACCCTGCCAGACCCTGGTGACATCTCTTTAGTGCTATCAATTTAAGTCCACTGCAGATCTGCAGCCAGGCTTGGGGGGGCGGGGCTCTAGGCGGAAGCACTATTATTTGTGTCCGCAATCAAAAATTCCCCCGCTTCACAATAAAACTCCCGTTTGTCTCCCCAAATTGGTCTGCAAGGGTGTCCTGTCCTATTAACCCCCCAATAGGCCGCTCAGGGCTTATGAATTCCCCAGTACTGCAGAGCCTCCAAAAAAATGCCGCCACAGCACCCAGTACCGTGGCTCCGCCCACCCTAGGAGGGAGCGTCCAGCGCGCAGTCCAGACCTCCGTGCAATAAGAGTCTCAATTATACTCTATAGACGAATTCTCTCTGTTACCTTCCCACGAAATCAATGTCCAGACACCTCCTGCCCTGCAAAAATCCCAAAAACAGCCTTGTCCCAAAGAACCTCCAGCCGCTTCTTTGCAGGAGCCACCATCTTGCCCTGCCTCTAATATATGTCTTATGTTCTATTTCTTTGGTGCGATCCTGACTGATTTTAGTACGAAGTATTGGGTGCTTCTATAACAAATATCAAAATAAGTGCAAATGATTTTGAAAATTGATGGTGTATAAATATTCGAAGAATTTTGAGGCATCTGAAAACAGCCTACATTTCCTTAAGCAGAATGTTGGTACAAATACAGATATTGAAGCTGCTTCTGCTGAGGGCTCAGAAGGGAATTAGGGACTGTTACCTTAAATGGGAAGGATGGCAATCCTTATATAGAGAGGCAGAAATTCAGCTGAGTTTTGTCCAGCAGGCATGTGAAAAGCAGAATTTGTAATCAATAAACTTTTATAGAGGCTCAGGGCCTGGCTGTCACTTGGAACAGCCCAGAGATTCAGGTCTCCTGAGTATACGCCAAACCCAACGCCAACCACAGGTCTGGTAAAAGTAACAGAAGAGGCATGTGAACTTCAGCAGGCTTACCCTGGCCAGGTAAAATGGAGGTGAAGAAGGTCATCTACCACACTAGGGAGCCAAGAGTGCCTACAACTGCAAGCAGGAGAATTGCATCCATCATCTATGTGGAATCTAAGGCCCCTCTTGATATATAGAGGGAGTGAACATAACCATCCCAGGGTCCACAGGATGGAAGAATAGAGTATGGATTACAGTAGACTTACTGATATTCTAGTATGGAACTATTGTGATTAGCAATGGAAGAAATTGTAACATTGATGTAAAGAAAGTGGCCACAGTAGTTGCTGAGGGTAAGGAGAGGGAAGAAGAGATATGACGTGGGGGCATTTTCAGGATTTAGTGTTTTCCTATGTGGGGCATGGACAGATGCTGGACATTTTATATCCTGCCCTGGCCCACTGGGTGGACTGGGGGATAGTGTAAGCTACAATGTAAACCATCCATGTGGTGCACCAGTGCTCCAAAATGTATTCACCAAATGCGATGAATGTACCATGATGATGAAAGAGGTTGTTGCTGTGGGTGGAGTGGGGTGAGGAGGGTGGGGGGTATATGGGGACCTCATGTTTTTTTAATGTAACATTTTAAAAAAATAAAAAGGAAAAAAAACAAAATAAAATAAAATAAACTTGTATACTTAGCTGAGTACATTTCCAAACAAACTGTTGAAGGCATGTCCCAGATTATTCTCTCTAGGTATGTAAATCAAGAGGAAAGAGTAATGGAAGGAAAATGGTTAAGCAAAAAAGAACTAGGGATTATGATTTGGGTAATTCTCCACCTATCTAGATACCAGAAGATGCTCCAATTAAGAAATTTACTATAAAGAAAGTGTGAACAAGGATAAGTTCAAGAGCTACTTGATAACATTTGCAACTGTGAGGGAAGCAGAAGACAAAGATGGGAATATCCAGGAAATATCTATAGAGGACCTTCTTTTCTAGTGATGTGAAACCCTCTGTCATGCACAGAGGACTGCAGGGTTTTTCCCCCTGATATCACATATATTAAATTATTAATAATATTTCATTGATTTTTTGAAGATCAAATAAAATGTTGCATAATTCACTGCAGTTGCAATACTCAATCTGCCATGCATATATTGTGCATCATACAAATCATAGGTATTTAATGGACATTTTCATTGACTTTAAAGAAGAATCTTTTTATTTTTTTATTCCATTAAAAATTTATTGAAGTATGTTATATTTACATGAACGATCATAAACAGTAAGTATATAGTAAAAGTTGTAAACTTAGAAAACAAACATGCATAACATCATAGAGAGTTCCCATACATCACCCACCACCAATACCTTGCATTTTTGTGTAACACTTGTAACAAATTATGAAAGAGCATCATAGCATATTACTGTTAATATATTACTACTAATTATAGCATATATCTTACATTGGGTGTATTTTCCCCCGAACTCACCATATTAATATACTAAAGTTTACAATCAATGACATTTGATATAATCACAGAGTTGTGCATTTATCATTTTAATCAATATTAGAGCATTTTCTTTACTTGAAAAAAGAAAAAAATTAACTAAAAAACAAACCACTAAAAGGCTCATATGTTAGTGCTATGAAGAATACCTTTAGCTACCCATATAGATTTCAACCATCTTTTCAATCGAATTTTAGATTTAACTGATACTATCTTGTCTTTTCATATAGACATCCCTTAAGCTTCCATGTAGCTCTGTTAGGAACACACATATACCACAATCTAGTTTTTTATAATGCTTTGTAGCAAATTTCTCTGAGAAAAGTGGAGAGACGCCATGTAAAACTTCCCGTTGAATGAACAGACAATATTAAGTAAACAGTTATTCAGTGTGCAAAATTTGTTTCAGTTTATGCACATTTTTAAGAGTAAATGTATAGAAAATATTTGAGGATATTGTGTGGAATTGAAAATATTCCAAAGATTCCACTTATTTTATCCTAATGTGGATTTTTTTAGAGCACAATATTCCTCAAATAGGAAACATTTTTAACCGAACATTTCAGATTTTGGTAAAAGTTGTGTTAGATGTCTCCAGGATTTATGAAATTTCATGCTCTTTATCTATACTGCCTCCCCACATTATTGGTTTTTCATTCTCTTAAACCATAAGATATTTTATAATGTTATATTATCAAGAACACTGCCAAATGGGCTGAAAAGGTCCATAAGAGAGCAAAATTAAAGAAGAATGTTGGAATTCCAAAATTCTGCATACTGATGACACTATGTAAATTCAAACAGGCATTGAATTAAATGAAAGGTTGATGCCTTAGTTTGCCAGACTGCTATGAAATATGTTACAGAGGAATGACTTGAACAATGGAAATGCATGGCTCACAGTTTTGAAGTTAGGAGACTTCCCCTATTGAGAAGTCCTGAAGGCATAACTTTCCCCCCATATCTATAACAGGTTAGTGGTGACTACCAGAGGAACTTGAAGCTCCTTGGCTTCTATCCCTGCCTTCCATTCAGGCAATGTCCTCTGCTTTCTCCTCTGGGTTCTGTTGACTTCCATCCTCTGGCTCCTGCCTCTGCTTCTATCTCTATGACTGATTTCTCATGCCTACGAAAGAATCCTGTATTCTGAATTAAGGCCTTCTTTCTTTCAGTTGGGCTACATCTTAACAAAAATAACATATTCAAGAGTTCCTGTCTAACATGGGACACATCGACAAGATACTGACAATGATTAAGAATATGTATATGGCAGTGGCCACAGGAGTTGCTGAAGGCAGGGAAAGGGAAGAGGAGGTGTGATATGGGAGCATTTGCAGGATTTGAAGTTGTCCTGAATTATATTGCAGGACAGATGCAGGACATTATATATCATGCCATAACCCAATGAATTGACTGGGAGAGAGTGTAAACTACAACATAAAACTATAATCCATCCTGCCTGGCAGTGCTCCAATGTATTCATTAATTGCAATAACTGTACTTCACTAATGAAAGACATTGTTGATATGTCCAAAGTGAGGGGTGTGGGAAGTAGGGCATATGGGAAACTCTTATATTTTTTAAAGTAACATGTTGTGTGAGGAATGTATCTTTGAAAAATAAATTTAAAATATATTTTAAAAAAGAATGTGTATATAATTCACTCTACTCCAGATGAAGACTGTGGTCAGCTCCACAGGCAGAGATATCAAAGACATCGGCTCAAAGACCAGAGACCTGGGAGCAGAAGCCAGAGCCAGAGGTCCAGAGGGCAGAGCCATGGACCCAAGGACAGTCCATAGGCCACAGAGATGACCCCAGGCCATGAAACCTTATGGAACTTCAGGATTCAAAAATGCTTGGGAGCATTGCTTCCTTGCTTCCTTCCATTCTCTCCTTTGGATTTGGAGTGTCTAAAACATTTATACTATGCCTGCCCCACCATGGCAGTTTGGAATCAGTAAAGTTGTTTCTCTACTTATTGGTCCATAGGCAGAAATTAATTTTTCCCCAGAACTGATACTGTCCAGAATATCATACATACCAGATTTAGATGAGTTAGATGATGACTTAAGATTTTGAGCTGAAGATACTTAAATGATGGTTTAGGAGTTGAGTTGATGCTATAATTTGTTCAAATGTTTGGGCATGTTGGGATGAGGAGAATTTATTTTGCATGTTAACAAATAAGTTTCCTTGGGGTTGAAGTGTACACACTATAGACTGAATAATATACTGAAAATACCTGGTCTTAAACCCAGGTACTCATGGCTGCTGCCTCATATGAGACATGATTGTAGTTTGTTTAATTTAATTCAAAATGAAGAGATTATCCCAGGTTTTAAGTTTGGGGCATAAATGAAATTTAATGTATCCCTAAAAAAAGTAGGCAGGATAATTCAACAGACCTACAGGAAACTGCAATGTGAAGGTAGAGCACAGAGACATTTGGAGAACCTGGACTTGAAAGCTGGAGTGGTGTAGTCCGAAAACAAGTATGTCTTGCAGCCACCATGACTGATAGAGGTGAGGAATTTACTCTCCACGAGAGTATCCAGAGGGAGTGTGGTCTCACAGACACCCAGAGTTCAGCCTTGTGATATAATTTCAATCTTCTAGCTTCCAAAACTATGAGAGAATTAAATTCTGTTACTGTAAATCATCATGTTTCTTTTTACTTTCCTAAAGTAGTCTATGAAAGTGAATTAAATTATTAAAAATTATAAATAATGAGGAATAAAATGCAGTTTCAAAAGACATGAATATACTCTCAATTACAGGAAACAAGTGTATTCTATGTATCAGGTTCAGCTAATAGCATTTTATGTATGTTACTCATTTGGCCTCAAAACAACCCTACAAAATATGTATAATTATTATACCTGTTTTATATCTGAGAAATCTTTTCTACTGAGAGATTAAGTAATTTACTCAAGGACACATGTGTAGAAAGAATCAGTGGTGTAAATAAATGAATAAATTGTAACCAGAGGAGAATGGGTCTTGTGGAAATTTGCACATATTTAAAATTAGGAAAAGAAAACTGAGGAATGGACTAAAATAGGAAAAGAATGACAAAGAGTTAATATTCTATCTTTTCAAATTTTCTTTTATTATCAAAAGAAATAGTAGGGGGAAGCAAATGTACTGTGCTAAGCTTATGAAATATACTCAGGAGACACTTTGTAGAAGGTCCTGCCAGAAACAAAAGTTGAGTACATATATAGGGAGAGTGCCAGAGACATTCTTTCTCTGTAGAACATGTGAAGGTCAGAATGATATCTTTATATCAAATTTGGAGGAAAATAGCAGGGACCAGAGGAAGGAAAGGTAAATGAGAAGGAGTCAAAATAGATAAGTTTAAATTAAAAAGGCACAGGGAAGTGGTAGTTGACCCATCAGAGTGTTAAACTCTCTGTTCTGGGTTTTTATTTCCTTTTTTGGAACCAGAAAATAACCATGAGAAGAAGATAAAACTAGTCAGCCAGGTCATAAAAGACATGTGGTCCACTCAACCCAAAGCCAGGCTGATGGCCAACCAGCAGGCATGAGAATGAAATCAAAGAAGAACATTGGGTCTAAATCAGCCAGTAGTAAGAGAACCTGCCAGATAACTGTAAACCAATAGTAAGTCTAGGCAAATAAGTCGATCCCTCCATGTTAACAGATTCCACAGTTAATCAAAAAAAACCCAAAAATGTAAGGTTTTATGCTATTGGGTTTTTGGCATGATATATTACCTGGAAGTTCCTAATAGATAAATTATCATCATTGAAATTGTTATCCATTCTTATACCATTATTCTCCTACCCGGCCTTGATTTATTTACTATCACTTAAAATTATGTAGTAGCTATCTTAATTATACATATGCTTGCTTTGTTTCTCTTCAACTATGATGACAGGAGTGATTTTTGCAACTGACAGTAAAAACTTAATAGTAGAAAAAGAGGATTTATGTGTGTAAGAGGGTTTAATGTATTCTGCTCAGGTTTGATGAGATATTTCCTGAAACTAAATTTCATCTACCCTATTTTGAAACCATTTTAGAAATAACACTAGAATGTCTGGAATTCTTCCACTTTTACATTGGACAAATAAGTTGAGTAATAGTCTTCAAAAGTATTCAGGTTACAGCAGGCTTCATAACCATGATTTCTTTCACTGTCTAATGGATGATTAAAGAGAGAGCTGACAATTGAAAAAGGTCAGGAGGAAAGCTGTTGCTTACTTCTTGAGGGATAAAGTTAAAGAATTAGAACAGTGCCAATTGAAAGTATGAGAATGTCTGAATGAGATGAAGAGAAGAAAAAGGTTAGCAGAAAAGGAGTCAGATTTTCACATACTCTGTGAATGTATAAACATACACTGTTCTAGTTTGCTTGGGTAGTGAAATGCATATATCCTAAAGTGGATCAAATTTACAATTGGAATTTATAACTTACTAGCATATAATTTTGAGTCTGAGAAAAATATCAAAATTAAGGCATCATTAAGCAAAGCTTTCTTCCCAAAGACAGGCTGCTGGTGATCCTGGATGTCTATGTCACTTGGCAGGGAACATAGGAGCATCTCCAGTCTCCCCCTTCTCTTTCTAGAAACCTTGACTACAGCTTCTTGCTTACTTGGCTACCTCTTTCATTGTCTGAATTTCATTCTCTTCGAAAGGACTCCAGGAACAAGATGAAGACCCACCAGGGGCAAACTTTAAATGGAGTAGCCTAATCCAAAGTTCCTACAGACAATAGATTTCAGAGCAAGACTGGATAAACACACTTTTCTAGGTTTCATGCAGTCTCAAACCATCACACACACATATACGTGTGTTTGTGTGTGTGTGTGTGTGCGTGTGTATATATATAGATACATAATTATTGTTTTCTTTTTTCACAGAAATTGAACACACAACATTAGAGGCTTAGTTTTTTCACTTAACATTTTATCTGTGAATTCAGGCAATAGCAATTAACTTTCATTAATTACCTCTCTCAAATTCTAAATACTACATTCTGTCTTATAGGAAGAATTGGGATCATATTACAGAAATCTATGTATGTTTTAATCTTTAACTACAACAAGCATTGTTGTAAAGAATGAACTTTTTATGTGTCATTTCACATATGGGAATATGATGATGTGGACTCAAATCCTCTGACAATTTAGATAACATTGAGTTTTAGTGAGTATTATATTTTAACCATTTTATGCAAGAACCATAGAAAAAGGTCACTGTCTTAGGAATATGAATATTGGTGGAAAACCTTACATCCAATCTGATAAAAACATAATTCATTTAATCAGCATCATCCCCTATAATATAAACATTCTTTACAGAACACGGATATTAAAGACATTCACAAATATATTTGATGCCAAGAATAAATTAAAATATGTATCTAAAGAAAAAAAAGGAAGGTAGAGTAAGAAATCATAATCTCTTACACTGACCAAACCGGCTTGGATGAAAAACAGTGTCCAAGCAATGAAAAAGTAAAGGAGGAAGATGATGTTTCATGTGGGAAGGTTTGTATATTTAGAATCAAGGATTTACTATTTGGTAGGTACAGAGTTGGAGCACGATGGAAGAGAAAAAAGGAGAATTAAGGAATTAAGAATTAAGATGGCAAATTTCTCAGGATTAAGTAGGCATGTAAAAGAAAGAATCAATCCATCAAGGTGGAAAACTACCTAGACGCTTACCCAGAGGTTAAGAAACAAATTATTGACCCAGTCATTTGATCTACCCATGAAAAACAGGCAAATTTCTATGGTACAATGCACTAAAATTTGCAGCGTCTCAGACAGATGGAGGAAGCAGCTGCTGCTGTAAGGACTCACTGCCCTACATCATCTGAGAGGAGGTTTATGTTCGAGGTTGAACCCCTGTGGGAGGAGTAGTATCCCCCTGCTGACAATAATACATTCCCAGATCTTCGTCCTGGACGCCGTTGATGGTGAGAGTGAAATCTGTTCCATACCCACTGCCACTGAATCGGTCAGGGACCCCAGATGGCCGGTTGATTGCAAGATACACGAGCAGTTTAGGAACGTGTCCTGGTTTCTGGTGGTACCAAGATAAGTAGTTGCTAACACTTTGACTGGCCTTGCACTTGAGGGTGACAGTCTCTCCTGCAGATGCAGCCACAGAGCCTGGAGTCTGGGTCATCACGATGTCCCCACTGGCACCTGCAGTCACAAAAGAAGATTGATCAAACATTGAATCACAGGTACATAAAATATATATCTAAATGTAGCTGTTCTTATTTTTCATATATAATCAGATCTGCCTTAGATGAAACAATTCATTCACTCTGCCTGCTAGAACCATTGTCCAACTTTATGAAGATACTGCTCTTCTAAACCTCTCACCTGAGACCCAGAACATCAGGAGCACGAGCAGCTGGGCCTGTGACATCATCGTGCTCAACTGTCTGCTGCACTCAGTCCCCGACTCAAGGGAAACCTCATTAATAGAGCTCTGAGTCCTCAGATGGGATCTCCCTTCATAAGACTTTCATGCTAATGTGCTGGAGGTGCAGTTAATGTTGGGGTTTAAGATATATTTAGGGGATTTGAATCTCTGGACTGACAATGTGATAGCCAGATCCTGAGCCTCAACAGACTCCAGCACCTACAATCTGATTTATTGGACTTACCACACTCAGCTAAGATGGAGGTGAAGAAGGACAACCACCACACCATGGAGCCTAGAGTGATTACAACTGAAAATGGGAGGATTGCATCCAGCATCCAGGTGGAATCTGACCCTCCTCTTGACATAAAGGTGCAATGGACACAACCAATCCAGTGTCCACATAGAAGAGGTGGCATTGGATTGGGAAAAGTGGACATAATGGACAAAGGGTATATTCACTTTTGACAAGCATTTTCTCACCAATATTATAAGAACTTCTATTTTGTCATATTACTTTGTAACTTATTCATTTTCATTGCTGCATATATTTCATTGTGCATGTATCCAAAAATTATGAAATCACCTGTTGATGGGCAGTTTTTTTCTCATTTTTGGAAATTAAGGTTTAAATTCCTTTGAATATTTTTAATCACATACCTCAGCACTTCTAAGCAAATATATCTAAAATGCATTTTACTGAAAATAAAATGATGTCCTCATGGGCGATATGAATTTCTATTTCTTTACTTATATTACTCATCAGTTCTTGCTTTCTCCCTTATAGCTCTTAGCATTTTAATTACAGTTGCTTTAAATTGCCTGTGTGATGACTGCGGCATCTTTATCATCGTTGAGTTTGGTTTTGATGTTTGTTCTGTCTCTTCAGAATGTGTGTATTTGCTTTGAAATATATGTTCCAGTTTGCTAAATCTTCTCAATGTAGATACCATAAAATGGCTGGCTTTGTAAATTTTTAATAGTTTTTCTTTTTAAGTTATGAGTTAAAACAATCATTCATACCATACACATTTCCAAAATATCACCCCAACACCAACAGCTTGCATTGCTGTGACACATGTGTTACAAATGACAAAAGCACATTATCATAATGTTACTGCTGTGTATGATCCATAGCTTATATTTATTGTGTTTTGCTCACAAACCATCTTATTATTGATACCATATATTAGTATTGCATATTTGGTATAGTTCATGAGAAAATGTTCTCATATTTGCACAGTTAACCACTATCTTTCATTCACCACAGGGTTCATTGCATTATAAACCTGCCTGCCTTTTACAATCCATCCAAATTTTATACTCAGTGGCTCTGAGTTTCTTCACAGAGTTGTTCTGTCATTACTTCAGTTCGTTTCAGAATGTTGTCATTAATCCAGGAGGAAAATTCCAATACCACCTTACATCCCCCATTATTGACTCTCAGCATTGATATAGGATCTTTTTTGCCATTACTGTAAAATATTACAATATTAGAATTAACTATAATCTTTGCATTATATTAGTTGTATTTTCCCGTGCATCGCCATATTCTTAACACCTTGTAATAGAGAACATTCTTGTATTTTAATATTAATCACAATCACCATCCACCACTGAAATCACTATGTTATGAAATCCATAGATTATCTTCTGGCTTTTCTTAATTTAATGTTAAACTCCCTAGACTAGCTGTTCCTGCCACATTCACATTTATAAATCAGCAATTCTTAGTTATAATCATTCTAATGTGTTACCATCAAATCTATCCATTTCTGAATTTACAACCCCTTTATTAAACATTCTACATAGAGTCAGTATAACTTCTCCCATCTCATCTCACGTTCTATCTCCTATAAATTATACTCTAGAGTTTAACTCCGTTAAGTTTACTCATCATATTTAGTTTATGTTAGTGAGACCCTAAAAATATTTGTCACCTTTTGCCTGATTCATTTCACTCAAAATACTGTCCTCAAGGTTCACCCCTGATGTCATATGCATCTCAAGGTCATTTCTTCTTACAGCTGAATACTTTATATATTTGTATGCATATATATTGAATATATGTACGTATGTATGTATGTATGTGTGTGTGTGTGTATATAAATGCAATACCTGCCCTGTTGTGTCTGGCTTATCTGACTCAACATAAGGTCCTCTAGCATAGTTCATGTTGTTTCATGAATCAGAACTTCATTCCTTCTTACAGCTGAATAATATTCAATATGGCATATATAACACATATATATAACACATTTTGTTTATCCATTCATCACTAAGCATACATTTGGATTGCTTCCAAATTTTATCAATTTTGAAAAATGCTGCTATGAACATAGATTTGCAAAAGTCTGTATCATTGCATTTAGTTCTTCTGAATGTATTCATAGTGGGATTCCTGGATCATATGGCAGTACTATATTTAACTTCTTGAGGAACTTTCAAACTCCTCCACAGGGACTGCGACATTTTACATTCCCCAAAAAGGGAGTGTTCCAATTTCTCCATGTCCTCTCCAGCAATTTTAGTTTTAAAATGATGGCCATTCTTGAAGGCATGATATAATATCATTTTAGTTTGACAAACGGCTGCCAATGCAAAGTACCAAAAATGCACTGGCATTTATAGGGGGATTCTTTTTGGGGTGAACACTTAGAGTTCCAAGGCTGTGAAATGTCCAAATCAAAGCAACAGCAGAAATGCTTTTTCACCAAAGTCAGATGCCATGTGGTGAAGCCAGATGCTTCTCAATCTCTGCTGAGGTCTCTGCCTTCCCCTTCAGAATCTACCATCTCCTAGAACTCAGCTGTGGCCAACCAGGCATAGGGCATGACTCCTACAAGATTTCCTCTCTCAGTCTTAGCTACGCCACTCATTTCTGCTTTTAAGTATCAAACATGGCTCAAATCTCTCTAGGCCTCAGCTCATGGACACTTGGGACTTCTGTCCATGAGCTCAACTCTGTGTGACACTGGAGTCCTTCCTATCACATAGCAGGAACAATTTGGTAGTGCTCCCTTTTCATGTACGTGTGCATTTATATTAAACCGAGTTAGACAGCACAGACTTAACCTTAGTCATGCCTCACAGACATAGTCCAATCAAAAGAATCTCATACTGGATGGCGTATGTGGGCCAAGCAGTTGAGTATTCCCACCTGGGAGATCCCGAGTTTGGTTCCTGATGCCTCCTTAAAAACCACAAACAACAGAAAAAAGAAAAGACAAGAAAAGAAAAACAAGGAAAGAAACAACACAAGGAAGTGAATATGGCTCAGTAGTTGAGGACATGCTTCCCACATATGTGGTCCAAGTTTCAATCCCTGGTCCCAGGACCTAAACAAATAAAATAAAATAAAATAAAATGTCTCATTCAGAGGAGTGGATTTGTTCTAAAACATGATTTTTCCCCTTTTGGGATTCACCAAATTCAAACTGTCACAATATCTCATTATACTGCTCATCTGCATTTTCCTTATAGCTAGTGATACTGAACACTTTTTTATGTTCACTATTTGGTCATTTATATTTCTATGGGAAAATTTTCATGTATTTTGCTCTTTTAATTGGTTTACATGACTTTATAAAATTTTATTGAAGTATATAATTCATACATTAACATACATAAACAAAAAGTGTATAGTAAAATATGTGAATTTACAAAACAAGCAAGTATATCGTTATTCAGGACTCCCATACATTTCCCTGCCACCAATACATTGTATTGTTAAGACAGATGAGTTACAAACTATGAAAGAGTATCTCAAAACATTGCTAATGTGGCCCATACCTTAAATTTGGTGTATTTTCCCCCAACCTACCCAAATATGAATACTGTGCAATAGTAATATATATTTGGTATCTCTCAGGGTAAAATATTCTAGTAGTCCTGTTATCCACAATCCATCACCCACCACTGGATTCCCTGTGTTATACAGTTTCATGTTTTCTACAATCTAGTCCAAGTAGACACTCAGTGGTTCTCTTGTTCATCCCAGATTTGTGCTCTCCCACTTCAATCAATTTTAGAACATTTTCTGAAAGGAAAATTCCACACCAATTTTTACCCTCCTATTGTTGTCTTTCTGTAATGAGATAATATCTTCTTGTCATTGCTGCCAAATATTACACTACGTTAACTACGTCCATAAGTTACATTAGTTGTAATTTTCCCATCTATCAACATATTCTTAGCACTTTTTTAAAGAAGAACATTCTTCTATTTATACTATTAACCACAATCATTTTGCACCACTGAAATCATTATGTTATCTGTTCCCTAGATGATTCTTTAACTTTCTTTCTGTGATGGTAAGGCTAATACGTCAACTGGCCAGGTAATTTGGGCCAGTTGTTTGGTTGACCAAGCACTGCGCTAATTGTAATGCAAGGATATTTATGGGCTTAGTCACCAATGAGTTTACTGCATAGATGGCAGATTACATCTACAATCAACCAGGGAGATTGCCATCAACAATGAGTGACCTTTCAATTTTCAGTTGAATGCCTTAAAAGGGGAAGTGATTTTACATTCAGAGAGAATTTCCCAGCTCCTTTGGACAGCAAATTTCTCCCCAAAACTCATCAAGAACCTTCATTGGATTTTCATAGCAGCCCCTTGCTGGAGCCTGCCTGTGGAACCTGGACTTGTACATCCCCACAGGCATGTGAAAGAATATTAAAAGATCACATACTATTTACAGATATCTCCCCTTGATTCTTTTCCCTAGAGAACCCTGACTAACACACTTCCTTTTTTTTTTTAAAGAAATTTTAGGTTACATAAAATTTACATTGAAAATATAGGGGATTCCCATTCACCTCACTTTCTTCCCCTCTCACATTTTCCATTATTAATATCATCTTTCATTAGTGTGATATATTTGTTACAATTGATGAACAAATACTGAAGTTCTGCTACTAACCATGGTTTGTAGTTTACATTATGGTTTACACTTTGCAATGCACAATTTTTTAGGTTTTGATAAAATGTCTAATGTCCTCATTCTGTCATTGCAATATCATGCAGAAACATTCAACATTCCAAAATGACCCATGCTTCACCTATACTTTCTTCTCCCTCACCTCGAACCTCTGGTAACCACTGCCTTTATATCAGTCTTGCAAGTTCTTCCAAAGTATATCTACTTTGGTTCATAGTTACATTCTCCCCTCATGTTTCTTCATTCCTCAGTCTTGAGAATTTTGGGAGAGTGTTGTCAACTCTGCTTCTAATTGAGAGAAGGCTTAGATCCCATGGTGTAGATGGATGGAACTGTCTTGACTGTAGTTGTAGATATTCTCTGGTTTTTTGAGATGGGTGGTGGCCATCATCATTTTGTTGATTGTCCTGATTGAGTTCAGTGTTGGGTTTAATTTTGCTGAGTTTCAAGGCTCAACCTGTATATGAATAGACTGATATTGTGTGACAGGTACAAGAACTTCATGGTCCTTTCTCTGCTAACCACTCAAGGATATCAGTCATTTAATATTTTCTTGTTTTTTTGTGTGTGTTGACCTACTGAGATGACATCCTATGACAAGATGAACACATTCATATTTCATAGACACATGCCCCAGGGGTACCTTTTCTTAAATAACCCCCTTCCACCAACACCCTATACCAATGAACCTCCCCTACCATATTTGTCAAAACTACATTCCCACCATTGTAGTTTCAAACACAGACCTATAAATCCCAAGAGTTCACCTATTATTTCCTCCAGCCCTTACCCCAGTTACACGGATACTTTAACCCAATCCCCAACGCTACTCACCCTCACATTTCAGTAAGATCATCCTAATTCATATCTCCATACCACTATAACCCCCATCCAATGTCAAATCACCCCTTTCCACCTTATAGTTTCTGCCAAGATTGAGCATCTGCTCACCATTCTGTGCTCCCTTAATGTCTCCTGTTAACCTCCTTCCAGAACCTAGCTCTGTGAGTCTCCTCAATATGCTTAGGTCATACTAATGAGGTAATGCAATATTTGTACTTCAGAGAATGTCTTATTTCACTCAATAAAAGATATTCAAGACTCATCCATGTAGTCTCCTGTGTCAATTCTTATTTTCTTCTTATAGTTGAGTAATATTTCATTCTTAATTTCTTCTAACAGCTGAGTAAATTTTCCATTGTAAATATATACAACAGGTATATACACAGATATATACCAGGGTCCCTATAGTTTCAATGTAACTTTGCTATGATCTGAAATGTCTTTTAAAAAAATGAATATAATTTGTGATGTAAGAGACTTATAGTAATAACAGTGAATGTTAATTTATTAAACTTCCCAATCAATAGACACAAATTAACAGAATGGATAAGAAAACAGTAGTTACCTATATGCCATCTACAAAAGATTCACCTTAGGCATAAGGATACAAAGATATTAAAAATAAAAGCTAGAAAAATATATTCCAAGCAGTACCCAAAATCCAGATTGCTCATTATTAGTGTCTACAAACACTACTGATTTTTCTCATGTTGAACTTGTATCATGCCACTTTGCTGTACTTGTTTATTAGCTCTAGTAATTGTCATAGGTATTTCAAAATATTCTTAATATCAGATTATGTTATATGCAAGCAGTGAGATTGTTCCTTCTTCCTTTCTAATTTGGGTGCTTTTTATTTATTTTTCTTGTGTAAACACCTTAGCTAGAACTTCTAGTACAATGTTGAATAACAGTGGTGACTGTGGGCATTCTGCTCTTGTTTTTAACTTTAGAGGGAGTGCTTTCAAACTTTCCTCATTGAATATTAGATTGGCTGTGGGTTTTTCATATATGCTATTTATCGTGTTGAGGAAGTTTCCTTCTATTCCTATTTTTCAAAGTACTTTTACCTAAAATGGGTGTTGGGCTTTGCCATATACATTTTCGGCATCAATGGAGATGATCATGAAAATTTTTCCTTTTGATTTGTTAATTTAGTTAACTTTGTTCATTGATTTTCTTGTATTCAACCACCCTTGCATACCAGTAATAAAACCTACTTGCACATGGTGTGTAATATGTCAATACACTGTTGGATTCCATTTACAAGTATTTTGTTGAGAATCTTTGCATCTTTTTACATTACAGAGATTGGTCCCTAATTTTATTTTTTCATAATTTTTATTAAAGTGACGTTTGCTTCATATATTGAACTGGCAATATTCTGTTTTTCTTCAATATTTTGGAAGAACTTAAACAGGATTCATATTGATTCTTCTTTAAATTTTGAGAGCATTTACCTGTGAAACCATTGGTCATGAACTTTTTTCTTGTGGCGAGATTTTTCTTTATTAATTCAATTTCTTTACTTGTGATAAGTTTGTTGACTTCTTGTATTTCATGTAGAGTCAATGCAGTTGTTTTTGCTTCTTCAGAAATGGTCCATTATATAGGTCATCTAATTTGTGGCATAAAGCTTTTCATAATAACCTGTCGTAGTCTGTTTTATTTGGTGTTTGTTATAATGTCCCACTTTCATACCTGATTTTATTTATTTGTATCTTCTCTCTTTTTCCTTTTTCAGTCCAGCTAAGTGTTTGTCAATTTTATGGATCTTCTCAAAGAACCATATTTTGATTTTGTTGATTTTCTGCATTGTTTTTTTATTCTCAATTTCATTTATTTCTACCGTAATCTGTGTTATTTTTTCCTCTTTCTGCTTGTTTGGGATTGAAATGCTATACTGTTACTAATTCTGCCTGGAACTCAATTAGTTATTTTATTTGAGTTCTTTCATCCCTGTTAATATAGGCATTTATGTCTATAAATTTCCCTTTCAGAACTTTTGCTATATCCTATAAGCCTATAAGTGTGGTTCAGATATGTTTTCATTTTTGTTTCTAGATATTTCCTGATTTCTCTTGCAATTTCTTCTGTAACAACTGATTGCTTAAAAATGTATTGTTTAGCCTGTGTATATTTGCGAATTTTCCCATTATCTGCCTATTATTGATTTCCGTCTTTATTCTATTTCTGATGCATGGAAGTACTTTCTATAATTACAATCTCTTTAAATTTGTTGAGACCTTTTTTTTTTTTTTTTTTTTTGCTCAACATGTGGTCTTTCCTTGACAAAGATCCATGAACAGTTTAAAGGAATGTATATCCTGCTGATTTCAGGTACAATTTTCTTTTTATGCCTGTTTGGTCTAGCTTGTTATCTTATTGTTCTGGTTCTCTGTTTCATTGTTTATCCTCAGCCTAGTTGTTCTATTGATCATTGTAGCAGAATCTTTTTCTCCTTTCAGTATTGCCGGATATGTCTCATGTGTTTTGGGAATCCCTAGTTGGGTGCACAGACATTTTAAGCCTGTTACTCCTCCAGATGAATTAGCCCTTTAATTAGTATATAATGGACTATTGTATCTTATAACTTTTTTTTCACTTAAACTCTCTTTTCTCTCATAGTTGTATAGTTACCGTTGGTCTTTCTTGCTGAAGTTTGAGTGAAATATTATTTTCCAAACTTTCAATATCAGCCTATTTGTATGTTTTGCTCTAAGGTGAATCTCTTGTAGGCAGCATAAAGATGACTCATGTTGTGTGTGTGTGTGTGTGTGTGTGTGTGTTTTAATTTTTAATCCATCCTTTCATCCTGTATCTTTTGATTGGGGAGGGTAAGCCATTAACATTCAATGTCATTATTATATTTTTATTACCTCAATCATTTTATCCTATTGATTTTGTATATCATATCTTATTTTTCTTGTCTTTTTAGCAATGTTGGTTAACCTTTCTGATAGTCTTCACATCTATGTACTCATTTCTGATGTATTTTCCAAAATGCTCGCTCCTCACGTATTTTCCTTCCAGGTTGCAGAATTTCCTTAGAGTTTCTCATAGAGCCAGTTTCTAATTTGGAAACTCTCTCAGTTTCTGTATTTTGGTGAATATTTTAAACTCACCTTTATATAAGAAGGAAATTTTTGTCAGTTAAAGAATTCTTGACTGGCAGTTTTTCTCCTTCAGTATCTAAATTATAACATGCCACTATCTTCTCATTTCCATGGTTTCTGATGAGAAATCTGCACTACGTCTTACTGGGTGTCACTTGAATATGATGGTTCACATTTCTCTTTCTGCTTTCAGAATTTTCTCATTGAATTTGCCATTTGCCATTTGAATAGTATAAGTCTTGTGTAGATCCATTTGAATTTATCCAGAGTGGACTATACTGCACTTTTTTGACATGTATATTCATGTCTTTCATGAGAGTTTCGGAAATTTCAGCCATTTTTTATTCAAATACCCTTTCTGCTATTTTTCCCTTTTCTTCTCCTTCTGGCTTTCAGATGACGCATATGTTGTTGTGCCCCATGCTATCATTCAACTCCTTGTATCCTTGCTCAATTTTTTCCATTCTTTACTCTTTTTGTTACTCTTTTTGTTTTTCATTTTCAGCTGTTCTGTCATCTACTCCACTGATTATTTCTTCTACAATTTCAAACTTGCCATTGGTTGTGTCTAATGTTCTTTTATCTCAACTATTTTGACTTTAATTCCTATAACTTCTGATATTTTCTTTTTCAAATTATTTTTCTGCTTGCCCATTTTCTTAATATCGTTTATTTCTTTAGATATGTTCTCTCTCAATGCCTTGATTTGATATAGGAGACTTAGATGAACTTCATTAATTAATTATTTCAAATACTGTGTATTGTCTGGAGATTTGATTGGTTCCTTTGACTAGCCATAGCTTCCTTTTTTTTTCATATTTTGTAATATCCTTTTTTGTAATATTCCTTTTTTGTAATATTTTGTTGATATCTAGGCATATAACTATAATGGTGCATTTATTCTGACATTTTCTCTCTCTTGTCTTGGGAATTAGAGTTGAGTAGCTCTTGCTTACTGTATTCCTTTGATTCTTGATTCAACTTCTTCTAGGTCTTTAAGATTGCTGAAGTTTAACTACTCAAACCTGGACTATTGACTCAGAAACTGGATGGAGAATATTTCCCAAGGGATTGTGGAGGGGAGCAGTAAACTATCCAAAAGCCTCATTTATTTATTTTTTGGCTCCTTGCAGGAAATATTGATGAACTCTGCCAAAATGCAGATGGCACACTTTGGCAGGTCTCTCCACTCAAACACTAAGGTGGTATATGTTTATTGGAAGCCTGCCTTTCTGGGTGTAATAGAAACAACACCAGGGGGGAAGCGGACATGGCCCAATGGATAGGGTATCCACCTACCATATGGGAGGTCCGCGGTTCAAACCCTGGGCGTCCTTGACCCATGTGGAACAGGCCCATGCGCAGTGCTGATGTGTGCAAGGAGTGCCCTGCCAAGCAGGGGTGTCCCCCACGTAGGGGAGCCCCACGCACAAGGAGTGTGCCCCGTAAGGAGAGCCGCCCAGCACAAAAGAAAGTACAGCCTGCCCAGGAATGGCACCACGCACATGGAGCGCTGACACAAGATAACGCAACACAAACAAACACAGACTCCTAGTGCCGCTGATAAGGATAGAAGCAGTCACAGAAGAACACACAGCAAATGGACACAGAGAACAGACAACAGAGGCGGGCAGGGGAGAAGGGAGAGAAATAAATAAACAATAAATTTAAAAAAAAGAAAACAACACCTGGAGGAGGCAGGCTATTCAGAGCCAAGTCTGATGAATCAAACTTGATCAGAGGCTCCCCTCTTCTTTTGGACAGTTGCACCCTTCCTTGTCCATGGAAGCGAAGGAAGTTTCCACTGCCCCTTGCATCATCAGCAACCAGTCCAGGTCAATAAACAGGGTGCTTGAGATGACAGGTTATCTTTAATTCTCTCTCAGCTCCCAAGAAAGCAATTCTGTGGCCTCACCTGTCCTGCAAGGCATGACTCACAGAACACAATAAAGCAAATTCACTGGCTAAAGACTGGATTGCCCTAGGTTATGCCATTCCCTCTCCATTTACCTAGGAAACTGGACGCATATAACCCCTTCATCCATTACTTACAGCTATGGTCCAGAGGATCTAGTATGGTCTACTCTGAGGGTGGGGGATTGGGTGCCAGCAACTGCAACTTTTCTCCTGGATATTCTCCACCAGGTCTCCTTTTCTTCACCTCTCTCTCTTCTGGGTACTGCACAGCCCCCCCTGCTGTCTAAAACCCTAGAACCATTTTCATGACAGTTTCTGCCTGTCTTCTAATCATGTTTCTTGGAGACAAAGTCCTGTGCATCTCTAATCCTTCATCTTCCCTGAAGTATTTACCATTGTACATTTTCTCAGCACAATACTCTTATCTCATGCTCTTACCCAGAAAACACCCAACACTTCAGGGTCCTGTTGCAGATGTACCATCAAAATGAGCAAGTATGGAAATGGTGATGAACTCTGCCAGCGTTAACATCCTTCACGCTCCTCACACTATTGTACAAGGTTTAGGGCATTACTTCCTCCACTGCTCTCAATACACAGAATAGAGTCTCAATTATTTTTTATACAAAAAATACGTTGATCTAATTCACCAGCAAATGCTTAATCTAGGAACATAAATTTTTTTAAACGTTGAAATTCTACAAACTAATACATCATGTGAGATGTAGGTGGAGTTTACATTGCACAATTCATATCAATCATTATTTTCCCAATATTACAGTTTCAAAAGGAAAGAGGATGCTGCAATTTAACTTTTGTAGAGAAGTTTCAGGTATAATTACTCTTATGAATATTTTGGGAAGCTTATTTGGTCATTCAGATTGATAATTGGCCTTGAGAAATCAGATTTGGCATTTAGATATATACAATATAATGTAACTTATGCATTTAAAATGCATTGCGTTGGCAGAAGTCAAGCCTTTTTTTGGTAAAGGACACCCTATTTTCAAATTTAAAAATTCATGGCAACCAAATGCAGCATGGTGTCTAGAGTCAGATCCTTCTGATAGGAAATGGTATTAGTGGAGAAGATACATAAATTCAAACAAAGTTTTAGTTTAATTATTATAGATGGAAACTGCATGTATGGCAAATGGTAACTCTGTATTGCCTCTGCAGATTTCTGAAAATCTAAAATGATTAAAAAATAAACTTTATTTTTAAAAAGCAGGTAGAAGTATTTGTAAAGCTGATTGAACAATGGATGGGACCATGTTTCTTTGACTCACAGTTTTCTTTTGCTCACTCCAAAAATTCCTTCACAGCAGCGCTCTTCAAACCAGGGTATTTGGAACACTAGTGTATACAAATATTCTCCCACATCAGTACTCCTCCCCTGTCCTGAATGATATTGCCAAGACTGATGCAAGACACTATACATCCTGCAATAACCCACTGAGTGAACTGGTAGAGAATATAAACTACATCATAATGCTTTGTAACAATGCTCCGTAATGTACTCTTCAATAGAAATGAATGTTCCACACGAATGAAAGAGGTTGTCGATGTAGTTGGAGTGGGGTGTGTGGGGAGTGGGATATGTGGGAACCTCTTATATTTTTTAATATAACATTTTTTATGATCCATGTTTCTTAAAAATATGTATTCATGATAATAAAATAAACAATAAAATAAAATTAGCAATAAAAAAGTTCTCCAAGAGATTCCTGAGCATAAATATTTTAAAGGGAATTAACTTCTAGATCTTAAGTTTCTGATTAAACTCCTTACAAAACTTATCTACCTAAGAACAGACAAACTGTTCTCCTCGCTAGGTTCACAGTCACGCTTCTCTAATTTACTAAAGAGAAAGCTACCACTCATCTTACCTTGAGTACTTCCTACCTCATCAAACAAAGAAACTTTCATATCTCACACAAGGATCAATATTGAAAAAGTATACAATACATAATTTGATTTTTAGAAATGGGCACCAATTTCTCTTAGAAATCCTGTGGTTTCCAAATTGTTCTCATTCAACAAAATTGAAAGAACAGCTAGTCTGTCATCCCAAATATTTCAAAATGCTATAATGGAATTTCAAAATTAAATCATTGCTGGAGATTACAACCCCACACACACTACACCCCTCACAGACTCCTGCAGAACAGGTGGGAGGGTCATCTGAGGGTGTAGGTGAACCCTGAGGATTTTCAGGTATTTGGTTGAAACTACAATGTTGGGAATGTCCTTTTGGTAAATTTGACAGGATTACTAGATGAGGGTCTTGGAAGTAAAGGGCATGTGAAACAGGCTGAAGCAGGGTCAGGCTTCTAGGGAGTGTGTGAGGGCTCATCTTGTCATAGTGCATTGTATCAGTGGGCTGAGACCCACACGATGAACAGGAAGGGGTTGGACTCCCTTCTCTGGACATCTGCTCTATTCTCATAGAGGCGCAGGAGTCTCTCAACAGCGTAGACAGTGCCTAATAGAGTAGGGCATGCCAGTATGCCAGGCACTCAATGCTGTTGCAAGTAGCTATGAATCTTGCTCTTCAAGGAGTGAGAGCTGGTGGTGGTCATGGTTTGCAATAGGAGGGAGAGGAAGGACTAGAAAGCATGGAACATGGGAAATTTTGGGTTGTATTTGAAGTGTTCTATATGGATTGAGGCCATGTTAAATTTTAACAAAATATATAAAATTGTATGGTCCAAAATGAAACCATAACGTAAATCTTTGATCATGGTTAGTAGCAATGCTTGAATATTTGTACATCAGCTGTAACAAATATACTCTCCACATGAAAAATGTTATTAATAGTGGAAAGGGGAAAATGGAGATGTTGTACATATGGGAATCTAATATATTCTATCCATGCCTTTTCTGTAAACTAAAGCTTCTTTGAAGATAAAATGAAAAAAAAGAAGACCCTGGGGAATAAGTGGAAGAAAACATTACTGTATATATAAGACTATAGATCGTACAATGATGAAAGAAAATGACAATTTTTATTAAATTTTGTATTTTTTTATTATTTTTATTACTTCAAATCTTTCTTTTCTGTACTTTGTTTTTTAACAGTCATTATTACATGTTCATATTAACTGTGTTTGTTTATTTTGTTGGATTCATTTTTGAAGAAGCTTTAGACCACAGAAGTTATAACTGTGGCAGGGAAGTTTCATTAGTGTGGGGGTTCAGTGACGTGGGATACAGGAGAGGAGGTTCACCTGGGGCATGTCTCTAAGGCATATGAATATGTTCAAGTGACCAAGAGGCATTGTCTCGGTAGGTAGAGACCCGCACTGTAACTGAAAGAATATAAAATTCTCATCCTGGGGAGTTCTGCCACATTTCTAATGGAGTAGCAAGAATCCCCTGAATATAGGGGCAGTGACTAGTGAGATACTGTGGACCATTGATGGGCCCTAGATATTGATGGCTGTACTTATGACCTTTTACTTTTGAAATTGAAACTTAGCATAGGTTGTCTAAGAGTTACCTCCTGAGTACCTCCTTGTTGCTAAAATGTGGCCTCTTTTGAAACCACACTCAACAGATAAACGCGCTAAATCCACATCCCCCACCACTGGCATGGGACGTGACTTCCAGGTGTGAGACTTTCTGGCACCGAGGGATTAGTGCAAAGCACCACCTATCAATGAAACTGGAAAAGACATTAACCAAAAAGAGGAAAGGGGAAAGACAAATGAGTTTATATGGCTAAAAGTCTTCGAAGTGAATTGGGAAGTCATTCCAGAGGTTACACTTATGCACATTTCAGCAAAATCTCTTTGACTGCCACAGTAAATATTGCCTCAAATAGCAGGACTCCTGAGGGCTCTGGAGAAATTTAGACATGATAGGCAGGGCAGATAGATCAGAAATTTGGTGTCCTGCCAGTGGACCCTACTTTGGAATTTATGCTCCCCAGTATGGCAGAGCTGGACTCATTTGTAGTTTCCCTACACTTGGCTCTTCTGCCCCTTCTATTTGAACTATATTTTATGCTTGAGTTGATAGGTGTATGTCCAAGAGACTTAAATATTTAAGCTGTCCATGTGCCAGGTGGGCCCTGCATCTCAACAGAGATGTAACACCTTTACTCTCTAAGTTCATTGGACTCACCCAGGACAGCTCACAAGGAGATGGTGATGGACAATGACCATCCCAAGGAAAAGAGAGTCTGCAACTGCAAGCAACATGGTCCCATCCATCTGCTCCCCCCCATCTCAATTAGAGGTGGAGTGGGCATCACCATCCCTGAATATTCAGGATTGGGGAAGAACGATGGACTAGAGTAGTCTTACTGTTATTCTACTATAGACGTATTGTTATTCTAGCAATGGAAGTACTTTTATCATTGATAGGGAGGCAGTGGCAGCCCGAGGATCTGAGGGGAGAGAGAGGGAAAAATATGTGTAATATGGGGACATTTTCAGTTCATTGAAATTGTCCTGAATGGCGTTTAAATGACAGATGCAGGCCATTATATATCTTGTCGTAATTTGCAAAATTGTGCAAGGGAGAATATAAACTACAAAGTAAACTATAACCCATTATTAGTGGCAATGCTTCAATATGTGTTCATCAATTATAACAAATGTATCATGATAATGATGGATATTGCTAATGTGGGACATGTGGGCGAGGTAGGAAGTGGCACATATGGGAGACCTCTATATTTTTTACATAACATTTATGGAATTAAATATCTTTTAAAAAATTTAAAAATATGTAAAAAAATGAAGTTAAAAAGTAAAAAGTTGATGGAGCTCTCATATTTAATTACTTCAATTCCTGCCTTGCTTTCTAGCTTTGCAAACTTTATTTTCACTAATTGCAGTTCACTAAAAATGAAAACCTGTCATTTTTGGCAATACTATTAAATAATTGTATTCAAGATTTTCCACTGATTTTGGATTATATATGCACAAAATGGAGAGGACTTTCTTATGCAAACTTCACTATCAATGTTGATTACCACTTAGACTGAATTATGTACTTCTTCAAAGGTGCAAAATTTCCTGAAAACCAGCTTATGATGGTCAACAAAGAGAAAAGGTATATACTGAATTATTTCATTGTTTGACATCTACATACCTACTAAATTTGCTATTCAGTTATTCTATGTGTGCACATGAGGGTACTTGTGTGTTTGTGTGTATACAAATACACAATACGTGAGTGTGTAGCAATACCATCATAAAGTAACTGCATCTGGGTGACTGCAAATCAAAAGAATTTTATTGCCTCACAGTCCTGGAGGCTAGAAATCATAAATTAGGGCATTGGCAGGGCTGTGCATCATCTGCATTATCTAGAAAGATTCTTTTCCATGACTGTATCCTAGTTCTGGCATTGCCAGCATAACTCTAATCTCCTTCTCCATGTTCACTTTGCCTTCTCCTCTGTGTCTGTGTGTGGCTGTTTCTGTAAAATGCTCCCCTTCTTTTAAGGACATAGAGCACATTGGAATGGGACCTCATCTGATCCAGGGTGACCTCACCTTAATTTAACTAATACAATCTACAATGAACCCAGTTCCAAAAAGGACACGTTCTGAGATGCTGGAAATTAGTTAGGACTTCAACATGTATTTTGGGCAACGCATAATATAGGCCCCCTCTCTATACAGAGATGGAGTGGACATCAACTATTCCAGAGTTCAGAGGATGGAGGAATAAAATATGGATTGGAGTGGACTTACTGGTATTCTGCTATAGAACTATTGTGACAAGTAATGGAAGAAACTGTAGCACTAATGTGGAGAAAGTGGCCATGGTAGTTGCTGAGGGCAGGGAGAGGGAAGAAGGGATGTGATGTGGGAACATGTTTGGGATTTGGTGTTGTCCTAAATGATCTTGCAGGTACAGATGCTGGACATTATATATCCTGCCATAACCTACTGAATGTACTGGGGGAGAGTATAAACTACAATGTAAACTATAATCCATGCATTGCAGCAGTGCTCCAAAATGTGTTCATCAAATGCAATGAATGTGCCACACTGATGAAAGAGGTTGTTGATATGGGAGGAGTGGTGAGGGTCTAAGATATGTAGGAACCTCTTGTATTTTTTAATGTAACTTTTTTGGTGTGATCTATCTTAAAAATACAATAAAAATCAATAAATAACTAGTAAATATATAAGATTTGTGATTTTTGCCATTGAAGTTTCAATCATGAGACTATAACCTAAATTTGAATATAATTATAAATATTTGTCAACCATGATCAATTTCTAGTTGCCACTCCTTATGTTTCATAAGTTGTTGGTAAAATTATTTTTACTACATTTCACAATTGTTGTAGATCAGAATTTGTTTTATAACAATCACAAAAACAAGTCAACTTTAATGTTGAGGAATTCAACTGAATTTACAAAAGTATTCACTATAATATCAGCTATTTCACTACCACCAGAATGAATTTCCAAAACTTTTCGGCAATATCACGAATTGCATAAAGAAAAGAGTAAATCATTATAGAAATAAATTGATTTTCTATTTAAAGGATGAGTAATTGATATAAAACTGGTATCATTTGTCTGTCTGAAAAATTTTTCTACTACTAATGGAGCAAGCTATAGAAGATATCACTCCAATTTTCTGTGCAGGGAGCATAGACTCTAATAAGAAAAATTATTTCATATGAACCCTTAATTATGAAATTACATAAATGAAAATACATAATTTATAGTGACACATAAATGATCCTTTGTCAGCTACTTCCATACGGTTAAAGTAAATACATCCACATGAATTGAATGCTTATGTTAGCAACCAATTCATGTCTTCTTGATTTCATTTGGTCAGCTCTCATGGCATGCAATAAATATCAACAAACTGTTTTGAAGGTTTCATATTTGTTATTTTGTAATGATTGAGAAAAAATTCAGTTGTTGTTTGTGAATCATGCACTTTAATTTTTTATCTCGTGCCTCCCAAAAAGGATTTTATGAAATAAAAACAACTATTATCAAACAACTAAATAAAGTCACAAATTTACACCATACATTCAATACACTCTCTTCTATTTCTTCTCAAGCAGGACTGCTGAGCTTCTTCTACTCACAATTAACATAAAATTAATCTTCAATTCTATACATTTTCCATTACTGACAGTGTTATAGATTTAATTGTATCCCATAAAATTATATGTTCAAATCCTGAAAGTAAGTTCCCTGATTATGATCTAATGTAGAAATAGGATTTTTGAAATTTTGGTTGAGATGACTCCAAAAAGGAATATGGCAGGCCCTTACGCAATATGTGTGGTAGCTCTCTAAGAAGAGGAACTAGAACACAAATGGACAGAGGGAAGATGCCATGTGACAAGTGTGGCAGAGAATGCCATAGATGGGCAGAATGCCCATGCCAGTAACAAAGACAAGAGTCAATGGAAATATTCTCCTCCCGAGGTTTAAGGGGAAACGTGGACCTGCCTAAACTTAGCTTTCACACTAGTAGCCTCCAAAACTGTGAGACTATAAATCTGTTGGCTTAAGTCAATCAGTTTGTGATATTTTGATGCAGCACTTCTAGGAATTTATGACACCCTCTAATTAGCTGTGTGGCCACTTTGTGCATGTAGAAAACCAAAACACATACCAAGACACAGTTGTCTAGTAGAGTTAGAAGCCATGAGAGAGCACCATGGTATACTCCACCCATCACTATCTGAGGCCAGGAAGACTTAGTTATGCAAAGATAAAAAGGACAATTACCAAGAAAAGGAGGTCATAACTGCTGTTCTATTTCAAATTTGTCTTGCTAAACTTAGAGGACTCTCTACCACACATATCTCATAAACAAAGTTCATGATAGTAATTAGTAGTTAAAAACAGGTCTTTAAAATCATCCTGGTTTATTTCACTTCAATTATTAATAATAATTTATTAGGAAATCTAATGTTTTAGACAAATGCTTAACTAGAGATGACAAATGGATGAGTCTTATTAACCAGGGCAGTTTTACGCAAGTCTAATGTAACACAGGAATGAACTCAACCACAGAAAGAGAATGACACAAGGTCTGTAATCATCAAAGATGGCCATACTTTCCCAGATTAGATGCAGATGAGAATCAGATGGGAAACTTGTTAACAATATGAACATTGGAATACATTCCAGTCAAACTGGTCAGAATTTGCGGAGTTTGGAACCTATATTTTAGCAAGATCCAAGATATTTATTTTCTAGTCTGTTTCTGCAATGAGTATTTGGAACAAACACTGTATCGAGGGAAGGAGCCCCACTAGCATTCAGAATAACAATAAAATCTATTTCACATTGCCTTTATCAGGATCTAATGAAATACGTAAACCTTATAAAATCATAGTTATTATCCATTATTATCCATATATTGAAGTAATGATAATCTGGCTAAGATGTGAAATTTGTGAATTTGATTTAGAAAATAAGAATCATAGCTGTCCTTCACTTCACTGAGTGGAAGGTGAAGGAAGATGTGACAGAGTATTCAAGACAAAGGAAGGTAAGAAATGGATTGAACAATTGTAAATTGGATTACTAACTGGCAGACTAATGAGGTTGGAAGACATGTTTGTATGCTTGTAGTAATCCGAAAGAGACACTACTAATAGTCAAGCCCTAACCCATGACCTAACTGTTGACACATATATCCTTGTAAGAGGGAAATTTGACCACAAGTAGAAAATAAGGTGGTATTAAGACAGCAAAGAAAGGAAATAGAAAACCTGAGTCCTGAAGCAAGTCAGACCCAACGATCAAATAACAATTCCTTGCTATAAATCTTCTAATATATGTTGAAAATTCTATTTATCTGGTATATATGTAGCTGGTACAGTTTTTAGTGCCAAACTTGGAGTGGTACTATAATGAATATCAACATATGTGGAGGTGATTTTGGAAATAGATAATGAGTAAAGGCTGGAAGAATTTTGAGGTATTTGATAAAAAGCTTAGATTTCCTCAAGCAGACAGTTGATAGACATATAAATATGCAACACTTGTGAAATCTAAGTACCTTTTTAAAAAAATAAAATTAAAATTCTAAGAAAAGAAAAAATGGACTGGAGATAAAGTCAAGTGCTGCTTGACAACTGTTGCAAGTATAAAAAAGGTTAGTCAAGTGCCTCTTGGATCACTTCAACCATGAAGCAGGAACCAGGAAAAGAGATAGGAATATTCGGGTCAGAGCTGTGGAGCCTCAGGCCTGTGAATTCTATCTCTGACTGAATTTCTCATGCTAATAATGGATTCCAGTAATCTGGATTAAGATCCCCTTTCATTCAGGTGAACCACATCTCAACTAAATTAGTCAAAAGTTCCTATCTACACTGGGTCCACACCCACAGGAATACTGACAATGATCAAGAATATGTATGTCATTCAATCTAACACAGATGAAGACAGAGGCCAGCCCTGCAGGTAGAGTTATAACAGGCATTTGCTCAGAGACCAGAGAACTGGGTGCAGAGGCCAGAGCCTGAGGTCCAGAGGGCAGAGCCATGGGCCCAAGGACAAACCATAGGCCAGAGATGACTCTAGGCGATGAAACCTAACAGAACCTCAGGATTTCCAAATTGCTAGTGAACAGTTATTCTTTCATCCTTCCATTCTCTTCCTTTTGGAATTGGAATATATAAAACCTTTATAATATGCTTGCCCTTCCATCTTATTTTGGAATCAATGAAATTGTTTCCTAGTTACTGGTCCACAGAGAGAAATGAATTTTGCCCCAGAATGGATGCTACCCAGAATGTCATACATACCTGATATAGACAGTTTAAATAATGACTTGGGACTATTCAACGGATGGTATTTAGAGGACGTTTGGAAATTGAGATGATGCTGTAATTTTTTTTAGACTGTGGGCATGTTAGGATGAGGAGAAAATATTTTTCATGTGGGACAACTGAGTACCATTGACATTGATGTGTACAAACTATAGACTGAATAAGAGCCTGAAAATACCTTGTTTTAACCCCTGGTATGTAAGGCGAAAATTTCATTGAGAAATTTGCATGTATTTACAATTAGGATTAGAAAAAATAGTAATGGCCATTAAAAGGAAAAGAACGACAGTGAGATATAATATTCTACCTTTTAAATTTTCTTTATTTTCAAAAGAAAAAAGTAGAAGGGACAAAGGCATTGAGCTAGGCTTGTAAAATACGACCAGAAGACACTGAGCAGAGGGACCTGCCTGGACAGAGGGTAAGGAGGGAGAATGACAGACAAGATCTCCAGAGGATTATGTTTTCGTATTTGGAGGATTATAGGAACCAGAAGAAGGGAAGGAAAATGAGAAAGAGTCAAAATAGGACAGTTTAAATTAAAATGGCACAGGGAAGAGGTAGTTGGTCTAACAGGGTATAAAGCACTCTAGATTGTGGCTTTTATTTCCTCTTTGGGAGCCTAAAAATAGCCATCAGAAGAACCTAGAAAAAGTCTGCCAGGTGGTAAAAGACATGTGGTCCAGTCAACCCAAAGCCAGGCTGCTGGTGAGCTACAGACATGAGAAGGAAATAAGGACAACAGAGCCTAGATCAGCCAGTCAGGGGACTGCCAAATAACTGTAAACTAAGAGGAAGTCGAGCTAAATCAGTCTAGCCTGCTGGTGTTAACAGACTGACAGCTAATGAAAGAACTCAACAGATTAAGGTTTATGCTACTGGGGCTTGGCCATGGTATATGACCTGTGAGTAGTTAACTGATACATTATTTTCTTTTAAATGGCTATCTCTTCTTATGCCATAACCTCCTCCCCCATCCTGATTTATTTTTCTTCCAATCACTTAAAAATAGCATGGTAGATATTTTACCTTCTACATATGCATGTATTTTTCTCCTCAGCGATGGTGATAGGTGGGATCTTTACAACTGACTGAGTAACTGCTCAATAAATATTTCTCGAGTGACATGGATTCAATGATTTTAAAATGCCTCTCATAACTAGCAGTAAGTAGCAGTTATGTATGTCTGAGTGTTTGGTGTATTTTCCTCAGGTGTAATGAGATATTTGGAGAAACAAAATTTCATCCACCAATATATTTATAAAGCAGTTTCAGAAATAATACTGGAATGTCTGGAGTATTTCCACTTTTACACTGAGAGTAATGTGATAATTAAGGATTGCCTGAAGTGTGCAGGCTACAGCAGACTTAAGAGAGCCATAAACACTATCGGTGCCCACGGGATGATTAGAAAGAAACTTGACCATTGATGAAAAAGTTCAGGATAAATGTTGAGCCATATTTCTAGAAGGATAAGCTAACAAATTAGATAGTTGCCTTTGAAAGAATGAGAATGGCTGAAAGAGATTGAGAAAAGAAAAAGGGCTTTACAAAGGAGGCAGACTTTCAATTATTCTATGAGTATTTGAATATAGACTGTTTAGGTTTGTCAGTTTATAAAGTGGGTAGGATTTTACAATAGGTATTTATTAACTTACAAGCTTACATTCTGAGGTTGAGAAAAATGTCTAAATTGAGGCCTCATCATTCAATGCTTTTTTCCTGAAGACTGGCTGCCAGCGATCCTGGACACCTCTGTCACATGGTGGCACTTGGTGGTATCTGCTTGTCTCGTTCTTCTCTTTCAGGTTTCATTGCCTTGTCTTCCAGCTTCTTGATTTTGTGGCTTTCTCTTTCTTTGCCTGAATTTCTTTTCTTTTAAAAGACTCAGTAACAGGACTGAGATCCACAGTGGGCAGCCAGGCATTAACTGAAGTAACCTACTCAAAGGGTTCCACCTACAGTAGGTTACACCCACGGAATGGATTGACTTTAACATCATGCTTTACTGAGGTCTGTACTGCTTCACACCATCAAGGATACATGTATTCCTTTTTGCAATATTTTTCTTTTTTACACAGATGGAACACACAATATTTGGCAATGTGGTAATAACTAAACTTGTATATATATCACTTCAAAAATAAGGGGCTATGATAAAGTGAACCCAGGTCTTAAAACAATATGGAAAACATTTAATGATCGGTGAGTCTTATGGTTCAACCATTTTATAAGAGAAATAAAGAGCCAGGGTGACAATCACAGGAATAACAAGCACTGTGGAAAACCGCATATCCAAAATAAGATCACCATATTTTATTTAACCAGCATCATCCACTATAACATAAACATTCTTTAATGAGCTTCTTAATTAAATATATTCAGAATTATTATTTGATGGTAATAAGTAATGAAATTTGTTATCTAGAGAAAAAAAACAACAAGGTAGACTAGCAAAACAAATCACTTTATATTGTTGTAGAATTTGAGAGAGGTCCAATTATTTGTGTATAGAAAGGCCAGGACTCAGGAATGATTTTGAGAAGGAAAAATGGTATATTGACGGACCGCCAGACTCAGGAGCTTTCTTTTTCAATCCTGAGCCCGAACAAGATTTCAAGTTCCTTTTATACAGGGTGGGGAGTCAAATGGTGGTTTTATCAAAGAAAACTACTTTCTTTGTTAGTTAAGTCTTTGCCTGAGTACCAGGTAGGTTTTGAATTAACATATCGCCCACACCTCAGGTGAGCTTCAATTAGCATCTTGCCACATTCCGTCTGGATGCAACCTTGAATACACATTCAGTCTTACATCCTTTCTGAACATTCAAAGCCCATATCACTTAACTGGATTTCTAGAGACTAGGCACACTTGGATATAGAATTAGATGATTTTGAATTTATGCACAGGCTATATTATATTTCCCATTCGAGGCCAAGTCCAGGTTCCCTTAAGTTTTGGCATCACCACCAGAGTTTCCCTGGACTGACTGGTATGTATATAGAGCTTGCATTGCTAAATTGCCTCCTGGGACTGGAGCCGTTGCCATGGTCACCAAGAGCAGGACTGCAGCCTCTTACCATCCCACACCCACAAGTCAGGAAAGACAGTTTAGGTTAAGGTTATCTCTGAAGAGACAAAGAGCCTCCCACCCATAGCCCACACAAATATGAGATGCTTTAAAGAGAGGCTTGTATGAAAAACAGAATCCATGTAATGAAAGAGTAAGGGAGGAAAATAACCTTCCACGGAGGACGTCTTGAATATAAAGGATCAAAGATTTAATATTGGGCAGTCAAGAGTTGGAGTATGATGGTGGACAAGTAGACTATTTTAGGAATAGAAATCATGATGGGAAATCACTTAGAGTCAATTTGAAAAGAGAATCAGTCCATCAGGTTGTAAAACTTAGGAATCTTGCCTAGAGGTTGAGAGATAGAAATTTATTGGCCCCGTCATTTGATCTGCTCATGAAAGCCATGCAGGTTTCTATGGTACAATCCCCTAGAAAAGGTGACTTCTCAGACAGAAGGATCAAGCAAGTTCAGGTCTGTGTGAGGAGGAAGCAGCTGTGCTGTGGAACTCACTGCCCTACAGCCCTGAGCAGAGATTTGTGTTCCAGGCTGAAGCACTGTGGGAGGGTAGCTCTGGCGTTGCTGACAGTAATAATCTGAATCTTCAGGCTGCAATCTGCTGATGGTGAAAGTAAAATCTGTCCCAGACCCACTGCCACTGAATCGATCAGGGACCCCAGATGGCCGGTTGGAAACATCATAGATGAGCAGTTTAGGAGCCTGTCCTGGTTTCTGGTGGTACCAGGCTAAGTAGTTGCTAACACTCTGACTGGCCTTGCACTTGAGGGTGACGGTCTCTCCTGCAGATGCAGCCACAGAACCTGGAGACTGGGTCATCACGATGTCCCCACTGGCACCTGCAGTCAGAAAAGAACATAGAACATACAATGAATCACAAATACATAATATTTGTATGTACCTGAAGGTTTTGTTATTTATTATATATAATCAGATCGGTTTTCGATTAAACGATTTGTTCACCCTGCATATTAAAACCATTCTCCAACTTAACGAAGCTTTTTCTCTTTTAAATCACTCACCTGAAACCCAGAGCACCAGGATCATGAGGAGCTGGGACTGTGACATCATCGTGCTCGCCAGTCGATGCACTCAGACCCTATCTCCAAGGAAAACACATTACTAGAGCTCTGAGCAGACCGCCAAGTCCCTGAGGAGTCTATGCAAATTATTAGAGTATAAAGGCAAACGTTCCTGTGCAGTGAGTTGTAAAGATAAATAATGGAAGGAGAGGAAATTATCATGACCATAGGAAATGCAATTGTATGCCTGCAAAAGGACCAAAAATCAACTTAAGACCTATTTGCAACAAAGTTCAGCAATGTTGTCATATTTAAAGTACTTTTATTGCCAACTGTACTCTTCAAAACCACTAGCAATCATCTTGAAAACATAAATTAACTTTGTAATAGAGAAATAATTTCTGTGAGTGCATAATTTCAGAATACAATTGAATCTTATATGCCAAATCATATGTACAATATATTGTTGGATAAAATGAAGATGTAGTGCACAAATTATCTATTTCAGTACAGTCTTAATTTTAAATAAGTATCTGAAGTTCTTCTCAGTGTATTCAAAATCAGACCTCTGGTTAACCCTCAACACAAATACTGCCTATGGAAGTGAATCATCAATACTTTCGAGTCACTGAGCAAGTCCTCCAAGTCCACCAATTTCACAAATCAGAGCATGATTAGCAGACCGTTAGTGAAATATCTCCACCTAGTGGCCATAGGTAAAATAGCATTAGCTCCCTATTTCTGAAAGAGCAGATTCTTTGTTTATTTCTACCCAAAATTATTCACAGAATTATGCATATAACAATATCATGAGCACTTCCATGCACAGAACAGTAAGTTAGGAATAAATACAACAGAATCCATGACCTCATAAAGCAATCTTTTCACTGGGAGGGACAGGCAATAATGACTAACATTTCTGCAGCCATGCCTGTTCTGCTTCTCTGAGATTTCCTCCTCTGCAGCAATGGGGTTACTGAGGTCAAGCGGGGAAATGTGCATTCAGATCCATTACAGGAGTCAACCATCACCATGGACAGAGTCAGCGAAAAAGAGGTAATAATTGTAGCCATATTCCAACCTTGCATTTTGGAATTTCAAAACTCATTGGGGAATTATCAGTGTTCTTTTTTCTCTCTCTCGGTTTTACTATCCATCTGGTTGAAAGCTTTGCCTTTACTAATTGCAACTAGCTACACTCTCCACGGCCATTTTTTCACCACTTCTTTGAATTATTGGATTAAATGTGTACAACTTATTTTGTATAATATTTGAACAAATATTACAGGATTTGTTTTTGAAAGGTCCATTAACATTTATGACTCTTGATTACTTTCTGTATATTTTGAAAGGTTCAAAATTCTTAAAATTGACCTACAATAACAACAAAGAGAGAAGCTGTGGATTGGATTATTTTGGTTTTATTTACTATCAAAGTTGTAAGTCCCTACTCAGGTACACTCTGTGTGCATGTGTGGATAAATATCTATGGTTAAAAATATAAAAAAGATTTTGCAAATTTGACCAACAGAATATCTCTTTGAGTAAATAGAATAGCATGGAATGCCTAGACACAATTATGAAAATGTGTCTATCTAAATCAATTAAAAGCAAATCTCTTCACCTTTGGTTTCCTAACACGGTAAGAAAATTATTCTCACCAGCACATTTTGCTTTGCCAAAATTTGTCCTATAATCACCACACACATTGATCGGTTGTCTTCTATATTGAAATTTTTACTGAATTTACAGCATTTAAAATAGTTGCAGATATTTTTCCCTCAAGCAAAATGGATTTTCAGAAGTTTTTCTTAAATACAAAAATTAGGTGAAGAAATATTAAACCAGTATTGGAATGAAACTCTTTTATAAATGAAACATCTGAGGTGACTGGAGTAAAACAAACAATATTGAACTTTTTGCAAACTTATTTTTCTCTAATGGAACAGAGCAATGGAACAGAGAAAAAAAAAAGGAAGATGTGGCAGACTATTCAAGTCAAAAGCAGGTAAGACATAGAGTTAAAACTATAAATTGGATTAGTAGCTAAAGGACTCATGTGGTTTGAAGATATATTTTTGTGAGTTTGTAGTAATCCAAAAGATTATTTGAAATCCTTGAAAGCTATCAGGTTCTAATCCTGGGACCTGTATATGTTACTTCATATGTCAAAATCTTTGCAGATGTGACTAAGTTAAGGATCTTCAGATAACAGGATGTCCTGGATTATCAGACTGTACCCTAATTCCATCAAGTATATCCTTATAGGAGGGACATTTGACCATAAATAGAAAATAAAGTGAAAATAAGACAGTAAGGACAGAAATTAGAAGATGCTGGCATTAAAGACTGAAGCAAGTCTGCTACAAAATTTTATGGTAAATGTATAATATATGCCCTAAAACCTATTTCTCCAGTGGAAATCTGACTGATACAGATTTTAGTACCAATCATGGCATGCTGCCCTAACAAAGGTCAAAGTATTTGGAGGTAACTTTGTAATTACATGATGTGTAATGGCTAGAAAAAATTTGAGGCAGATGATAAAAAAGCTTATATTTCGTAAGGCAGACTATTGGTAGAAATTTAGATATTGAAGCTGTTTTTGTTGCGGTTGTAGAAGGAAATGAGGAGCTGTTACCTTAAATGAAAGGAAAATAATCCTTCTATATACTGGCAGAAACTTTGCTGAATTTTGCTCTACAATTGTGTGAAGAGTAGTATTGAAGGCATGTCCCAGATTCTTGCTAGTTAACAGTAAAATATAAGAGGAAAGACAAGTTGAAGAAAAAGCTGGTAAGCAAAAAGGAACTAAGAATTATGATTTAGATATTTCTCCACCTATTTTAGATTGCAAAATTCCTAAAATTAAGATATTAACTGTAAAGAAATCATAAATTGGAGAGAAGGTCAATATGTGCCTGGACAAAATTTTGCTATTGTTAGGAGATTAGGCATGAACCATATGCATCGCCTCAACAATGCATTAGAAGCCAGCAATGGAGATGGGAATATAGAGGAAGATATGTGGAGGTCACTCTTATCTAAAATGTGAATACCAGTGAAATGCATAAAGCACCTACAGATTTATTTTGCAGAGATAACATATTTTAAATTATTAATATTATTTCATTAATTTTTCTAAAATAAAATTAAATGTGCCCATAATTTGCTGTAATTGCATTAGTCAGCCTCCCATATCATGCATTCTACAAATTATTAGTCTTTAATGGATATGTATTATTGATTTTAAAGTGGGATCACGTTAGCTACCCATATAGATTTCAACTTACTTTTTAATCTAATTTTATTTTCACTTGATCCTAGATAGTCTTTTTTCTTTTAGACTTCTCTTAAGATTCCTTTTATGTGTGTCAGGAATGGCCATTTCCCAATTTCTAGCTCTGTATAATGTTTTGAAGCAAAGACTCCTTGAGACAACAAGAGAGATACTATGGAAAGTTTACCTTTGAATGAATATGCAACATTATTAAGTCAACACTTACTTTAGTGCAGGAAACGATTTTTCTGTTCTGTACTTTCTTCAAAGAAGAAAATATTTATCAAAATATATTAAAGATTTTTTGAAGAGTATGAAATATACCAATGTTTCCATTTATTTGATTCTACAGTATTTGTATCTTTTAGAGAACTATTTATCCCTAATAAAATCTAGTTCTAAACAAAGATTTAAAATTTAGGTGAATGATCCTTAACTATTACAAACTTAATGTCCCCTCATCCAGCACCACTTCCCTACGTTATTTGTTCATATTCTCCTGAACCACAAGACTTTAGGGAATATCATCAGAAACATTATGAGAAGAGCAGAAAGGGACAAAGGGGACAGATTGAAAGAAAGCTGGTGAAATTACAAAATTCTATACGCAAAAAGGCTAAAAAAAACTTCTCAGGTTCAAACAAAAGCAACCATTCAAGAAAAAGAAAGACTGGTGTCTTAGTTTGCCAGGCTGTTATGAGAAGTACTGCATAATGGAATGACTTGAACAATAGGAATTTACTGGCTCACAGTTTTGAGGGAGAGTTTCCAAAAAATTGAGATGTCAACTGGGCATTAGGCATTGCTTCCTCCTGAAAGTCTCTAATATTCTGGTGCTCCTACCAGAGAGTCTTGAGGTTCCTGGGCTTCTATCCCTGCCTTGCATTCATGGCAATGCCATGTGCTTTCTCCTCTGTATTCTGCTGACTTCTATCTTCTGGCTCCTCCTTGCAGCTCCTATCGCTATGACTGAATTTCTTATACTTATAAAGGGCTCCAGTAACCTGAATTAAGGACTCCTTTCATTCAGAATAAAGAGGTCAACCCAGACCCACAGAATATCTCAGCCTACATATACTATCAGGTGTTAAAAACTGCTTTTTGACTTTGGATAAAAGGGGGGGGGGGAGAATATCATCTTCAAGGTCTCCTATGTACAATGTGCTGACACCCACAGGAATACTGACTAAGACTAAGAATATATCCACATTTCAGTCTACTACAGATGAGCACAGAGGCCAGATCCACAGACAGAGACATCACAGTCGTGAGCAGAGACCTGGGTACAGAGGCCAGAGCCAGAGATCCAGAGGGCAAAGCCATGGGACCAAGAGGACAGCCAGAGGCCACAGACATTCAGTCCCAGGCAGCAAAACCTAACTGAACATTAGGATTTCAGTATTGCTGGGATTTCTTACTTCCTTATATTCTCTCCATTTTGGAATAGGAATGTCTAAAACTTTTACGCTGTTCCTGTCCCATCATGATATTTTGGAGTCTATAAACTTGTTTCCTGCTTAGTGGTTCAAAATGAATGAATCCTACCCAAATTGTCATCTTTACTTGATTTAGATAATGACTTAGGAACTTTGAGCAGATGTTATTTAGAAGAGGTTTCAGAAATTAGTTGGAACATTTGGGGATGAAGAATGGGGAAAATGCATTTTGCATGTTGGATAAATGAGTATCAGAGCTGAAGGGTACATAGTAAATATTGAATAATCATCTGAAAATATCTGATCTTAAATACTCATACCAATAAATATTACCTTATAAGGAAGGACTTTATAGTTTTTATAATTTAAGTTGAGATGGAGACATTATCCTGGGTTTTCAGGTTGGAAAATTCATGCAATCACATATATCTTTATATGAGGAAGAAGGAAATTTTACAGACACTCAGAAGAGAAGGTAATGTAAGAGCAAAATAGAGAGACATTTGAAGGCGCTGAACTTGAACCCTGATGTAATGAAGTTACAACAAAGGAATTTGTAAGTCATCATGGGCAGTGAGAGGCAAAGAAGATATTCTCCCCTCGAGTCTCCAGAGGAAGTGTGGCCTTTCAGAAACCATGATTTCAGCCTAGTGATACCGGTTTCAACGTTCTGGCTGCCAAAGCCACAAGAGGATTGATGTCTGCTATTGCAAGTCATCAAGTCTCCTGTAATGTGTTAAAGAAGCCACAGGAAAATAAGTCATTTAAAATGTATGCCCAATGGAAAACAAAAGGCATTTTTGAATGGGATGTTGTATTAGTCAGACAAAGAGGTGCTAAATCAAAATAACAAAAATCTGTGGGCTTTTATAAAGGATATTTATTTGGTATAGAAGCTTACAGTTACCAGACCACAAAGCATAAGTTACTTGCCTCACCTGAGTCTGTTGTATTGGAGCAATATGATTACCATCATTCAGCCTTCCTCTTCCTCTTTAGGCTCTGTGGTCCCCATTTCTTCCACTGTCAGGTATAGGCTGGGATAAGTCTTGTCTCTCTCCTGGGGCTTGTTTCTCTCTGCACTCAGTTGCCCTATTCTCTCCAAAAGGTCAGCTTTAATTGATCATGCTCTCTAGGCTTTTTTTCTCTCTCTGGGACTTGATTCTCTCAAGGCTCACCTACACTGCTCTCTCACATTTGTTTCCTGCAGGGCTCCAGCTCAAAACTCCAACCTCACTTCCCTGCAGTGGGGTGGGACTCAATGTCCTACTGATGTGGCCCAATCAAAACCTTAATAATTATTTAATCAACTAAAAGTGAAATCTCTGAATCCAATATAATTTAATATGCCCAAAGCAAAAGACCAGTTCACAGACATAATCTAATGTTTATTTTTGGAATTCATAAACAATATCAAACTGCTAGAGATGTGAAAACACTATTAATGGTAAGATCCAGGTATTTTCTATATATAGGTTCTGTTCATAGCATTTTACGTGTATTTACACATTTTAACTCACAACATTCCTACAAAATAGGTACCCTTATATTCATTTCATGTCTGAGAAAAACTAACCACCGAAAGGCTAAGAAATTTATTCAAGGTAAAATGGTTGAAAGTGTCAGAGATGTATAAAAAACATATATTGATAAGTAAGGGAACAAAGTCATGGGTAAATTTGCACATATCTATAATTAGGATTAGAAAATTGGGAGCTGGCCTTTAATAAGAAGAGGGTGACTGAGAGAAATGACTTTCTATCTTTTGAAATGCTATTTTATTTTCAAAGATAAGGTAGAAAGAAAGGAGCAAAGGCACTGAGATGGGACAGTAAAGGTCTCATCAGAAGAGCTTGAGCTGTAAAGACTGGAAGAATGCGGGATCCAGTAGGTAAGAAGGGAGAGTGGCAGACAAAATTTCAAGGGGAAATTTTGAACCTGAGAAGACAAGGAATGTATCTTGATATTGTTTATGGAGGATAGTAGCAGGGACCAGAAGAATGGAAGGAGAATAAGTAGTCAGTATAGGAAAATTTAACAGTAAATAGTGCCTCTGAAAGCAGGGCTCCTGGGGCCTCTAAAGATATCTAGATAACATACATAGGGCAGACAAATTCAGAAATTAGGCACCATGTCAGTGGTCCTTACTTTGGAATTTATGCTTCCCAGTATAAAAGAATTAGATTCATTTATATTTTCTTTACACATGGCATGGTTCTTCTGCCCCATTTATTTGAACCTGTACTTAACACTATACTTGTTATATATATATATATATATATATATATATATATATGGATTTCTACTTCTCCTCAGATATATATATACATATATATGTATATATATGTGTGTGTATATATACATATATATATATATATACCAAAAACTTAAATCTTTGGACCATTCATGTACTGGTGAACTCTGAATCTCAACAAATTTGCTCACTTACTCTCCAGTTCAATGGGACTCACAAAGGAGATTATGATGGACAAGGTTTATCCCAAGGAACAGAGCATGCCTGTTAGCAAGATCATTCCATCCATCTGTCCCATGGGATCTCAGTCCCCACTCAATTACAAGCAGAGTGGGCATCCCTAAGTCCTCAAAATTGGGAAATGTACAATGCACTAAAATAGACTTATTATTATTCTAATTTAGACATATCATTCTTCTAGTAATTGAAGAGCTTGTATCATTGATATAAAGGGAGTGGCCACTAGAAGTTCTGAGAGGAGGAGAGGGAAGAATAGATATATCATGGGGGCATTTTGGGACATTGGAATTGTCCCACATTTCACTGCAATGATGGATGTAGTCCATTATTTATTTTTTCATACCTACAAATTGCATGGGACAGAGTGTAAAATATAGTGAGAACAATAGTCCATCAGTGGTAGCAATGCTTCAATATGTGCTCAACAGTTGTAAGAAGTGTACCACATAGTGAAAGATGCTCTTATTGTGGGAAATATGGGAGGGGGAGGGGGCCAAGAATATAGGAATCCCCACTCTTGTTTATGTACCATTTATGATCTAAAGCTTTATGAAAAATTTAAAAAGAAGAAAGAATGCTCAAGAAGTGGTAGTTGATCTATCAGGTTATGACTCTCACTTGTACTGATATAGCAGTGAATAAAGCTCAGTATTTGCTTGTTCAGGGATGAGCGTCCATCTCTCTGGAACATGGAAGATGCAAATTCTGCTCATAAACAGCTCCTGACAATGTAAACGAAGGACCCATGATAAGTGGTGATAGGAAGAATAATGGTCCTCAAAGACATCGACACATTATCTCTGTAACATGTATCATAAAAATTTCATTTTAGTGGGAGGGGCACATGATAAATAAATAACATTCTGCAGCCACTACTGTCCTACTTCTCTGAGATTTCTTCCCCTGTAGCAATGCTGCTACTCAGGAAAGGTAGGGAAATGTGACCCTAGGTCCATTTCACAGCCAATCCTCTACATGAACAGTCAGAGGAAAAAGAAAATTGGGACAGTTTAACAATTTTATATATAGAAAATTATTCCTCTCTAATGAGTTTAACTTTTCCTGCAAGGAAACTTAGTTAATGTCCCCAAGATGTTTTCTTTTAAGTGGAGTTTCCCAAGGCATGTATTGTTCCAATTCTAATAAATAATAAGTTCATTTTCTGTAGTTTGTCTCCTTCAGGGCCCATTACCTTAGGAAAACCTCCCCTCCCAGCATTTAGGAATGGTGCGGCACAGACCCACATCATCTAGGAAGGCATTCCTTCTCATCAACAGTCCACCATGTTCTTGCTCATGTATTTGGATTTGGAAGATGTTAATAATTTCTTCAGGTTTGCTTCCTACCCCCATGTTTTATTCTTGCTCTTCCATGAAGTTACCTTTAGTATACATACAGAAGTTTACTTATTTGACTTCAATTTTTACTACTTGATAGGTTTCCAGCTTCACTACAATATAATCTCCTTCCATGCTTACCCAGATTAGTCATGGATGACACGATGGTAAGGGAGGATGTTTAATGCAGGGTAACCGGCCCTGAGGGTTCCACCTAAAATATGGGATAAGGAAATGTCCTTCCTGAGTAGGGGACATTTGGCCTCATGCATAAATAGAGGAGGGGATGGTCTTCAAAGCTCAGGAAAGAGCACTTCAGAGAGGGGAGACCGATGCACCGAGGGACCTGGGACTCCAGAGTAACTGCTGCCACCCACAGTAGGACACAGTCCTGAGAGGACCCCAGCCCAAGCGCCTGCCAGACTGGTCATGTTCTGCCCACTGGGCTGTGAGCAATCAGAGCACCATCTCCACAAGGCTACAAATGAAGATGGAGGAGATGGCTTTGTCTGGCCTGGATAACAGCAAACTGGAGGCCATGCTGAGGATTCACATGCAGACCTGGTCCAGGATTCTTGTTTGGGTTCTGTCTTGAGGTCCACCGAGCTGTAAAGTGTGGATAATTCTTCCTGGACCCCACAGGCCCTGATGCATGAAGGATTTTGAGATCGTGGACCAAATGGAGTTTGGACATCTTTGAACATGTTTTCAACCAATGGACTAGCAAGGAGTGTATTTGCCCAATTGCAGTCCCAGCATCATTGCCTCCAGCTTTGCTCTCCATCTGGAGAAGTGCTGGGAATGGGTGGAACAGCATCCACACATTGCAGGCTCCAGGTTGCCAATAGCAACAGTATGAACAAGTCTGAAAGTGGCCAAGAGGAAGATGATGACATCAATGGCAACGACTGGTCCTATGGCTTGAGAAGAAAGCCAAGAAGAGAGAGTTAGTAAGAACCCCAATTCCCCTTGAACTAAGTAATCAAAACACAAAAACACGGGGTTTAGCATTTCAGATTCTTGTAAGCATAACTCCACTGGGAAGAGCTATGACACCCTGGGGTCAGAGGAGCTGTGTAGCCTGCTCAGCATGCAATGTGGGCTTATTTCTCAGCACACCAACAAGATGTCCATAAGGCCCCTGTGAAGCAGGCTAATAAGAGGGAATCAATAGATGGATCTGGAACGTGGCAAGAAGTCCACGTGGACATCAGTAACCCCCAAGGTGACTGTTGGAAGATCCTCCCCAAGATTCTTCCATCCAAAACAAAGACTTTCTCTGGATGCCAGGAGAAGCCCCAGCTAGTCCCCAAGGACTTTATCATTGGGGCCTCATGGGGGATTGATGGATAGGGTAATCAATCAAAACAGCGAATAGCTGGAACTCCTCCCTGCCATTAGTAAACAGATGGAATAATTAATGGTTCAAAAAGCCAGGCGCGAGGCCTGAAATAGCGCTCTCACTCTCTCACCTCTGGACTCCTGTCCTGCCCTCTGCACACCTCTCTCTCCATTTTTCCTCTGCCATGTGGCCACGCAAGTAAACCTGGGGATTTATAATCTATAATGGGAAATTGTAGCCTGTAAATCATTCCGCTTTCTCACTTTTCAGCCCCATCCTTTCTACCTGGGCCCCCTGGACTGTTATTTTCTCTCATTTCTCATTCCTCTCTACCTGAATAAATCACTGGCCTAACTCACCTGATGTGCTCTTGAATTTCATTTCTGCTGCATAGTCAGGGAACTCCTCAAAATCCCATAACACCTGTGTTGCCTCCAGCACACAGATCGGCAGCTGCAAGCTGTGTGGATTTCTTTCCTGGGCCCTCAGCTGTCCTTTCAGAGGTCAGGGCTCCCTAGACAATGACAGCTCTGACATGACTGGCAGCCAGGCCCTGTCAGCTGGCTTCAGGGGTTCGGGTCCTCTGAGCTCTCACCCTCTGATTGGTGCTCCCCCAAGACGAGTGAGAATCAGGGATGGGGTTTAGGTACCAACAGCCCCAAGTCACAAAAATCCAAGAATATGAAATTTCTTCTGAGCCTGGTAGGGACTGCCTCCAGCCTGGGCTCCAACAAGAAGAAAAAGTCAAAGCCACCAGCACCCCCAATGCCAGCATCGATGATGACATCAACTGACCCGGCGCAAGGGCTGGCCTTTGGCTGAGCAGAGCCCTCCCTCCTGACCCCACCCAGGGGTCATAGCCTGGCAAATGGACAGCTGCCGAGGGTTTGGACTGAGAAGCCTGGTGGGTCAGGCAGGCAGAGGATCGAGTTATGCACCCCTGGGGGGTGGCAGGGTCCTCTGCAATGGAGCATGACACCTCGGATGCAGGACACAGACATGGACATACTGTGTCTTGGACATAAGTGTGGTTGAGAGCTGGTTTTCTTACTTATTCTGTGAGTTGCTGGATGTCCAGCTAGGCCAGGGGTCTGCCCTTGGCACTGTGCTGGGCACTGCCTGCCCCCACCCCAGGCACTGGACTGAACCCTGCTGAGTGGCACTGAGAACGCCCGGGAGGCTGTGGGCTGGAGGCTGAGTCTGGAGGGGCCTCCCCCAGCTGCCCTCAGCCATGTGAATGGGTCCAGTGCTTGGAGCTGAGGGGCAGGGCTGGGCCGTGCCCTGTCTGTGTGCAGAATCTCATCGATTGCCCCCATTCCCGGGTGGTACAGGTGCAGAGTACTGTGTGCTGAGGTGGGCATCCAGACCTGCCGCCACCTTCCCTGCCCCTCACAGGGGCAGCCACTTCCCCTCAGACCCCAGGGGCCCTCTTGGCAGCAGTAACTGTCCTTTTGTTGAGTGCCAGGAAAGGGCCTCCAGCCTCTGCAGCTGCAAGGAATGGGAAAGATAGGGTGGGTGGAGGGAGCTGTGCATCAAAATTACTGCTGCCTACCCTTCCTCCCTGACAAGAGCTGGTGAGGGTGGGGCCCCAAGGTGAGAGGGGGACGGTGCTGCTTGATTAAAATGTATACCCAGCTGCGTGGGTTTCAATCTCCATCCTTCCCGCCCCAGCTAGGTGCTGTCCACCAGGATCCTATCAGGTGTCTTAGTTTGTGGGGAGGTTCTGTACTAACTTCCATGGCCAGTGGCTTTTCCTTCCATGCATCACTCCCCCACCTTACCTGCCCAGCGGCCACCCTACCTGCCCAGCGGCCACCCACCTGACAGTACCTCACGCTGGGGTCATTGGGGGAGGGTGGGGCTCACGGTGGCCTGTGGCCTTGAGATGCACATGTAAGCAATCCTGTACAGGTAGCTCACCTTGTAAACACTGTATTCCTCTGTCCTCAAGAAGAATCTGAAGTAAATTAAACTCATTTGTAAAAAAAAGAGAAAAAGAGAAAAAGAAAGAGAGAAAAGAAAAGAACAGAATTTGAGTGATGAAGGACTGAATAGTTTAGGCAAAAGAAAAACTGTGCAAAAGTGGACAGGGGCTAGATCTGAGGGCACATTAATTGAGTGAAAGCTTGAAGTTTAGGATAAGTACTGTGGTACTTACAACAAGAGGTAGAAGTAATTTTTGGTTTTTGCAGATACTTCTGGGTCATTTAACAAGCAATAACACACTGAAGATGCAGAAATTGGAAAGCCATTCTCATTTCTGGGCCAGCTGGAAAACTCACTCTTCTATCCCCTTCTCTGAAATCATAAAATGATTTTCAAAAGTGAAATTTTCCCATCGCTCCCTGCCACCAAAGATCCAATTGATGCTCAATCAATATTTGGTAAAGGATTTTAAAAAAGACATATGTTAAGTAGAATACTAAAAAAACCTGGGGTCTCCTGCTCCCTGGTAATAACACACCTTCTCTCAGCCTTTGAAACACTAATTCAGGTGCTGCTGTGAAGGGATTTTGCATATATCATTAAATCTGTTGACTTTAAGAAGGGGGGTCCATTAAATCTTGGTGTACTGGTCTGGGACAAAGAACACAAGAAAATAGATAAGTAGGATTCGAAATGGAAGAATATATCTGAAGTTTGTTGTGGAGATCCAGGGGGCCATGTGGCAAGGAATGTGGACAGGCTCTAGGAGGAGAGAGCTGACAGCCAGCAAGGACATGGGATCTCAGCTCTGCCACCTGAGGAACTGATTCTGCCAAACCCCATGAGCTTGGAAGAGAAATCTGTGCTCTAGAGTGAATATAGCCCTTTGGACTCTGTGATTTTAGCCTTGTAAGAACCTGAGAAGAGAACTGTCCACACTGGACCCAGACTCCTTATCTACAAAACTCTGACCTGAAAAATTGCTAATTAGGTATGAAATGATAGAAAACTAATACACACACATACATATATATATATATACACATATATATATACATATATACGTATATATATATATGTATATATGTATATATACATATATATATACATATATAAATGTATATGTATATATATGTATAAATGAACTACATGCTAAAAGGAAAATCATAAATCCAAATAGCTCATGGCCAAATGATGCTGACACCTCTCTCTTCTCATGCAACGTGGTGTGCTTTATACTGCTTTTACCCACAGATGATTTCCTGACATGTGACCACAGCCAGAGGATCAGGACTGAATACTGTGCCATGAAAATACAAGTAAGAGCAGAACTAGCTTTGAAGATGGTCAGGATCCACCCCCTCTGGTTTACATGATCATGTTCTCTGCAACTGGAGGGCTGTGGTAAGAGAGGGAAGTGACCTTGGGACATCTCAGTTAGACCCTAACCACTCTGGTGCCTACACATTTGCTTAAGAGCCTGGAGTGTTTCAAATGGGGTGATTCCTTCTACATGGGACAACATGGCAATTTTGCATTTTTGTAGTAACTACAAAAAAAACCCACAACACACAACACCTTATTTTTCCCTTTATTTTAAAATTTATAACTCTAAGTATTTGATTCAATATTGTATACTCCTGTTGTTTAAATGGCAAAAACTATTAGTACATTATAGATGAAACCAACTTGGCAAGTATATTTGCTCTGCCCAGGACACACAACCCCAAGCCCTAACCTCAAAGCACTTGACACAAGTGCTCCTGTCACAGACATAATATCAGGCTGAGCAATATATAAGACCTGATTCACATGCAACCAGATCTAACATGTCAGAGTTCTCAAACAATTCTACATAATCTATGGAATTCTTGATCCCATTATAGCTACAGAGCACCAATGAATGTGCTCAGTTAGTTTGGGCAAAAACGAATGAATGAAATGAGTTAGCAAATTCTTAATATATAGGCAAAATTGACTTTTAAACTTGAAATAATGAGATTTCTTGCCAGATGCATAGAATATTGATGTACAGAATAAAATATAATATTATTTCCTTAAAAAGTGAGCATTGCATTAGCAATGACCATGACGTTATTCTGTGAGGTCACACAATATTCCTGCTTTGAATTTATGGAAACCAAATGCATGTGGTGTCCTGGAATGGATTCTGGAGGGGGAACAGGATAGGAGTAAAAAATTATTTAAAACTGAATGAAGTTTAGGCTGTACTTATTAATAGCATACTAATGTAAACCTCTTATCTGACAAATGTACTATAATTATAAGATGTTAACATTAGGGGGAAGTGGGGGAAGGTGTGCAGAAACTCTGAGGACAAATTTGCAACTTTTATATGCATCTAAAATTATTCAAAAATAAAAATGTATTTAACAAATCACATGGAGAGATACTGGTTTTGTTTTGTTTCGTTTTGTTTGTTTTGTTTTTTTTTCATGGTATATCATCCTTTTAATATGCTGTTGGATTGAATATGTCAGTATTTTGTTCAGGGTTTCTGCATCTATATTCATAAGAGGTATTGGTCTGAAATTTTCTTTTTTTTTCAATTTTTTTTTTATTATTCATTTTTAAAAAATATTACATTCAAAAAATATGAGTTCCCATTCAACCCCACCGCCCCCACCCCACCACTCCCCCCACAGCAACACACTTTCCCATCATCGTGACACATCCATTGCATTTGGTAAGTACATCTCTGGGCATCACTGCACCTCATGGTCAATGGTCCACATCATAGCCCATACTCTCTCACGTTCCACCCAGTGGGCCCTGGGGGTATCTACAATGTCCCGTAATTGTCCATGAAGCACCACCCAGGACAACTCCAAGTCCCAAAAATGCCTCCACATCTCATCTCTTCCTCCCATTCCCCACACCCAGCAGCCACCATGGCCACTTTTCCCACACCAATGCCACATTTTCTCTGTGGACCTTGGATTGGTTGTGTCCATTGCACATCTATGTCAAGAGGGGGCTTAGATTCCACATGGATACTGGATGCAATCCTCCTGCTTTCAGTTGTAGGCACTCTAGGCTCCATGGTGTAGTGGTTGACATTCTTCAACTCCATGTTAGATGAGTGGGGTAAGTACAATAAATCAGAGTGTAGGAGTTGAAGTCTGTTGAGGTTCAGGCCGTGGCTATCATATTGTCAGTCCAGAGATTCAAATCCCCTAGATATATCTTAAACCCCAACACCAACTACAATTCCAGTGAGGTAGCATGAAAGTCTTGTGAAAAGAGATCCCATCTGAGTCCAGTTCCATCATGCAGAAACACCAGCTCCAAAGAAGGGCCAACTGACATGGCAGTGAACCCCATCTGCCATGACCATAGAACCCATGGGTCTCTTTAGCCTTCAAAAGAACCAATACCTGGGGTTGTATCTACTTTATCTGTCTCTGAGACTCTGCTAAGGTATGCATAAGGGCAATCCTTCTGACAACCTCCAGACTCTTTTTTAGAGACTCATAGCCATATAAACTCATTTCTCCTTTCCATTCCCCCTTACATTAGGTCAAACAGCATTTTAAACTCCTGTTATTATATGTAGACAGGGATATTCTGCTGGGCCATGTTGAACCTTTAATTCAAGGTCATTTTCTAGTCGCATCATCAGCTTGGTACTTGGTAGTAATCCCTCGGTGCCAGGGAGGCTCATCCCTGGGTGTCATGTCCCATGCTGGGGGTATGCATTGCATTTACATGCTGAGTTTGGCTTCGAGACTGGCCACATTTGAGTAACATGAAGGCGGTCAGGAGGAAACTCCCAGGCACAATGCTGCTCTAGGTCTTGTTCTTATTTCAGGTGTATAGGCTCACAAGCATAGTCATTAGTATCAGGGGCTCACTGTTGGACCCTCATTCCTTCCTGGTCCTTACCGTTGCACCTGGGGGACTGCCCCTGCTCCCCTAGGGACCACGACAGAGCACCCCCGGCTAGGAACCCAGTACCCCCCCAGCTGTTGTTTTTAATTGTTGCCACTATGAGTATATCCAAACATTACCATGCACCCTGGACATATGCCCTGTACACCTCCCTGTCAACCATATATCGCCTGTCAATAACATCCCATACCAGTATTCCTCCACTGCCATTGTTGAACCACTCTGTGATCCAAAACTTCCTGAAAAGTGAAGCCCAATATAATGTCACGTTCCCTTACTAGTAAAATGGAATATAGCGATGAGTTTAAAGGTTAGATCTAGAATTGATTTGGAAAAATTCTACATCCTATCTTTTTCTTTTGTTTTTTCCTAATTATTGAGCTTCTCTTCACAAGAGCCTTAGATCACAGTAGTTCATATATAGAATATACAGTACTCCCACACATCCACCATAAAACCTTTTCCCTTCCACAGCAATAATCTTATAACTTATTCATATCATATTTACTTAAACTGATGTACAGACTCTGAGACAATAGCTTTCAAACAAGGTGACATCTGTGCTTACATTGTGGTCCATACTTTAGCATATACAGTTTTCTAAATTTTTAGTTATCCTATGTTTTACATTATGGTTTACATTATTAGTCTGTCATACCCTATATGTTTTTGGTGTAATATTACATGTTTTATATCCATCCTTGTGTACTCTTGTGAAACTCCTCTCTTACCCCACATTTACCTTGGTTCCATCCATTCAACATCCATTTTCCCCTCCCCTTGGGGCCCACAGCCACAGCCAATGTCCATTTCCCGAGGAGCCACGTCCAGAGATACTTGCAACAGTTTTCAGGACCTGACTTGCTCAACTGCCCTAATGCCCTGGGAGCCACCCTTTCTCTTGAGAGATACAGTTTCCTCTTTTTTGATGGCATTAGTCCTCCCCAGGATGTGGGTCCACCCCAACTCTCACTACTTGGGTCTCTACCCAATGGTACAACCACCTTGGCAAAATGAGCATTCAGACATTCCCCAAGAGTCCGTCCCGCATCAGACCATCCCCTCCGAGCATCCTAAACAGGTAAACCTCCTAATTATATTTTGATACGATTTTCTCAGCATTTTACTCTCAACCAACACCTGACACTCTCCTATGTTCGTATGTTGCCCCTTCCTCCCCCCAATATATTTGGGCAATATTACCCATCCGCCCATCCCCAGCCCCCCTCAAAACCACAAAGCCCCACCCAAAGGCAACCCCTTGCCCCCATTTTATCCCTTCTTTGTGCTCATACTTAACCGCCAGATCATCATACATTCCACCCCTGCAGATGTCAGCTCACATCCTTCCTCCACCCCCCGATTTCCTGTAAGCCTATCTTCCAGTCTCTAGCTCTCTGAGGCAGCTTGCTTATTTCATATCATTGAGGTCATGTAGTATTTGTCCTTCAATGCCTGGGTTGCTTCACTCAACATAAGGTTCTCAAGAATCATCCATGTTTTCACGTGTGTTTGTAGTGTATTTTTTCTTACAGCCGAGTAGTATTCCATTGTGTGTATATACCACATTTTATTGATCCACTCATCTGTTGATGGGCATTTGGGGTGATTCCAACTTTTGGCAATAGTGAGCAATGCTGCTATGAACATTGGTGTACATATATCGGTTTGCGTCCTTGTTTTCAGTTCTGCTGGGTATATACCCAGCAGTGCTATTGCTGGATCATATGGCAAATCTATGGTTAGTTTTTTGAGAAACCGCCAAACTGTCCTCCAGAATGGTTGGATCCTTCTGCATTCCCACCAGCAGTGGATGAGTGTTCCCCTTTCTTCACATCCTCTCCAGCATTTGTATTCTTCTGTTTTTTTTCATAGCTGCCAATCTTATGGGAGTAAGATGGTATCTCATTGTAGTTTTGATTGGCATTTCCCTGATAGCTAGAGATTTGGAGCATTTTTTCATGTGTTTTTAAGCCATTTGTATTTTTTCTTCGGAGAAATGTCTGTTTAAATCTTTTCCCCATCTTTTAAATGGGTTGTTTATCTTTTTTATATTTCAGATATAGGAGTCATTTATATATGCAAGTTATAAGTCTCTTATCAGATATATGGTTGCCAAATATTTTCTCCCATTGTGTGGGTTCCCTTTTTACTTTCTTGACAAACTCCTTTGAGGTGCAGAAGGCTTTAATTTTGAGGAAGTCCCACTTATCTGTTTGTTCTTTTGCTGCTTGTGCTTTTGGTGTGATATTCATGAATCCATTTCCTATTACAAGGTCCTGTAGATGTTTCCCTACACTGCTTTCCAAGGTCTTTATGGTCTTGGCTCTTATATTTAGGTCTTTGATCCACCTGGAGTTGATCTTTGTATAAGGTGTGAGATGGTAATCCTCTTTCATTCTTCTACATATGGATATCCAGTTCTCCAGGCACCATTTGTTGAATAGGCCCTTCTCTCCCAGTTGAGAGGGTTTGGTGGCTTTATTGAATATTATATGGCTATATATATGAGGTTCTATATCAGAACTTTCAATTTGATTCCATTGGTCTGTGTGTCTCTCCTTATGCCAATACCATGCTGTTTTCACTACTGTAGCTTTGTAGTATGTTTTGAAGTCAGGTAGTATGATTCCTCCAACTTCGTTTTTCTTTTTCAATATGTCTTTGGCTATTCGGGGCCTCTTTCCTTTCCAAATAAATTTCATAGTTAGTTTTTCTAGTTCCTTAAAGAAGGCTGTGTTGATTTTTATTGGGATTGCATTGAATATGTAGATCAGTTTTGGTAGGATAGACATCCTATTAATATTTAGTCTTCCTGAGGGAGGAGGCAAGATGGTCACTGAGTGAACTTGCCTTTGCGGTAGGTCCCAGGAAGAGACGGTTGGGCGCGGCTACAGGCTCTCCAAGGCCAGGCTTTTTTGGGATTTTTGCAGGGCAGAAGTGCCTGGACATTGATTGGGTGGAAAGGCAACGGAGAGGATTGGTCTAGTAGATATAATTTGGGTTCTATTGCCCGTAGGTGAGACCTGCGCACGGGCTCCTCCCTATTGGGGGTGAGGGGAACCACGGTCCAGCCCGGCGGCACAGCTTTTAGACGGCTCTGAGCTGTTAAGGAGTTCGGAGTTCTCGGCGAGCTGTGGGCGGGTTGATGCGACGGGTCGCCTTTGCAGAGCAATTTGGGAAGATAGACGGTGTTTTGTTGTGAAGCGGGAGAAACTTGTGATTGAGAACATAAACAATAGCGCTTCCGCCTGAAGCCCCGCCCCCAAAAGCCCGGCAGCCTGTCTCCGACCCAAATAGGCTGTAGGCAATAAAGAGGCATAATCGGAAAGTTGTTTTAGGCTGCGGCAAGGGAGGGGGACACGTCTGGAAGCTGATTAGGGAATATTTTGCGAAGCTTGGGAATTCCGGTTTTCGAATCTGTTTTCGGCGTCACAGGCCGGGCTTCAGATCTGTACTAGCAAAGTGGCTGCGGTGTAGAGGCGCCCTCTAGTGGCAGAAGTTTGGAATCACAGGACGGGAGCTGTCCAAAAGCTGAAGTGAGATATACTAATGAGCCCAGCTAAGTAAATGAATTGCAGGGTTCAGTCATAATATAGAGTTTGCGGATCTGACTTCCCCCTTAAGGCTGGCACCCAGCTGTGGGGATCCCTGAGGGCTGTGTTACACTGTGGGGCTCGCAGGCTTCCTGTAGACCAGATTGGAGGTTGCCAGGTCTGAATTCCCTAAAATCTGGTGGCCCACACCACAGAGACTCACATCTCTGGAGACCTCAATATCTCAGACTTTCCATCCCTGAATCCATCACGCACTGAGGTCCATCTGAGGTCCTTAAATGCCCTAGCCTTCAACGTTGGTGTTCTTTCTTTATCATTTCATTTTGTTTTGTTTTTATTTTCATTTTGACTTATTCTTTACTTTTTTCAATTTCCTGATTGGTAACACCGCATTATCCCCTAGTCTTCTCTCACAGCGTATCCCCCAAAGTCTTTCTTTTACTCAGTTATTTAAGGCTTTTTTTCGTGGTAGGTGCTGTGTAGTGGGTGTTTTAATTCTGGGTCGTGCATATCTGTTTTTTTTTTTCTTTCCCCTACCTGTTCCCCACCCTCTGCCCACCTCCTTTTACTTTCTTCCTCTCGTCCCTTCCCCCCACTTTTTTTTTCTTTCTTTTTTTCTGTTGTCTCTCTCCCTCTTGTCCCTCATATTCTACCTAGTTTATTTTAACTCAATTATACAATAGGTGCGGCAGGAAACACCTCACATTCGCTGGGTTTTCTCATCCTTCACTGCCTCATTTCTGTGTGAACTGATTTAGGCTACCTACACTATCCTCTTTCCCCTACATCTTGATATCCGCCACCATCTACTGGCTCTCCTATATTCCACCTTCCACCTCCCTTTCTTTGATCCACGAAGGGTCTAAGTCTTAATTTCTAATACCTATGTTTTGTTTTCTGTCTGTTATCCACTCTTGAAACTATTACCTTTCTTTTCTCTTTCCCTCTCTCATGAAATCAATAGCTTTTTAGCTCATACCATATTCCTCCCATATTCAATCATCTACCTCATAATAGGTACTCTACCTACTGCTATAACTCTACACAATTTACATGAATCTAACCTCCATCCTCCCAGATCTCATATTCTTGCTTTGTTAACATATATCACCAATACTACTTTACACTTTTCCCTTGCTTACACAATTGCCTTTCCCCAACACTAATACTTTCCTTTAAAGTGAACTTAACCAACAACAAGAAACTAGAATAAGAAGAAAAAAGAGACAAAGAGAAGATATAACACCTATGCAAAAATAACAGATACTTAACCTCCAAGAGCAAACAAAGAAGCCAAGGAACTGATTAAATCCGTCAAGATAAAGAGATAACCAGAAAGCAGGAAAAATCTACAAACCAAACCAGTAATCAGGATAACATGGCTGAATCCAATCAACAAACCAATAATCACGAAGGGGAGCAAAACTTGGCACAAGCAATGAAAGATCTCAGAACATTTATCACCGACAAATTTGATGAAGTAATGAAAGAGGTCAACAACATGAAGACATCACTTGGAGGGGAAATTGCAGACATACGCAAAAACATAACAGATATGATGGGAATGAACACCACAGTTCAAGAAATCAAAAATACACTTGCAGCAAATATCAGCAGACTAGAAGAGACAGAGCAGAGAATTAGTGATGTGGAAGACAGTACATCAGAAATCAAACAGATAGTAGAAGGGGTCAATAAGAAGATAGAAAAAATCCAATTAGGACTTAGTGACCTGAATGACAATGCAAAACGCTCAAACATACGTATTATAGGCCTTCCAGAAGGAGAAGAGAAGGGAAAGGGGTCAGAAGGAGTGTTGCAGGAAATAATGGCTGAAAACTTCACAAATCTACTGAAAGAGACAGATGTACATATCCAAGAAGCACAGCGCACTCCACTAGTCATAAACCCCAACAGGCACACCCCAAGACATATACTTGTCAAATTATCCAATGCTCAAGACAAAGAGAAAATCCTAAAAGCAGCAAGAGAAAAGAAAACCATCACATACAAGGGAAGCTCAATTAGATTAAGTGCTGATTTCTCATCTGAAACCATGGAGGCAAGAAGGCAGTGGTATGATATAGTCAAGGTACTAAAGGAAAAAAATTTCCAACCAAGAATACTCTATCCAGCTAAACTAGCATTCAAACATGATGGAGAGTTCAAAATATTCGCAGACAAACAGAAACTGAAAGAGTATACCAACAAGAAACCTCCCCTTCAAGAAATTCTAAAGGGAGTTCTGCAGGAAGAAAGGAAAAAACAGGAAAGGCAGAGTTGGAGGAGAGTTTAAGACCAACAACAACAACAAAAAAGACAAAAATATATATATACAAACAAAATATGACAAACACAAATCCAATCAAAATATGGCTAACACAAATAATTCCTTGATAGTAATAACACTGAATGTCAACGGATTAAACTCACCTATCAAAAGATTCAGACTGGGACATTGGATAAGGAAATATGACCCATCCGTATGCTGTCTACAAGAGACACATCTTAGACCCAGAGACGCATGGAGATTGAAAGTGAATGGCTGGAAAACAATCATACAAGCTAACAATAACCAAAAAAAGGCAGGAGTAGCTATATTAATATCAGACAAAATAGACTTTAAATGTGAAACAATTGTGAGAGACAAAGAAGGATACTACATTTTAGTGAAAGGGAAAATCTGTCAAGAAGATCGAACAATCATAAATATTTATGCTCCTAACAAGGGTGCCTCTAAATATGTCAGGCAAACGCTGGAAAAACTAAGTGAAACAATAGATACATCTACAATTATAGTGGGGGATTTTAATACACCACTATCAACTCTGGACAGAACATCTCAAAAGAGAATCACCAAAGAAACAAAACATCTGAACAGTATATTAGAGGAGCTGGATCTAATAGACATATATAGATCACTACACACAAACACAGCAGGATATACATTTTTCTCAAGCGCACATGGATCATTCTCCAAGATAGATCATATGCTAGGCCACAAAGAAAGGCTGAACTAATTCAGAAAGATTGAAATCATACAAAACATTATATCTGACCACAGTGGAGTCAAGCTGGAGATTTGCAAGGGACAGAAGCCCAGATTTCACACCACGATTTGGAAATTAAACAGCACACTCTTAGAAAAACAGTGGGTCAAAGAGGAAATCTCAAAAGAAATCAATGACTACCTTGAAACAAATGATAATGATAACACAACATACCAAAATTTATGGGATGCAGCAAAAGCAGTACTGAGAGGGAAGTTTATAGTCATAAATTCATATATCAAAAAAGAAGAAAGAGCAAAAATTGAAGGACTAACTGCACATTTGAAGGAATTAGAAAAACAACAACAAAGTAACCCAACAGGAAGAAGAAGGAAGGAAATAACAAAGATAAGAGCAGAACTAAATGAAATAGAAAATAAGAAAGCACTTGAAAAGATAAAGAAGACCAAGAGCTGGTTTTTTGAGAAGATTAACAAAATTGACAAACCTTTAGCGACACTAACAAAGAAAAAAAGAGAGAAGATGCAAATACACAAAATAAGAAATGAGAAAGGCGATATCACCACTGAACCCACAGAAATAAAGACTATCATAAGGGGATATTTTGAAAAACTATATTCCAACAAAAATGACAATCTAGAGGAAATGGACAAATTCCTAGAAACACATAAGCAGCCCATATTGACAAAAGAAGAAATTGATGATCTTAACAAACCAATCACAAGCAGAGAGATAGAATCAGTTATTAAAAATCTCCCAACTAAGAAGAGCCCAGGGCCAGATGGCTTCACAGGTGAATTGTACAAAACATTCCAGAAAGAACTGACACCAATCCTGCTGAAATTATTTCAAAACATCGAAACAGAAAGGACATTACCCAACTCCTTCTATGATGCCAACATTACCCTAGTACCAAAGCCAAACAAAGACATCACAAGAAAGGATAATTACAGACCAATTTCTCTAATGAACCTAGACGCAAAAATACTTAACAAAATATTTGCTAATCGTATTCAACAACACATTAAATGAATTATACACCACGACCAAGTGGGATTCATCCCAGGTATGCAAGGATGGTTCAACATAAGAAAATCAATCAACGTAATACACCATATAAACAGATTGAAGGAAAAAAATCACATGATTATATCTATTGATGCAGAAAAAGCATTTGACAAAATACAGCACCCTTTCTTGATAAAAACACACCAAAAGATTGGAATACAAGGAAATTTTTTGAACATGATAAAGAGTATATATGAAAAACCTAAAGCCAATATTGTGTAAAATGGAGAAATTCTAGACTACTTCCCTCTAAACTCAGGAACAAGACAAGGATGCCCACTGTCTCCACTCCTATTTAACATTGTCTTAGAAGTACTTGCTCGAGCACTGAGGCAAGAGCCAGAAATAAAAGGCATTCAAATTGGAAAGGAAGAAGTCAAAATGTCATTATTTGCAGATGACATGATCCTATACATAGAAAACACTGAGAGATCTACAACAAAGATTCTAGAACTCATAAATGAGTTTAGTAAAGTTGCAGGTTATAAGATCAATGCGCAAAAATCAGTAGCATTTCTGTACACTAATAATGAGCAAGATCAGGAGGAAATCAAAAAACAAATACCATTCACAATAGTAAATTAAAAAATTAAATATTTAGGAATAAATTTAACTAAAGAAGTAAAGAACTTATACACCGAGAACTATACAAGATTGTTCAAGGAAATCAAAGAAGACCTAAATAAATGGAAGACTATTCCTTGTTCATGGATAGGAAGACTGAACATTATTAAGATGTCTATCCTACCAAAACTGATATACACATTCAATGAAATCCCAATAAAAATCAACACAGCCTTCTTTAAGGAACTAGAAAAACTAAATATGAAATTTATTTGGAAAGGAAAGAGACCCCGAATAGCCAAAGACATACTGAAAAAGAAAAACGAAATTGGAGGAATCACACTACCTGACTTCAAAACATACTACAAAGCTACGGTGGTGAAAACAGCATGGTATTGGCATAAGGAGAGACACATAGACCAATGGAATCGAATTTAAAGCTCTGATATAGAACCTCACATATATAGCCACATAATATTTGATAAAGCCACCAAACTCTCTGAACTGGGAGAGAGTGGCCTATTCAACAAATGGTGCCTGGAGAACTGGATATCCATATGTAGAAGAATGAAAGAGGAATACCATCTCACACCTTATACAAAGATCAACTCAAGATGGATCAAAGACCTAAATATAAGAGCCAAGACCATAAAGACCTTGGAAAGCAGTGTACGGAAACATCTACAGGACCTTCTAATAGGAAATGGATTTATGAATATCTCACCAAAAGCACGAGCAGCAAAAGAACTAATAGATAAATGGGACTTCCTCAAAATTAAAGCCTTTTGCACCTCAAAGGAGTTTGTCAAGAAAGTAAAAAGGGAGCCCACACAATGGGAGAAAATATTTGGCAACAATATATCTGATAAGAAACTTATAACTTGCATATATAAAGAACTCCTATATCTTGAAAATAAAAAGATAAACAACCCATTTAAAAAATGGGAAAAAGACTTAAGCAGACACTTCTCCAAAGAAGAAATACAAATGGCAAGAAAGCACATGAAAAAATGTTCCAAATCTCTAGCTATCAGGGAAATGCAAATCAAAACCACAATGAGATACCATCTTACACCCATAAGATTGGCAGCTATGAAAAAAACAGAAGAATACAAGTGCTGGAGAAGATGTGAAGAAAGGGGAACACTCATCCACTGCTGGTGGGAATGCAGAAGGATCCAACCATTCTGGAGGACAGTATGGCGGTTTCTCAAAAAACTAGCCATAGATTTGCCATATGACCCAGCAATACCACTGCTGGGTATATACCCAGCAGAACTGAAAACAAGGATGCAAACCAATATATGTACACCAATGTTCATAGCAGCATTGTTCACTATCGCCAAAAGTTGGAATCAACCCAAATGCCCATCAACAGATGAGTGGATCAATAAAATGTGGTATATACACACAATGGAATACTACTCGGCTGTAAGAACAAACACACTACAAACACATGTGATAACATGGATGAATCTTGAGAACCTTATGTTGAGTGAAGCAACCCAGACATTAAAGGACAAATACTACATGACCTCAATGATTTGAAATAACCAAGCTGCCCTAGAGAGCAAGAGACTGAACGATAGGCTTACAAGAAATCGGAGGGTGGAGGAAGGATGTGAGCCGATGTCTGCAGGGGTGGAATTTAAGACGAGATGGTGGTAAGTATGAACACAAAGAAGAGATAAAAGGGGGGCAAGAGGTTGCCTTTGGTTGGGGCATTGCGGGTTTGAGGGAGGCAGGGGATGGGTGGATGGGTAACATTGCCCAAAAGTGGGGGGAGGGAGGGGTAGATACGAACACAGGAGAGGGTCAGGTGTTGGTGGAGAGTAAAATGCCGAGAAAATCATACCAAAATATAATAAAGAGGGTTACCTGTTTAGAATGCTCGGAGGGGAGGGTCTGATGCAGGACGGGCTCCTGGGGAATGTCTAAATGCTCATTCTGCCAGAGTGGGTCACACCATGGGGTAGAAACCCAAGTAGTGAGAGTGGGGGTGGACCCACATCCTGGGGAGGACTAATGCCATCAAATAGAGGGAACTGTATCCCTCGACAGAAAGGGTGGCTCCCAGGGCATTGGGGCAGTTGAGCAAGTTAGACCCTGAACACTATTCCATCTATATCTGGAAGGGGCTCCTTGGGAAACGGAGGTTGGCTGTCACTGTGGGCACCAAGGTGGAAGGGAAAATGGATGTTAAATGTGTGGAATCAAGGTAAATGGGGGGTAAGAGAGGAGTTTCTTGAGAGTACACAAGGATGGATATAAAACATGTAATATTACACCATAACATATAGGAGATGACAGACTGATAATGTAAACCATAATGTAAAACATAGGATAACTAAGAATGTAAAAAACTGTGTATCCTAAAGTATGCACCACAATGTAGTAAGCACAGATGTCACCTTGTTTGAAAGCTATTGTCTCAGACTCTGTACATTACGTTAAGTAAATATGATGTGAATAGGGTGTAAGAGTATCGCTGTGGAAGGGAAAGGTTTTGTGGTGGATGTATGGGAGTGCAGTATACTATATATATGCATTGCTGTGGTCTAGGGCTCCTGTGAAGAGAAGCTCAATAATTGGGGGTGGGGGGAAGATAGGATGTAGAATTTTTTCCAAGTCAACATGTATTCTTTATATAACCTTTAAACCCATCGCTATATGCCATTTCCTAGTAAGGGACCCTGACATTATATTGGGCTTCAAATTTCAGGGAGTTCTGGATCACAGAGTGGTTCAACAAAGGCAATGGAGGAATACTGGTATGGGATACCATTGACAGGGGATATATGGCTAACAGGGAGCTGTACAGAACATATGTCCAGGGTGCATGGCAATGTTTGGATATACTCATAGTGGCAACAATTAAAAACCACAGCAGGGGGGGTACTGGGTTCCTGGCCAGTGGTGCTCTGTCGTGGTCCCTAGGGGAGCAGCGACAGTCTCCCAGGTGCAGTGGCGGGGACCGGGAGGGAGTGAGGGTTCCACAGTGAGCCCCTGATGCTAATGACTATGCTTGTGAGCTGATAAGCCTAAAATAAGAACAAGGCCTAGAGGAGCATTGTGCCTGGGAATTTCCTCCTGTCAGCCTTCATGTTACTCAAATATGGCCAGTCTCGAAGCCAAACTCAGCATGTAAATGCAATGCCTTCCCCCCAGCGTGGGACATGACACCCGGGGATGAGCCTCCCTGGCACCGAGGGACCACTATCAACTACCAACTGATGATGCAACTGGAAAATGACCTCATACAGAAGGTTCAACACGGATCAGCAGAATATCCCTGTCTACATAAAATAACATGACTTTAAAATGCTGTTTGACCTAATGTAAGGGGGAAATGGAAAGGAGAAATGAGTTTATATGGCTACGAGTCTCTAAAAAAGAGTCTGGAGGCTGGCAGAAGGATTGCCCTTATCCACAACTGAGCAGAGTCTGAGAGACAGATAAAGCAGATACAACCCCCAGATATCGGTTCCTTCGAGGGCTAAAGAGACCCATGGGAATTATGGTCATGGCCGATGGGGTTAACTACCACGTCAGATGGCCCCTCTTTGGAACTGGTGTTTATGTGTGATGAATCTGGACTCAGATGGGATCTCCCTTCATAAGACTTTCATGCTAATGTACTGGAGGTGCAGTTAGTGTCGGAGTTTAAGATATATTTAGGGGATTTGAATCTCTGGACTGACAATGTGATAGCCAGGTCCTGAGCCTCAACAGACTCCAGCACCTACAATCTGACTTATTGGGCTCACCACACTCAGCTAAGATGGGGTTGAAGAAGGACAACCACCACACCATGGAGCCTAGAGTGATTACAACTGAAAGTGGGAGGATTGCATCCAGCATCCATGTGGAATCTGAGCCTCCTCTTGACATAGAGGTGCAATGGACACAACCAATCCAATGTCCACATAGAAAAGGTGGCATTGGATTGAGAAAAGTGGACATGATGGCTGATGTGTATTGGGAAAGGCAGGAAGAGATGAGAGGTGGAGGCGTCTTTGGGACATGGAGCTGCCCTGGATGGTGCTTCAGGGGCAATCACTGGACATTGTAAATCCTCACAGGGCCCACTGGATGGAATGGGGGAGAGTATGGGCCATGATGTGGACCATTGACCATGAGGTGCAGAGGTGCCCAAAGATGTACTTGCCAAATGCAATGGATATGTCATGATGATGGGAAGGAGTGTTGCTGGGGGGGTGGGGGAAAGGTGGGGACGGGGTGGTAGGGTTCAAAGGGACCTCATATATATATATTTTTAATGTAATATTATTACAAAGTCAATAAAAAAATATATTAAAAAAATATTTAGTCTTCCTATCCATGAACAAGGAATATTCTTCGATTTATTTAGGTCTTCTTTGATTTCCTTGAACAGTCTTGTATAGTTCTCGGTGTATAAGTTTTTTACATGTTTAATTAAATTTATTCCTAAATATTTAATTTTTTTATTTACTATTGTGAATGGTATTTGTTTTTTGATTTCCTCCTGATCTTTCTCATAATTGGTGTACAGAAATGCTACTGATTTTTGCGTATTGATTTTATAACCTGCGACTTTACTAAACTCATTTATGAGTTCTAGAAGTGTTGTTGTAGATCTCTCAGGGTTTTTTATGTATAGGATGATGTCATCTGCAAATATATGAAATTTTGACTTCTTCCTTTCCAATTTGAATGCCTTTTATATCTGGTTCTTGTCTCAGTGCTCGAGCAAGTACTTCTAAGACAACGTTAAAAAAAGGGGAGACAATGGGCATCCTTGTCTTGTTCCTGAGTTTAGAGGAAAGGATTATAGGATTTCTCCATTTTAAACAATGTTGGGTGTAGGTTTTTCATATATACTCTTTATCATGTTGAAAAAATTTCCTTGTATTCTGACCTTTTGGAGTGTTTTTATCAAGAAAGGGTGCTGTATTTTGTCAAATGCTTTTTCTGCATCTATAGATATAATCATGTGATTTTTCCTTCAATCTTTTTATATGGTGTATTACATTGATTGATTTTCTTATGTTGAACCATCCTTGCATACCTGGAATAAATCCCACTTGGTTGTGGTGTATAATTCTTTTAATGTGTTGTTGAATACGATTAGCAAGTATTTTGTTAAGTATTTTTGTGTCTAGGTTCATTAGAGAAATTGGTCTGTAATTTTCCTTTCTTGTGGTGTCTTTGTTTGGCTTTGGTACTAGGGTAATGATGGCATCATAGAAGGAGTTAGGCAATGTTCCTTCTGTTTCAATTTTTTGGAAAAGTTTCAGCAGGATTGGTGTTTGTTCTTTCCGGAATGTTTGTAGAATTCACCTGTGAAGCCGTCTGGCCCTGGGCTCTTCTTAGTTGGGAGGTTTTTAATGACTGATTCTACCTCTTTACTTGTGATCAGTTTGGTAAGATCAGCAATTTCTTCTTTCTTCAATATGGGCTGCTTATGTGTTTCTAGGAATTTGTCCATTTCCTCTGAATTGTCATTTTTGTTGTAATATAGTTTTTCAAAGTATCCTCTTATGATAGTCTTTATTTGTGGGTTCAGTGGTGATATCGCCTTTCTCATTTCTTATTTTGTGTATTTGCATCTTCTCTCTTTTTTTCTTTGTTAGTGTCGCTAAAGGTTTGTCAGTTTTGTTGATCTTCTCAAAAAACCAGCTCTTGGTCTTCTTTATCTTTTCAAGTGCTTTCTTATTTTCTATTTAATTTAGTTCTGCTCTTATCTTTGTTATTTCCTTCTTTCTTCTTCCTGTTGGATTGCTTTGTTTTGTTTTGTTTTTTCCTAATTCCTCGAAATGTGCAGTTAGTTCTTCAATTTTTGCTCTTTCTTCTTTTTTGATATATGAATTTATGGCTATAAATTTCCCTCTCAGTACTGCTTTTGCTGCATCCCATAAATTTTGGTATGTTGTGTTACCATTATCATTTGTTTCAAGGTAGTCATTGATTTCTTTTGAGATTTCCTCTTTGACCCACTGTTTTTCTAAGAGTGTGCTGTTTAATTTCCAAATTGTGGTGTGAAATCTGAGCCTCTGTCCCTTGCAAATTTCTAGCTTCACTCCACTGTGGTCAGAGATATTATTTTGTATGATTTTGTTCTTTCTGAATTCATTAAGCCTTTCTTTGTGGCCTAGTATATGGTGTATCTTGGAGAATGATCCATGTGTGCTTGAGAAAAATGTATATCCTGCTGTGTTTGGGTGTAATGATCTATATATGTCTATTAGATCCAGCTCCTCTAATATACTGTTCAAATATTTTGTTTCTTTAGTGATTCTCTTTTGAGATGTTCTGTCCAGAGTTGATAGTGGTGTATTAAAATCCCCCACTATAATTGTAGATGCATCTATTCTTTCACTTAGTTTTTCCAGCGTTTGCCTCACGTATTTAGAGGCACCCTTGTTAGGAGCATAAATATTTATGATTGTTCAATTTTCTTGACAGATTGTCCCTTTCACTAAAATGTAGTATTCTTCTTTGTCTCTCACAATCGTTTCACATTTAAAATCTATTTTGTCTGATACTAATATAGCTACTCCTGCCATTTTTTTGGTTATTGTTTGCTTGTATGATTGTTTTCCAGCCATTCACTTTCAACCTCCATGAGTCTCTGGGTCTAAGATGTGTCTCTTGTAGACAGCATATAGATGGGTCATATTTCCTTATCCAGTGTCCCAGTCTGAATCTTTTGATAGGTGAGTTTAATCCATTGACATTCAGTGTTATTACTTTCAAGGAATTATTTGTGTTAGCCATATTTTGATTGGAGTTGTATTTGTCATATTTTGTTGGCTTTTTTTTTTCCTTCTCTTTTTGTCTTTTTTGTTGCTCTTATACTCTCCTCCAACTCTGCCTGTCCTGTTTTTTCCTTTCTTCCTGCAGAACTCCCTTTAGAATTTCTTGAAAGGGGGGTTTCTTGTTGGCATACTCTTTCAGTTTCTGTTTATCTGTGAATATTTTGAACTCTCCATCATTTTTGAATGCTAGTTTAGCTGGATAGAGTATTCTTGGTTGGACATTTTTTTTCCTTTAGTACCTTGACTATATCATACCACTGCCTTCTTGCCTCCATGGTTTCAGATGAGAAATCAGCACTTAATCTAATTGAGCTTCCCTTATATGTGATGGTTTTCTTTTCTCTTGCTGCTTTTAGAATTTTCTCTTTGTCTTGAACATTGGATAATTTGACAAGTATATGTCTTGGGGTGAGCCTGTTGGGGTTTATGATGATTGGGGTGTGCTGTTTTTCTTGGATATGTACATCTGTCTCTTGCAGTAGCTTTGGGAAGTTTTCAGCCATTATTTCCTGCAACACTCCTTCTGACCCCTTTCCCTTCTCTTCTCCTTCTGGAATGTCTATAATACGTATGTTTGAGCATTTTGCATTATCATTGAGGTCCCTAAGTCCTAGCTGGATTTTTTCTATCTTTTTATCGACCAATTCTACTATCTGTTTGATTTCCAAAGTACTGTCTTTCACATCACTAATTCTCTGCTCTGCCTCTTCTAGTCTGCTGATATTTGCTGCAAGTGTATTTTTGATTTCTTGAACTGTGATGTTCATTCCCATCATATCTGTTATCTTTTTGCATATGTCTACAATTTCCCTTCCAAGTGTTCTCTTCATGTTGTTAACCTCTTCCTTTACTTCATTAAATTTGTCAGTGATAAATGTCCTGAGATCTTTCATTACTTGTGCGAAGTTCTGCTCTCCTTCCTGATTTTTAGCTTGTTCATTGGATTCAGCCATGTTTTCCTGATTTCTGGTTTGGTTTGTAGATTTTTGTTGCTGTCTGTTCATCATTTTATCTTGACGGGTTTAATCAGTTCCTTAGCTTCTTTGTCTAGTCTTGGGGATTAATTAGCTGTTGTTTTTGTGTAAGTGTTTTATCTTCTCTTTGTCATTTTGTTCTTCTTATTCTAATTTCTTATTGCTGGTTGAGTTCACTTTAAAGGAAAGTATTGGGGCCAGGGAAAGGCAATTGTGTAAGCAAGGAAAAAGCGTAAAGTAGTATTGGTGATATATGTTAACAGAGCAACAATATGAGATCTGGGAGGATGGATGTTAGTCATGTAAGTTGTGTATAGTTATAGCAGTAGGTAGAGTACCTATAATGAGGTAGTTGACTGAATATGGGAGGAATATGTTATGAATTAAAAAGCTATTGTTTTCATGAGAGAGGGAAGGAGAAAAGAAAGGCAGTAGTTTCAAGAGTGGATAACAGACAGAAAACAAAACAAAGGTATTAGAAATTAAGAATTAGACACTTTGTGGATCAAAGAAAGAGAGGTGGAATATAGGAGAGACAATAGATGATGGAGGATATCCAGATGTAGGGGAAAGGCGATAGTGTAGGTTGCCAAAATCTATTCACACAGAAATGAGGCAGTGGAGCATGAGGAAACCCAGCAAATGTGAGGTGTTCCCTGGAGCACCTATTGTATAATTAAGATAAAATAAAATAAGAAGAAAATAAGGCACAAGAGAGAGAGGAAAAAATAAAAAGAGAAGAAAGGAAGAAAGAAAAAGGGGGTGGGTAAAGCGCAGGGAACAGGTAGGGAAAAGAAAAAAAAGATATACACCTACCACAACAGCCACAACAACAACCAAAAAAATCCCTAAGTAACTGAAAAAAAAGACTTTGGGGGATATGCTGGGAGAAAAGACTAGGGGATAATGCAATGTTAGCAATCAGGACATTAAAAAATAAAATAAAATAAAATAAAATAAATAAAATAAAATAAAATAAAAATGAATACAAAACAAAACAAAAAAGAAAAAACACAAATGTTGAGGGCTAGGACATTCAAGGACCTCAGATGGACGTCAGGGCATGATGGTTCAGGGATGGAAAGTCTGAGATATTGAAGACTCAAGAGGTGTGAGTCTCTGGGGTGTGGGCCACCAGGGTTTAGGAGACTCAGGCCTGGCAACCTCAAGTCCGGTTAACAGCAAGCCTGGGACCACTGCAGTGCATCTCAGCCTTCAGGGATCCCCGCAGCTGGATGCCAGCCCTATGAGTGAGGTCACATCCGCAAGCTCTATCCTGTGTGTCTGTACCCCACAATTCACTCACTCACTGGGGTCTATTCTGTGGATGTATCACCAATTCCACTTCAGGACCCCTCCCACCCTGTAATCCCCTGGAATGGCCACCTGGGGGCGCCTCTACACTGCAGCCAATTTAATGATGCAGATCAATAGCCAGGCCCGGGGGGTGGGGCTCCAGCCAGAAATGCTAATAACAGAGTCCAAACCTGAAATTTCCACGCTTCGCAAAATATTTCCCTAATCGGCTTCCAAACGTTTCCCACCCTGACAGACCCTGGTGGCGTCTCTTTATTGCTATCAATTTAAGTCCACTGCAGATCAGCAGCCGGGCTTGGGTGGGGCGGGGCTCTAGGCGGAAGCACTATTATTTGTGTCCGCAATAAAAAATTCCCCCACTTCGCAATAAAACTCCCATTTGTCTCCCCAAATCAGTCTGCAAGGGCCTCCTGTCCTATTAACCCCCCAATAGGCCGCTCAGGGCTTATGAATTCCCTAGTACTGCAGAGCCTCCAGATATCACCACCGCAGTGCCCGGTGCCGTGGCTCCACCCACCCTAGGAGGGAGCGTTCCGCATGCAGCCTGGACCTCCATGTAATAGAGTCTCAATTATATTTTATAGACGAATTTTCTCTGTTACCTTCCCACCAAATCGATGTCCAGACACCTCCTGCCCTGCAAAAATCCTGAAACAGCCTGGTCCCAAAGAACCTCCAACACTGCCCAGCCGCTTCTTTGCAGGAGATATTATCAGATATGTTCACTCAGCCACCATCTTGCCCCGCCTCCTGGAGAGATACTGTTAAGCCTCAAAGCAAGGCCTTTATGGATACCCAGAGATGGCATGAAGAAAACTTCAACACGATAGTTAGGCAAACTCACATTTATTACGTCTGCAGAGGAAAGGAGCCAAGGCCAGTCCAAAGTGACTCAGACCCGACTCCCTGTGCTGCAGTTCCACTCTTGTTTAAATATCCAAGTTACTACTTAGCATTTGCTTTGACTATGTATTAGTTTTTATGCATATGGATGAACACACATAGCTGGTTATATAATTGTATGATTAGCATGTTCAGGAAATCATGCTTGCACATGCATTGCATGATCAAGAAAGGGGCGGATAACTCCACCCCTGGGTGGGAATTTTACTATGTTAATTAAGCAAGTTGGAAGTGAGGACAGCAAGGGGTTGCTTCTGTGCAGGTCCAGCCAACTGGTTGAAGCTGGTTTTCATACTTCATTGCTTCAACAGGGAAATTCTTGACCACCAAAAGCGGAATTTGGCCCAAAGAGAGGGTTGCATTTCATTACCTTCTGATTTACATATAATTCTTTTCTTTGTATCCTAGCAACAGGGAGAGAAACAAGTTACTTTCAAGTATTCAGTCATCCTACATCCATCAATACTTCAGTATAGCTGAGTGATCATTGTAATTGACCAAGTGAGGTCTGAAAAGATGAGGTCATGTAAGATAAACCTACTCTAAAGCCAGACCCCATCAGGAGTGACATTAAACCTCTTGCAATGGACATTCAGCATCTCACTTGGCAATAAGAGTTGCACTCCTCGCAATAGTGCTTCTTTGACTCTTGATTTTCCTGACCTCTTTGGACATTTTGGTCCAAACAACCTCACTTTAGAACAGACTGTCTAAATGGAATGAATTTCTAGATCTATGTATTCTGCTCAGATTCTTTCTTAAATTGGATCTGTCCAAGAACATTTAGGTTGTGCAGCTGACTCTCCTTTCCCACCTCATGTGCACAATCACCCTCAACTGCTTTTCTAGGATATGTGAGCACTCACTCTTACATTTTCATTTCCATGGATACCAAAACCTGTGCAGCAAGAAATGAAGAGATTTTCCACAGACCCTAGTGGGTCAACATACAGAAAATGAATGACTCTAGAATCTGGCGGCTGTCCTGTGGTGCCAAACATTTTACACTCAACAAACTGAAGGAAGATCTACTTGAATTGTCAGTCCAAATATTTCATGTTGCAATTATGAAATTTCAAAACTCATAGTTTGAATCCACATTGTTTACTTTTTTCTCTTCAAACTTTTAATAACAACTTGGTTGAATACTTTGCTTTTAGTATTTGCAACAAAATAAATACTATAAGCTCAAACTTTCCCACTTCCTTGAATAATGGGATTAAAAATTCCCAACTAAATTTAAGTATAATTTGAAGAAATTTTACAGGATTTCTTTACAAAATGTTCATTAAAAATGAGGAAACCTTGGTTATTTTTATGTATTTCATCGAAGGCTAAAAATTTCTGAAAATTAACATATAAATAGCAGCAAAGAGATTAGGTATGGGATGAATTATTTTCTTTTTATTCAATATCAAAATTGTCTAAGTCCCTATTCAGTTACTCTCTGTGTGCATGTGTGTGCATATATATATAGACCTGTGAGGTTCAGCAAAATAATACATACAAAATGCATCTGTAAATTTTTATCAACAGACATTCTCTTTGAGTTATTGGAATAAAACAAGTTACCTGAATAAAAGTATAAAGAACTTCCTAACAAAGTCAATTAATAGAAATCTCATTATCTTTGCTTTACTAATTTAGAAAACAAAAGTTTCTTAAACTTTGCTTTGCTGAAACATGTCCAATCATTACTACACACTTTCATCAGTTGACTTCAACACTGAAAATTTAACTGAATTTGCAAGTAATTGTCTTAATAATAAGAGATATTTGACTTCAGGAGAATGAATTTTCTCAAGTTTTACTTTTTTTTTTTTTTTTGTACTTGCCTCTTCTCCCCACATTTCATGGCCAACTAGAGTCTCAGAATGTGACACAGACTCACTGCAGATGGAATGAGTTAGATGAAGATGAGGCCGTCCTGCATTAGGGGACCCGATCCAGGGGCTGGTGTCTTTCTAAGGAGGGGACGTGGAGATTCGGAGCCACGGAGGAGTGCGGCGTGAAGACGGGCAGAGAGGCAGGGCCCCCCACGCCAGGCACCGCCCAGCACTGGAGCCCCCGGGCAGGGAGGGGCTCTGCTCGCAGCCTCGACTGACCCAGCCCTGCAGAGACCTGGATTTTGGACTCGGACCTCTAGAACTTGGAAGAAGAGGCTCTTGGGGTGGCTGGTGTGCTCGTGCAGGCGTCCTCGCTGTCCAGGGTCTGTCCAGACCCACCTAAGGAGGTGCTGCCCCGGTTCTGCTTCAGAAGTACGTGCCTTGGAAGAAGGGTGCCCGGGTCGGGCCACTGCGTCAGAGTCAGCCTCACACCTGAATGGCACGTCCTAAGCGCGGGATGCTGCATCTGTTGTCTGGGGCTCCACAGGAGGGGAGGGTCCTCGGGTGGCGCGGTGGGGGACACAGACTTCCGGACACCGTGCAGCTGCCAGGTGAGCACCTCATCCTCCAGGGGAGCCCTGGGCGCAGAGGGTGCTCACCACGGCCTGGTGGTGGGGCCCAGTGAGGGACTGTGGGGTCGTGGCGAGGCACAGCCCAACGACATGGCCAAACTTGTGGACGGCAACTACGGGCAGATCCATCTAGAAAGATACTAAAAATGATGAAAAATGAAGTCATTATTGAATTAAACAGTTTTCTAATGGAAGTATCTATGGTTATTGATGTAAAATAGATATCACTGAACTGTTTGCAAAATCATTAATATCCTAATGGCGAAAAAATATCAGTTTACATTTTGTACTTGCAGAAAAACAAACAAGCATGGAATTAAAGATAGGCAAAATTAATTGAGAAGAACCCCCATTTGATCTAAATGAAATCTCATGTTTCAGAGTTACTTAAACAAACCTTCAGCAAAGACATGTGGTAAATGGTGTTAAGATTAGTGCTATAAAAAGAAGTTACCCTGAGAAACAGATGCTAGTAATCTGTCACTAATGTGTTCTCTGGTTTCAATGTGAACAACCCTCATGTCATACAGTAAATGTCATCAAAACTTTAGTGCAAGGTATACAATTGTTACCTTCTACGTATTGTCACAAAGAAAATCAGTAGTTAATTTTTCCTTTAACATTCACTTTTATTTTCTGTTTTCATTACCGCCAAAAATAAGCTTGTGAAATAAAACACTGGTAAGGAAATATAAAACATGTGATTTACCTACCCTACACTAAAAGAGCCACTTTAGCAGAGAATTTACGTTGCCCTCTATTACTTCCATGGCAGGACTCCTGAATCTCTTCTCCAGCAAATATTTTATGTTTGCCAAACCTATTATTTTCAGTGTTTTCCACTGTCTACACCAAGTTCAAGCTGGCATCTTTGTGCATCAAGGTGTACACAGCACACATCAAGTCCAGTGTACCGGAGAGAATGGAGGTAGAGGTGCATCAAATATTTCACCTGTCATCTTCTGAGACTAGATGGAGTCAGCTTTCCCAAAATGAAAAGTAAAACGACCATGAAATCAATAATGATTATTGCAGGTCTCTCACAGATTTAAATACAAGTTAGAGAGAGAGCTTTATTGTCTAAAACAGGATCTCATTAACTAAATTATAACAGAAGTTGGAAACAAAAAAGAAATAAACAAAAGGTAACTAAACCATCTAGATATCAGTAATGATAGCTATTAATTACAGTTTCTGAGATAAATAAAACATCTGGAACAAATGTGAAAATGGAAAGTACACTACAACAATTTATATAAAGCCAGACTTTTTCAGGCATTCTTAAAGAGATTATGTGGACAGTTCAAGAAGAAGCCAAATTATGAAAGTTTAACAAGGTCACACAATAAACTAAGTTCATCTCATTACCCTAAATTATCTGCATATCAGAACCAGGTGGCAAACTGGTTGAAAATATGAATCTTGAGACACAACTTGACAAACTGGTCAGAATTCCCAGAATTGGACTTTGTGAGTCTTTTCTGAGTGAAGTTACCAGAATTTATGCCCTGTCTGCACAAGTCCATGAATGGGCATTTAGAAACTAGCATTGAGATAAATAAAACATAACATCATAATTATCTTAATAGTAAAGAAATGACAACCTGCCTAAAGATTGAAAAAATGACAATGGATTTTGAAATTATAGCTCTATCTCTGATTTTATTGTGATCTTGGTAAAAAGCAAGAAGAACCAGAGTAATCAAGAGAAGAGCATGAAAAAATAATTTATGTCATATTCTAGTGTGATCTGAGATGTGAGCACACATTTTTAATACAGTACAGATTCGGGACATAATAGACTGAGAAGAAACAGCCACTTGTGAAGCTTGAAAATGAAGGTAGTGTCCAAATGTTGTCTAGGTGATAGTCACTGCTCAAATATTTACATGGATAGATTCATTGAGCCTCACAACAGTCCTACAAAACTGAAACAATTATTATATCTTTGTACAACAGAGTAGTGAGGTAGGTTCAGTTCCCAGGACTAGGAAGTGTCAGAACTCTGAGAAATAAAATTCATACTTTAGGGATCAAGGTAATGGGGAAATCTGGACTCATTCATAGATAGTTGTTTTTACAAAATAGAATGGTTTTTAGTAGGAGTATGAAAGAGAGATGACTGCTCATCTTTTGTGGATTGCTTTCTTTGTTATAATAAATCAATTTTATGGATACATATCAATAAAGCATAAATCAATCTTATGTGTACAATCAATGGTATTTCATAAAAATGATATTTAGTCAGAATTTTGCATATTGATGTTGTATCCTAACACTCTACTGAAATAGTTTATTAGTTCTAGAAGGAAGAAATATTCCTGACAATTACATTCCTCATTTCTGTAACTGGTCAATGGTTGAAGTTTGTATTCATCACCGCCTTCTTCCACTACCCATCCCATGCTTCCTTTACCCTCAGCAAGCCCCGCAACTGGCCGTGGTTCTTTCTCTGATGGGATGACTCAAGACTTTGTTCCTGAAGCTTCTGTGTCATTGATAGTAGGGCAGGATTGAGTCTTTGAAGTTTTCCAATGATTTTAATCCCAGGGCATGGTAATACTAAGAGATGCCCTAGGTGATCTCTTGTATTCCAGGCCAACTCTTCTTTACCTCCATTAAGTAGGAGCAGTCCTATTTCCTCTTGAAAGGATCAATCACCTCAGCCAGTACAGTAATTCCTTTGTTTTCCTTTTGATTCAAAGTCATGAAGAAACCAAGTGGGCAAGTGGCAATCTTAACTTCCTGATCAATTTAATCTTTTTTTTTGTTTGTTTCCTGGAAGCACTCCTCCTTTTGGAACTAAGACCTGGAGACCAGCCAAGCATAACCTTGCAGGGACAGGAATCCAAAACTTTCTTGGTAGATCACCAGGGGTAATAGTGAGTGGTACCACTCCCATTTCTACACCTTGATTCCTGAATTGTGAATCCTGGCTATGGGAGAAATAGCACCATAGAGTAAATGCTAATTTAGAGCATAAAAAGCTTCCTGGAAAACATTGCCCCAGCGATGCAAGGTATTCTCACATAATTGAAAAGGTAATTGAGTCCTCAGAAGATCATTCACACAGGTGGAAGAGCCCTGTATTTTGGGTGGTTTATTTCCCTTCTTCTTTCATCTAAAAGTCAGGTCATACATTAACAGGCAATTATTATTACTTAGTGCACTGAAGAGTACCAGTCTGATAATAGTTTGCAACAAGTATTTGTTTTATAAGTATATGAATGGAAAGACAAATAAATAACAACATCACATCTGTCAAGTTTATTTACAAGTAAAACAATTCAAAGCAATAAACAGTCATTTTGGATTTTTTTGGCAATTTCATAAATTAACACAAATGAAAAGAGATTAGTATAGCCTTAAATATTCTGGGGAAAGAAATTTCCATAAAGAGTAATGCTGCCAAATATGAAAAATATTTTAGGGATAAGTGCTCTTGGATGCAAACAACAGAAATGGACTGGGTTTAAACAAGCCAAAATGAAAGGTCAAAATGAAGATCATTGGCGTAAAGATTTGATCACAATTTGGGGGAGCATAGAAAATGTGTTGGCAGTTAGATGACATTAGTGTAGTCTGGGACATCACAAAAAGAGAAAGACATGATCCCACTCCTACCACAGATGGATGGTGGACCCTCCTAATGGCAACTTCAGTGCTGGATGCCAGTCTTGAGACATTGGAGATTGAAGACATCTACTGCTGCCATCATGGCAGAGGATTCAGTCCAAAGCATTTTAAACTCAGAGATACATGTTAGAAAAATTTCTACATGTTTTATTTCTGAGTTGTCTGAATCTAGCAACTGTAAAATGGGTGCTGAAATGTAATTAATTTGGGAAGCAGATGTGGCTCAATGATAGAGTATCCGCCTACCATACACAGGAGGTCCAGAGTTTGAAACCCAGGGCCTCCTAGCCCATGTGGTGAGCTCACTCACACGCAGTGCTGCCATGAGCAAGGAGTGCCTTGCCATGCAGGGGTGGCCCCCATGTAGGGGAACACCACATGCTAGGAGTGCACTCCACAAGGAGATCTGCCCAGCATGAAAAAAGCACAGCCTACCCAGGAGTGGTGCCACACACACGAAGAGCTGATGCAGCAAGATGACAGAACAAAAAAAGATAAGATTCCTGATGCTGCCAACAATGTAAGCAGACACAGAAGAACACACAGCAAGTGGAGACAGAGAGCAGACAACAGGGGGAAGGTGAAAGAAATAAATAAATTAAATTTTTTAAAAAATGTAATTCATTTTTCCAACTTAGTGTTGTTAGAGAATCCAAGACAAGAGGTGACCACTTTCCACATATTAAAAATATAAGTAAGGAAAGACCGGCTTAAAAGATTTTCAACCCTAACACTGAGCTCTAAGAATTTTACCTTCATCTTCACTGGTTCATTGCAGGAATATCCCACAGCCAAAAAATACTCTGGAGCTGCACTGCTGACTTTAGCCTCACAAATGGACCCTTTTGTCTGGGGTTGTGGCCAGAAAAATATCCATTAATGAGAAGCTGAAAAATATCCAGGATCCTGTTCTACTATGTTCTTATGACAGATTTTTCACAAACTTGAAGTTTTCCTAGTGCATATCGTCCTAATCAGGTAGATTCAAGATATTAAATGTGATATGACAAAAATGCTTTCAGCAGCACAAGTCTCTCTACCTAACACAGTTAGAGACTGTATTTTTGCTTGATTATTTTTCCATGCCTGAGTTGCACAACATCTCCAGATCAGACCTCTGTGATTTCCTCACAACATTAAGACTTTCATCAAATCATTCCTTTTCAGTAGACCCTTCCATGATCTTCCATGTCCTCATTTTTTTAATTCCTCCATGCTCCTTGCTTTTTATCATGTGCCTTTGCAGCTTTTCCTGAAAAGAGGTTCAGGCCATTTTCTTTCCTCTTGAATGTGAGCTTGTCCTGTGATTTACATTTATCCATACAATACAACCATAGGAAATTACTCTAATTCTAGGTTTTCAAGAACAAAGAAAAGTTGCCAGATGATCACACCATCCCAGATCCTCAGGCCCCTACTCCAGAGTATTTCAGAAGAGAGAAGATGTGCAAACTTGAACATGGTATTTTCCTCCAGTATGATCTTTCTATTAAGATATAAAACATACCATTTTAAAACAGGGAATGAAATAAATGTTGGAATCACCTGTAAAAGTAAATAAAAATCTAAAAAAGAAGAAAATTTGAATTTTCCCTAATGAAAGATAGTAGAGAACTTTACTCACCTCCTTTTCCTTAGATCGCCTGCTTTAGAAAAAGTCTGACTGTAAAGGAATTCTCTGTCCTTTTAAGAGACATGTACATTTTTAAAAAGATAAATAAGTGCTTCATATACTGATCTGTTTTCTTTTATTAGTCACTACCTATGTACACACGAGATTCTTGATACTCCATTTGAGAATGCAGCAGGACTCACCAGGATGGGAGTTTAATATTTTCTTTTTTATTTTGTGAGTTTCCACCCAATAAGTGACACTCTAGGACAAGATAAGCACATTCAAGCCCTTAATGTTAATGTGAAACCATGAAACTTATTCTTGAAAAACTGAGATTTAGTGGCTACCACAGTTTCCATGGGAACAGAGAGGGAAGAATAGGTGGAACATAGAGCATGCTTATGCATGACTTTTCAGTGATGGACACAGGCCATTACACATTATGTAAAAACCCATAAACTAGTGCAGTGCAAATTGTGAACTATGAAGTGGACCATTGTCTATGAATAGTAGCAATGCTTCAATACTAGTTCAACAATTGTAACAAATGGACCATACTCAAGTGAGATGTTATTACTAGGGCAAAATATGAGGGATGGTATATGGGAATCCTGTATATTTTTGATGGGACTTTTCTGCAACCTAATGATTCTTTGAAAATAAAATGAAAAATAAAAAAAGACACTAATGGAACTTACAGAAGAAATTATCCATATATATAAAATATAACATTATGTGGTGATGAAAGACACAAAGCAAAAAAAAAAAGATTTTGTTTTTGAGAAGGTTTTGGATTACATAAAATTTACAATTATGGCAGGAAGGATCAAAGGTACAGTTATTGTATGGTGCAAGTACAAAGTGTATACCATTTTGTGGTACAAAGTGTAAACCATAATGTACCATAGATCATGGTTAAGAGCAATATTTCAATATTTGTTCCTCATTTGTAACAAATGTACCACACTAATGAAAGATGTTGGTAATGAGAGAAAGTGTGCGGGTTGGTGTATATAAGAATCCCCTATATATTTGATATTAACATTTATGTAATCTAAAACTTCTATAAAAAATAAAATAAAAAACTCCTGGGGATGAGCCTCTCTAGTGCTGAGGGATGACTATGAATCATTAATTGTTGATGCTACTAGAAAGAGATCTTGAATAAAAGGGGGAAATGGTAAAGACAAATTAGTTTATATGACTAAGAGCCTTCAAAAAGAATCAGGAGTTCATCAGAGGGATGGCGCTTATGCCTGCCTCAGCAGGATCCCAGAAAAAAAGTAGATACAATTCCAGGTACTGGTGCTCCTGAGGGCTACAGAGACACACAGGTTCTATAGGCATGGCAGATGGTTCTGTAGTTCGGTGCTTTGTCAGTGGGCTCTACCTGGGAATTTGTGTTCCTGAATGTTATGGAGTTGGACTCAGATGTGAACTCTCTAGACATACCTCTTCTGTCACTTTTACTGAACCTGTGGTTGGTGCTGGGGTTGGTGTATACCCAGGAGACTTCAATCTCTGGGCTGGCCATGTGACAGCTGGGCCTTGAGCCTCAGCAGAGTTGCAACTCCTACTCTACGGTTTGTTGGACTTGCACAGGTCAGCTAATAGGGAGGTGAGGATGGTCAACCACCACACCAGGGAACTGAGAATGCCTACTACTGAAAGCAGGAGAATTGCATCCATCAAACATGTGGGATCTAAGCCCCCTCTCGATATAGAGATGGAGTGGTCATCACCAACCCAGGGTCCACCAGATGGAGAAATAAATATGGATTAGAGTGAGGCCAAAAAAATACATAAGACATCAACCTGGGTATCATCAGCTTGGAACTGGTGTTGAAAGGGAGCTCATAATATAAATACAACTTTTTAAAAAGTAAAAAAAATGCTAAATTATCCTCTTGCCAACTTTACACCCAAGGTATGTTTTTCTCAAACACCTGGGAACCACTGCTTCAAAAACAGAGATGGACACCTGGTTCCAAGTTGCGAACCTACATCACGTCATTAAAAAAATGAGAATTTTATGATTCTTTGGATAAAGGCAATTAACTAATCCAGAGGTTCACCTCTATTACCAAATGAGTTTCAGATGAGGTATTAATATTTGTGATGAATCTAGGTGTCAAGTCTTCTTACTGGAGGACCAGTTATCATTTTCCTTGAAAACATGTATATAATGAGTTGTTATCCTACTGACTGTCTAAAAAGGTAATTTTTTGTTCTGTATATGCAAACTCTTTAGTGTATTGTCTGCATGTGCAATAGGATATTTTCTATTTTAGTTCATTAAGCAAACTCCTTTCTCTTCTACCTTTTCAGAGAAGTTTCATGATTGGCAGGATATTTTGTTTTGAATTATATTTTCCCCAAGTCTAATGACATGGATTGATTTAGCTGGAAACTTACTGAATTAAGCAGAAAATTTAAACGAATTGCAGGCACATAGAAGTCAGGTAAAGGACCCTGAATTATAAAGTCTCCCTTCTAGATCTTCATTGTTTGGGAATAATAAACAGACAAAATACACTACTGAAAAATTCTGGGAAATATGTGCTCTACGATCCCATGAGAAACAACATATGGTTAGACAATTTGGAAGCCAGAATTTTCTCTGGTAATATTTCTCCTAAAGGAGTATGATATCTCTGTTACATTGGAAAAGGGCTTATGAGAAAACAGTATTGATGTTGCCTGACAAGGATTCCTTTAATTTGGATTACATAATGTATTTGTTGGGTTCTTAGGCATGATCTCAAGCAAATAAGTTACTGGGATTCATGTAATATGCATCATTTGGAGGAAAGGAGAAAATCTTGTCAAAGTTTTGAAGGTAATATTATGAAAATTGGAAGAGGAAATGTAAAAATAGAAGTCACATTCTCTTTGATGGTGACTTCCAAATTTCTCTATTGTCCTCACTTGATTGGACAAGATGACTCTCTTGCTAGGGCCTCATGTGCCTGGTGATTTTATTTTACTTTATTTTATTTTTTTAAAGATTTATTTTTTTATTTCTCTCCCCTTGCCCCCCCCCCCCAGGTTGTCTGTTCTCTGTGTCTATTTGCTGCATCTTTTTTGTCCGCGGCTCGGGAATCTGTGTTTCTTTTTGTTGCATCATCTTGTTGTGTCAGTTCTCTGTGTGTGGGGCACCATTCCTGGGCAGGCTGCACTTTCTTTCATGCTGGGTGGCTCTCCTTACAGGGCTCACTTCTTGCGCATGGGGTTCCCCTACACGGGGACACCCCTGCGTGGCAGGGCACTCCTTGCACACATCAGCACTGCGCATGGGCCAACTCTGCATGGATCAAGAAGGCCCGTGGTTTGAACCGCAGACAGATGCCTAACCACTGGGCCAAGTCTGCCACCTGGTGATTTTAAATTAGAACTTACGTTCATTAACCATTTGGAAATCCCAGGACAACTAAAAATAATGCAAAATCTACTCTGCCTATGCTCTATAAATTGAACAAGAAATCCTGAATGACAGTCCACCTGTTTACAACATGGTTAGCTGAATAATTTAAGCCCGCTATTTAGACCTACCGCTCAAAACAAAAGATTCTTTCAAAATACTACTATGCATCGACAATGCACTTGGTCACCCAAGAGCTCTAATGGAGCTGTACAATGAAATTCATATTGTTTTCATGCCTGATAATCCAACATCCATTCTGCAGCCCATGAGCTGAAAAGTCAGTTTAAATTTCAGGCCTTATTATTTAAAAATATATTTTATAAGTTACAGTTGCCAAGACAATGAGTTTTCTTATCGATTTCAGCAGAGTAAATGGAAAAAAATGACATTAGATGGCATTAAGTACATTTGTGATTCATGGGAAGTTTTCAAACTATCAAAATTAACAGGACTTTGGAAGACATTGATTCCAGCTCTCATGGAAAATGTTCAGGGGATATTGAAAGAGAACTAGAGTAAGAAGTGGAACCCGTAGATGGGACTGAGATTCTGCAATCTCATGACACATATTTAAAAAATGAGGAGTTATTTCTTATGAATAAACAAAGAGATTGGTGTGTTGAAATAGAATCTATTCCTGGTGAAATTCATTTCAGGCATAAATGGAACATTCTCCAGAATACACCACATGCTTGTTAACAGAACTAGTGTCAACAAAATTGGACAGATTGAAATTTGCAAACTAATTTTTCTAACCACAAGGGAATGAAGCTGGAAGTTAGTAAGGGGCTGAGAGCCACAGCAGGCACAAAGATATGGAAGTTAAACAACACACTCTTAGGAAATCAGTTGGTCAAGGAAAATTGCTAAAGAAATCTGTAACTACCTTGAAATGAATGAAAATGAGAGCACAACTTATCAACACATATGGGATGAACCAAAAGCAGTGATGAAAGGGAAATGTATGGCCATAAATGTGTATAGTAAAAAAAAAAAACGAAAGAAGGAAAGAAATAGCTAAAATCAAACCTAACTGACCATCAGGAGGAACTAGAAAAAGGAAAAAAGAACTAATCCCAAAAGAAGCAGAAAATAGGAAATAATGAAGTTTAGAGCAGAACTAAATGACATGAGAATTTAAAAAAAAATAAATAAAAGAAAATATTAACAGACAGATAAATCAATAACTATAATACGCCACATTGCAGATCAAAAGGAAAAAATCAAATGATCACCTTGGAATAGGAGATGAGCATTTGACATTTCTTACTAACTGCAGAAAAAGCATTTGAAAAAAATATAGCATTTTTTTTTTTGCTAAAAACACTTGAAAAGAGGAATAGAAGAAAAATTTCTCAACAAGATTAAGGGCATATATGAAAAACCCCCAGCGGAGAGGCTGGGCAAGACGGCACCAAAGTAAGTGCACCCACATCATCTCTCCTACAGAAGAATAGCTTAGTGGGGACAAAATCCTGCCTCAGTGAGGTGTTTTGGGAACCCACAAAGCAGGAGGGTGCTGGACATCAATCTGGAGAGAGCGTGACAAAAAGGGTGATTGTTCAAGGTAAAACCGCAGGTTTCTGTTCCTTGTGGAGCTGTGGGAAGGCAAAGCGCCTCCCTTAGGACAGGAAGTTGGGACGTTCCCTGAACCCATGATCCCTGAACCCACATTCCCCAAAGACAGTGTTCCCCAAACCCCCAACCCCGGCACTCCCTGCACCCTGCTGACCTCAGACAAACTACAAGAGTGGGAGGGTTCTGATGATGGGTGCTGAGGGGTCTGATGAGTGTGGGTTCAAATGTATGGACACCTTTTTGGGCTTTGAGGAGCATACCAGATGGCTTGAGGGAAAACTAAGAAGAGGTGAGAGGTGAATATCCTGAGGCAGCCTAATTTACCTAAACTCCCTGGAATAGGGAAAATTGGTCTAGGAGAAGGTGAATTCAGGCAACTAACTAGTCCTGTGCAGCACGCCAAAAGGAGGGGAACAGGAGGAAGTGCTTGGCAGGCTTCCAAGTGCATACTTAGGGTTCCAGGCAAGGTGTGGGTGCTCTCTCTCAAAAAGACTGAGAGTCATTATTTTCTGGGGTGAGTTGGTTCACCAGGGTCCCATTTGAATCTGGGAGGAGAGCTCTCACATGGGCTTCCTGCTAACATCAGCAGGAAATCAGCACTAAATCTTATTGAGCTTCCCTTGTATGTAATGGTTCCCTTTTCTCTTGCTGCCTTCAGTATTTTCTCTTTGTCTTGAGCATTGGATAATTTGACAAGTATATGTCATGTGGTAGGTCGGTTGGGATTTATACTGATTGAGGTGTGCTGCACTTTCTGTACATCCATCTCCCACAGTAGGTTTGGGAAATTTTCAGCCATTACCTCCTCCAACACCTTCTATCCCATTTGCCTTCTCTTCTTCTGCTGAGATGCCTAGAATGCACATTTGTGAATTTTGTGTTGTCATTCAGAGCCCTAACTCCCAGCTGGATTTTTTCTTTTTATCTATCAATTCTACTATCTGTATGATTTCAGATGTACTATCTTCTACATCACTAATTATTTCCTCTGCCTCTTCAAATCTGCTGTTATTTGCCAAGATTATATTTTTGATTTCTTGGATGGTGCCATTCATCACCATTATATCCGGTATCTTTCTGTGTATGTTTACAATTTCTTCAGTATGCTCTCAAAGTGTTTCCTTAATATCCTTAATCTTTTTCTTAACTTCATTATTTTGGTGCATGATGTTTGTTTGGAAAGCTTTGATTAATTGCTCAATGTTCTGCCCCTCTTCCTGGTTTTAGTGTGTTCATTGGACTGGGCCATGTTTTCCTGATTGTTGATATGATTTTTTGTTTCTGTCTGGTCATCATTTTATCTTGATGGGATTGTTCAGTTGATTAGCTTCCCCCTCTAGTCTTGGATTTTATTTAGGTGCTGCTTTTGTGTGTGTGTTAAGTTTTCTCTTTGCCACTTTGTTTTTACTTATTCTATTTCCTTGTTGTTATCTAAGTTCCCTTCAGAGAAAAAGATTAAAGCCAGGAAAAGCAAAAGAGATAATAAAAGAGAAAGTATAATAGTAATTGATAGTAGCTATTAGCAGAAGAACCACATAAGACCTAGGCGAATGAATATTAAACTTATGTAAGCAGTATAGAATTATAAGAATAAAAAAGTGGCATGCCTATAATGGAATGGGAAACTGAATATGGAGAAGAATTGCTGAAGGCAGGAAGAGGGAAAAAGAGATGTGATATTGGGGAGTTTGGGGGACTTGGGGTTGTTCTCAATGATATTGCAGGGAAACATACAGCACATTATATATCCTGCCATAGCCCACTGAGTGGACTTGGACAGAGTATAAACTACAATGTAAACTATGATACTATGCAGTACAGCAGTGCTCCAAAATGTATTCATCAAATGCAAGGAAAGTACCATACTAATGAAAGAAGTCAATGTGGGAGGAGTAGGGGGTATGGGAAGTGGGGTACAGGGGAATCTCTTACAATTTTTAATATAATATTTTGTGCGATCTATGTGTCTTTAAAAAATAAGGTAATAAAAATTGAATATATATGTATATATATATTTCAGCTAAAAGGCTTCCTGATGTCTTACTGTGCCCCCTGTTTTCCATCTCTTGGTCTCGGCCAGTTGAACCTTCATCCTGTATTTGCTTTCAAAATGACCACCCCCTAGGCCAAGACAGGGCTGGGCTACAGAGGCTGGCAGCAGGTCAGTGTGATTCCCTCCAGACCTGCAGTCCTCAGAGACCACAGGAAGAATCCCCAAGCCTGTTTTCCTGCCCTTCTACAGTTCCTACCTCTACACTTTGCACACAGGGCTTCATCATCACAGGCTCCAGCTCCTTGGTGCTTTAGCTGGGGATTTGCTTGGCCAAGGCTGGGACACCTGCTGCCCTCTGTGGTGATGTCTGTGGGTGTCATGTGCTGCTAACTGCTCTCCAAGACATTTGACCAACAGTTGGTGGTCTCCTGCATTCCTGGTAAAGTGGCACAAACCATTTCTTTTGTGTACAGACAGTCTCCATCCTATCATCCCCTACCTCTCTGGATGCTCTTGTCTCCTGGGAAACTTCCCTTAAATTGCTCACCATTTCCTTAGTGACCTTACTCCCTGGGATGCCCTTTCAAAAATTTAACCTGAATCTCCTGTAATTTGAAGGGAACAAGAAACTCTTTTCATCAAATAATAGAAAAGAGCATTTCCTTTGCAAGTACTTGCTAATGACTTGCCTCTTCAACAAGATGAGAGAAGCAAGCTGATGAACTGCATGGGGCTTGCACATGGAGGTGAAATGCACAAGGACTACTGTGTTCTGTTTGTGTTCAGATGCACTAATGTCACCATGTTTCTGAAACGTCCTTCTGATCTCATGTCCTGACAATTAAGCTGATTGCAAACAAGCTACTAAGGATGAATGGGTTAAGGCAGGATATATAATGCCCAGCACCTGTCCCTGCAATATCATTTAGGACAACTCCAAGTCCAAAAGTGCCCCCACATCACTGAATGTAATGGGAGAGGGTATAAACTACAATATAAAGTATAATCCATGCAGTGAAGCCATACTCCAAAATTTATTCACCAAATGCAAAGAATGTGCCACAATGATGAAAGAGGTTGTTGATGTGGGAGGAGTGGGGTGAGGAGGGGTGGAAAGTATATGGGAACCTCTTATATTTTTTTAATGTAACATTTAAAAATAACAATAGAGAGATCATAGAGAAAAAAAGATGAATGGAACAATCACTGTATATTTTATATATGTTCTGGAGAAATTCTTATCCATCTGGATGAGTGGGGGACAGGGTCCTTGATTCACATGAATCCAATGAATATCAATAAATTTTCTAATCTGTCCTTTCTGTATTGGAATCCCTTTTACCTCCTCCTGCTAGAGGGAAAGACTCAACCCATCAGGGTATCAGTCAACATATTCTATGAATGGTCTTCAATTTGTCATTTGACAAGAAGAACTGAGGAATAACTATTTGATATTTTAATTAAAAGAGAAACACTTGGTTTCTGATATTATTATGTTGCATTTTATTAATAATTATCATAAAATTCCCAATGCTTCCTGAGGCTACAGTATTGAATTGGCACAGATCATGTTAATAATTCCAAGGACACAAGGACATGGACAGATAAAGTAAACAGCTTTGTGATCTTGTGACCTACATGAGTAGCTCACCACTACTCACCAGAAATGTTGTCCTTAAGATTCACTTGCTGGATTTTTCTTGCCAAGAGACTTAAACTAGAACTCTTGTCTATATTAATGCTCAGGAACACTCATGTTCAGCAAGAAGAATGAATTCTTAGATGAGTTTTGGGGCATAAGATAATCCATTGACATCAAGGATTTCATTTTTAAAATGAGTTTCTCTTAAAGATGCTTCAGTATCAAAAGTGGAGGTGAAGTTGTGCTTTGTGTGCCGGAGTAGGTGGGGGGAAGGATAAACAAGGAAATTTTGTAGTTACAAGTGTGTGCCCTTTGCTTTTAGCAAGACTCTTGAATTTTTCACGATTCCCCTGATTTTGCAACAACGTGACTTTCACTTCTAAATTTATAGGCAATTTCCCAAATAAAGGGATATAAATAGCTTCAGGTTCCAGAAATGATGGGCTCTGTCCCTCAGGTAAACAATCCTGGTAAAATAAAAATACATGCTGGAAGCTATACCAAAAGACAGAGAGAGAAAAAAGAGATCAGATTAGACAAAAGAAGAGAAAAGAGGAGAGAAGATAAGAAAATGTTTAACTTTGGTCCCAAGTTATATAAAAGCCAGGCACCAGATGATTTTTTAACTCTAAAATCATTTTTATGCAATAGATATTTAAGGATAGAATAAATAGTCGGCCTCCAGTTCCAGAGCTTCTGAGGGCTCTAGAGACATGTGGACACTATAGGCAGGGCAGACAACCCCAGCAAATCAGCACCCATCAGTGGGCTTTTCCTTGGAAAGTATATTAACTTATCTCTCCAATGTAACCTAGTTAGGCTCATTTATAATTTCCTTTCACATGGTTCTCCTTCCCCTTTTATTTGAACTTATAATTAAAACTATATCCATTAAATATCTGTCCCAAAGACTTAACTCTTCAGTCTGTTCATTAGCTGCTTGGGCCTGAATCCCAGCAAAGTTGCAGCCTACACCTATGCTCCAGTTTATACGACTCACTCAGGACAACTAGCAAAACGATGGTGAAGGACAATGTCCACCCAAAAAAGCACAGAGAAAATCTACAACCTAAGGTGAGACAGTTCCATCCATCTCCCCCATGGAAGCTCAGCTCCCTCTAAGTCAGAGGCAGAGTAGGCATCACCATCCCAAATACCTCCAAATGAGGAATGAACAAATGTAAGGGGGAATGCAAGTATCACCAAAGAAAACTTATTATTCTAGTAACTGAAGATCTTATAATATTGATATAAAGACAGGTCTGAGGGGAGGGAGAGGGGAAAATAATGTAATGTGGCATTTTTGAGACAATGAAATTGTTCTGCGTAATATTGCAATGGCAGATAGAGGTCATTATACATTTTATCAAAACTATAAAATTTTGAGCTGCAAAGTGTACACTATAATGGAACATAAAGGCAGGGCTGGTAGTAATGCTTCAACAGGCATTCATTATTGTACCCTACTACCACACTAAATAAAGAGGTTATTAATATGGGAGAATGTGACAGGGAAAGGCATTCGGGTATAGGGGAATCCCCTGTATTTTTGATGTAACTATTCTGCGATCTAAAATTTCTTTCAAAATAAATTAAAAAATAATTGGTGAAGTAAAAACTGCCTATGCTGTCATAACATTATAAGTTAATTTATTAAAATCCCCAATCAAAAGACATAGATGGGCAGATCAGACAAGAAAATATAATCTATACCTATTCTCTCTACTAAAGACTCACCTTAGGCCTAAGGATACAAAGACATTCAAAATGAAAGGTTGGAAGAAGATATTCCATGCATGCCATAATTTAAACAGAATTCATCTTGCTCTTTAGTAGTGTCTAGAAACACTACCGATTTTTGCTCTTTGAACTTGTATCAACCAACTTCGATGAACTCATTTACTAGCTCTAGTATTTCAGATGGGAGTACATTGGGCTTCTTGGACATGGATATTTATGTCCTTCAATAAGGCTGGGAAATTTTCTACCATTATGTCTTCAAATATTCCTTCTGCTTTTTTCTCTTCTCCATCTGGGAAACCCATGATATATATGTGTACAAGTCTTTTGCTGTCATTAGTTCCCTGAGAACTTATTCAATTTTTTCCACTCTTTTCTTTATCTATTCTTTTGTATGTTTACTTTCAGAGGCCATTTCTTCAAGCTCACCAATCTTTTCTTCTGCCTCCTCAAATATGCTATGATAGGATTCCAATATTTTTTAAGTTGTTTTATTGCACCTTTCATTCCCATAACATCTGCCATTTTTCTATTTATGCTTACAAATTCTTCTTTGTGCTCATCCAATGTCTTCTTCCTTAATCTCTTTAGCCATCTCCCTGAATTTATTAAGTAGATTTGTCTGAACATCTATGATTAGCTGTCTCAATTCTTTTATGTCAATTAGAGGCTTATCTTGTTCCATTAACTGAGCCATATCTTTTGTTTCTTAGTATGGATTATAATTTTTTGTTGGTGTCTTGGCATCTGGTTTACTACAGTTTTTATTCTGGGTGCAGTTTTTCTCTGTAGTTTAGGGCTTCCTGACATTTCTCCCATGCTGGTTGTGCAGTAGGATGCAAGGATACAGTTGATGCTCTAAGGAATGGAGGCTCCAGCTGCACTCATCACCCCAGGTATCAATGAAGTTTCTCCCAACTTTCTCCTTCGCCAGGGGTAGGGACAAAGTCACAGCTTTGTGGGATAATACAAGTCATGCAGGCCTAGAATGGAGTGGCCCAGAGAGACTGATGAAGCTTCATGCCCCTTTCTTCCCTGCCTGGGGTTGGGGTGGTGCTGCAGGTGTGGGCAGCAATCCATGCAAGGATCCAAGATGACCACAGTAGACTTCTGACTGTTCAGTCTGGGCCAGCCAAATGTACCTTTGGTTATCTGGATTGTCTGGTGCAGGGACCACCAGCCTCCTCTCTTCTAGAGGTGGGACTGAAGCCAGCCTAGGGCTGCAGGGTGATCTGGGTGAAAGAAACAGTTTCCCTACCTTCACTTTGATTTTTTTAAATTTATTATTTATTTATTTATTTCCTCTTCCATCACCCCAGTTGTCTGTTCCCTGTGTCCATTCACTGTGTGTTCTTTTGTGACCACTTCTATCCTTATCCGCAGCACTGGGAATCTGTGTTTCTTTTTGTTGTGCCATCTTGTTGTGCCAGCTCTCCATGTGTGCGGCACCATTCCTGGGCAGGCTGCACTTTCTTTCACACTGGGCTACTCTCCTTACAGGGTGCACTCCTTGCCTATGGGGCTCCCCTACGCAGGGAACACCCTGCATGGCATGGCACTCCTTGCACGCATCAGCACTGTGCATGGGCCAGCTCCACATGGGTCAAGGAGGCCAGGGGTTTTAACCACGTACCTCCCATGTGGTAGGTGGATGCCCTGTCCATTGGGCCAAGTCCACTTCCCCACTTTGATTTTTCATCATCCTGGCTTCCCCTCATGCTGGAGGCAGAGTCAAAATGGCAGCCACTGGCCTCTTTCCAACTTCGACAGTTTCAAACTTTAGCTGGTCTTAGGGTTATACTTTTGCCAGTCAAATTAACTAATCAGTAGCTGATATCAGTGGCCAACCATCTCCTTCTCTCCTGTTTTGGGGAATGGAGCTTCTAATTCTAGCCACAGAATAACTCCTGGGGCAGCTTGTGCTATCAAAGGAGGAAGATCACAGATATCTGAGGCTTGGCCAGTAATTTCCCAGATTGGCTGGCACAGGTTTCCCAGCTTCCTCCCTGCTAGAGGTGGGGTTGGGGCCTAAGCTAGAACTGCAATCTGATCTGGATGGAAAGAAGCCTGTTTCCACCAGCACTGTGATTTTCAATCTCCCCTGCGTCCATTCATGCTAGTTATGGTGTTAAGATGGTGGTTACCAGCCTCTTTCAGACTCGGACAGGCTTAAACATTAGCTGTTCTCTGGATCATACTTTAGCCTGCTGAATTTACTCCTCAGTAGCTGAAATTGGTGCCCAGCCATCTCTTCCTCCCTTGTTTTTGGAAAGTGGAACTTTCAATTACAGCTGAGGAACAGTTCCTGAGGTGGCTTGGGCCTCCAGTGGAAGATGGTCACCAGCCTCCATGGCTTGGAGTGCTCTATTTAGAAGTCTTCTCTGCAAATGGGCAGTCTCCTCCTTCCATTCCTTCAAGTATGAGGCAAGATGCACTTCTGGTCTCCTGGAGTCCCCAAACAGGTGTTTTGACTAGCTCGAGGTAGCTTTGAGTGCTTACTAACTGCCCTATAGCAGGGGCTGACTCTAGATGCTCCTTATTGTGCCACCATCTTGCTGGTTTTTCTCTCAGGTTATGCACATTTTAAAAATAAAATATGTAGAAATATATTTGAGGATATTTTGAGGAATTAGAAATATTCCAAAGTTTATATTTATTTGATCTTAATGTGCTCGTTTCTTGTACACCACCATGTGTCTCTAATAGAATCCAGTTGTAACCAAGCTTTTCTAATTTAAATGAAAGGGCTGTTAGAGTTCTTCAGAATTTATGAAATTTCAGACTCTATATCCATATGCCCTGCCCACATTATTGGTTTGTGCTCTGCTAAACCAGAAGATTTTTGAGAATGTTACATTATTAAAAACACTGCCACTTGAGCTGAAAGGGACAATAAGAGGATAAAATTAAAGAAAGTTGTGGAATTACAAAATTCTACAAACTGATAAAACTATGATCATTCAAAAAAAACCTTTGAAGAAAAACAAAGTATGATACCTTACTTTGCCAGGCTGCTATCATAGGTACTATAGAATGGGAGGCTTGAAATACAGGAAATTTATAGGCTCACAGTTTTGAGGTTAGGAGATGTCCACTATTGTGGCATCAGCATCAGCAAGGCATGGCTTTCTCCTTAAAGTCAATAACATTCCATTGCTGGTTACAAAAGATCCCTGACTTTCCTCTTCCTTCTTTTCTGGTTTCTGTTGACTTCCAACTTCTGACTTTTTTATAGTTTTGAATGAATTTCTCATGCGTATAATGGAATCCAATAATCTGAACTAAGGCCCCCTTTCAATCAAGTGGGCCACACCTTAACTCAAATAACATATTCAAGGTCCTATCTACAATGAACCCACACCCATAGGAATACTGACGATGATTAAGAATACATATATAATTCAATCTACCACAGATGAAGACAGAGACCAGATCTGCAGACAGAGATATTACAGTCATTGGCTCAATCCATAGGTCAGAGAGATGACCCCAGGCAATGAACGTAACAGAACTTAAGGATTTCAAACTTGCTTGGGAGCTGTGCTTCCTTTCTTCCTTTCATTTTCTCCATTTTGGAATTAGGATGCCTGCAACATTTATACCATGTCTGCCCCACCATGGTATTTTGCAATCAGTAAAGTTCTTTTCTAGTTACTGGTTTACAGAGAGCAATGAATTTACCCCAGATTGGATCCTACTCAGAATGTAATATGTATCTAATTTAGATTATTTAAATGGTGACTTGGGACTGCTCAGGAGATGATCTTTAGGTTTGGGAATTGAGTTGAGGCCATAATTCTTTAGATGTTTGGGCATGCTAGATGAGGACAATATATTTTTCATGTGGGATAAATGGGCATCATTGGCTTTGAAGGGAACCCACTATACACTGAACACCAGCCTGAAAATACCTGGTATCCATGCATGCTGCCTCATATGAAACATTCATTGTACTGTGTTTAATTTAAGTTAGAGAGGTTGTCCTGGGATTTCAGGTTAGGCAAACATGCAATCACATATACACTTTTTAAAAAAGATTTATTTATTTATTTATTTCTCTCCCCTTCCCCCGCTCCCACCCCGGTTGTCTATTCTCTGTGTCTATTTGCTGCATCTTCTTTGTCTGCTTCTGTTGTTGTCAGTGGGACTAGAATCTGTTTCTTTTTGTTGCATCATCTTGTTGTGTCAGCTCTCCATGTGTGTGGCACCATTCCTGGGCAGGCTGCACTTTCCTTCGCCCTGAGGGGGTCTCTCCTTATGGGGTGCACTCCTTGTGCATGGGGCTCCCCTATGTGGGGGACACCCCTGTGTGGCAGGGCACTCCTTGCATGCATCAGCACTGCACATGGGCCAGCTCCACACAGGTCAAGGAGGCCTTGGGTTTGAACCACAGACCTCCCATGTGGTAGGTGGACGCCCTAACTACTGGGCCAAGTCTGCCGCCAACACATGTATTCTTATAAAAGAGTTGCAGGATAATTTGACAAACAGAAAAATACAAGAGAGAAAAAGACATAAAGTAATTTGAAGATGCTGAACTTGAAAGCTGGAGTAATGAAGACTCAAAACAAAAAATTCAGGCAGCCTCCACAGGCTGGTAGAGGCATGAAATATATGCTCCTGGAGAGCTTCCAGATGTGTGGCCTTACAGAATCCTTGATTGGAGCCTTGAGATACCAATTTCAATTCTCTGGCTTCTAAAACTGTGAGAGATTTGAATTCTGTTATTGTGAGTTATCAAGTCTTTTTTATTAATTTGTTTAAGCAGCCACAAAAAATGAATTTAATAATTAATAATTGATAAATAATTGAGACATTTAAAAAAGAGATATGAAAAGGTTATCAATCATAGGGAATAAGTGTTTTCTATGTATCAGGTTCAGCCTGTTATATATGTTACTCTTTTACCTCACAACATCCTCACAAAACAGGGACAATTATAATATACATTTTATATCTAAGAAAAACCTGACACGGGGAGGTTAAGTAATTTACTTGAGGACACATGGGCAGAAAGTGTCAAGGATGTACGAAAAAGTAAGTAAATTGATACTTGAGAGGAAATAGTCATGAGGAAATTTGCTCATACTTGTAAGGATTAGAAAATTGTGGAATGGCCTTAAGTTGGAAGAGAATGACAGAGAGAGATAATATTCTATCTTTATAAATGTTCTTTTCTTTTCAAAGGAAAACATAGGAAGCAGCAAAGGCATTGAGCTAGGCTTGTAAAATGCAACCAGGAGACCCTGAGCAGAAGGGCTCTCCCAACAGAGGGTCCAGCAGGTAAGGAGGGAGAGTGACACAAGACCTTTGGAGGAGATTCTGAACCTGTGTGGCCAGGATTATATCTTTCTATCATATTTGGAGGATAATAGCAGGAACCAGAGTAAGGGAAGAATGAGGAGTCAAAACAGGAAAGTTTAAATAAAGAAGGCACAGGGAAGAGGTAGTTGATCCATCAGGGTATAAAAAACTCTGAAATGTGCTTTCATTTCCTCTTTTGGAGCATGAAAATAGCCATCAGAATAATCTAGAATTAGTCTGCCAGGTGGTAAAAGACATGTGGTGCAGTAAATCCAACTTCAGGCTATTGGCCAGCTAGGAACACATGAAGGAGATCAAAGAGAATTGAGCCTAGATCAGCCAGGCCTCAGGGGAACTGCCAGATAACTATACACCAGGAGTAGCCCCAGATGAGTCAGTCAGGCCTCCATAGGAATCGGCTACACAGCTAAATAAAAACTCACCAGCTTTAGCTTTATGCTACTGGGTTTGGGCATGGTATCTTACATGACAGTAGCTACCTGTTATATTATCATCTTTTAAAATGCTATTCACTCTTTAGCCACAATCTCCTCCAAGACCTGATTTATTTTTAATAATATCAATAAAATATGGCACAGTGTATATTTTTTATATGTGTTTTTTCCTCATCAACTAAAATGATAGGAGAGATCTTTGTGACAGACAGAGGAACCACTTAATAAATATTTCTTGAGTGAATGAATGACATAGATTCAATTATTAAAATACCTCTCATTACTAAGAGTAAAGAGCAGTTATGTGTGTCAGAGAGTTTGGTGTATTCTCCTCAGGTTTGATGAGACACTTGGTGAAACTAAATTTCATTGACTAATGTATTTATGAAGAAATTTCAGAAATAATACTAGAATGTCTGGAGTATTTCCACTAGCACACTGAAAATAATGTGTTAATTAAATTTTATCCAGAGTGTTCAGGTTATAGCGGACTTAAGAATCTTGAATTCCTTCAGGGCCAAGGGATCGTAAGAGAGAAAGTTTACAATTGGTGAAAAAGTTCATGAGGAAAATTATCACATATTTCTAGAAGGTTAAAGCTGAAGACTTAGAGTTTCCAGAAAAAATGAGAAAAGCTGAAAGAGATGGAGAAGAAAAAAAGGGCTTTACAAAAGGATGCAGATATTCAGTTATTCTATAAATATTTGAATATAGACTGTTCTAATTTGCCAGTCTGAAATGGGTTGGCTTTCACAAGAGGTATTTATTAACTTAAAACTTAAAGTCTTGAAATTGAGAAAAATGTCTAAATCAAAGCATCATCAGGCAATGCTTTCTTCCCAAAGACCAGCTGCCAGTGATGCTAGAATCCTCTGTCACATGGAAAGACAAATGGTGGCATCTGCTTGTTTCTACTGTATCTTCCAGGATTCATTGCTTCAGATTCTTGCTTCCATGGCTTTCTCCTTCTTGGTCTGCACCTCATTCTCTTGTAAAAGCCTTCAGGAAAGGGGTTGAGAGTCAGAGTGGGACAGGCATGAACTGAAATAACCTCCTCAAAGGGTTCCACCTACAATAGGTTACACCCACAGAATGGATTCACATTATGATCATACTTTACAGATCATACTTTACATGTATTCCTTTTTGCATTAGTTTTATTTTTTACACTGATGGAACATACAATATTAGGCAATGTTGTAAAGAATAAAATTGTGTATGTGTCATTACAAAGATATGGTAATAAGATGAAGAAAACACAGACCTTATAACAATATGGAAAACATAAATTTTTGGTGAGTTTCATGGTTCCACCAATTTATAAGAGAATTATAGAAAGAAGGTGACAATCACAGGACTAGGAAGCTCAAGGGAAAATTATATACCCAAAATTAAATCAACATATTTCATTGATTGAGCATTATCCCTTATAACATAAACGTTCTTCAATGAATATAGTACATTAGGGCATCCACAATTATTATTTGATTGCAATAAGAAATGAAAATAGCTATTTAAATTTAAAAATGGAAGGTAGAGTAGTGAATCAAATCATCTTTTGTGACACTGAGAAGAAAGGCTTGGATGGCAACATGGTCCAGGGGAGGAAAGAGAAAGGGAGGAAGATGACCTTCCACGGGGGAAGTTTTGAAAATAAAGGTTGAGGATTTGATCTTGGGAAGGGCCAGAATTGGAGGATGATGGAGGAGAAGGAAGAAGATGGAAGAAATAAGGAAAGAAGATGGTAAATTTTTAAAAATTAAGGATGTACTATGAAGAGAGAATCCATCCATCAGGGTGTGAAGTTTACAAGACACTTGCCTAGAGCATAAGAGATAGAAATTTATTCGCCTTGTCATTTGATCTGGCAATATAAAAAAAAAGATTTCTATGGTACAGTCCCCTAAAGGATGTGGTTTCTCAGACAGATAAAGGAAGCAAACATACTCAAGTCTATATGAAGAGGAAGCAGCTGGTGATGCAGGACTCACTGCCCTACAGCCCTGGGGAGGAAGTTTGTGTTTGAGGTTGAAGCACTGTGGTAGGATAGCTTTTATACTGCTGGCAGTAATAATCTCCAAAATCCTTAGTCTGGACTCCGCTGATGGTGAGAGTGAAATCTGTCCCAGACGCACTGCCACTGAATCGATCAGGGACCCCAGACACCCGGATAGATGCAGCATAGATGAGCAGTTTAGGAGCCTGTCCTGGTTTCTGGTGGTGCCAGGCTAAGTAGTTGCTAAAACTCTGACTGGCCTTGCACTTGAAGGTGACGGTCTCTCCTGCAGATGCAGCCACAGAGCCTGGAGACTGGGTCATCACGATGTCCCCCCTGGCACCTGCAACCAGAAAAGAACATTGGTCATACATTAAATCATGAATGTATAAAATATCTATCTAAATGTAGGTTTTCTTATTTATCGAATATATTCAGATCTACTTTAGATGAAGTGGTTTGCTCACTCTGCATTTTAAAACCCTTCTTGAACTTTATAGAGATAATACTTTCTAAACCTCTTACCTGAGACCCAGAGCACCAGCAGGATGAGCAGTTGGCAATTTGACACCATCTTGCTCACCTGTCTGGTGCACTCAGGCCCCATCTCTAGGGAAACTACATTAATAGAGCTCTGAGCAGACAACCAAGTCCCCGAGGAGCATATGCAAATCAACATAGAGTATAAAGTCAAATGTACCTGTTCAGTGAGTTGTAAAGATAAATAATGGAAGGAGATAAAAATATCATGACTTCAGGAAATGCAGCCACATGCCTGCAAACAGTGATAAATCAACTTAACACCACCATTTTCAACAATATTCAGCACAATTTAGAAAATGAAATATTTTATCACCAATTGTACTCTTTAAAAACAACTGTACCTATCTTGAAAAACAAAAGGATTTTGTAATAAAATATATGCAACTATAAGTGTATAATTTCAGAACTTAATTAAATGTTGTAAAAATGGTGCCAGAACTTAGGTGGAATATACTCATATCATTGGACAGAGTAAGATGCTGTGCACATATTGTGTATGTATCTCAGTCTATTCTAAATTTTAAACAGATATTTGAAGCTCATCTTCGACATCCCAAAGGCACCTCACTCAATATATCCAAAACAAAACCTCTGTATTGTCCTTAAAACAAATACTGCTCCCAGAAATGAGTCACCAAATACTTACAATTCACCTTTAGCACTCTCATTTAAGTCAACCACTTTCTAAAATCACTAATGAACAGATTAGCAGACCTGAAGGGTCATCACCACCTCATGGTCATAGGTGAAATGGCTTCAGTTCCCAAGGTCTGATAGAGCAGTTCTTCATTTATTCCTACCCAAAACCAATGATACTTATAGAATTACAGAATTATGCAAATAACAATATCATGAACACTTCTAGACATAGGACATTAAATTATGAATAAGTAGAATGGATTCATTATACTGGGAGGGTACACAATAACAATTAACATTTCTGCAGCCATTGCTATCCTGCTTCTCTGAAATTACCTCCCCCGTACTAATGCTGTTACTCAGGAAAGATAGGGCAAGGTGAACCTAGATCCTTTGCAGGATCAACCCTCTGCATGAACAGCAGAGGAAAAGAGAAAATTTGGGACAGTTTAACAATTTTAGAGTTAAAAAATTCTTCTTCTCTAATAAATTTAGCTTTTCCTGCAAAGATTTTTTCGTAATATTACTAAGAGGTTTTTATTCATGTTGAGTTTCCTCAGGCATGCATTGTTCCAATTCTAAATAATAATAAGTACATTTTCCTGTATTTTGTCTCCAAAAGAGGCCATTAGCTTAGGAGAAGGCCCCCTCCCAGCGATCAGGAATTGTGCTGCCCAGACCCGAATCATTAGGGAAGGCATTTCTTTTCATCAATAATCCACCCTGTTCTTGGTGCACCACATATTTGTGTTTAGAAGATGCTAATAATTAATTCAGGCTTGCTCTACACACCCATGTTTTCTTCCTCCTCTTCCATGAAGTTGCATTTAATATACATTCTTAGTTTTGCATATTTTACTAAAATTTCTACTACCTAATTCATAGGTTTCCTGCATCAGTGCAATATGATTTCCTTCCCATTCTTACACATTCAAAAATTTAAAGTCATCATGGATGACAGGATAATAAAACAGGATGTGTCATGCAGGGTAACTGGCCCAGAAGGGTCCACCTAAAATGTGGAGTAAGGAAATATTCTCTTCAAGTAGGGGACAGTTGGCCTAATGCCAGCATAGAGGAGGGAATTGGCCTTTAAAGCACAGAGAAGAGCACTTCAGAAAAAATAAAAAGGTTATCCTGGATATTTAAGAAATACTAACAAAACAGAGTGTGAAAGCAGAAAGGGCCTGATCCAGGGGAACACTAATTAATGAAAGTTTGAGGCTTAGGTTACATACTATGAGAAGCCATGGAACAAGATTTAGAATTAATTTTTCAGTTTAGCAAGTATTTCTGGGTTATTTTACAAGCAATAACATTCTGAGGAGGCAGACAGAGTGGAAGCCATTAACATATGAGTGCAGCTGTGAAACTAGCTTTGCTATCATCTCCTTCCCTAATTTCATATAATGATTTTAAAAAGTGAAATTTTCTAAATGCTCCTCCAATGCCAAAAATCAAATTGAGGCCAAATCAATCTTGGGTAAATGATTTCAAAAAAACACACTGTGTTAAGTAGAATTCTAAAAACGCCTGGGTACTCCTGCCCCTGGTGTATACACACATTCTTTCAGCTGTTCAAACACTACACAGGTGCTGCTGTGACATGATTTTGCAGATATCATTAAAGCTTTGATTTTAAGAAGGGATGTCAGGTAAATCTTGCTGTACTGGTTAGAGACAATGAGCTCAGAGAGATTCATAAATAAGTAGGACTTGAAATAGAGGAATATGTCTGAAGTTGGCTGTGGAGATACAGGGGGCCGTGTGGCAAGGAATGTGGGCAGGCTCTAGGAGGACAGAGCTGACAGCCAGCAAGGACATGGGATCTCAGCACTGCCACCTGAGGAACTGCTTCTGCCAAACTCCATGAGCTTGGAAGAGAACTCTGTGCTCTGGACAGAAGGCAGCCCTATTTAACCATGGAGGAACCTGAGAAGAGAACCATCAACACTGGACCCAGACTTCTGAACTGCAAAATTCTGACCTAATAAATTGCTAATTAGTTATGAAATGACAGAAAACTGATATATATATGTATACACACACACATGTATATGTATGAATATATGTATTAAAATGAACCACTTGCTAAAAGGGAAGTCATAAATCCAGATACAAGAGTTGTCATTGCATTTAGCTCATGGCTGAATGATGCTGACACATGTTTCTTCTCATGAAATGTGATGTGCTTTATGCCCCTTTTGCCCACAGATAATTTCCTGATGTGTTACCATGTCCACAGGGTCAGAGCTGAATATTGTGCTATGAAAAAACAGGAAAGAGCAGAACTAGCTTTAAAAGTGGTCAGGATTTGTCCCCTCTGGTTTCCATGGCCATGTCCTCTGACAACTGAAGAAATTCTAAACAGGGCTGTTGATAAGAGGGCAGTGAACTGGGGTCATCCCAGGTAGACCTGAACCAAGCTGCTGTCTTCACATTTGCTTAAGACCCCATAATGTTTCAGATTCCTAAATGTGGATGACTTCTTCCTTCTATATGGAATAACATGAGAATGTTGCATTTGGTCTTGAAATAAGAAATAAAATATCTTATTTTTCCACTTATTTAGAATTTAGAATTCTATGTGTTTTATTTAATATTATACTCCTTTTGTTCAAATGACCAAAAAAATCTCAATTAATTATACATAAAATCAACTTAGCAAGTATATTTCTGAGCACAGCTCACACTATCCCATGACCTTACTGGGGGGCAGTCAAGCCAAGTGCTCCTTTTGCAGACATAAAATCAAACTGATTGATATAAGAGGCCCAACTCACATGCAGGCAAATCTAACATGCTTCAGGGTTCTGAAACAATTCTACATAACCTATGGAATTCTTGTCCCCCAGTATAGTTACAGGGCCCCAGTGAATGTGCTCAATTAGTTTGGGCAGGAACGGATGAAAGTAATGTGTTAGCAAATTCTTAATATGATGGCAAAATTAATCTTTAAACTTGAAATGATGAGATTTGCTGCCAAATGTATAGAATATTGATGTACAGAATAAAACATGATGCTAGTCCCTTAAAATGGGAGCAATGCATTAGCAGTGACCAAGACATTTTTCAGTAAAGGTCACACGATATTCCTGCCACAGATTCATGGAAATCTGGAAGGGGACAGGATAGAAGTACAAATTATCTGAATGAAATCTGGAGTATAGTTACTGAATTTGTACCAATGTAAATCTCTTAGTTTGACAAATGTACCATGATTATGTAAGATGCTAACATTAGGGGGAAGTGGGCAAGGGTGTACGGAAACTCCCTGGACAACTTCTGCAACTTATATATGTCTAAAATTATTCAAAAATAAAAATTTATTTAACATAACATGAGGAGAAATATCTCAGTATAGCTGAGTGAACATCGTATTTGACCATGTGAGGTCTGAAAAGATGGAGTCATGTAAGATAATCTTACTCTAAAGCCAGACCCCTTCTCTAAGGACATTAAAACTTTTGCCCAGACATTCAGTATCTCACATTGCAAGTGAGAGCCACACAACTTGCAAAAATGATTCTTTAACTCCTGATTTTCCTGTCCTCGTTGGATCCTTTGGTCCAAACAAACTTACTTTTAGCAAACTCTTCAACCAGGGTATGTGTCCTACTGGATGGACAAAAAGGTTTTCACAGGGGTTCATGTACAAGAATAGGTTTACTGGAATACATTTCTAGATCTATGTATTCTGCTCAGTTTCTTTCTTGAATTGGATCTTTCCAAAGACAGACAATTGTGCTCCTGACTCTACTTTCCCACCTCATGTGCAAAATCACCCTTAACTGCTTTAGTAAGATAAGTGAGCACTTACTCATCTTACCATAGGAATTTCCATGGGATCCAAAAAATATGCATCAAGAAATGTAGGGATGTTTTAGAGACCCACACGAGTTAACATACAGAAAGTGAATGACTCTAGAAAATGACAACTCTCCCATGGTGCCAAATATTACACACCCATCAAATTGAGGAAAGATCTGCTTGATTTGTCAGCCCAAATATTCCAACTTGCAATCAGGGAATTTCAAAATTCATAGCTTGAGTCCACCTTGTTTATTTTTGTCTCTTCTGTATTTTAATAACACCCTGATTGAAACTTTACATTTACTAATTGGAGCTAGCTAAACAGTACAAGCTGGAATTTCCCACTTCCTTGAATAAAGGGATTAAAGATTCCCAAATAATTTTGAATATAATTTTAGAAAATTTTGCAAGATTTCTTTACAAAATGTCCATTAATATAGAGGACACCTTCGTTACTTTATGCATTTTGAACAAAGGCTCAAAAATTTTTGAAAATTAACCTGTAATTAGCAAAGAGAGAAGGTGTGGAATGGATTATTTTGTTTTTATTCAATATCAAATTGTCTAAGTCCCTATTCAGTTGCTCAGTGTGTGCCTGTGTGTGCATGTATGTACAGATATGTGTGCTTAAACAAATATATTTTAATATATATGTATTTTAATATTTATGTATATAAACATTTGTAAATTTTCATCACCATAGTTTCTCTTTGAGTTAGTAGAATAACACAGGTTTTTTTAGATCAAATTACAAAGAATATTCTACCAAAATTAATTAAAAGAAAATCTCATCATCTTTACATTCTTAAATTGGAAAGAAAATTATTCTTACCACCACATTTTGCTTTGCAGAAATTTGTCCTATCATTACAACACACATCAATCAGTTGCTTTCAATACTGACATTTTACAGAATTTACAATTGTATTAATATTAGGAGACATTGTGCCCCCAGAAGAATGAATTTTCTGAAGGTTTTTTTTTTTTGTCCTTCCCTTCTCCCAGAATTGAAGCCCACACAGAACTTTAAAATGCTAAATAAGGAAAGCAGACTTGGCCCAATGGATAGGACATCTGTCTACCACATGGGAGGTCCATAGTTCAAACCCCAGGCCTCCTTGACTCATGTGGAGCTGTCCCATGAGCAGTGCTTATGTGAGCAATGAGTGCCATGCCATGAAGGGGTGTTCCTTGCATAGGGAAGCCCCACACACAAGTAGTGCTTGCCATAAGGAGAGCCACCCAGCAAAAGAAAGTTCACCTGCCCAAGAATGGTGCCACACACACTGATAGCTGACACAGCAATATGGCACAACAAAAAGAAACAGAGAGGGGCAGTGTTGGAGGTTCTTCGGGACCAGGCTGTTTCAGGATTTTTGCAGGACAGGAGGTGTCTGGACATTGATTTGGTGGGAAGGTAACAGAGAAAATACGTCTATAAAATATAATTGAGACTCTTACACAGAGGTCCGGGCTGTGCATGGAACGCTCCCTCCTAGGGTGGGTGGAGCCACGGCACCAGGCACTGCTGCGGCGCTTTTTGTTTTTTTTTTTTTGGAGGTTCTGCAGTACTAGGGAATTCAAAAGTCCTGAGTGGCCTATTGGGGGGTTAATAGGACAGGAGTGACTCGCAGACCGATTTGGGGAGACAAACGGGAGTTTTATTGCAAAGCGGGGGAATTTTTGATTGCGGACACAAACAATAGCGCTTCTGCCTAGAGCCCCCCCCCCCCCAAGCCCCACTGCTGATCTACAGTGAACTTAAATTGATAGCAATAAAGAGACACCACCAGGGTCTGACTGGGTGGGAGATGTTTGGAAGCCGATTAGGGGAATATTTTGTGAAGAGTGGGAATTTCGGGTTTGGACTCTGTTATTAGCGTTTCCAGCTGGAGCCCCACCCCCTGGGCCTGGCTATTGATCTGCATCATTAAATTGGCTGCAGGGTAGAATTGGTGATACATCCACAGAATAGACCCCAGTGAGTGAGTGAATTGTGGGGTACAGACACACAGGATAGAGCTTATGGATGTGACCTCTCCCATAGGGCTGGCACCCAGCTGTGGGGATCCCTGAAGGCTGTGATGCACTGTGGTGCTCCCAGGCTCCCTGTTAACTGGACTTGAGGTTGCCAGGTCTGAGTCCACTAAACCCTGGTGGCACACACCCCAGAGACTCACACCTCTTGAGTCTTCAATATCTCAGACTTTCCATTCCTGAATCCATCACGCCCTGAGGTCCATCTGAGGTCCTTGAATGTCCTAGCCCTCAACATTTGCATTTTTTCATTTTTGTTTTGTTTTGTTTTTAATTTTATTCTATTTTATTTTATTTTTTAATGTCCTGATTGCTAACATTGGATTATCCCCTAGTCTTTTCTCCCAGTGTATCCACCAAAGTCTTTTTTTTTTTTCAGTTATTTAGGTTCTTTTTTTATTGTTATTGTGGTTGTGGTTGGTGTATATCTTTTTTTTCTTTTCCCTACCTGTTCCCTGCCCTTTACCCACCCCCTTTTTCTTTCTTCATTTCCTCTCTCCTTTTTTTTCTCTCTCTGTCTCTTGTCCCTCATTTTCTTCTTATTTTATTTTATCTTAACTATACAATAGGTGCTACAGGGAACACCTCACATTTGCTGGGTTTCCTCATCGTCCACTGCCTCATTTCTGTGTGGATTGATTTTGGCTACCTACACTATCCATTTTCCCCTACATCTTGATATCCTCCATCATCTACTGTCTCTCCTATAGTCCACCTCCCATTCTTTGATCCACAAAGTGTCTAACTCTTAATTTCTAATACCTTTGTTTTGTTTTCTGTCTGTTATCCACTCTTAAAACTATTGCCTTTCTTTTCTCTTCCCCTCTCTTATGAAAACAATTGCTTTTTAATTCATACCATATTCCTCCCATATTCAGTTGACTACCACATTATAGGTACTCTACCTACTGCTATAACTCTACACAGCTTACATGAATATAACATCCATCCTCCCAGATCCTATATTGTTTCTCTGTTAACATATATCACCAATTCTAATTTACACTTTTTGCTTGCTTACACAATTGCCTTTCCCCGGCCCTAATACTTTCCTTTAAAGTGAACTCAACCAGCAATAAGAAATTACAATAAGAAGAACAAAGTGACAAGGAGAAGATATAACACTTACGCAAAAACAACAGCTAATTAATCTCCAAGACTAGACAAAGAAGCTAAGGAACTGATAAAACCCGTCAAGATAAAATGATGACCAGACAGCAACAAAAATCTACAAACCAAACCAGTAATCAGGAAAACAAGGCTGAATCCAATGAACAAACTAAAAATCAGGAAGGGGACCAGAACTTTGCACAAGTAATGAAAGATCTCAGAACATTTATCACTGACAAATTTAATGAAGTAAGGAAGAGATTAACAATATGAAGACAACACTTGGAGGGGAAATTGCAGACATACGCAAAAAGATAACAGATATGATGGGAATGAACACCACAGGTCAAGAAATCAAAAATACACTTGCAGCAAATATCAGCAGACTAGAAGAGGCAGAGCAGAAAATTAGTGATGTGGAAGACAGTATATCAGAAATCAAACAGATAGTAGAAGTGGTCAATAAAAAGATAGAAAAAAATCCAGCTAGGATTTAGGGACCTGAATGATAATGCAAAACGCTCAAAAATACGTATTATAGGCATCCCAGAAGGAGAAGAGAAGGGAAAGGGGTCAGTAGGAGTGTTGCAGGAAATAATGGCTGAAAACTTCACAAATCTACTGAAAGAGACAGATGTACATATCCAAGAAGCACAGTGCACCCCACTCGTCATAAACCCCAACAGGCCCACCCCAAGACATATACTTGTCAAATTATCCAATGCTCAAGACAAAGAGAAAATCCTAAAAGCAGCAAGAGAAAAGAAAACCATCACATACAATGGAAGCTCCATAAGATTAAGTGCTGATTTCTCATCTGAAACCATGGAGGCAAGAAGGCAGTGGTATGATATACTCAAGGTACTAAAGGAAAAAAATTTCCAACCAAGAATACTCTATCCAGCTAAACTAGCATTCAAAAATGATGGAGAGTTCAAAATATTCACAGATAAACAGAAATTGAAAGAGTACGCCAACAAGATACCACCCCTTCAAGAAATTCTAAAGGGAGTTCTGCAGGAAGAAAGGAAAAAAACAGGACAGGCAGAGTTGGAGGAGAGTGTAAGAGCAAGAAAAAAGACAAAAAGAGAAGAAAAACAAACAAAATATGACAAACACAAGTCCAATCAAAATATGGCTAACATAAATAATTCCACGAAAGTAATATCACTGAATGTCAATGGATTAAACTCACCTATGAAAAGATTCAAACTGGGACATTGGATAAGGAAATATGACCCATCTATATGCCGTCTACAAGAGACACATCTTAGACCCAGAGACTCATGGAGGCTGAAAGTGAATGGTTGGAAAACAATCATACAAGCAAACAAAAACCAAAAAAAGGCAAGAGTAGCTATATTAATATCAGACAAAATAGACTTTAAATGTGAAACACTTGTGAGAGACAAAGAAGGATATTACATTTTAGTGAAAGGGACAATCTGTCAACAAGATCGAACAATCATAAATATTTATGCTCCTAACAAGGGCGCCTCTAAATACATGAGGTAAATGCTGGAAAAACTAAGTGAAAGAATAGATGCATCTACAATTATAGTGGGGGATTTTAATACACCACTATCAACTCTGGACAGAACATCTCAAAAGAGAATCACTAAAGAAACAAAATATTTGAACAGTATATTAGAGGAGCTGGATCTAATAGATATATACAGATCATTACACCCAAACACAGCAGGATATAGATTTTTCTCAAGTGCACATGGATCATTCACCAAGATAGACCATATGATAGGCCACAAAGAAAGTTTTAATGAATTCAGAAAGATCGAAATCACATGAAATAATATCTCTGACCACAGTGGAGTGAAGCTGGAAATCTGCAAGGGCCAGAGGCCCCAATTTCACACAAAGATATGGAAATTAAACAGCACACTCTTAGAAAAACAGTGGGTCAAAGAGGAAATCTCAAAAGAAATCGATGACTAACTTGAAACAAATGATAATAATACAACATACCAAAATTTATGGGATGCAGCAAAAGCAGTACTGAGAGGGAAATTTATAGCCATAAATTCATACATCAAAAAAGAAGAGCAAAATTGAAGAACTAACTGCACATTTGGAGGAATTAGAAAAAAACAACAACAAAGTAACTCCACAGGAAGAAGAAGGAAGGAAATAACATAGATAAGAGTGGAACTAAATGAAATAGAAAATAAGAAAGCACTTGAAAAAATAAACAAGACCAAGAGCTGGTTTTTTGAGATCAATAAAATTGACAAACCTTTAGCCAGATGGCTTCACAGGTGAATTCTACAAAACATTCCAGAAAGAACTAACACGAATCCTGCTGAAACTCTTCCAAATATTGAAACAGAAGGAACATTGCCTAACTCCTTCTATGATGCCAACATTACCCTAGTACCAAAGCCAAACAAAGGCACCACAAGAAAGGAAAATTATAGACAAATTTCTCTAATGAACCTAGAAGCAAAAATACTTAACAAAACACTTGCTAATCGGATTCAACAACACATTAAATGAATTAAACACCACGACCAACTGGGATTCATTCCAGGTATGCAATGATGGTTCAACATAAGAAAATCTATCAATGTAATACACCATATAAACAGACTGAAGGAAAAAAAATCACATTATTATATCTATAGATGCAGAAAAAGCATTTGACAAAACACAGCACACTTTCTTGATAAAAACACTCCAAACGATCAGAATACAAGGAATTTTTTTGAACACGATAAAGAGTATATATGAAAAACCTACAGACAACATCATTTGCAATGGAGAAATCCTAAAATCCTTCCCTCTAAAGTCAGGAAAAAGACAAGGATTCCCACTGTCTCCCCTTCTATTTAAGATTGTCTTAGAAGTACTTGCTTGAGCACTGAGGCAATAACCAGATATAAAAGGCATTCAAATTGGAAAGAAAGAAGTCAAAATTTCATTATTTGCAGATGACATGATCCTATACATAGAAAACCCTGAGAGATCTACAACAAAGCTTCTAGAACTCATAAATAAGTTTAGTAAAGTTGCAGGTTATAAGATCAATGCGCAAAAATCAGTAGCATTTCTGTACACCAATAATGAGCAAGATCAGGAGGAAATCAAGAAACAAACACCGTTCACAATAGTAAATTAAAAAATTAAATATTTAGGGAGAAATTTAACTAAAGATGTAAAAACCTTAGACATTGAGAACTATACAAGACTATTTAAGGAAATCAAAGAAGACCTAAATAAATGGAAGAATATTCCCTGTTCATGAATAGGAAGACTAAATATTATTAAGATGTCTATCCTACGAAAACTGATCTACACATTCAATGCAATCCCAATAAAAATCAACACAGCCTTCTTTAAGGAACTAGAAAAACTAACTATGAAATTTCTTTGGAAAGGAATGAGGCCCCGAATAGCCAAAGACATATTGAAAAAGAAAAACAAAACTGGAGGAATCACACTATCTGACTTCAAAACATACTACAAAGCTACAGTAGTGAAAACAGCATGGTATTGGCATAAGGAGAGACACACAGACCAATGGAATTGAATTGAAAGTTCTGATATAGAACCTCATATATATAGCCATATAATATTCGATAAAGCCACCAAACCCTCTCAAGTGGGTGAGAATGGCCTATTCAACAAAAGGTGCCTGGAGAACTGGATAGCCATATGTAGAAGAATGAAAGAGGATTACCATCTCACACCTTATACAAAGATCAACTCAAGATGGATCAAAGACCTAAATATAAGAGCCAAGACCATAAAGACCTTGGAAAGCAGTGTAGGGAAACATCTACAAGACCTTGTAATAGGAAATGGCTTCATGAACATCACAGCAAAAGCACGAGCAGCAAAAAAACAAATAGATAAATGAGACTTCCTCAAAATTAAAGCCTTCTGCACCTCAAAGGAGTTTGTCGAGAAAGTAAAAAGCGAGTCTACACAATGGGAGAAAATATTTGGCAACCATATATCTGATAAGAGACTTATAACTTGCATATATAAAGAACTCCAATATCTTGAAAATAAAAAGATAAACAACCGATTTGAAAAATGGGAAAAAGATTTAAACAGACACTTCTCCAAAGAAGAAATACAAATGGCTAATAAGCACATGAAAAAATGTTCCAAATCTCTAGCTATCAGGGAAATGCAAATCAAAACTACAATGAGATACCATCTTACTACCATAAGATTGGCAGCTATGAAAAAAAAACAGAAGAATACAAATGCTGGAGAGGATGTGAAGGAAGGGGAACACTCATCCACTGCTGGTGGGAATGCAGAAGGATACAACCATTCTGGAGGAGTTTTGGCGGTTTCTCAAAAAACTAACCATAGATTTGCCATATGACCCAGCAATACCACTGTTTGGTATATACCCAGCAGAACTGAAAACAAGGACACAAACCGATATATGCACACCAATGTTCATAGCAGCATTGTTCCCTATCACCAAAAGTTGGAATCAACCCAAATGCCCATCAACAGATGAGTGGATCAATAAAATGTGGTATATACATACAATGGAATACTACTCAGCTGTAAGAACAAATACACTACAAACACACGTGATAACATGGATGAATATTGAGAACCTTATGTTGAGTGAAGCAACCCAGGTACTTCATGACCTCAATGATATGAAATAAGGAAGCTGCCTCAGAGAGCTAGAGACTGGAAGATAGGCTTACAGGAAATCGGAGGGTAGAGGAAGGATGTAAGCTGACATCTACATGGGTGAAATCTATGATAAACTGGCGGTAAGTATGTGCACAAGGAAGAGATAAAATGGGGGCATAGGGTTACCTTTGGGTGGGGCTATGCGGGTTTGAGGAGGGTTAGGGATGGGCGGATGGGTAACATTGCCCAAGAAATTGGGGGGAGAGTGGGGCAACATATGAACATAGGAGATTGTCAGGTGTTGGTTGAGAGTAAAATGCTGAGAAAAACTTTTCAAAATATAATTAGGAAAGTTACCTATTTAAGATACTCAAAGGGAATAATCTGACACAGGACAGACTCCTAGGGAATATCTGAATGCTCATTTTGCCAGAGTGGGTTATCCCATTGTGTAGAGACCCATATAATGAGAGTGAAGGTAGACCCACATCCTGGGGAGGACTAATGCCATCAAATAGAGGGAACTGTATCTCTCAAGAGAAAGGGTGGCTCCCAGGGCATTAGGGCAGTTGAGCAAGTCAAGCCCTCAACACTGTTGCAAGTATCGCTGAACATGGCTCCTCAAGAAATGAAGATTGACTGTCACTGTGGTGCCCAAGGTGAGGGGGAAATAGATATTGAATAAATGGAACCAAAGTAAATGTGAGGCAAAAGAAGTGTTTCACAAGAGTACACAAGGATGGATATAAAACATGTAATATTACACCAAAATCATATAGGGGACAACAGACTAATAATGTAAACCATAATGTAAAACATAGGATAACTAAAAAATTTAGAAAACTGTATAGCCTAAAGTATGAAACACAATGTAAACACAAATGCTACCTTGTTTGAAAGCTATTGTCTCAATATCTGTACATCAGTTTCAGTAAATAGGATATAAATAAGTTAAAAGATTATTGCTGTGGAAGAGAAAAGGTTTTATAATGGATATGTGGGAGTACTGCATATTGCATAGATGAATTATTGCGATCTAGGGCTCTTGTGAAGAGAAGCTCAATAATTAGGAAAAAAGAAAAGAAAAAGATAGGATGTAGAATTTTTCCAAATCAATATGTATTCTATATCTAACCTTTAAACTCATTGCTATATTCCATTTTAGTTGTAAGGGAACCTGACATTATATTGGGCTTCACTTTTCAGGAAGTTTTGGATCACAGAGTGGTTCAACAATGGCAGCAGAAGAATACTGGTATGGGATGTTATTGACAGGCGATATATGGTTGACAGGGAGTTATACAGGACATGTGTCCAGGGTGCATGGAAATATTTGGATATACTCATAGTGGAAACAATTAAAAACAACAGCTGGGGGGTACTGGGTTCCTGGGCGGGGGCGGGGGGCTCTGTCGTGGTCCCTAGGGGAGCAGCAGCAGTCCCCCAGGTGCAACAGTAAGGACCAGGAAGGAATGAGGGTCCAACAGTGAGCCCCTGATACTAATGACTATGCTTTTGAGCCTATACACCTGAAATAAGAACAAGGCCTAGAGCAGCACTGTGCCTAAGTCCGTGTTACTCAAATGAGGCCAGTCTCGAAGCCAAACTCAGCATGTAAATGCAATGCCTTCCCCCCAGCGTGGGACATGACACCCGGGGATGATGTAACACATCATATATTAAATGACTTTGTTTACTTATACAATTTTACTGTGAAGATAATAGCAGGTATTTTACTTCAGTAATAGAGGGAGAAAAAAAAAACTATTTTTCATTATTAAAATGAAAATGGAAGATTCCCAATAGAATCAAAATAGCTTTTCATTACCATTTACTTAAATATGCACCTTGTGATGGCCTTTAGACAGGTTTTATTATTACCAAGTTATTCTTTGCCACCAATACTAATCCAAGATTTTAGGGTTTTTTTGGTTTTTTTTTAATTTTTTTATTCATTTTTAAAAAATATTACATTAAAAAAATATGAGGTCCCATTCAACCCCACCGCCCCACCCCCCACTCCCCCCACAGTAACACTCTCTCCCATCATCATGACACATCCACTGCACCTGGTAAGTACATCTCAGGGCATCGTAGCACCTCACGGTCAATGGTTCACATCATAGCCCATACTCTCCCACAGTCCATCCAGTGGGCCCTGGGAGGATCTACAATGTCCGGTAATTGTCCCTGAAGCACCACCCAGGACAACTCCAAGTCCCGAAAACACCTCCACATCTCATCTCTTCCTCCCATTCCCCACACCCAGCAACCAGCATGGCCACTTTTCCCACACCAATGCCACATTTTCTCTGTGGACCTTAGATTGGTTGTGTCCATTGCACATCTATGTCAAGAGGAGGCTAAGATTCCACATGGATACTGGATGCAATCCTCCTGCTTTCAGTTGTAGGCACTCTAGGCTCCATGGTGTGGTGGTTGACCTTCTTCAACTCCATGTTAGCTGAGTGGGGTAAGTCCAATAAACCAGAGTGTAGGAGCTGAAGTCTGTTGAGGCTCAGGGCCTGGCTATCATATTGTCAGTCCAGAGATTCAAATCCCCTAGATATATCTTAAACCCCAGCACCAACTACAATTCCAATAAAGTAGCATGAAAGTCTTGTGACAAGAGATCCCATCTGTGTCCAGCTCCATCATGCAGAAACACCAACTCCAAAGAAGAGCCAACTGACATGGCAGTGAACCCCATCTGCCATGACCATAGAACTTGTGGGTCTCTTTAGCCCTCAAAAGAACCAATACCTGGGGTTGTATGTACTTTATCTGTCTCTGAGACTCTGCTCAGGTGTGCATAAGGGCATTCCTTCTGACAACCTCCAGACTCTTTTTTAGAGACTCATAGCCATATAAACTCATTTCTCCTTTCCATTTCTCCCTTACATTAGGTCAAACAGCATTTTAAACTCCTGTTATTATATGTAGACAGGGATATTCTGCTGGTCCACGTTGAACCTTTAATTCAAGGTCATTTTCTAGTTACATCATCAGCTGGTACTTGGTAGTGATCCCTCGGTGCCAGGGAGGCTCATCCCCAGGTGTCATGTCCCATGCTGGGGGGAATGCATTGCATTTACATGCTGAGTTTGGCTTTGAGACTGGATCAGGGGCCATTTTTTAAGCTCACCAATCATTTCTTTTCCTTCCTCAAGTCTGCAATTTGTGATTCCAATATTTTTAAATTTGACATATTGCACCATTCATTCCCATAAGATCTGCTTTTTTTCAATGTATGCCTTCAAATTTTACTTGGCGCTCATCCAGTATCTTCTTAACATCCTTAATCTCTTTAACCATCTCATTGAATTTATTAAGGAGATTTGTTTGAACATCTATGACTAGTTGCCTCAACTTCTTTATGTCATCTGGAGGCTTATCTTGTTATTTTAACTGGGCCATTTCTTCCTGTTTCTTGGTGTGGATTATAATTTTTGGTTGTATCTCGGCATCTGGCTTACTAGAGTATTTATTCTAGGTGTAGTTTTTCTCATTAGTTTCACGCTTCCTGCCCTTTCTGGTTGTGCAGTAAGAGCCAAGGATGTAGTTGGTGTTACAAGATATGGAGGCTGAAGCTGCCCTCATTGCACCAGGTACCAAGGAAGCTTCTCCCAACTTTCTCCTTTGCCAGGAGTAGGGACAAAGTCACAGCTATGTAGAATAATACAAGTTGTGCTGGCCTAGACTGTAGCTGCCCAGAGAGACTGATGAAGGTTCACACCCTGTTCCCCCTTGCCTTGGGTAGGGGAGGAGCTGTAGGTGTGGGCAACAATTTATGCAGTTCAGGTCCAAAGATGACCACAGTTGCCCTGGTAGACTTCCAATTATTCAGTCTTTGCCAGTCAAATGTTCCTGTGGTTACCTTGATAGGCTTGTACAGGGCCCGCCAGCCTCCTCCCTGCCAGAGGTTGGGCTGAAGCCTGAGCTAAGGCTTCAGGGTGATCTGGGTGAAAAAAACTGGTTCCTACAGTCACTGTGATTTTGTTCAGCCGATTTTCCCCTCACACTGGGGGCAGGATCAAAATGGAAGACAAAGGCCTCTTTCAGACTTCAACAGTTTCAAACTTTAGATGTTCTTAGTGCTCTATACTTTAGTGAGCCAATTTTACTCATCAGTAGCTGCAAGCAGTGGCCAAACATCCCTTCCCCACCCCCTGTTTTTGGGAATGAACCTTCCAATTCCAGCCACAGAATTCCTCCAGGGTCACTTGCATTGTCAAGTTCGGGTGATCAAATGCCTCTGAGACTTGGCCTGTATTTCCTAGAGAGGCTGCCACAGGGCCCCAGCTTCCTCCCTGTAGAGGTGGGGCTGGGGCCTAGGCTAGACCTGCAATATGGCCTGGATGGAACAAAGCTGGTCCCCACCAGCACTGTGATATTCAGTCATCCCAGCTTCCCCTCTGCCAGGTGCTGAGTTAAGATGCCAGGTACCGGCCTCTTTCTCACTTGAACTATTTCAAACTTAACTGTCCTTAGGGTTATATTTTTGTCCAGCGAATTTACTTATCAGTAGCTGAGATTGGTGCCCAACCGTCTCTTCCTCCCCCATATTTTGAAAGTGGAGCTTTCAATTCCAGCCACAGAGCAGCGGCCAAACTGAAATCAACATATTTCATTGGCTGAGCATCATCCCTTATAACCTAAGCAGTCTTAAATAAGTATAGTATATTAAGGCACCCATAATTACTATTTGATGGCAATAAGAAATGAAAATGATTATCTAAATTAAAAAGGAAGGTAGAGTAGCAAATCAAATAATCTTTTGTGAAAATGAAAAGAAAGGCATGAATGGCAAAAGGTCCAGTGAATGAAATGAGTTAGGGAGGTAAATGACCTTCCATAGGGGAAGTTTTGAATGTGATGGATCAAGGATTTAATCTTGGGAAGGACCAGAGTTGGAGGATAATGGGGGAGAAGGAAGAATATGGAAGGGATAAGGAAAGAAGATGATAAATTCTTAAACATGAAGGAGATACAATGAATAGATAATCAATCCATCAGGTTGTAAAGTTTAAAAGACCCTAGCCTAGAGGGTCAACTCACCCTGTCACTAGATCTGGCTAAGAGAAAAAAAGATTTCTATAGTACCCTTCCCTGTCTGTTTCTCAGACAGATGGAGGAAGCAAACATATTCAAGTCTATTTGAGGAGGAAGCAGCTGGTGCTGCAAGACTCACTGCCCTACAGCCCTGGGGAGGAGGTTTGTGTTCGAGGTTGAAGCACTGTGGGAGGATAGCTGCTACTTTGCTGACAGTAATAATCTCCCAGATCTTCAGGTTGGAGTCTGCTGATGGTGAGAGTGAAATCTGTCCCAGACCCACCGCCACTGAATCGATCAGGGACTCCAGATGGCCGGTTGGATGCACCATAGATGAGCAGTTTAGGAGCCTGGCCTGGTTTCTGGTGGTACCAGTATAAGCTGCTGTAAACACTCTGACTGGCCTTGCACTTGAGGGTGACGGTCTCTCCTACAGATGCAGCCACAGAGCCTGGAGACTGGGTCATCACGATGTCCCCACTGGCACCTGCAACCAGAAAAGAACATAGATCATTCATTAAATTATGAATGTATAAAATATGTATCTAAATGTAAGTTTTCTTATTTATCATATATATTCAGATCTGCTTTAGATGAAATGGTTTGCTCACTCTGCATGTTAAAACCATTCTCAAAACTTATAAAGATAATACCCTTCTAAATCTCTCACCTGAGGCCCAGAATACCAGCAGGATGAGCAGTTGGGAATGTGACATCATCTTGCTCGCCCAACTGATGTACTCAGTCAGCATTTCAAGGGAAACTGCATTAATAGAGATCTGAGCAGACAACCGAGTCCCTGAGGAGCATATGCAAATCAATAGAGAGAATAAAGGCAAATGTACCTGTGCAGTGAGTTGTGAAGATAAATAATGGAAAGAGATAAAAATATTGTGAGTACAGGAAATGTAACTACACTCCTGCAAAAGGCAAGAAATCAACTTAACACCACAACTGTCAACAATAATCAGCACAATTTGGAAAATGAAATATTTTATCAGCAATTTTACTCTTTCAAATCAACTGCACCCATTTTGAAAACAAAAGGAATTTGTAAGAAAATACATGCATCTGTAAGTGTAATATAAGAACTTAATTAAATGTTGTAACTATGGTTCCCAAATCTAGGTGAAATATACTCATATCATTGGATATATTAAGATGCAGTGCACGTATGGTGTATCTATCTCAGTCTAGATTTTAAACAGGTATTTGAAGCTCCTCTTCAACATCCCAAAGGCACCTCACTTAATATATCCAAAACAAGACCTTCGTATTGCCCTTAATACAAATAATACTCCCAGAAATGAGTCACCAGATACTTACAAGTCACCCTAAGCACTGTTACTTAAGTCAACCACTTTCTAAAACCGCTAATGACCTGATTAGCAGACCTGAAGTGTAACACCTCCACCTAATGGTCATAGGTAAAATGGCTTCAGCTCCCAAGGTCTGATAGAGCAGTTCGTTTATTCCTATCCAAAACTAATGACAATTTTAGAACTAAGCAGATAATGATATGAACACTTCTAGGCATAGGACACAATTCTGTGGATAACTAGGGTATTAGTGACTGGTGCCCCTCGCACTTCCACCCCTTGATTCCAGGATTGTGAATCCCAGCTAGGGTAGAAATAGCACCATAGAGTGAATGCTGATTTAGAGCATACAAAGCTTCCTGGAAAGCATTGCCCCATCCCTGAAGGCACTGTCACCTAGTTGACAAGGTAAGGGAGTCCTGATAGGATCAATACACTGAGATGGAAAGATCCTGTATTTTGTTGGGTTTATCTCCCATCCTCTCTCCTCCAAATGTCAGGTTATTCATTAATAGCCATTATTGTAACCCTAGTACAAAAAAAGAGTACCAGAACTGTATGAGATAGCAACTAGTATTTGTATAATAAGTATATGAATGAAAAGATAAACAAATAAATGATATAAATCAATTATGTAAAATTTATTTACAAGTAAAACAGAATTATAAGCAATAAACTTATGAGTAACTTTAGATTTTTTTTGCTATTTCATAAATTTGCAGAAATGAAAATAGGTCACCATAGCCATAAATATTCAAGGGGAAATAAATTTTGATACAGGGTAATGCTACTAAATATGAAAAATATTTTAGGGATTGGTCTCTTGGATGCAAACAACAGAAATGGAGTGGGTTTTGCTAAGCAAAATTGAAAGTATAAAATGAATATCCTTGGCTTACAGATCTGATCACAAGCTGGGGCAGCATAGGAAATGTGTTGGAAATTAGATGGCATTAACACAGTCTGGGACATCACAAAAAGAGAAAGACTTGATCCCACTCCTACCACACATGGATGGTGGACACTCCTGATGGCAACATCAATGCTGGATGCCAGTCATGAGACATTGGAGGTTGAAGATATCTGCTGCCCCCATCATGGCAGAGGACTCAGTCTGAAATATTTTAGACTCAGAGATGCATATTAGAAAAATTTCTACATGTTATGTCCAAATTGTGTGAATCTAGCAACTATAAATAAATTGCTAAATGTGATTACTGTTTTCCATCTTAGTGTTTTTAGAGAATGCACATCATATGACTTCTTCCTGCATACAAGTATATAAGTAAGGAGAAATAGAACCAGCAAGATGGTGGAGAGTAAGGAGCTCCTATAGTCAGCTCATGCTACAGACAGTTAGTAATCACCCAGAGCTATCTAAAGCACCTGTTGGGTGGCTCCAGGAGACAAGAAGGTCATCATGCAACATCGTGGAAAGATTGGAAGGAGGATACTCCCCATCTGCAGATGGAAGGAGGATACTCCCCATCTGCAGAGAAGATTTAAGAGTAGGGCACTCCACATCCCAGAAGCTGGTGCCCATCTTCCACCAGCTGCATGTACTGCCTAAGGAGTAATTCCGTGCCTGGAATTGGAAGCTCCACCTCCCAAAAATGGGGAAGGAAGAGAGGGTTGTGTACCAACTTAAGATGCTGATCAGTAAATCTGGTGTGCTATCTTATAATCCTTAGAAGAGGTAAAGTTTGAACCTGTCCATGTCAGAAAGAGACCAGTAACACCATTTTAACTCCACCTCTGGCACAAGGGGAAGCAGCATGTACTGAATATTGCAGTGCTGGTAGGGACTAGCTTCATTCCATTCTGACCAAATTGCAGTTATAGCATAAACCCCAGCCCCACCTCTGGCGGGGACATAACTGGAAAGGCATGCACCAGTCTATCCAGGAAAATATAGGCCACACCAAGGAGGCTGGTGATCATCCTCCTTGGCCACACAGGCCACCTCAGGGGCTATCCTGTGGCTGGAATTTATATCTCCATTTCCCAAAAACAAGGAGGAAGAGATGGTTGACCACTGATTTCAGCTATTGATTAATGAATTTGGATGGCTAGAGTATAACTCTAAAAATAGCTAAAGATTTTTAAATGTCCAAGTCAGAAAGTGACTGGTAACCTCCACTTTGACTATGAACACAGCATGAGGACAAGCAGGCTCACTGAAAATCACTGTGATTAAAGGGACAGGTATCTTTCAACCAGGTTGCCCTCAGTCCAAGCCTAAGCTTCAACCCCACATCTAGCAGGAAGAACTTGTCGGGCCCTGCAACAGCCTTTCCAGGTAAATGACAGTGTATTTGGCTAGCACTAACAGAATAGCATGATATGTACAAGACAACTGCAGTCTCCTTGGACCTGTAATACATACATTGCTCCCCCCACCTGTAGCTCCATCCCAGCCCCAGGAAGAGGAGAAAGGCACTTAAAACTTTGTAAGTCTAACTGGGCAATCACAGTCTAGAACTACACAACTTGGATTATTATATACAGATGTAGCTTGGTCCAAACACCTGGCAAGAAGAAATGTGGAAGAAATTTCATCAGTCTCTGGGGCACTGAGGGCTCCTTGAGCCTCCACAGCTCACAACACCAAGTGCATCCTTGGCTCCTACTACACAACCAGCAAGGGAGAAAGGGCAAGAAAACCCTAAAATAAAGAGCAAAACTGCACTCAGAATGAATACTCTAGGAAGCCAGACATCGAGGTACCAACAAAAAATTTCTACCCACGCTAAGAAACAGGAAGATATGACCCAGAAAAAGAAGCAAGATATGCCTCCAGATGGCATAAAGAAGTTGAAACAACTAATTATAGTTGTTTAAATAAATCTCCTTAATAAACTCATTGAGATGGTGAAAGAGATTAAGGATATTAAGTAGACATTGGATGAGAACAAAGAAGAATTTGAATGCATACATAGAAAAATAGCAAATCTTATTGGAATGAAATCAATAAATGAATTTTAAAATACACTAGAACAATCCCCCAAGTGCAACGGGAAAGACCAAAAAAGAATGAAGGTCCAACAATGAGCCCTTGATACTAATGACTATGCTTGTGAGCCTGTGCACCTGAAATAAGAACAAGGCCTAGAGCTGCAGGGCGCCTAAGAGTTACCTCCTGAGAGCTTCCATGTTGCTCAAATGTGGCTAGTCTCAATGCCAAACTCAGCGTGTAAATGTGTTGCCTTCCCCCAGCGTGGGACATGACTCCAGGGCATGAGCCTCCCTGGTGCTGAGGGATTACTACCAAGTACCAACTGATGATATAACTAGAAAATTACCTTGAATAAAAGGGTCAACTCGGACCAGCAGAATATCTCAATCTACTTATAACACCAGGAGTTAAAAATGCTTTTTGACCTGAATAAATGGTGGAAATGGAAAGGACAAATGAGTTTATATGGCTATGATTCTCCAGAAGAGCCAAGAGATTATCAGTGGGGTTGCCCTTATGCACACCTCAGCAGAGTCCCAGAGACAGATAAAGTAGATACAACCCCAGCTCTTGGTTCTTCTGAGGGCTTCAAAAACACATAGGTTCTTCAGTCATGGCAGATCGAGTTCAGTGCCTTCTCAGTTTGCCCTACTTTGGAATTTGTGTTTCTGTGTGATGTAGCTGGACTCAGATGTGATCTTTGTTCACAAGCTTCTCCTCATAGTTTTACCAGAACTGTAGTTGGTGCCGATCAACTGACTACAACTGACTACCTATAACCTAAATCCTGTTATGGTTTTACTCAATCCAATAGTGAACTAATTACAGACATTTTAGGGAAGTAATCCATGGACATCTGCAAAAATGGAGAATTAAGAGTGGTAGTTGGAAATGTAACCCCTTCGTCAAAAGTCATTTTCATACCCAACATTTTCCGTCATGTCATCCCTCAAGTCCCAATCATGCCTCTAACCATTCCCTCCCCCAGGCTGATTATCAACAACTTACAAGATGACTGAACTGAGAAGATTAAAAAAGTAACAATACCTTATGAGTGATAGTCCCAGAGACAAAGATAGCAAATGTCCAAGCAATGGTCACACAGAATTAGTCAAGGAGAAGATCCTAGAGGCCTCATGAGGTCTGAAGATATATTTCTGTGTGTTTGTAGTCATCTGAAGGAGACCCTATTCAACAATCCTAATCCTGGGAACCTATATGAGTTACCTCATATATGAAATTTCTGCGGATGTGATTAACTTATAACTTCAGATGGGAGATTTGCCTGGATCAAAACCCTGGGCCCCCAATGGCATCACATATATTCTTACAGGAGGGACATTTGACAACAAATAGAAAATAAAGTGGTATTAAGACAGTAAAGACAGGAATTAGGAGGCTTGAGGACTGAACAAACTCACCCACAACAATCAAATTATTCATTGCAATAAGACTCTTAATATAGGTCTTATGTTTTATTTCTGTGGTGGAATCCTGACGGATTTTAGTACCAAGCATGGATGGTTCTATAACAAATACCAAATATGTGGAAGTGACAATCAAAACGGTTTATGGGTAAAGACTGGAAGAATTTTGAGACCTCTGTAAAGCATAGATTTCTTTAAGCAGAACATTGTTAGAAATATAGATATTTGCTTCCATTGTGGGCTCAGAGGAAATGATGAGCTATTACCTTAAAAAGGAAATATGATAATCCTTGTATATAGAAGCAGAACATTGCTGAATTTTGTCTAAGAGTATTTTGCATGAAAAGCAGAACTTGAAATCAATAAACTTCCACACTTAGCCTAGGAGATTTCCAAGCGAAGAGTTGACGCCATGTCCCATGTTCATCTTGCTACATATGCAAACTACAGAAGAAAGGGAAAATGGTAAAGTGAAAAAATAACTGTTAAGTAAAAAGGAACTGGAATTATGATTTGGGTAATATTCCATCTGTCTAGAACAAAAGATGCTAAAATTAATTCATGATCTGTAAAGAAAGAATGAACTGAACATAAGGTCAAGGGAGATTTGACAACTTTTGCAAGTTGAAAGACATTAGGCATATGTATATGGATCACTTCAAACAAGGAGCAGAAATGAGGAATGGAGATGAGACTACCCTGGAAAGATCCATGGGGGACCCTCTTGTCTAATGATACGTGAAATGGAGAGAAGACATGTGCACATTTAATACCTGATACTCCTTCATATCAGATATTAAATTTTCAAAAATATTTTACTTATTTTTTCTAATATAAAATAAAAACATATATAATGCACTGTTGTTACACTATTTAACCTGCTATACATACTTCATCCATCATATAAGCAATAGTTGCTTAAAAGACATTTTTTATTTACTTTAAGAAGAATATCTATAGCTACCAAATAGATTTCAACCCATCCTTTTTTTTTTAATTAAAATTATTTATTTTTACGAATTACATTCAAAAAATATGAGGTCCCAATCAACCCCACCACCCCCACCCCCACTCCCCCCACAGCAACACTGTCTCCCATCATCATGAGACATCCATTGCACCCAGTAAGTACATCTCTGAACATCACTGCACCCCGTAGTCAATGGTCCTCATCATAGCCCACACTCTCCCCCGTTCCATCCAGTGGGCCCTGGGGGGGTCTACAATGTCCTGTAATTGTCCGTGAAGCACCACCCAGGACAACTCCACGTCCCGAAAACGCCTCCACATCTCATCTCTTCCTCCCATTCCCCAAACCCAGCAGCCACCATGGCTACCCTTCCCACACCCATTCCACATTTTCTCTGTGGACATTGGATTGTCAACCCATCTTTTTAATCAAATTTTAGATTGAATTGATCCTAGCTTGTTTTATCTTATAGACTTCAGGGAAGCTTCCGTGCAGGTCTGTCAGGAACTCAAATATTCCAAATTCTGGATTTTTATACTGCTTTGTAGCAAATTCTCTCTGAGTCAAGCAAAGAGATGCCACTTAAAAGTTCCTGTTGAATGAACAGACAACATTAAGCCAACAGTTATTTCAGTCTATGAAATTGTTTTCAGGTTATGCACATTTTTTCACTTTATTGAAATATATCATTCATCGTAAATAATACATGTATAGTAATAATTGTGAACTTACAAAACAAAAATATATAACATCATACAGGATTCTTGTACCTCACCCTACAACCAAACTTGCATTGTTGTTAAACATTTTTAAGTATTTATTAAAGAGCATTGTTAATATATTACTACTAACCAAAATATTTTCCCCAACACACCCTATTATTATAATTGTATCAATTATATATGAAGATACAAAAACAGCAAGTGTATATTAAAAGTTGTGCACATAGATAGCAAACATGCATAACATCATAAAGGAGGCCCATACATTGGCCCACCACAAACACCTTGCATTCTTACGAGAGGCTTGTGACACATTAAGAAAGAGTATTGTGAAAATCTTACTACTAATTATAGTCATTATCTTATATTTGGTGTATTTTCCCCAAAAACCACTGTGTTATTATTTTTTAAATATATTTTTACTACAGAAGTTGTAATCTTATAACACAATCATGCACATGTGCAGAATTCCCAAACAACATCCCTTTAGCAACACACCACACAGTGGCAGCGTATTTGTTACAGGTAAGATAATGTCCTCTGAATATTACCACCTACATAGTGTACATTTGGCCCACATTTTGCATACTGCCCCATTATTAACAAAGTACATCTTTTGCATAGATGCAAGAATATTATATTATTACTGCTAACCACAATCCATAGTTCAGTCCAGCTGTTATTTTCCCATGCTTCCCGACATTCCCACCACCCTGCAATAGTGATGTACATTTGCCCTAGCTAACAAAGGACACTTTTGCGTTTGTACCATCAACCACAATTCTCATCCATCTCTTGATTTACCGTGCTATTCAGATCCTAAAATATTCTCTAGCATTCTGTCAATTGGCTCTTATATCCCTAGACATCCATTTTCAGCCACAACTCTTTTTATAATCTACTAATCACTATGTATTATCATCCACTCTATACGTTTCTGCACTTATACTGTAAAGCTAATTAAAACTTCTACATACATTAAACATCAGTAGCCCGTCCCTGGCTTCCTCTTATTTCCTTTGAGATACCACCATCTAACACCATGTCTTGAAGATATTTTCTTACATTTTCTTCTAGAAAGCTAATGGTTCTTGGCTTTATTTTTAGTTTTTTTAATCAATTTTGAGTTAATTTTTGGATAACATGTGAGCTAGGGGCCCTCATTTCTTCTTTTGGCTATAGATATCATACTTTCAGCATCATTTCTTGAATGGACTGTTCTGACCAAGATGTGTAGTTTTGACAGGCTAGTCAAAAATCACTTGACCATACATGTGAAGGTCTGTTTCTGAAGTTTGGATCCATTTTTCTATATGTCTGTTTTTATGCCAGTACCAAGCTGTTTTACCACTGTAGCTAGATAACATGCTTTAAAATCTGGACATGACAGATTGCTTTTCCTTTTTAAAAGTTTCTGGCTATTCAGGACCCCATACCCTTCCAAATAAATTTGATAATTGTATTTTTGATTTTTTTAAATGCTGGTGGAAATTTTACAGGATTGCATTGAATCTATATATAAATTAGAGTGAAATTAACATATTAATTATATTTAGTCTTCCAATGAATGAGCATGGAATGGTTTTCCATTTATTTAGGCCTTTTTAAATTTCTTTTAACATTGAGTTGCAGTTTTCTGAATACTAGTGCTTTACATCATTGCTTAAGTTTATTCCTGCCTATTTGAGTGTTATCTGCCATATTCTATTTTCAACACTCTTTTGACATTTGGTACTTTTATTGATATAATCTTCATTTCTAGACTCTCTTCCAAGCCTCTCTCTCCTGTCTTTTCATGTTCTAGGACACCCTTAGTATTTCCTGAAAATCTGGTCTCTTCTTTAGAAATTGTCCCAGTTTCTGTTTATCACTGATATTCTAAACTCGCGCTCATTTTTGAAATAAAATCTTACCAAATATAAGATCCTTTTTTTTTAAATTTTTTTATTGATTTTGTAAAAATATTACATTGAAAAAACAATATGAGGTCCCATTCAACCCCACCACCCCCACCCCACCACTCCCCCCCCCCCAGCAACACTCACTCCCATCTTCATGGTACATCCATTGCATTTGGTAAGATCCTTGAATGTAAGTTTTACTCTTGTAATATTATAAATATATCATAGCACTGTCTTCCTGCCTCGATGGTTTCTTGTGAGAAATTAGCACTCTATCTTATTGGGTATCCTTATTTTTTATGCATTGCTTTTATATTGTTCTCAGAATTCTCTCTGAGACATTGGCATTGGGCATTTTGGTCAGTGTGTGTCCTGAAGTTGGTCTATTTAAAATATTTGGAAAGGGAGTACATTGGGCTTCTTAGACATGGATGTCTATGTCCTTCAATAGGGTTGGGAAAATTTCTACCATAATTTCTTCTAATATTCCTTCTTCCCCTTTTCCCTTCTCTTCTCCTTCTGGGACATTCATGACATGTATGTTTGCACAATTTTTCATGTCATTATTTCCCTGAGACCCTGTTCAATTTTTTCCATTCTTTTCTTCATCTGCTCTTTTATTGCACACTGAAAGAAGCCATTTTTTAAGCTCACCAAACCTTTCTTCTGTCTCCTCAAATCTGCAATTTATGATTCCAATATTTTTAAATTTGACTTATTGTACCATTCATTCCCAAAAGATCAGGTTTTTTATATATGCTTTCAAATTTTAATTTGTGATCATCCATATCTTCTTAGTATCCATAATCTCTTTAGCCATCTCATTGACTTTATTAAGGAGATTTATTTGAACATATATGATTAGTTGTCTCAACTCCTTTATATCATCTGGAGGCTTAACTTGTTCCTTTAACTGGGCCATATCTTTCTGTTTTTTGGTGTGGATTAAAGTTTATGTTGGTGTCTTGGCATCTGGCTTACTACAGTATTTATTCTGGGTGTAGTTTTTCTCTTTAGTTTAGGGCTTCGTGCCCTTTCCCCCTTGCTGGTTGTGTAGTAGGAGCCAAGGATGTAGTTAATGTTATAAGGTATGGAGGTTGAAGCTACGCTCATCGCTCCAGATACCAATGCAGCTTTTCCCAACTTTCTCCAGGGGTAGGGACAAAGTCACAGCTATGTGGAATAATACAAGTTGTGCAAGCCTAGACTGTAGTTGCCCAGAGAGACTAATGAAGCTTCACACCCCTTTCTCCCTTGCTTTGGGTTGGGGAGAGCTGCAGGTGTGGGAAACAGTCTATGCAGTTTGGGTCCAAAGATGACCACATTTGCCCCAGCAGACTTCCCATTATTCAGTCTTTGCCAGCCTAATGTACCTGCGGTTACCTGGATAGACTTGTGCAGGGCCCACCAACATCCTCCCTGCAAGAGGTGAGGCTGAAGACTGGGCTAAAGCTGCAGGGTGATGTGGGTGAAATAACCTGTATCCTACAGTCAATGTGATTTTTGTTCTGCCCAGTTTCCCTTTGCGCTGGGGACCGCATCAAAGTGGAGGGTAACAGCCTCTTTCAGACTTTGACAATTTCAAACTTTAGATGTTCTTAGGATTATACTTTAGCCATATTTCCTAATCAGTACCTGAAAGCGGTGGCCAACCATCTCCTCCTCCCCTGTTCTTGGGAATGGAGTTTCCAATTCCAGCCACAGAATTGCTTCTGGGTGATTTGCATTGCCAACTTAGCATGACCAAATGGCTCTGAGACTTGGCCAGTAATTTCCTAGAGAGGCTGCCATGGGTCCACCAACTTCCTCCCTGCTGGATGTGGCACTGGGCCCTAGGCTAGACCTGCAATATGGCCTGGATGGAAAGAATCTGGCCCCCACCAGCACTGTGATTTTCAGTCCTGCCTACTTCCCCTCATGCCAGGCGCAGAGTTAAGATGGCAGATACCAGCTTCTTTCTCACTTGGGCAATTTCAAACTTTAGCTGTTCTTAGAGTTGTACTTCTACTCACTGAATTTACTCATCAGTAACTGAAGTTAGTGCCCAACCATCTCTTCCTCCCCCATATTTTGGAAGTGGAGCTTTCAATTCCAGCTGCAGAACAGCTCCCCAGGCGGTTTATGCCTCCATTGGAGGATGGGCACCAGCCCCATAGCTTGGAATGCTCTGCTCCTGAGTTTTATCTGCAGATGGGCAACCTCCTCTTTTCATTCCTTCAGGAATGTTGCAGGATGCACTTCTGGTCTCTTGAAGCCCCCAGGCAGGTTCTTCAGCTATCTCAAGAGCTCTGAGCATTTACTAACTCCGCCATGTAGCAGGAGATGACTCTGGATGCTCCTTACTCTGCCCCGTCTAGTTGGTTGTTCTCTCAGGTTATGCATCTTTTTAAAAAAAATGTATGTAGAAATATATTTGAGGATATTGTGAGGAATTGGAAATATCGCAAAGTTCCCATTTATTTGATCCTAATGCACTTGTTTTTTGTACATATCCCTCTAATAGAATCCAGTTGTAACCAAACTTTCCTAGTTTAGGACAAAGGCCTGTTAGAGGTCCTCAGGATTTATGAAATTCCAGACTCCTTATCCATAGTCCCTCCACTCATTATTGATTTGTGTTCTTCTAAACTAGAATATTTTTGAGAATGTTATATTATCAAAAATACTGTATGCTGAGGTGAAAGAGACAACAAGAGGACAAAATTAAAGAAGGCTGTGGAATTACAAAATTCTACATACTGATAAAACTATGAACTTCAAAAACCCTTTGAAGAAAAACAAGATATGATACCTTATTTTCCCAGGCTACTATCATAAGTACTACAGAATGGGATGGCTTGGACACTGAGAATTTATAGGCTCACTGTTTTGTGGTTAGGAAAAAATCCACCACTAAGAAAGCAGCAAAGCAATGCTTCTCCCTAATCTCTACAATATTCCAGTGCTGGCTACCAGAGATCCTTGAGGTTCCTTGGCTACTCTCCCTGCCTTGCATTCATAGCAATGTCCTCTTCTTTCTCTTCTGGTTTCTGTTGACTTCCATCCTATGGATCCTCCCTGTGGCTTCTATATTTTGAATGAAGTTACCATGCTTATAATAGAATCCAATGATCTGGATTAAGGCCCCCTTCCAATCATATCAGCCACACCTTAACTCAAATAACATATTCAATGTCCTAACTACAATATGCCCATACAGACAGGAATACTGACAATGATTAAGAATATATATGTACTTCAATCTACACCTGATAAGACAGAGGTCAGCTCTGCAGGGAGAGTTATAACAATCATGGGCTCAGAGGCCAGAGACTTGGGTACAGAAGCCAAAGCCAGAGGTCCAGAGGGCAGAGACGTGTCACAAAGGGCAATCCCTTGGTTATAGAGATGACTCCAGGCAGTGAACCTAAAAGAACTTCAGGATTTCAAAATTGCTTGGAAGCAGTGCTTCCTTTCTTCCTTTCATCTTCTCCCTTTTGGAATTAGGATGTCTGCAATATTTATACTATGCGTGCCCCACCAGGGTATTTTGTAGTGAGTGAAATTCTTTTCTTGTTTCTGGTTGACAGACAGAAATAAATTTACCCCAGATTGGACCCTACTGCGAATGTAATGCCTACCTAATTTATCTAATTTAGACAATTTAGATGGTGACTTGTGACTGTTCAGGACATGATATTTAGATGAGGCTTGGGAATTGAGTTGAGGCTATAATTTGTTTGGATATTTGGGCATGTTGGGATTAGGACAGGTATTTTGCATATGGGATAAATGGACATCACTGAGGTTGAAGAAAACACACTATACATTGAACACCAGCCTGAAAATGCCTTGTCTTAAATTCTGGTGCCCATGCATGCTACGTCATATGAAACATTCACGGTACTTTGTTTAGTTTGAGATGGAGACATTATCCTGGGACTTCAGGTTAGGCAAAAATACTATCACGTGTACTCCTATAAAAGGGATACAGGATAATTTGGCAGACTAACATAAAAATGCAAGAGAGAAAAGAGCATAGAGTAATTTGAAGATGCTGGACTTGAAAGCTGGAGTAATGAAGTCTCAAAACAAAAAATTCTGGCAGCCTCCATGAGCTCGTAGAGTCATGGAATATATGAAGAGCTTCCAAAAGTTTGGCCTTATAGAATCCTTGATTGCAGCCCTGAGATACTGATTTCAATTCTCTGGCTTCCAAAAGTGTGAGTGATTTGAATTCTGCTATTGTGAGTTATCAAGTTTTTTTTTTTCAATTTGTTAAAGCAGCCACAAAAAAAACTAATTTAATCATTAATAATTGATGAATAATTGAGGGATTTTAAAAAGAGACATGAAAAGTCTATCAATCATTGGAAATGAGGGTTTTATATGTATCAGGTTTGGCTCATAACCTGTTATGAGTGTTGAGTGTGTTGACTCATTTTGCCTCAAGACATCCTCATGAAATAGGGACAATTAGAATAAACACTTTATATCTGAGAAAACCTTGACACTGGGAGGTTAAGTAATTTACTTGAGGACACATGGGCAGAAACTGTTAAAGATGTACAAAATTTGCACGTATTTATAAGTAGGATTAGAAAATTGTGGGATGGCCTTTAACAGGAAGAGAATGACAAAGACAGATAATGTTCAATCTTTTTAAATTTTCTCTTATTTTCAAAATAAAATGGAGGGCACATCAAAGGTATTGAGGTAGTTCTGTAAAATACAATCAGGGGACACTGAGCAGAAGGGCCTGCCCCAACAGAGGGTCCAGTAGGTAAGGAGGGAGAGTGACAGACAAGACCTCCAGAGGAGAGTGTGAGCCTGTGCTGGCGAGGATTATACCTTTATGTCATATGTGGAGGACAGTAACAGGGACCAGAGGAAGGGAAGGAGAATGAGGAGTCAAAATAGGAAAGTTTAGATAAGGGAGGCACAGGGAAGAGGTAGTTGATCCATCAGGGAATGAAACACTCTGAAATGGGCTTTCATTTCATCTTTCGGAGCATGAAAATAGCCATCAGAAGAATCTAGAATTAGTCTGCCAGGTGGTTAAAGACATGTGGTGTAGGCAACCCAAAGTCAGCCTGATGGCCAGCTGAGGAGCAGGTGAAGGAGATCAAAGATGATTGAGCCTAGAACACACAGACCTCAGGGGACCTGCCAGATAACTACACACCAAGAGAAGGCCCTGATGAGTCAGTGAGGCTCCCATATGAACAGAATGCACAGCTCACCAAAAACTCACTAGCTAACGCTTTATGACACTGGTATTGGGCATGGTATCTTACATGACAGTGGCTAACTGACATATTTTCATCTTTTAAATTGCTATTCATTCTAAGCCACAGTCTCCTCCCCAGACCTGATTTTTTAACCTAGCACTAAAAAATGGCCTAGTGTATATTTTTCATATGTGTTTTTTTTTAACTTTTTTTTAATTGACTTTGTAATAATATTACATTAAAAATATATATGTGAGGTCCCATTCAACCCCACCCTCCCACCCCCCCTCTCCCCCCCCCAACAACACTCGTTCCCATCATCATGACACATCCATTGGATTTGGTAAGTACATCTTTGGGCACCTCTGCACCTCATAGACAATGGTTCACATCATGGCCCATACTCTCCTCCATTCCATCCAGTGGGCCCTGTGAGGATTTACAATGTCCGGTGATTACCTCTGAAGCACCATCCAGGGCAGCTCCATGTCCCAAAGATGCCTCCACCTCTCATCTCTTCCTGCCTTTCCCCATACCCATCGTCCACCATGTCCACTTTTCCCAATCCAATGCCACCTCTTCTATGTGGACATTGGATTGGTTGTGTCCATTGCACCTCTATGTCAAGAGGAGGCTCAGATTCCACATGGATGCTGGATGCAATCCTCCCATTTTCAGTTGTAATCACTCTAGGCTCCATGGTGTGGTGGTTGTCCTTCTTCAACTCCATCTTAGCTGAGTGTGGTAAGTCCAATAGATCAGATTGTAGGTGCTGGAGTCTGTTGAGGCTCAGGACCTGGCTATCACATTGTCAGTCCAGAGATTCAAATCCCCTAAATATATCTTAAACCCCAACATTAACTGCACTCCAGCACATTAGCATGAAAGTCTTATGAAGGGAGATCCCATCTGAGTCCAGATTCATCACACATAAACACCATTTCCAAAGAGGGGCCATCTGCCTTGGTAGTTAACCCCATTGGCCATGACCATTACTCCCATGGGTCTCTTTAGCCCTCAAAGGAACCAATATCTGGGGGTTGTATCTGCTTTATCTGTCTCTCTGACTCTGCTCAGTTGTGCATGAGGGCAATCCTTCTGCCAGCCTCCAGACTCTTTTTTAGAAACTCGTAGCCATATAAACTCATTTCTCCTTTCCATTTCCCCCTTACTTTAGGTCAAACAGCATTTTAAAGTCATGGTATTTTATGTAGACATGGATATTCTGCTGATCCGCATTGAACCTTCCGTATAAGGTCATTTTCCAGTTGCATCATCAGTTGGTAGTTGATAGTGGTCCCTCGTTGCCAGGGAGGCTCATCCCCGGGTGTCATGTCCCACGCTGGGGGGAAGGCATTGCATTTACATGCTGAGTTTGGCTTCGAGACTGGCCACATTTGAGTAACATGAAGGCTGACAGAAGGAAATTCCCAGGCACAATGTTGCTCTAGGTCCTGTTCTTATTTTAGGTTTATCAGCTCACAAGCATAGTCATTAGCATCAGGGGCTCACTGTTGAACCCTCACTCCCTCCCGGTCCCCGCCACTGTACCTGGGAGACTGTCGCTGCTCCCCTAGGGACCACGACAGAGCACCACTGGCCAGGAACCCAGTACCCCCCCTGCTGTGGTTTTTAATTGTTGCCACTATGAGTATATCCAAACATTACCATGCACCCTGGACATATGTTCTGTACAGCTCCCTGTCAGCCATATATCACCTGTCATTGGTATCCCATACCAGTATCCCTCCATTGCCATTGTTGAAACACTCTATGATCCAGAACTCCCCGAAATTTGAAGCCCAATATAATGTCATGGTCCCTTACTAGGGAATGGCATATAGCGATGGGTTTAAAGGATAGATAAAGAACTTGGATAAAGTTAGATAAAGAACTTAGATAAAGAATGTTGACTTGAAAAAATTCCACATCCTATCTTTTTCTTTTTTTTTTTTTTCCCCCCCTAATTATTCAGCTTTTCTTCACAGGAGTCCTAGACCACAGCAATGTATATATATAATATACAGCACTCCCACACATCCACCAGAAAACCTTTTCCCTTCCACAGTGATACTCTTATGCCCTATTCATATCATATTTACTTAAAGTGATGTACAGAGTCTGAGACATTAGCTTTCTAACAAGGTGACATCTGTGCTTACATTATGGTGCATACTTTAGGATACACAGTTCTTTACATTTTTAGTTATCCTATGTTTTACATTATGGTTTACATTATCAGTCTGTCATCTCCTATATGTTATGGTGTAATATTACATGTTTTATATCCATCCTTGTGTACTCTCAAGAAACTCCTCTCTTACCCCCCATTTACTTTGGTTCCACACATTTAACGTCCATTTTCCCTTCCACCTTGGTGCCCACAGTGACAGCCAACCTCCGTTTCCCGAGGAGCCACTTCCAGAGATAGATGGAATAGTGTTCAGGGCCTAACTTGCTCAACTGCCCCAATGCCCTGGGAGCCACCCTTGCTGTCGAGGGATACAGTTCCCTCTATTTGATGGCATTAGTCCTCCCCAGGATGTGGGTCCACCCCCACTCTCACTACTTGGGTTTCTACCCCATGGTGTGACCCACTCTGGCAGAATGAGCATTTAGACATTCCCCAGGAGCCCGTCCTGCATCAGACCCTCCCCTCCGAGCATTCTAAACAGGTAACCCTCTTTATTATATTTTGATATGATTTTCTCGGCATTTTACTCTCCACCAACACCTGACCCTCTCCTGTGTTCATATGCTACCCCTCCCTCCCCCCACTTTTGGGCAACGTTACCCATCCATCCCTCCCCAGCCACCCTCAAACCCGCAAAGCCCCAACCAAAGGCAACCCCTTGCCCCCCTTTTATCTCTTCTTTGTGTTCATACTTACCACCATCTCGTCTTAAATTCCACCCCTGCAGACATCGGCTCATATCCTTCCTCCACCCTCCGATTTCCTGTAAGCCTATGGTTCAGTCTCTTGCTATCTAGGGCAGCTTGGTTATTTCATATCATTGAGGTCATGTAGTATTTGTCCTTCAATGTCTGGGTTGCTTCACTCAACATAAGGTTCTCAAGATTCATCCATGTTATCACATGTGTTTGTAGTGTGTTTGTTCTTACAGCCGAGTAGTATTCCATTGTGTGTATATACCACATTTTATTGATCCACTCATCTGTTGATGGGCATTTGGGTTGATTCCAACTTTTGGCGATAGTGAACAATGCTGCTATGAACATTGGTGTACATATATCGGTTTGTGTCCTTGTTTTCAGTTCTGCTGGGTATATACCCAGCAGTGGTATTGCTGGGTCATATGGCAAATCTATGGCTAGTTTTTTGAGAAACCGCCATACTGTCCTCCAGAATGGTTGGATCCTTCTGCATTCCCACCAGCAGTGGATGAGTGTTCCCCTTCCTTCACATCCTCTCCAGCACTTGTATTCTTCTGTTTTTTTCATAGCTGCCAATCTTATGGGTGTAAGATGGTATCTCATTGTAGTTTTGATTTGCATTTCCCTGATAGCTAGAGATTTGGAACATTTTTTCATGTGCTTTCTTGCCATTTGTATTTCTTCTTCGGAGAAGTGTCTGTTTAAGTCTTTTTCCCATTTTTTAAATGGGTTGTTTATCTTTTTATTTTCAAGATATAGGCGTTCTTTATATATGCAAGTTATAAGTTTCTTATCAGATATATGATTGCCAAATATTTTCTCCCACTGTGTGGGCTCCCTTTTTACTTTCTTGACAAACTCCTTTGAAGTGCAGAAGGCTTTAATTCATATGTGTTTTTATCTCATTAACTACAATGATAGGAGAGAACTTTGCAAAAGACAGAGGAACCATTCAATAAATGTTCATTGTGTGAATGAATGACATGGATTCAATGATGAAAATACCTTTCATTACTAAGAGTAAAGAACAGTTATGTGTGTCAGAGAGTTCAGTGTATTCTCCTCTGATTTAATGAGATATTTGGTGAAACTAAATTTCATCCACCATAATATTTACGAAGAAATTTCAGAAATAATACTAGAATATTCAGAGTATTTCCACTAGTACACTGAGAATAATGTGTTAATTACATTTTATTCAGGGAAGTGGATTTGAATCAACTTGTAGATTGTCTGCCTACCACTTAGGAGGTGCTGGGTTCAAACCCAGGGCCTCCTGGCTCATGGGGTAAGCTGGCCCATGCACAGTGCTGAGGCATGCAAGGAGTGCCATGCCACTCTGGGGTGTCCCCCATGTAGGGAAGCCCCACACACAAGCAATGTGCCCCATAAGGAGAGCTGCCCTGTGCAAAAAAAGCAAGCCTGCCCAGGAGTAGCACTATACACACGGAGAGCTGACACAGCAAGATGACACAACAAAAAGAGACAGATTCCTGGTGCTGCTGATAAGAATACAAGCAGACACAGAAGAATACACAGGGAATGAATGCAGAGAGCAGGCAATGGAGTGAGGGGGAGTGGGCAGTGAGAGGAGAGAAATAAATAAAATAAATAAATTAATAAATAAATAAATTTATCTGAAGTGTTCAGGTTACAGCAGTTTTAAGGATGGTAAGAAAGAAAGTTGACGATTGGTGAAAGAGTTCAGGGGGAAAAGTCTCACACATTTCTAGAAGGGTAAAGCTGAAGAATTAGAGAGTAGCCATGAAAGAATGAGAATAGCTGAAAGACATGCAGAAAAGTAAAAGGGCTTTATAAAAAGAGGCAGACTTTCAGTTATTTTATAAATATTTGGATATAGACTGTTGTAGTTAGACTGAAATGGATTGGCTTTCACAAGAGGTATTTATTAACGTACAAGCTTACAATTTTGAGACTGAGAAAAATGTCTAAATCTAGGCATCATCAGGTAATGCTTTCTCCCCAAAGACCAGCTGCCAGTGATCCTCGAATCCTCTGTCACATGGCAAGACACATGGAGGCATCTGCTTCTTTTTTCCATAACTTTCAGGATTCATTGCTTCAGATTCTTGCTGCCATGGCTTTCCCCTTCTTTGTTTAAATCTCATTCTCTTATAAAAGACTCAAGTAAAGGGACTGAGACTCACAGTGATCCAGGCATGAACTGAAGTAACCACCTCAAGGTGTCCCACCTATCTACAATAGGTTACATCCACAGAATGGATTCACCTTAAGATCCTACTTTACCGAGGTTCACACTGTTTCACACTATCAAAAATACATATGTTCTATTTGAATTGTTTTTTTTAAACAGATGGAACATACAATGTTAGGTAATATTGTAAAGAATAAAATTTTATACGTGTCCTTTCAAATATATGGGAATAAGATGAAGTAAACACAGACCTTACAACAACATAGAACACATTTAATTTTTGGCAAGTTTGATGGTTCAGCCATTTTATAAGAAAACTATAGAAATAGCATGGCAATCGCAGGAATATGAAGCCCACTGGAAAATTTTATATCCAAACTGAAATCAACATATGTCATTGACTGAGCATCATCCCTTATAACCAAAGCATTCTTCAATGAGTATAGTATATTAAGGCACCCACAATTACTATTTGATGGCAATTACAATGAAAATAGTTATCTAAATAAAAAAACAAGGTAGAGTAGCAAATGTAATCATCTTTTGTGACACTGAAAAGAAAGGCTTGGATGACAATGAGTCCAGGGAAGGAAAGAGTAAGGGAGGAAAATGACCTTCCACAGGGGAAGTTTTGAATATGAAGGATCAAGGATTTAATCTTGGGAATGACCAGTTGTAGGAGGATGATGGGGGAGAAGAAAGAAGATGATGAATTTTTAAACATTAAGGAGATACAAGGAATAGAGAATCATTTCATCAGGTTGTAAAGTTTAAAAAACCCTAGCCTAGAGGGTCAATTCACCCTGATATTTGATATGGCCAAGTGAAAAAAGGATTTCTATGGTACAGTCCCCTGTAGCAGACAGAGGGAGGAAGCAAACATATTCAAGTCTATTTGAGGAGGAAGCAGCTGGTACCGCAAGACTGACTACACTACAGCCCTGGGGAGGAGGTTTGTGTTCGAGGTTGAAGCATTGTGGGAGGAGAGCTCTGGTGTTGCTGACAGTAATAATCTCCCAGATCTTCAGGCTGGAATCTGCTGATGGTGAGAGTGAAATCTGTCCCAGACCCACCGCCACTGAATCGATCAGGGACCCCAGATGGCCGGTTGGATGCACTATACATGAGCAGTTTAGGAGCCTGGCCTGGTTTCTGGTGGTACCAGGCTAAGTTGCTGCTAATACTCTGACTGGCCTTGCACCTGAGGGTGACGGTCTCTCCTGCAGATGCAGCCACAGAGCCTGGAGACTGGGTCATCACGATGTCCCCACTGACACCTGCAACCAGAAAAGAACATTGATCATACATTCAATCACATATGTATAAAATATGTATCTAAATATAGGTTTTCTTATTTATCATATATATTCAGATATTCTTTAGATGAAATGGTTTTCTCACTCTGCATGTTAAAACCATTTTCCAAATATAAACATAATACTCTTCTAAACCTCTCACCTGAGGTCCAGAGTAACAGCAGGATTGGAGGTTGGGAATGTGACATCATCTTGCTCACCTGTGTGATGTACTCAGTTCCCATCTCCAGGGAAACTGCATTAATAGAGCCCTGAGCAGACAACCAAGTCCCCGAGGAGCATATGCAAATCAATAGGGAGTATAAAGTCAAACGTACCGGTGCAGTGAGTTGGAAAGACAAATTATGGATGGAGATTAAAATATCATGACCACAAGAGATGTTAACTACACACTTGCAAAAGGCAGGAAATCAACTTAGCACCACAACTTTCAACAATATTCATAAGAATTCGGAAAATGAAATATTTTATCCCCAATTGTACTCTTTCAAACCAATTGCACCCATCTTGAAAACAGAAGGAATTTGTAAGAAAATACATGCATCTGTAAGTGTAATATCAGAACGTAATTAAATGTTATAAATACGGTACCAAAACCTATGTGGAATATCCTCATATCATTGGATAGATTACGATGTAGTACACATATTGTGTATCTAACTCACTCTATTCTAAATTTTAACATCCCAAAGGAGCCTCACTTAATACATCCAAAACAAGTCCTCTGTTTTGCCCCTAATACAATATTACTCCCAGGAAGTAATCATCAAATATTTACAAGTTACCCTTAGAGCTATCATTTAAGTCGACCACTTTCTAAAATCACTAATTTAGTGATTAGCAGACCTGAAGTGTAACATCTCCACCTAGTGGTCATACGTAAAATGGCTTCAGCTCCCAAGGTCTGATAGAGCCTTTCTTCATTTATGCCTAACTGAAACTAATGATACTTTCAGAATAATGCAAATAACAATATCATGAACACTTCTAGACACAGGACATTAAATTGTGAACAAGTAAAACGATTCATTTTAACATTTCTGCAGCCATTGCTAACCTGCTTCTTTGAGATTTCCTCCTCTGAGCTAAGCTGTTACTCAGGAAAGGTAGGGCCATGTGAACCTGCTCCATTTCAGGATCAACCCTCTGCACGAACAGTCAGAGGTACGAGAAAATTTAGGACACTTTAACAATTATATGCATAAAAAATTCTTCCAATATCATGAGTATAACTTTTCCTGCAGACTTTTTCCAAAGCTCCTGAGGTTTTCCATGATGTGGAATGTCCTAAGGCATGTATTGTTCTAATTCTAATTAAGAACTTCATTTACCTTAGGGGAGGGTCCCCTCCCAGCATTCAGGAATGGTGCTGCACATACCCACCTCATCAGGGAAGGCATTCCTTCTCATCTACAATCCACGCTGTTCTTGGTCCACCACATATTTATATTCAGAAGATGTTAATAATTAATTCAGGTTTGATCTTTCCACCCATGTATTTTTTCCTCCTCTTCCATGAAGTTGCATTTAATATACATTCTTTATTTTGCTTGAATTTCTACTACTTAATTGAAAGGTTTCCTGCATCAGTGCAACAGAATTTCCTTCACATTCTTACACACATTCAAAAATTTAAAGTCATCATGGATGACAGGATGATAAACAAGGATGTGTCATGCAGGGTAACTGGCCTAGAGGGTCCACCTAAAATGTGGAGTAAGGAAATATTGTCTTCAAGTAGGGGAGAGTTGGCCTAATGCGTGAATAGAGGAGGGGGCTGTCCTTCAAACCCAGGGAAGAGCAGTTCAGAAAATGAACAGGATTGGGAAAAGATGGGCCTGGATATTTAATAAAGACTAACAAAACAGAGCGTGAAAGCAGAACGGGCATGATCCAAGGGAAACATTACTTCAATGAAAATTTGCGGCTTAGGTTATGTACTATGAGAATCCATGGAACAGGAGTTGAAATTAATTTTTCATTTTAGGAGGTACTTCTGGGTCATTTTACAAGCAATAACACTCCAAAGGTGCACACACAGTGGAAGCCACTAATGTTTCAGTGCAGCTGGGAGACTAGGTTTCCTATCATCTCCTTCCCTGAAGTCATATGATGATTTTTAGAAGTGAAATTTTCCAAATGCTCTCCCAATGCCTAATATCCAATTGAGGTGCAATCAATCTCTGGTAAATGATTTAAGAAGAACACTTTGTGTTAATTAGAGTTCTAAAAAAGCCTGGGGACTCCTGCCCACAGTATATACACACCTTCTCTCAATTGTTGAAACATTATTCAGGTTCTGCTGTGAAGGGATTTTGCAGATATCATTAAAGTTGTTGACTTTAAGAAGGGGGGTACATTAAATCTTGATCTACTGGTCAGAGAGAAAGAGCCCAGAGAAATTCTTAAATAATTAGTATTTGAAATGGAAAAATGCATCTGAATTTGATTGTGGAGTTTCAGGGACCAGGTGGCAAGGAATGTGGGTAGGCTCTAGGAGGAGAGAGCTGACAGCCAGCAAGGACATGGGATCTCAGCACTATCACCTGAGGAACTGCTTCTGCCAAACCCCATGAGCTTGGAAGAGACAGAAGGCAGCCCTATTTAACCATGGAGGAACCTGAGAAGAAAGCCATCATCTGTGGACCCAGACTCTTCATCTACAAAATTCTGACCTAATAAATTGCTAATTAGTTATAAAATGAGAGAAAAGTGATATGTGTGTATGTGCGTGTGTGTGTGTGTTCATATATGTATTAAATTGAACCACATGCTAGAAAGGAAGTCATAAATCCAGATACAAGAGTTGTCATCCCATTGAGCTCATAGCTGAATGGTGTAGACACAGGTCTCTTCTCATGAAATGTGCTGTGCTTTATGCCCCTTTCACCCATAGATGATTTCCTGATGTGTTATCACATCCACAGGGTCAGAGCTAAATACTGTGCTATGAAAATACAGGTAAGAGCAGAACTAGCTTTGAAGGTAGTCAGGATCTGCCCCCTGTGTTTCCATGGCCATGTTCTCTGACAACTGAAGAAATTCTAGACAGGGTTGTTGGTAAGAGGGCAGTGACCTGGGGGCATCCCAGGTAGACCTGAACCAAGTGGCTGTCTTCACATTTGCTTTAGACTCTGGAATATTTCAGATTTCTAAATGTGGATGACTCATTCCTTCTACATGGGTCAAAATGGGAATATTGTATTTTGTCTTGATCTAAGCAGTAAACTGACTTATGCTTCCATTTATTGAGAATTTACAATTCTATGTGTCTTATTTAATTTTGTATACTCCTGTTTTTCAAATGACCAACAAAATCTTAATTATAGATAAAATCAACTTAGCAAGTACATTTTCTTGGCACAGCTCACACTGCCCCATGAACTTACCAGGGGGCAATATAGCCGAGTGCTTTTGTTGCAGACATGAAATCAGGCTGATTGTAATAAGAGGCATGATTCATATGCAGCCAGATCTAACATGCCTTAGGTTCTGAAACAATTTTACATTATCTATGGAATGCTTTTACTCCAGTATAGATACAGGGCCCCAGTGAATGTGCTCAATACATTGGAGCATGAATGGATGAAAGTAATGTGTTACCAAATTCTTAATATGAAGGCAATATTAATCCATAAACTTTAAAGAATGAGATTTGTTGCCAAATGCATAGAATATTGATGTGCAGAATAAAACATGATGCTGTTCCCTTAAAAGGGGAACAATGCATTAGCAGTGACCAAGACATTTTTCAGTAAAGGGTATACGATATTCCTGAAACAGATTCATGGAAACCAAATGCATGTGGTGTCCTGGACTGGAATCTGGAAGGGGGACAGGATAAGAGTAAAAAATTAGATAAAACTGAATGAAGTCTGGAGTACAGTTACTAAATTTGTACCAATGTAAATCTCTTAGTTTGACCAATGTACCATGATTATGTAAGATGTTAACATTAGGGGGAAGTGGGCAATGGTGTGCAGGGACTCTCTGGACAACTTCTACAACTTATATATGAATCTAAAATTATTCAAAAATATAAACTTATTTAACAAAACACAAGGAGAGAGATCTCAGTATAGCAGAGTGAACATTGTATTTAATCAAGTGAGGTCTGAAATGACGATAAGATAAAATAATCCTATTCTAAAGCCAGACCCCATCTGCAGTGACATTAAAACGCTTGCTCCAGACATTCATCATCTTCCTTTGTAAGTGAAAGCTGCACAACTTGCCATAGTGACTTTTTGACTCGTGATTTTCCTCACCTTATTGGACCCTGGTAGGCAAAAAGGTTTTCCCAGGGGTTCATGGCCAAGGATAGGTTTAATGGAATACATTTCTAGATCTATGTATTCTGCTAAGATTCTTTCTTAAATTGGATCGTTCCAAGAACAGTCAGGTTGTGCTGCTGACTCCTTTCCCACCTCATGTGCACAATCACCCTCAACTGCTTTAATAAGTTGAGTGAGCACTCACTCCTCTTACCATAGGCATTTCCATGGGATCCAAAAGTATATGCAGCAAGAAATGTAGAGATTTTTTTCCAGAAATCCACGTGGGCCAGCATACAGAAAGTGAACGACTCCAGAAACTGGCAACTCTCCTGTGATGCCAAATATTTCACACCCAACAAACTGAAGGAAGATCTGGTTGAGTTGTCACAACAAATATTCCAACTTGCATCAGGGAATTTCAAAATTCATAGCTTGAGTCCACCTTCTTTATTCTTGTCTCTTCTATATTTTAATAAAACAACCTGATTGAAAACATTCCATTTACCAATTGGATCTAGCTAAACATTACAAGCTGGAATTTCCCACTCTTTTGAAAAAGGGATTAAAGAATTCCCAACTAATTTTGAATATAATTTCTGAAAATTTTACATGATTTCTTTACAAAATGTTCATTAAAATAAAAAGCACCTTAGTTACTTTATGCATTTGAACAAAAGGTTCAAATATTTTGCAAATTAACCTATAATTCACAAAGAGAGAAGGTATGGAATGGATTATTATGCTTTTATTCAATATCAAATTGTCTAGGTCCCTATTCAATTATTCTGTGTGTTCATGTGTGTACAGATATCTGTGCTTAGACATATAGATATATTTTTAATATATATGTATTATAATATTTATGCATATAAACATTTGTAAATTTTGATCACCATAGTTTCTCTTTGTGTGAATCGAGTAACAGAGGTTTCTTGATTCAAAGTATGAAAAAGTTTCTACCAAAATCAAATAAAAAAAAATCTCATCATCTTTGCATTCTTAAATTGGAAAGAAAATTATTATTACCATCACATTTTGCTTTGCAGAAATTTGTCCTATCGTAACCAGACACATAGATCAGTTTTCTTCAATGCTGAAGTTTTTATTTAATTCACAATAGGATTAATAAGAGGAGACATTGGGCCTCCAGCAGAATGAATTTTAAAAACCTTTTTCTCTCTCCTTCCCCCCAGATTTCATGCCCACCCAGAACCTCAGAATGTGAAATAGGGTCACTGCAGATGGAATTAGTTAGATGAAGACGAGGCCGTCCTGGAATAAGGGACCAAATCCAGGGACTGGCGTCTTTCTAAGGTGGGGACGTGGAGACTGGAGCCACGGAGGAGGGCGGCGTGAAGACGGGCAGAGAGGCAGGGGCCCCACGCCAGGCACCGCCCAGGACTGGAGCCCCCTGGCATGGAGGGGCTCTGCTCGCAGCCTCTAAGGTCCCGGCAATGATGACACCAGGATTTTGGACTTTGGCCTCCAGAACTTAGAAGAAAACGCCCTTGGGGTCGCTGGTGCGCTTGCGCAGGGGTCCCCGCTGTCCAGGTGCGGCCCAGGCCCACGAGAGGTGGTGCACGTGCGCTGGTGACAGCGACCCCAGGTGCCGCCTGCGTCAGTCCCAGAAGTACCTGCCTTTGAAAAAGAGTCCCCGCGTCGGGTCCACTGCGTCAGACTCAGCGTCACTCATGAGCGGAACATCCTAAGAGTGGGATGCTGGATCTCCTCTCTGGGGTCCCAGAGGACTGGAGGCTTATCCGGTGGCGCAGTGGAGGACATGACCTGCCAGACGCCCTGCAGCTGCGAGGTGCGCACTTCATCCTCCTGGGGAGGCAGCAGATCAGGGGGCGCCCTCCAGGCCCTGGGAGTTTGGCTGCATGATGGACTGTGGGGCCAGGAAGTGGCTCAGCCAAATGCCATGGCCAAACTGATGACTGCCACCAAGAGCTGGTTCATTTAGAAAGTTACTGAAAATATGGCCAAAAATGAAATCAGTATTGCAACTAAACTATTTCCTAATGGAAGCATCGGAGATATTAATGGAAAAGAGACATCATTGAATTGTTAGTGAAACCATTCTTTCTCTAATGGAGAAAAAGCCACTTTATATTTCATACTTGCACACACAAAAAACATGGAATTAAAGATAAGCAAAATTAATTTAGAAGAACCCCCTTTTGACCTAAATGAAATCTAACATATCAGAGATACTTAAATACATCCTCAGCAGATACATGTGACAAATTGGTGTTAGGAATAGTTCTATTAAAATAAAAGTTTCCCTGAGATACAGATGCTAGTATTCTGTCACTGATGTGTGTTCTGTTTTCAACGAGGTTAATACTCACACTATACTGTAAATTTCTACAAACTTTTAGTGCAAGTTATACTTTTGTTATCATTTACTCTTTGTAAAAAGGAAAACATTGAGATCTTCCTCGTGGCTCAAATGTGGCCTTTCTCTAAGCCATTCATTCAGCATATAAATTCATTACCTACCTTCAATGTAGGAAACAACTCACAGAAATGAGCCTCCCTGGCAGTGAGGGATTACTACCGAGCACCAACTAGCAATGCAACTGGAAAAAGACCTCAGCAAAAAGGGGAAAAGACTAAAATGAGTTCATATGGTTGAGACTTCAAAGTGAGTTGGGAGGTCATTCCAGAGGTTATGCCTATGCACATTTCCATAGGATCTCATTGACAGCCTAAGTAAATATTGCCTTAAATAGCAGGGCACCTGCAGATCATGGAGACATCTAGACACTAGAAGCATGACAAAGAACTCAGCAGTTTGGTGCCCTGACACTGAACCCTACTTTCGAACTTATATTCCCCAGTGTGACAGAGATGGACTCAGTTTCCCAAAATATGGCCTTTCTATCCCTTCTATTTGAATCTAGTGTTAGTACTAGATCTGATAAGTTATGCCCGAGAGACAAATCTTTGGGCTGTCCATGTGCCAGTTGTAACTGTTTATCTCAACGGTTACCAACACCTACTTTCGAGGTTATTGGATTCACCCAGGACAACTAACAAGGAGACGATGATGAACAACGAACATTTCAAGGAAAAAAGAGAGTCTGCACCTGCAAGCAAGAAAGTCACATCCATCTGCCCCATGGGCTCTAATCCCAATGTCAATTGGAGGCAGAGTTGGAAAAACCTTCCAAAAATCCTCAGGATTGGACAATGAATGATGGACTAGAGTACTGGTATTCTACTATAGATGTGGTTCTAGCAATGGAGTAAATTTTTTCTTTGATGTGGAGGCAGTGTACACAAGAGGTTCTGAGAATGGGTAAAACAGGCATTCTATGTGGACATTTTCAGGATGTGGGAATCCTCCTGAATGACATTGCAAAGACAGATACAGGTCATTGTATATCTTGTCATAATTTACAAAATTGGTGAGGAGATAATGTGTAAATTACAAAGTAAACAAAAATCCATGCCAAGTATTCCAAAATGTGTTCATCAATGATAACAAATGTATCATGAAAAGGAAAGATGTTGTTAATGTGGTAAAATATGTAAGGGACTGGGAGCAATATTTTTACATAACATTTATGAAATATAAATATTTGTAAAACTTTTTTAAAATACAAAAAAGGAAATGAACCCATTTTAAAAAAGAAAAGTATTCATTAATTTTTGCTTTTTAGCATTCATTTTTCTTTTTCTATTGCTGCCTAAAATGTTTCAGAACAAAATGCTTGAGGGAAATGATAAAATAGTTACAATGCACCCCATACACTAAATGACAGAGCCACTTTAGCAAGATAATTTACATTGCCCTTCATTATTTCCGTGGCAGGATTCCTGTGTCTCTTCTCCAGCAAATATTTTACATTTGATTAACCTATAATTCCCATATTTGCCACTATTTATACCAAGTCCAACTTGGCATCTTCGTGCATCAAGGTGGACAGCACAAAGGTAGAGTACCCAAGAGAATGGGGGTTTCGAGATGCATCAAACATTTCACGTAACATCTTCTGAGACTAGATGGAGTTGGCTTTCCCAAGATGATAAGGAAATGGTGAGGAACACAAGAATGGTTGACATAGGTCTCTCCCAGACTTAAACACAAGGTGGAGACAGCTCTGTTTTCTAAACTGGGATCTCATTAACTAAGACCAGAGCAGAAGCTAGAAGCAAAAACATAAACTAAAACTACAATGATTTTATTTGTACCTACTAATGACACTTTCAAGGTAATAAAAAGTCTGGAACAAATGTTAAAATGCAAAGTACACTACAAGAATTGATACAAAGATAGAATTTTTCAGGCATTCTTGAAAAGAGAATGTTACGGAATTGAGAAAAGAACGCAATCTCTGAAAGTTCACCCATTGCATAATCAAATAATATCTCAGCATCTCAGATCAGCTGAATATCAGAATCAGGTGTCACAATGGTTGCAAATATGAATCTTGATCCACATTTGGACAAACTAGTCAGAATTCTAGAACTGGATTTCAGGAATCTGTTCTGAGCAAACTCACCGAATTTATAGCCTGCTGCACAAGTCCATGAATGGGATTTTAGAAATTAATGCTGCAACATATAAGCTGTCCCAATGACATCAAGCACAATATTAAATGTTATCAGGTAGATTTTATGAAGATTGAGATAAATAGAGCATAGCATGATGATCATTATATTTATCTCAAAAGCAAAGAAATGACAACCTGGTTAAGGATTGAAAAAATGTAGATGTGATTTAACGATCAATCTCTGACTTTATTGTCATCTTGGCAAAAAGCAGGAATGTGCGGACTATTCAACAGAAGAAGAGGCAAAAAAAATAGGTTACATCAGAAACTAGAGGATTCTGAGCTATGCGGATAATCTTTATTATAAAGACACAGGACATAATACACTGAGAAGAAACAGTCACCTGTAGAGACTGAAAATGAAGACAGTGCCCAAATGTGGTCTTAGTTCCAGGCAATGCTCCCATGTTTTACATGTATAGACTTATTGAGCCTCACAACAATGCTAAAAACATGAAACAATTTTCATATCCTTGTACCACAGAGTAGTCAAGTAGCTTCAATTTCCAGGACTAGGAAGTATCAGAACTATATACATAAACTTCATACTTTAGGGATCAAGGTCATAGAGAAATCTGTACTCATTTATTGATAGGTTTATTTACAAAACAGAGTGATTCTTAGTAGGATTATGAAAGAAAAAGATGATTACCCATCTTTTGTGTACTGCTTTCTCTTTTTAAAATAAATCAATTTTATGCATACATATTAATAAAGCATGAATCCATCGAAAGTGCACAGTCAAACTTATTTAGTTTAAACTATATTTAGCCTGGTTTTTGCGTATCAATCCTGTGTCCTAACAATCTAATGAAATTGTTTATTAACTCTAGCTAGGAATAAATATTCATGACCCCTGTGGGCTTCATTTCTGTAAATGGTACATGGTTAAAGTACATATTCATCACTACATCATTCCACTACCTATTCCATGTTCCCTTCACCCTCACCCAGCCCCTCAGTTGGCCGTGTTTCTTTTCCTGATGTGATGACTCAGGCCTTCATTCCTGAGGATTCTGGACCATTGACAGTCATTCCTGGGGTGACTTCTTGCAATTTTCCATTGACTTTGGTCACAGAGCACAGTAATACTAGGAGGTTCCCAAGGTCATCTGCATCCCAGACAAACTCTTCCTACCACCATTGTGTACTAGCAATCCTTTTCCTCTTGATAGAATCAATTACCCCAGCCAATACCATAATTCTCTTTCTCTTTTTATTCAGAGGCATGAAAAGACCAAAGTGGACAGGCTGCAGTCTTACCATCAAGATCAATGGAATTATGTTTGTGTTTCCTGGGGGAAGCACTCCTCCTTTTGGGACAAAGACCTGAAGACCATTTGAGCTTGAGGTTGCACAGACAGGGAATAAAAACTTTCATAGCGAACCCTGGGCCTCCTTGACCCATGTGGAGCTGGCCCACGTGCAGTATTGATGTGTGCAAGGAGTGTCCTGCCATGCAGGAGTGTCCCCTGTGTAGGGGAGCCCCACTCGCAAGGAGTGCGCCCTGTAAGGAGAGCCGCCCAGCACAAAAGAAATTGCAGCCTGCCCAGGAATGGTGCTGCACACACGGAGAGCTGACACAACAAAATGATGCAACAAAACAGAGACACAGATTCCCGTGCCGCTGACAACAACAGAAGCGGACAAAGAAAAAGACACAGCAAATAGACACAGAGAACAGACAACCAGGATGGGGGTGGGGGAGAGAGAGAGAAATTAAATAAATAAATAAATAAATAAATCTTAAAAAAAAACTTTCATGGTGGATCACTGAGGTAATAGTGAATGTTGCCCCTCGCATTTCCAACCCTTGTTTCTAGGATTGTGAATCCCAGCTAGGGGATAAATAGCACCATAGAGTGAATGCTGATTTACAGCATACAAAGCTTCCTGGAAAGCATCTCCCAGTCCTGCAGGTACTGTCACTTACTTGAAAAGGTAAGTGAGCTCACATAGGACCAATATACTGAGATGGAAGAACCCTGTATTTTGTTGGGTTTATCTCCCATCCCCTCTCATCCAAAAGTCAGGTTATTCATCAAAAACCATTAGTATAACCCTAGTATACAAATGAGTACCAGGCCTGTAGGAGATTGCAACTAGTATTTGTTTAATAAGTATGTGAATGAACAGGTAAATAAAGGATATAAATCAATTAAGTCATCTTTATTTATAAGTAAACCAGAATTCTAAGCAATAAACTAATCAGTAATTTTAGATTTTGTGCTATTTCATAAATTAGCAGAAATGAAAATAGGTTACAATAATCATAATTAATTCAAGGAGAAATAAATTTCAATAAAGAGTTATGCTACCAAATATGAAAAATAATTTATAAATTAGTACTCTTGGATTCAAACAACAGAAATGGAGGGGGTTTTGCTAAGCAAAAATGAAAGTACAGAATGAATATCCTTGGCTTGCAGATCAGATCACAAGCTGGGGCAGCATAGGAAATGTGTTGGAAGTTAGACAGCACTAATAGTCTGGAACATGACAAAAAGAAAAAGACATGATTCCACTCCTACCACAGATGGATGGTGGACACTCCTGATGGCAACACCAATGCTGGATGCCAGTCATGAGACATTGGAGTTTGAGGACATCTACTGCTGCCATCATGGCAGAGGATTCAGTCTGAAATATTTTAGACTCAGAGATGCATATTAAAAAATTTTCTACATGTTATGTCCAAATTGTGTGAAACTAGCAACTGTAAATAAATTGCTAACTGCAATTACTCTTTTCCATCTTAGTGTTATTAGAGAACCCAAGACAAGATATGACCTCTTTCTGTCTATAAATATATAAGAAAGGAGAAGTAAAACCAGCAAGGTGGTGGCAGGTAAGGAGCTCCTAGCATCAGCTCGTGCTACAGGTCATTTAGTAATCCCCCAGAGCTATCTAATGCACCTGTCTGTTGGCTCCAGGAGACAAGAAGGTCATCCTGCAACATCATTGAAAGATTGGAAGGAGACTACTACTCATCTGCAGAGAATATTTGTGAGTAGGGCCCTCCATATCTCTGAAGCTGATGCACATCTTCCACTGGCTGCACATTCTGCCTAAGGAGTAATTCTATGGCTGGAATTGGAAGCTTCACTTCCCAAAAAAGGGGAAGGAAGAGATAGTTAGGCACCAACTTAACGTACTGATTAGTGAATGCGGGGGGCTATATTATAATACTAAGAAGAGCTGGAGTTCGAACATGTGCAAGTCAGAAAGAGGCCTGTAACACCATTTTAACTCCACCTCTGGCACAAGGGGAAGCAGCATGGACTGAAAATCACAGTACGGTTATGGACCAGCTTCTTTTTATCCTGATCAAATGGCAGTTCTGGCATGAGCCCCATCCTTACCTCTGCCAGGAACATAGCTAGAAAGGCATGCACCAGCCTATCCAGGAAAATATAGACCACACCAAGGAGGCTGGTGATCATCCTACCATGGTGATGCAGGCCACCTCAGGTGCTACTATGTGGCTGGAATTGGAAGCTCCATTTCCCAGAAACAGGGAGGAAGAGATGGTTGACCACTGATTTCAGCTACTGATTAATAAATTTGGCTGGCTAAAGTATAACTCTAAAAATAGCTAAAGTTTTAAACTGTCCAAGCCAGGAAGTGATTGGTAGCCACCATTTTGACTACACACACAGCATGAGGACAAGCAGGCTCACTGAAAATCACCGTGATTGTAGGGACAGGTATCTTTCACCCTGGTTGGCCTGCAGCCAAAGATTAGGCTTCAACCCCATCTCTAGCAGGGAGAAAGCTGGTGGGCCCTGCAAAAGCCTTTCCAGGTAACTGAAGTTGCACATTTCATAAACAGAATAGTGTGATATGTACAGGGGCAACTGCAGTCATATTGGGCCTGCGCTGCATAGATTGCTCTCCATATATCTAGCTCCATCCCAGCCCCAGGAAGGGGAGACATGCACTTGAAGCTTCATAAATCTCTCTGGGCAACCATAGTCTAGAACTACACTACTTGGATTACTACACACAGTTGTAGCTTCATCCAAACACCTGGCAAAAGAAATGGAGATGAAGTTTCATCAGTTCATGGGGCACGGAGGGCAGCTTGAGTAGCACAGCTCAGAACACCAACTGCATCCTTGGCTCCTACTACACAACCAGCAAGGGAGAAAGGGCAAGAAAGCCCTAAACTAAAGAGCAAAACTCCACCCTGAATGAATACTCTAGTAAGCCAGATGTCAAGGCACCAAAAGAATTTCAATCTACACCAAGAACCAGGAAGATATGACCCAGTTAAAGGAGCATGTCAGGCCTCCAGATGACATAAAGGAGTTGAAACAACTAATCATAGATGTTCCAACAAATCTCCTTAATAAATTCATTGAGATGGCTAAAGAGATTAAGGATATTAAGTAGACATTGGATGAGAATAAACAAGAAATTGAAAGTGTACATAGAAAGTTAGTAGATTTTATTGGAATGAAAGACAAAATAAATGAAATTTAAAATACACTGGAGTCGTTTAATAGCAGATTTGAGGAAGCAGAGGAAAGGATTGGTGACCTTGAAGAAATGGCCTCTGAAAGTGGACAAACAAAAGAAAAGATGAAGAAAAGAAGGGAAAAATTGTACAGTGTCTCAGGGAAATAAATGACAGCAAGTGACGTGCAAAAACATGTGTCATTGTTGTCCCAGATGGAGAAGATGAGGGAAAAGGGGCAGAAGGAATATTTGAAGATATGATGGAAGAAAATATCCCAACCCTATTGAAGGACATAGATTTCCATATCATATCAAGAAGCACAACATATTCACTTCCAAATAAACTGAGTTTCTAACCAAAAGACTAGCATTGCAGGAAATACTAAAGTGTGTGCTACTGCCTGAAAACAACAGATTGTCAAGAGAGGCCTGGAAGAGCATAAAGATATGAAGATTATATCAATAAAAGTAATTAAAGTATCAGAAGAGTGGCAAAAATAATATAAGACAGGAAAAAAATATTCAGGAATAAACTTAACCTATGATGTAAAACACTTGCATCAAGAAAAATACAACTAATTGTTCAAAGAAATCAGAAAGACTTAAATAAAGATAAAGACCTAAATAATTGCTCACAGTTTGGAAGACCAAATATCATTAAGATGTCAATTATACTCAAATTGATATACAGATTCAATACAATCTGGATAAAAATTACACTACAAATTCTAAATAAATTCAAAATATGAGATTATCAATTTTATTTGGAAGGGTGTTTGGTCCTGAATAATCGAAGCATCTTAAAAAGGAAAAGCAAAGTTGGATAGCTCTCATTTCCAGACTTTAAATCATATTACTTGGTTACCTTGGTAAAAACAACATGCTACTGGCATAAAGACAGACACATAGACCAATGGAACCAAACTGATGGTTCAGAAACAGACACTCACACTTATGGTCAAGTGATTTTTGACTAGTGTGTCAAAAGTACTCAGCTCTGGCAGAATAGTCCATTCAACAAATGGTGCTGAAAGAACTGGATATCCATACCCAAAAGAAGGAAAGAGGACCCCTATCTCACACCTTATCCAAAATTTAACACAAAATGTATCAAAAACCAAAATATAAAAGCAAGAACCATATTGCTTCTAGAAGAAAATGTAGGAAAATATCTTCAAGACCTGTAGTAGGTTGTGGTTTCTTAAAGGAGATAAGATGACTGAGGTGGGCTACTGATATTTAATGTATGTAGATGTTTTAATTAACCTTACTGTAAAAGCGTGGAAATGTACAGAGTTCATAGTAACACATTTAGTGAGTAAGAGCTGTTTTATAAGTCAGAATGTTCCTTAAAATGGTAGTCTAGGGATATAAGTGCCAATTGAAAGAAAACTAGAGAATAATCTAGGGAATGAATAGCACAGTAAATCCAGAAGTGGATAAGAATTGTGGTTGACGACACAGAGGCAAAAGTGTCCTTGGTGAGCTAGAGCAGGTGTACATCATTCTTATAGAGTGGTGGGAATGTGGAGAAGCATGGAAAAAAGCAACCGGATAGACTAATGGACTGTGGCTAATAGTAATAATGTAATATTCATGCATCTATGCCAAAGATGTACTGTGTTGATAATGAGGGATAATGGAAAAGGTGTGCCAAATTTATGCTAAGGACCTTGAAATAATTTGTTGATACTATGTCATAATCTATAAAAAATGTTCCTCTATGGTATGGTTTGTTGATAGAGGGGTGTTGTTTGGGAATTCTGCACATGTGTATGATTGTTTTTTAAGCTTACAAATTCTGTCATAAAAATATCTTTAAAAATAGTAATAGGGTGGGTTGAGGGAACATACACCAAATGTAAGTAATGACTATAGTTAGTAAGATTTTGGTAATATTCTTTCATAATTTGAAACAAATGTCTCAAAACAATGCAAAGTATTTGTGGACTGATGATATATGGGACCCCTGTATGATGTTATGCACTTTTGCTTGTAAGTTGCCAACTTGTACTATACATTTATTATATCCATGTTCATGTATAAATAATATAAAATAATAATAGGGTGGTTTGGGGAAAATGGTTTGGTTAGCGGTAATATTTTGAGGTTACTTTTTAATCATTTGTTAAATATATTTCACAGCAATGCAAGGTATTGTTGGTAGGTTGAGGTATGAGAGGACTCTATGATATTATATATGTTTGAATTGTAAGTCCATAACTGTAACTATACACTTGTTGTTTATTTATGGGTATTTATGACTGATATACTTCAATAAATTAAAAAATATACATAGAGAAAGAAATAGATAGACAGATAAATACATAGATGAGAGATAGAAAGATAGATTAGATATAAGGAGAGACTGGCTTACAAGGTTTTAAACCCCCACACTCTGCTTTGAGAAATGAAACTTCATCTTCACTGATTCATTGCAGGAACATCCCACAGCCAAATACATTTTGTAGAAGCTTGTTGATCTGAGCCTCACAAATGGAGCCTTTTATCTGAGGTATATGGCCAGAGAAACAACAATTAATGATAAGTTGAAAAATACTCAGGTTTCTGTTCTACTGTGGCCTTATTACAGATTTTTACGAACTTGAAATTTTCCTAGTTCATGATCCTCCTATTCAGGCAGATCTAAGTTATTAAATGGGATATAATTCAAATGCTACCAGCAACACAAGCTTCTCTACCTAACAGTTAGAGATTGTATTTTTGCTTGATTATTTTTCCTATCATGACTTGCACAAAATCACTGTATCAGTCCCCTGTCATATCCTCACAACATTAAGACTTTGATCAAATCATTCCTTCTCAGTGGAGACTTCCATGACTTTCCATGTTCCCAATTTCTTACCTCCTCCATGTTCCATGCTTATGAGCATGTGCCTTTACAACTTTTCCTATGAAAAGGTACAGGCCATTTGCTTTCCTCTTAAATGTGAGCTTGTCCTGGGAATTCCATGGATCAAAACAATGCAAGCATAGGAAATTGCTCTGCGTCTAGGTTTGCAAGATGACGACATCATCCTAGAACCTCAGGCTCCTGCTCTGCTGTGCTTCAGATGAGAGATGTGCAAACTTGACCATGGTATTTTCCTTCCAAGGTCATCCTCCTGTTCAGCTATAAAGTCCACCATATTAAAATAGGATATGAAATAAATTATGCAACCATCTATGAAGGTAATATCAAATGTAAAAAAAAGAAAACTTGATTTTCCCTCATACAAGTAGGTAGATCCCTTTACTCTCCACCCTTTCCTTACCTCATCTATTTTAGAAAAATTCAGATTGTAAATGAGTTCTCTGTCCTTTTCAGAAGTATGTATATTTTTTGTTTGTTTTTATTTTTTAATTGGCTTTTTAAAAAAGATATACAGGTAGCAAAAATGTTACGTTAAAAATATAAGAGGTTCCCATACACCCCACACCACTCCACTTTTCAAAGTTATATATTTTTAAAAGATAAATAGTTGCTTAACATACTGATCTGGTTTTTTTAATAGACACTACATATGTACTCTTGAGATTCTTGACACTCTATTAGAGAATGTAGCAGGACTCACCAGGATGGAAATTTAATGCTTTCTTTTTATTTTGTGGGTCTCCACCCAATGAGATGACACCCTGGGACAATATGAACACATTCAAGACCTTAATATTAATGTGAAACTATGAAACTTATCCTTGGAAGGCTGAAACTTAATGGTTACCAAAGATTCCAAGGGGACAGAGAGGGAAGAATAGGTGGAATAGGGCATATTGAGATCACTGTAATTGTTCTGCATTAATTATCAATGATGCATGCATTATGATACATTATGTCAAAACCAATAATATAGTACAGTGCAAAGTATAAACCATAATAGAGACCATTGTCCATGGATAGTAGCAATGCTTCAATATTTGTTCATCAATTGTAACAAATGGATCATACTCATGTCAGATATTATTAATAGGTTAAAATGTGAGAAAAGGGGGGATGGGGTGTATAGGAAGTCCCTATATTTTCTATGTGACTTTCCTTTGACTTAAAGCTTCTTTGAAAATAAAATAAAAAAACAAGTAAGACACTGAAGGAACATACTGAAGAAATTTTCATATAAATAAATGATAGATCATGCACTGATGAAAGATGCAAGGGAAAGAAAATTTAGTTTTGTTGTTTTGGAGATTTTGCATTACATGAAAGTTACATCTATGGCAGGAGAAGGATAACTGGTGCAATTATTGTGTAGGGCAATTTGTGTGGGTCAAAGTATAAACCAAATTGTATGCTACATACAGATCATGGTTAATAACAATGTTTCAATATTTAATCACCATTTACAATAAATGTACCACACTAATGAAAGGTTGTTAATGGGGGGAAGTATGAGGGATGCAGTATATAGGAATCCCTCATATTTTTGATGTAACTTTTATGTAATCTAAAACTTGTATAAATATAGAGGAATATCTTTCTCATTCACCTAGGAACCATCTCTTGGAAATGGAATAATCAGGAAGATAATGCCCTTCTCTCCCATTTTCTGTGGCAGAGTAGGTGGAAAACTTAAATGGACACCTGGCTCCAAGTTGAAAAACTACCTTATGTCTTAAATATATGGTAACTTTTTATTTCTCTTTATGTTTCCTTGGAAAATGGCAATTAACTAAGCCAGAGGCTCACCTCCATTGCCACATGTGTTTAAGATAAACTCTTTGTGGTGAATGGAGCTGTCAATTTTCTAACTGGAGAACCAGTTATCATTTCCCTTGAGAACATGTGTGTATAATGAGTAGTTTTCCTATGGATATCTAAAAAGTTGATATTTTCTTCTGACTTTGCAAACTCTTTACAGTATTATCTGGATGTACATCACTTTTCTATATTTACTTAATCAAACTGTTGCCTTTCTCATCTATCCTTTTGGAGTGGTTTTGTGATTGGCAGAATGTTTTGTTTTGAATTATATTTTCCCCAAGTCTGATGACATGGATTGAATTATCTGGAAAATTACTGAATTAGGTAGATAATTTACAGGACATGTGGGCATGTAGCAGTCAGGGAAAGGACCCTGAATTATTCAGTGTGCCAACTAGATCTTCATTTTTTTTTCAAATACTAAGCAAATAAAACACACTATTGAAAACGTCTGGGAAATACAGAGTCTCTAATCCTGTGAGAAACAACATATTGTTAGCTAATTTGGAAGCTAGAACCTTCTCTGCTAGTATTTCTCCTAAAGGAATACTATATCTCTGTCATATTGGCAAAGGGCATATGAGAAAGCATACTGATGTTGCCTCACAAGGATTCCTTTGATTTGGATAAATTAATGTATTTGTTGGTTTTAGGTCTCATCACAGGCAAATAAATTCCTGGAATTCATGTAATGCACATTATTTTAGAGGAAAGGAAAAACTCTTGTCAAAGGCTTGAAGGTAAGATTGCGAAAATTGGAAGAGGAAATGTAGCAATAAAAGCCACTTTCTCTTTGAAGGTGCCTTCCTTCTTTCTCTATTGTCCTCACTTGATAGGGAGGGTGACTCCCTTGTTAGGTGCTAATGTGGTGGGTGATTGTAAATTGAAGCCTATGCTCATTTGTCTTCTGGAAAACCCCAGGACCCTTAAAAAATATGCAAAATCTACTCTGCGTGCTCTAGAAATTGAACAAGAAATGCTGAATGACCGCCCACCTATTTACAACATTATTAGCTGAAAAATTTAAGCCCACTGTTGAGATCTACTGCTCAGAACAAAAAATCCCTTTCAAAATATTTCTGCACACTGACAATGCACTTGGTCACTCAAAGCTCTGATGAAGTTGTACAATGAAATTCACATTGTCTTCCTGCCTCCTAATCCAACATCCATTCATCAAACCATGGATTGAGAAGTCATTTTTAATTCAGGCCTTATTATTTAAAAATACATTTTATGAGTTACAGCTGCTATAGACATTGAGATTTCTTATGGATCTCAGCAAAGTAAATGGAAAAAATTGTGAAAATGATTCACCATTATAGATGACATTAAGTTCAGTTGTGATTCTTGGGAGGAGTTCAAACTATCAAAACTAACAGGACTTTGGAAGAAGTTGATTCCAACTCCCATGGAAAATGTTCAGGGGAAGTAATGGCAGATGATATGAAAGAGGAAGAGAACTAGAATGTCATTGTTTCATTTTAAAAGAATGAATACAGCATTTACTCAAATAAGAAGTAACATCATCTGAAATATAGAATGTTTAAGCTTTGCGTATTCCTTCACAAAATTTTTCTCACTTCATTATTTTTATCTGTACTTTAGATATACCTATACAAAAGAAAAGAATTATGATTCTGTATATTTCTTAAGTCCATCATGTTTTATATGAGATATTTGTATTATCATGTTGAATTTCCCCAAAGTAGATATTTTTAGTGCATTGTATGAATAAGGAAATGAGGTCCAGAGAAAACCAAAGATGGAGACCTTGAGGACTTAAACCAAAAGCTTTTTAGTATTGCTTCTTTTATTCTTTCTACTATGTCTTAGCGCCTTCATTTCTCCTACAAGCTAATTGTATGGGATATTCTTTGAAATATGAACAAGGGCATTGTGACACTGTGTGGTTTCTCTTCCTGGCTTTGCTACTCTCATCTGTAACAAATGTTCCACAACAATGCAAGGTATTGGTGGAGGGGTGATGTTTGGGGATTTTGCATGTTATCCATGATTGTTCTTTAAGCTCACAATGTTTTTAATAAAAATATTTTTTAATTAAATAAAAAAAAAGAACTAGAGTAAGCACTGGAGCCTGAAGATGGGACTGAACTTCTGCAATCTCATGAGGCATATTTAACCGATGAGGAGTTTTCTTCTGAATGAACAAAGAAATTGTAGTCTTGAAATATAATCTATTCCTGGTGAAGATTCATCTCAAGTACACCTAGAATATTCTCCAGGATATACTACATGCTAGTTATCAGGACTAGTCTCAACAAAATTTGACTGATTGAAATTTACAAGCTAATTTCTCTGACCACAAAAGAATGAAGCTGGAAATTAATAAGGGACACAGAATGATAACTGACATAAAGAAATGGAAGTTAAATAACATACTCTTAGACAATCAGTTTGGTCAAGGAGGAAATTGATAAAGAAATTAGTAACTTCCTTGAAATGGATGAAAATGAGAGCAGAACATGTCAAAACACATGGGATACAGTAAAATTAGTGAAGAAATTTATAGCTATAAATGCTTATATTGGAAGGAAGGAAGGAAGACAAGGAAAGAAAGAAAGAAAGGAAGGAAGGAAGGAAGGAAGATGAAAGAAAGAAAGAAAAAGAAAGAAAGAAAGAAAGAAAGAAAGAAAGAAAGAAAGAAAGAAAGAAAGAAAGAAAGAAAGAAAGAAAGAAAGAAAGAAAGAGCAAAGATCAAAGACTGAATTGAACACCTGGAGGAACTAAGAAAAGAACAAAAAAATAATCTCAAAGCAAACAGAAAACAGGAAATCAAAAATGTTAGAGCAGAATTAAAAGACATGAGAATTTAAAAAGAAAAGAAAAGAAAATTTTAACAGATCCAAAGATGGATCTTTGAGAAGGTTAATGAAACTGACAAACTTAGGAAGCAGATATGGCTCAACCACTTGTCAACTGTCTATCATATGGAATGTCCGGGATTCAGGTCCCAGTGGTTCCTAAAAAAAAAGAGGCAGATGCCACCCCTTGCCAGAACAGAGCTAGATGCTGCTGCAACAAAGCTAGACACACCCCCACTGCAACAGCAGAGGCTACAAGCCAGTAGACACCGCAGCTCACAGGGAGCAGATGTGGCTCATTCTTCGGGCACTCCCCTCTCCTGTGGGAGGTCTAGGTGTGTTTCCCAAGACTTCCTGAGCAAGGTGAGCAAACAATTAGCACACAAATGAGAGAATTTTCTGGGGGAAGAGGCAGATAAATAAAGTAAATTTTTAAAAAGTAGTTTAAAATAATAGAAAAACCTTTAACCAGACTAAGAAAAAAGAGAGAGACAGAAGATGCAATTAAAATAAAAAATGAGAGGGCTGAGTGAACATCCCTGTTAGGGTCTTCTGCAGGGAATCGGCTGGGCGGCGTTGGAGACTCTTTGGGACCGGATTGTTTCGGGATTTTTGCTGGTCCGGAGGTGTCTGGACATCGATTTGGAGGGAAGGTAACAGAGAGGATTCGTCTGTGAAATATACACGGAGATCCCAGCTACCTGTAGAGGATTCCCTCCTTGGGTAGACGGAGACGAGGCATCTAGCCCCGCTCGGTGGGGCTGAGCCAGGCCGGGCCGCAGCGGCGGACGCCGGAGCCGGGCCGGGCTGCGCCGGCGGCGAGCGGGGCCGGGCGGGACCGGGCGGGGCCGAGCCAGGCCGAGCCGGGCCGCGGTAGCGTGAGGAGCCGGGCGGGGCCGGTTCAGGCCGCGGCTGCGGGCGGCGGACGCCGGAGCCGGGCCTGAGCCGCTGTAGCGAGCGTAGCCGGGCATAGCCGGGCCGGGCTGCAGCGGCATACGGAGCCGGGCGGGGCCGGTGCAGGCCACGGTGGCGAGAGGCGGACGCCGGAGCTGGGCCGGGCCGCTGTAGCGAGTGGAGCCAGGCGGAGCCGGGTCAGGCCGCGGCAGGTACGGAGCCAGGCAGGGCCGGTCCAGCGGTGGCGGGAGGTGGACGCGGGAGCCGGCTGGGCCGCTGTAGCGAGCGGAGCCGGGCGGAGCCAGGCCAGGCCAAGGCGGCGTAAGGAGCCGGGCAGAGCCGGTCCAAGCCTCCGCGGCTGGCGGAGCCGGGCCTGCGGAGGGGTTTCTGTTTTGTTTTGTTTTGTTTTGTTTTGTTTTTTAATTTATTTTACTTAATTTTTTTTTTTTTGGAGCATCTGCAGTACTGGGGAGTTCGTGGGCCCTGGGCGGCCTATTGGGGGTTTGTGGGAAGGGAGGTGCTTGCAGACCCATTTGGGCAGACAGACGGGGGGTTTTAGGGCAAAGCGGGGGGAAGTTGTTGTTTTAGATAGTGTTGCAATTGTGACACGTGTATACCTGTATCTCTCTTCTCCCTATCCATTCCCCACCGTTTGCCCATCCTCTTTTTCTTTCTTCCTTTCTTCTTGTCTTTCTTTCTTCTTTATTATAATTAGTTTTTTTTTTTTCGGTTTTCTCTTTCCCTCTTGTCCCTCATCTTCCACTTATTTTTATTTTAATTCAAGTATACAATAGGTGCTACAGGGAACACCTCACATTTGCTGGGTTTTCCGATCCTCCAATGCCTCATTTCTGTGTGAACTGATTTAGGCTACCTACACTATCCCCCTTCCCCTGCATCTTGATATCCACTATCATCTACTGTCTCTCCTATATTCCACCCCCCACCTCCCGTTCTTTGATCCACAAAGTGTCTAACTCTTAATTTCTAATACCTTTGTTCTGTTTTCTGTCTATTATCCACTCTTGAAACTATTACCTTTCTTTTCTTTTTCCCTCTCTCATGAAAACAATAGCTGTGTAGTTCATACCATATTCCTCCCAAATTCAGTCATCTACTTCATAAAAGGTACTCTACCTACAGCTAAACTCTATACAATCTACATGAATCTAACCTCCATCCTTCCAGATCTCATATTCTTGCTTTATTAACATACATCACCAATACAACTTTACACTTTTCCCTTGCTTACACAATTGCCTTTCCCCAACACTAATACTTTCCTCTAAAGTGAACTTAACCAACAACAAGTAACTAGAATAAGAAGAAAAAAGTGAAAAAGAGAAGATATAACACCTGTGCAAAAATAACAACTAATTAACCTCCAAGAGCAGACAAAGAAGCTAAGGAACTGATTAAATTCGTCAAAATAAAGAGATGACCAGAAAGCAACAAAAATCTACAAACCAAACCAATAATCAGGAAAACATGGCTGAATCCAATCAACAAACCAATAATCACGAAGGGGAGCAAAACTTGGCACAAGCAATGAAAGATCTCAGAACATTTATCACCGACAAATTTGATGCAGTAATGAAAGAGGTTAACAACATGAAGACATCACTTTGAGGGGAAATTGCAGACATACGCAAAAACATAACAGATATGATAGGAATGAACACCACAGTTCAAGAAATCAAAAATACACTTGCAGCAAATATCAGCAGACTAGAAGAGACAGAGCAGAGAATTAGTGATGTGGAAGACAGTACATCGGAAATCAAACAGATAGTAGAAGGGATCAATAAGAAGATAGAAAAAATCCAATTAGGATTTAGGGACCTGAATGACAATGCAAAACGCTCAAACATACGTATTATAGGCATTCCAGAAGGTGAAGAGAAGGGAAAGGGGTCAGAAAGAGTGTTGCAGGAAATAATGGCTGAAAACTTCCCAAATCTACTGAAAGAGACAGATGTACATATCCAAGAAGCACAGCCCACTCCACAAGTCATAAACCCCAACAGGCCCACCCCAAGACATATACTTCTCAAATTATCCAATGCTCAAGACAAAGAGAAAATCCTAAAAGCAGCAAGAGAAAAGAAAACCATCACATACAAGGGAAGCTCAATTAGATTAAGTGCTGATTTCTCTTCTGAAACCATGGAGGCAAGAAAACAGTGGTATGATATAGTCAAGGTACTAAAGGAAAGAAATTTCCAACCAAGAATACTTTATCCAGCTAAACTAGCATTCAAATATGATGGAGAGTTCAAAATATTCGCAGACAAACAGAAACTGAAAGAGTATACCAACAAGAAACCTCCCCTTCAAGAAATTCTAAAGGGAGTGCTGCAGGAAGAAAGGAAAAAACAGGAAAGGCAAAGTTGGAGGAGAGTATAAGACCAACAACAACAACAAAAAAGACAAAAAAAATATACAAACAAAATATGACAAACACAAATCCAATCAAAGTATGGCTAACACAAATAATTCCTTGATTGTAATAACACTGAATGTCAACGGATTACACTCACCTATCAAAAGATTCAGACTGGGACATTGGATAAAGAAATATGACCCATCCATATGCTGTCTACAAGAGACACATCTTAGACCCAGAGACGCATGGAGATTGAAAGTGAAAGGCTGGAAAACAATCATACAAGCTAACAATAACCAAAAAAAGGCAGGAGTAGCTTTATTAATATCAGACAAAATAGACTTTAAATGTGAAACAATTGTGAGAGACAAAGAAGGATACTACATTTTAGTCCAAGGGAAAATCTGTCAAGAAGATCGAACAATCATAAATATCTATGCCCCTAACAAGGGTGCCTCTAAATACGTCAGGCAAACGCTGGAAAAACTAAGTGAAAGAATAGATACATCTACAATTATAGTGGGGGATTTTAATACACCACTATCAACTCTGGACAGAACATCTCAAAAGAGAATCACCAAAGAAACAAAACATCTGAATAGTATATTAGAGGGGCTCAATCTAATAGACATATATAGATCGCTACACACAAACACAGCAGGATATACATTTTTCTCAAGCGCACATGGATCATTCTCCAAGATAGATCATATGCTAGGCCACAAAGAAAGGCTGAACGAATTCAGAAAGATTGAAATCATACAAAACATTATCTCTGACCACAGTGGAGTGAAGCTGGAGATTTGCAAGGGACAGAAGCCCAGATTTCACACCACGATTTGGAAATTAAACAGCACACTCTTAGAAAAACAGTGGGTCAAAGAGGAAATCTCAAAAGAAATCAATGACTACCTTGAAACAAATGATAATGATAACACAACATACCAAAATTTATGGGATGCAGCAAAAGCAGTACTGAGAGGGAAGTTTATAGCCATAAATTCATATATCAAAAAAGAAGAAAGAGCAAAAATTGAAGAACTAACTGCACATTTGAAGGAATTAGAAAAACAACAACAAAGTAACCCAACAGGAAGAAGAAGGAAGGAAATAACAAAGATAAGAGCAGAACTAAATGAAATAGAAAATAAGAAAGCACTTGAACAGATAAACAAGACCAAGAGCTGGTTTTTTGAGAAGATTAACAAAATTGACAAACCTTTAGCAACACTAACAAAGAAAAAAAGAGAGAAGATGCAAATACACAAAATAAGAAATGAGAAAGGCGATATCACCACTGACCCCACAGAAATAAAGACTATCATAAGAGGATATTTTGAAAAACTATATTCCAACAAAAATGACAATCTAGAGGAAATGGACAAATTCCTAGAAACACATAAACAGCCCATATTGACAAAAGAAGAAATTGATGATCTTAACAAACCAATCACAAGCAGAGAGATAGAATCAGTTATTAAAAATCTCCCAACTAAGAAGAGCCCAGGGCCAGCTGGCTTCACAGGTGAATTCTACAAAACATTCCGGAAAGAACTGACACCAATCCTGCTGAAACTATTCCAAAACATCGAAACGGAAAGAACATTACCCAACTCCTTCTATGATGCCAACATTACCCTAGTACCAAAGCCAAACAAAGACATCACAAGAAAGGAAAATTACAGACCAATTTCTCTAATGAACCTAGATGCAAAAATACTTAACAAAATACTTGCTAATCGTATTCAACAACACATTAAACGTATTATACACCACGACCAAGTGGGATTCATCCCAGGTATGCAAGGATGGTTCAACCTAAGAAAATCAATCAACGTAATACACCATATAAACAGATTGAAGGAAAAAAATCACATGATTATATCTATTGATGCAGAAAAAGCATTTGACAAAATACAGCACCCTTTCTTGATAAAAACACTCCAAAAGATTGGAATACAAGGGAATTTTTTGAACATGATAAAGAGTATATATGAAAAACCTAAAGCCAATATTGTTTACAATGGAGAAATCCTAGACTCCTTCCCTCTAAACTCAGGAACAAGACAAGGATGCCCACTGTCGCCGCTCCTATTTAACATTGTCTTAGAAGTACTTGCTCGAGCACTGAGGCAAGAACCAGAAATAAAAGGCATTCAAATTGGAAAGGAACATGTCAAAATTTCATTATTTGCAGATGACATGATCCTATACATAGAAAACCCTGAGAGATCTACAACGAAGATTCTAGAACTCATAAATGAGTTTAGTAAAGTCGCAGGTTATAAGATCAATGCGCAAAAATCAGTAGCATTTCTGTACACCAATAATGAGCAAGATCAGGAGGAAATCAAGAAACAAATACCATTCACAATAGTAAATAAAAAAATCAAATACTTAGGAATAAATTTAACTAAAGAGGTAAAGAACTTATACACCGAGAACTATACAAGATTGTTCAAGGAAATCAAAGAAGACCTAAATAAATGGAAGAATATTCCCTGTTCATGGATAGGAAGACTGAACATTATTAAGATGTCTATCCTACCAAAACTGATCTACACATTCAATGCAATCCCAATAAAAATCAACGCAGCCTTCTTTAAGGAACTAGAAAAACTAACTATGAAATTTATTTGGAAAGGAAAGAGACCCCGAATAGCCAAAGACATACTGAAAAAGAAAAACGAAATTGGAGGAATCACACTACCTGACTTCAAAACATACTATAAAGCTACGGTGGTGAAAACAGCATGGTATTGGCATAAGGAGAGGCACATAGACCAATGGAATCGAATTGAAAGCTCTGATATAGAACCTCACATATACAACCACATAATATTCGATAAAGCCACCAAACCCTCTCAACTGGGAGAGAGTGGCCTATTCAACAAATGGTGTCTGGAGAACTGGATAGCCATATGTAGAAGAATGAAAGAGGATTACCATCTCACACCTTATACAAAGATCAACTCAAGATGGATCAAAGACCTAAATATAAGAGCCAAGACCATAAAAACCTTAGAAAGCAGTGTAGGGAAACATCTACAGGACCTTGTAATAGGAAATGGATTTATGAATATCTCACCAAAAGCACAAGCAGCAAAAGAACTAATAGATAAATGGGACTTCCTCAAAATTAAAGCCTTCTGCACCTCAAAGGAGTTTGTCAAGAAAGTAAAAAGGGAGCCCACACAGTGGGAGAAAATATTTGGCAATCATATATCTGATAAGAAACTTATAACTTGCATATATAAATAACTCCTATATCTTGAAAATAAAAAGATAAACAACCCATTTAAAAAATGGGAAAAAGACTTAAACAGACACTTCTCTGAAGAAGAAATACAAATGGCAAGAAAGCACATGAAAAAATGTTCCAAATCTCTAGCTATCAGGAAAATGCAAATCAAAACTACAATGAGATACCATCTTACACCCATAAGATTGGCAGCTATGAAAAAAACAGAAGAATACAAGTGCTGGAGAGGATGTGAAGGAAGGGGAACACTCATCCACTGCTGGTGGGAATGCAGAAGGATCCAACCATTCTGGAGGACAGTATGGCGGTTTCTCAAAAAACTAGCCATAGATTTGCCATATGACCCAGCAATACCACTGCTGGGAATATACCCAGCAGAACTGAAAACAAGAACACAAACCGATATATGTACACCAATGTTCATAGCAGCATTGTTCACTATTGCCAAAAGTTGGAATCAACCCAAATGCCCATCAACAGATGAGTGGATCAATAAAATGTGGTATATACACACAATGGAATACTACTCGGCTGTAAGAACAAACACACTACAAATACATGTGATAACATGGATGAATCTTGAGAACCTTATGTTGAGTGAAGCAACCCAGACATTGAAGGACAAATACTACATGACCTCAATGATATGAAATAAACAAGCTGCCCTAGATAGCAAGAGACTGAACGATAGTCTTACAGTAAATCGGAGGGTGGAGGAAGGATATGAGCCAATGTCTGCAGGGGTCGAATTTAAGACGAGATGGTGGTAAGTATGAACACAAAGAAGAGATAAAAGGGGGGCAAGGGGTTGCCTTTGCTTGGGGCTTTGTGGGTTTGAGGGTGGCTGGGGAGGGACGGATGGGTAACGTTGCCCAAAAGTGGGGGGAGGGAGGGGTAGCATACCAACCAGGAGAGGGTCAGGTGTTGGTGGAGAGTAAAATGCCGAGAAAATCATATCAAAATATAATAAAGAGGGTTACCTGTTTAGAATGCTCGGAGGGGAGGGTCTGATGCAGGACGGGCTCCTGGGGAATGTCTAAATGCTCATTCTGCCAGAGTGGGTCACACCATGGGGTAGAAACCCAAGTAGTGAGAGTGGGGGTGGACCCACATCCTGGGGAGGACTAATGCCATCAAATAGAGGGAACTGTATCCTTCGAGAGAAAGGGTGGCTCCCAGGGCATTGGGGCAGTTGAGCAAGTTAGGCCCTGAACACTATTCCATCTATCTCTGGAAGTGGCTCCTCAGGAAACGGAGGTTGGCTATCACTGAGGGCACCAAGGTGGAAGGGATAATGGACGTTAAATGTGTGGAACCAAAGTAAATGGGGGGTAAGAGAGGAGTTTCTTGAGAGTACACAAGGATGGATATAAAACATCTAATATTACACCATAACATATAGGAGATGACAGACTGATAATGTAAACCATAATGTAAAACATAGGATAACTAAAAATGTAAAGAACTGTGTATCCTAAAGTATGCACCATAATGTAAGCACAGATGTCACCTTGTTAGAAAGCTAATGTCTCAGATTCTGTACATCACTTTAAGTAAATATGATATGAATAGGGCGTAAGAGTATCACTGTGGAAGGGAAAAGGTTTTCTGGTGGATGTGTGGGAGTGCTGTATATTATATATATACATTGCTGTGGTCTAGGACTCCTGTGAAGAAAAGCTGAATAATTGGGGGGGGGGGGGAAAGAAAAAGATAGGATGTGGAATTTTTTCAAGTCAACATTCTTTATCTAAGTTCTTTATCTAACTTTATCCAAGTTCTTTATCTATCCTTTAAACTCATCGCTATATGCCATTCCCTAGTAAGGGACCATGACATTATATTGGGCTTCAAATTTCGGGGAGTTCTGGATCACAGAGTGTTTCAACAATGGCAATGGAGGGATACTGGTATGGGATACCAATGACAGATGATATATGACTGACACTGAGCTGTACAGAACATATGTCCAGGGTGCATGGTAATGGTTGGATATACTCATAGTGGCAACAATTAAAAACCACAGTAGGGGGGGTACTGGGTTCTTGGCCAGTGGTGCTCTGTCGTGGTCCCTAGGGGAGCAGCGACAGTCTCCCAGGTACAGTGGCGGGGACCGGGAGGGAGTGAGGGTTCAACAGTGAGCCCCTGATGCTAATGACTATGCTTGTGAGCTGATAAACCTAAAATAAGAACAGGACTAGAGCAACATTGTGCCTGGAAATTTCCTTCTGTCAGCCTTCATGTTACTCAAATGTGGCCAGTCTCGAAGCCAAACTCAGCATGTAAATGCAATGCCTTCCCCCCAGCGTGGGACATGACACCCGGGGATGAGCCTCCCTGGCAACGAGGGACCACTATCAACTACCAACTGATGATGCAACTGGAAAATGACCTTATACGGAAGGTTCAATGCGGATCAGCAGAATATCCATGTCTACATAAAATACCATGACTTTAAAATGCTGTTTGACCTAAAGTAAGGGGGAAATGGAAAGGAGAAATGAGTTTATATGGCTACGAGTTTCTAAAAAAGAGTCTGGAGGCTGGCAGAAGGTTTGCCCTCATGCACAACTGAGCAGAGTCAGAGAGACAGATAAAGCAGATACAACCCCCAGATATTGGTTCCTTTGAGGGCTAAAGAGACCCATGGGAGTTATGGTCATGGCCGATGGGGTTAACTACCAGGGCAGATGGCCCCTCTTTGGAAATGGTGTTTATGTGTGATGAATCTGGACTCAGATGGGATCTCCCTTCATAAGACTTTCATGCTAATGTGCTGGAGGTGCAGTCAATGTTGGGGTTTAAGATATATTTAGGGGATTTGAATCTCTGGACTGACAATGTGATAGCCAGATCCTGAGCCTCAACAGACTCCAGCACCTACAATCTGATTTATTGGACTTACCACACTCAGCTAAGATGGAGTTGAAGAAGGACAACCACCACACCATGGAGCCTAGAGTGATTACAACTGAAAATGGGAGGATTGCATCCAGCATCCAGGTGGAATCTGAGCCTCCTCTTGACATAGAGGTGCAATGGACACAACCAATCCAGTGTCCACATAGAAGAGGTGGCATTGGATTGGGAAAAGTGGACATAGTGGACAAAGGGTATGGGGAAAGGCAGGAAGAGATGAGAGGTGGAGGCGTCTTCGGGACATGGAGCTGCCCTGGATGGTGCTTCAGAGGTAATCACCGGACATTGTAAATCCTCACAGGGCCCACTTGATGGAATAGAGGAGAGTATGGGCCATGATGTGAACCAATGTATATGAGGTGCAGAGGTGCCCAAAGATGTACTTACCAAATCCAATGGATGTGTCATGATGATGGGAACGAGTGTTGTTGGGGGGGGGGAGAGGGGGAGTGGGGGGGTGGGGTTGAATGGGACCTCACATATATATTTTTAATGTAATATTATTACAAAGTCAATAAAAAATAAAAAAATTAAAAAAAAAATAAAAAAAATAAAAATAAAAAATGAGGGAGGAGATATCACCACTGATTCCACAGGAAAAATATATCATAAGACGATATTTTGAAAAAAAATATGCCAACAAGATGGCTAAATTAAATGAAATTGACACACTTCTAGAAACACACAAGCAACCTACATTGACAAGAGAAGAAATTGATGAACTCCATGTACCAATCACAAATAACAATATTGAATTAGTTGTCAAAAACCTTCCAACCAGGAAAAGCCCAGGATCAGATGGCTTCACAGTTGAATTCTATCAAGCATTCCAGAAAGAACTAACAGCAATCCTACTTAAATTCTTCTGAAAAATACATGTGGAGGGAACATTGTCTATCTAAGTCATTTTATGATGCCAACATAACCCAAATACCAAAACCACATAAAGATGTCACCAGAAAAGAAACCACTGACCAAACTCTTTAATGAACTGCATGCTAAAATCCTCAACAAAATATGTGCAAAACATACTCAGCAGCAGATCAAATCAATTTTAGACCGTGATCAATTGGGTTTCATCTGCGGTATGCAAGGATGTGTCAATATAAAAAATAATTATAAATATAATACACCACATTAGCAGATCAAAAGAAAAAAATCACATGATCATTTCTATTGATGCAGAAAAAGCATTGGCAAAAATACAGCATCTGTTTTTATAAAAACACTTCAAACGATAGGAATAGAAAAAAAATTCTCACCACAATTAAAGGTATTTATGAAAATCCCACAGGGGACAGGTGGGTCACAATAAGTGCACCCACATCATCTCTCGTGCAAAGAAAATGGCTTTGTGGGGGATAAAATCATGCCTGAGTGAGGTGTTTTGGGGAACCCACAAAGCAGGAGGCTTCTGGCCATCAATCTGGAGAGAGTATGACAAAAAGTGTCAAGGTTTCTGCTGCTTGTGGAGCTGTGAGAAGGAAAATCCCACCCTTAGGGCAGGAAGCTGCAGCATTCTCTAAACCCTCATGCCCCCAACCCGGTGCTCCCTGAACTCCACCAGCCTCAGAAAAATGACAAGGTTTGGAGGGTTCTGATGTAGGGTGCTGAGGGGTCTGATGAATGTGGGTTCAAATGTATGGACCCTGCTTTTTGGGCATACCAGTTGGCTTGAGGCAAAACTAGGGATAGGTGAGAGGTGAATCTGCTGAGGCAGACTGATTTACCTAAATTCCCTGGGATAGGGAAAATTGGTCTAGGAGACTGTGAAGTCAGGCAATTAACTAATCCTGTGCAGTACACTTAATGGAGGGGAGCAGTAGGAAGTGCTTGGCAGGCTTCCAAGAGCATACTTAGGGTTCCTGGCAAGGTGTGGGTGCTCTTTCTCAGAAACACTGAGAGTCATTATTTTCTGTGGTGGGTTGGTTCCCCAGGGTCCCATTTGACTCTGGAAGGAGAGCTTTCATATGGGCTTCCTGCTAAAATCAGCAGGAAATCAGCACTGAATCTTATTGAGCTTCCTTTCTTTCTGAAGAAGAGGCCAAGTTCTTAACGTTGCACTGGCATTGCAAACCCTCTAAGGAATGAGTAGGAGACACAGTGTCTTGGGCAGGTAGAGGAAGTGTGCATGCTCAGAGCTGTGGGGAGAGGAAACAGCTGGTGCAGCAAGGAAACACCTACAGGCAGCCAGGGGAGAGGGTTTGTGCTGGAGGCTGAAGCTCTGTGGGAGGAAGGCTGCTATCCTGCTGACAGTGATAATGTCCTCCATCTCCTACCTGCAGCTTGGTGATGGTGAGCTTGAAATCTGTTCCAGAACCTCTGCCACTGAATCGATCAGGGACTCCAGATGCTTGGGCTGATGTGTAATAGATGAGCAGTTTAGGAGCCTGACCTGGTTTCTGCTGGTAGCAGTCTATGCTTCTGCTAAGACTGCCTGGACTTGCAGCTGATGGTGATGGTGTCTCCTGGGGACACAGCCATGGAGGCTGGAGACTGGATCATCACAATGTCACTGCTGGACCCCGTATCAGAATGGAAAATGACACACATTCCTACCACTTTATAAGAGACAGATTAAATGCATCATTTAAAATGTGCTTTCTAATGCTTTCCAATTAAATAATTAAATAACAGCACATAATTGGGCCATTTTGGAAAGAGGCATTATGTCCCTTCCATCTTAAAATCATTTCTGAATTCTTCAAAGATATTGTCCTGAAGACACTGGGGCACTTTTAAATTTCTCACCAGAAATCCAGAGGAGCAGGGACATGAAGAATTGCATCTTTGAGATCATCTTGCTGCTCTCCCTGCATGATACTGCTCAGTTCACATTTCAGAGTGCTCATTTATAGATTCTGAGCAGCTGACCTGGGCCTGGGAGAGCCTATGAAAAGCAATCAGTGCACGTGGAGAAAATTGTATGGGCAGGGAGTGGTGGACTATGCAGTGGAAATAAGAGTTAAAAATATCATCACAGAGAGTCTAATTTTGTGACAAATCAGAAGCTTTAATACAAGCTTAGATCTCTAAAACCACAAAAAGTATTAAATGTAATGAAGAGATTTACTTTAAGTAAAAATATATTCCTGTGCCCCCTCTTCACCTCCTCCTGGTCTCTGCTAGCTGCATCTTTGACCTGAACTTGCTTTTGAAGTGACCACCTCCTAGGCCAAGAGAGGGCTGGGCTAAGGAGGCTAGCAGCAGGTCTGTGTAGTTCCTTCAGACCTTAAGTCCTTAGAGACCTTGGCATGAGCCCCAGGCCTCTGTTTTCTCCTTCTGCAGCTCCTACCTCTACAAACAGAGCTTCATCTTACTAGGCTCCAGCTGCTCAGTGTTTTAGCTATGCCTTTGTTGGGGCCATGGCTGGGGCACCTGCTGTGCTGTGCTGTGTGGAGATGTCTGTGGGGGCCACATGCTGCTACCTGCTCTCCAAGACTTTTGGCAAACGGTGATCTCCTGCTTTACTAGTAAATTGGCCCATGAAATTTCCTTTAGGTACAATCAGGCTCCATCCTGTCATCCCTCATTCCTCTAGATGCTCTTTTCTTCTGGGAAACTGCCCTTAAGTTGACACCATTTCCCTAGTGTTCTAAGTTCCTGGGACACTCTTTGAAAAATTTATCCCGAAAAACCTGTAATTTGAATAAAACAAGAAATTTTCATCATTGAAATAGTAGAAACGAGGGTTTCCTCTCTAATTTCTTGCTAATGACCTACCTCTTCTACAATCCAAGGGAAGCAAGCTGACGAACTGCTTGGGACTTGCACATGGAGCTGAAATGCACAAGGACCTCTGTGGTTCTGTTTGTGTTCAGATGCCATAATGTCACCATGTTTATCAAACCTCCTTCTGATCCCATGTCCTGACAATTAAGCTGATTGCAAACAGACTGCTAAGGACGGATAGAGCAATCTTGTATGTTGTAGATATCTTCGTGAGAAATTCACATCCATCTAGATAAGAGGGCAATGCCCTTGATTCACCTGAATCCAATGACTATCATTACATTTTCTATTTTGTCCTTTCTGTATTGGAATCCCTTTTACCTCCCCCTTCTAGGAGGAGAGACTCACACCAGATTATCAGTCAATGAACCCTCTGAATGGTCTTCAATTTCTCATTTGACAAGAAGAACATAGGGATAACTTTGTTATTATAATTAAAAGAAAAAAACTTAGTTTCTGATATTATTATGTGGTATTTTAATTACCATATAGTTCCCATTGCTCCCTGCAGCTACAGTATTGACTTGGCAGAGACCATGTTAATATGTCCAAGAACAGAAGGACCTGGACAGAACACCTGCACAGCTCTGTGATTTTGTACCCTACAAGAGCAGCTCACAACCACTTACCAGAAGTGATGCCCTTGAGCACACCTGCTGGATTTTTCATCTTGTCGAGAGCTTTTATCTAGGCCACTTGCTCTATATCAATGGTTGGGAAAACTCATGTTCTGCAGGAAAAGTGAATTCCTAGACTGTGTTTTGGGGGATCTTAAAATCCCTTTCACATCAAGGATTTCCTTTTAAAATTGTGTTTCTTTAAAAGAAGCTTTGTGCTGGCATAGGTGGAAGGAAGGATAAACAAGGAAGTATTGCATGGTTATGAGTCCCCCTGCCATTTAGCAGAACTCTTAAATATTTCACCCTTCTGATTTTGCAGCAATGTGTCTTCCCACTTCTGAGTTTACCGGCAATTTCCCAAATAAATGGATATAAGTGGGTTCAGTTTCTGAAAATAATCTTTGTGAAATAATAATAATATACTTTGTGGGGGGGGAACAGAAAAAAGAAAGAAGACTAGAGAAGATTATCTAAAAGAAGAGGAAAGAGTAGAGGGGAAGAGAAGAAAATGTATAACTTCGGGTCCAAATTTGATAAAAGTCAAGGACCAAAAATATGTTTAACTTTAAAGCCATTTTTATCCTGAAGGTACTCAAGGACAGTACAAATAGTTGACCTCTGATTCCAGGGCTATACAAGAGTCTGAGTGATAAAAGACAGTCAAGAATTTTCCCATGTGGGGTACATTATCCTGAAGGACCCTACCGTGTGCTATGGGCTAGAGAGTTAGAAATCCCAAAGTAAATGTGAACCAAAGTAAAAGTGGAATCTATCCTTCTGCAACAGAGAGGAATTAATAGAAAGGTTTGTTTTGTTACAAAATGGATAATAAAAGATATATTAGCAGTGTAAAGAGAAACATAACTGACAAGAGCTATCTGTAAATACTAGCTAGGTGCAAAATTAATTGTGGTGTTGCATTGTTGAAATTGCCATTTGATATTGGCATGCACTGTTAGATAAATGTAGTTATGTTATACATGGTTTTAATGTAAATTTCTCATTTTATGTTTCTTTGCAATTGACTTATTAATTGCTGTTTATTTTATATTTATTTTAGACTATGGAAAAGGTTTTAGACAAAAAACAAATTTGAACAATTTTCTTATTTGAGTACAAAATGGGTCATAAAGCAGCAGAGACAACTCACATCATCAACAATGCAATTTTTGTCAGGATCTGCAAACTAATGTACAGTGCAGCGGTGGGTCAAGAAGTTTTGCAAAGGAGATAAGAGCCTGGAAGATGAGGAGCATACTGCCCAGCCACCAGAAGTTGACAACGACCAACTGAGAGCAGTCATCAAAGCTGATCCTTTGACAACTGCACCAGAAGTTGATAAAGAACTCAACGTCGGCCCTTCTGTGGCATTTTAAGCAAATTGGAAAGGTGAAAAAGCTTAATAAGTGGGTGCCTCTTGAGCTAACTGAAAATATTTAAAAATTGTTGTTTTGAAGTGTTGTCCTCTCTTACTCTATACAAACAAATCATTTCTTCACCAGATTGTGACATGGGACAAAAAGTGGATTTTATACAACAGCCAGTGACAACCATCTGAGTTGCTAGACCAAGAAGAAGCTCCAAGCACTTCCCAAATCCAAATTTGCACCATGTGGGCGAGTGCTGGCCCATGAGCAAGACCCTGCGCTTCAACGTGCTCAAATTCACCAAGGCTGCTGGCACCAAGAAGCTGTTGCAGAAGTTCTGAGACTGGACACCTGTCCATCCCCTTGGCTCAGTATAAATAAAGTTTTTTTCACATCTACAAACAAAAAAAAACCCAAAAAATAAAAAAGAATTTGCAATAAAAACTGGTCTTGGTCACTGTTTGCTCATCTTCTTCCAGTCTGATCCACCATAGCTTTATGAATCCTGGTGAAACCATTACATGTGTAAAGCATTCTCAGCAAATCCATGAGCTACACTGAAAATTGCCATGCCCGCAGCCTGCAGAAAGGACCCAATTCTTCTCCATGACAGCGCTTGACTGCACATCACACAACCAATGCTTCAACAGTTGAATGAACTGGGCTACAAGTTTTGCCGCATCCGCCTTTTTCACATGAGTTCTTACCAATTAACTACCAGTTCTTCAAGTATCTCAACAACTTTTGGCAGGGAAAACACTTCCACAAACAGCAGGATGCAGAAAATGTTTTCCAAGAGTTCATCAATTTCAAAAGCACAGATTTTTATGCTACAGGAATAAATAAAAATGTGTTGATTGTAATGATTCCTATTTTGATTAAGAAAGATGTGTTTAAGCCTAGTTATAATGATCTAAAATTCACGGTCTGAAATCATGATTCATTTTGCACCAACCTAAAAATATTAGAAGATTTTATAAAATTGTCTTAAATGACTGTTGGGATGCACACATCCGAATTGTGTAAAACGCTGCATGCTGGGAGCTCCAAAGAAAGTTTTTGATGTATTTCCCAGGAGAATCTGGCAGGCTGAAGTAGAGACATTCTCTCTTTGGGCTGCTTGCAATTTATTGATGATTTAAATCTACACTGTAACAATTAGGCCAGCTCTTGCTTCACCGAACAAATGGGTGCCATTACCGGGACAAGCTGACACATGAATCTAACCATCTAACAAAAGACAAGATTTTAAACCAGAGGCAAGCAACACAGCCTCATGAGCACCACCTCTTTGGTGGGCCTTGTTTGGTAATACATGGTAATCTACTTCTCCAGTATAACAAAGCTGTACTCATTTATAATACAAATACTACCCATGATTCTTCTAAACCTCTATTTGAACCCATAATTTTAAATATACCTATTAAATATATCTCTCAGTCTTATGTCTTTGAAGTGTTCATATGCTGGTTGAGACATGAATCGCAAACGAATTGCTGCTAACTCCTCTCAAGTTCTTCATTATATATAGAATCAGATCTCTGCATAGCCCTCACAGCAAATGCTGTCTCTGGAAATGAGCAACCAGATACTTAGATGTCACCCTTAGCACTGTCCTTTAGGTCAGTTTGTCCAATAACAAAGTGATTAGTGCCCTAAAGTGCAGCCTCACCACCTACTGGTGATAGGTAAAATGGCTTCAGCTCCTAAGGTGTCATAGAGCAGGTTCTTCATTTACTCCCACCCCAAATCGATGATATTTTTAGACTTATGCAAACAACATGAGGATCACTTCTAAGCTTAGGACACCAACTTAGGAACAAATAAAACAGAAGCCCTGATCTCATAAAGTTTTCGTTTTGCTGGAAGGGACAAACAATAGACAAATAATATCTCTGTATCCTCTCTTATCCTGCTTCTCTGAGATTTCCTCTCCTGGGCATTAGGTGCACAGTGCAGGTACCACAGCTCTTTTCTCCTCTGACTTGCCTTTCTCATTCAGGAAGCTGAGGTGCATCCCTCAAGGTGGTGCCCACTGCCCCCTTCCTTCCTTTCCCTCCTACTGGGATGCGCATGCTCACAGCACCCCTGTGGTGGGCACAGACGTCCCTGGGTGTCATGATGCAGTAGTGCCTCACTGCAGCTCCTGGTGCTTAGGGGGATGGGCTCCCACTCTACCTCCAGGTCCTCTGACTTTTGTAGGAAGAGTGAAGGGACCCAGCTAATTGGAGGGTTGAGTGGGGTTATCTGCCCCCAGCTGCTTCTTGGGATCTCTAGGAAAGGACAAAGTAAGCCAGGGCATCTACAGCGTCCCTGTTGTGCACCAAGCTCTGCCTGAACCAGCGGTTACCTGCAGACTCACCTAGCCATCATTATTAGAGTTTATAAATGCTCTAATAATGATTGAAGTGAAGAACACACAACTATGTAATTATGCCAAATACTACTGTTTGTACAATTTGGATGAATTGTATGCTTTATTAATATGTATCAATAAAATTGATTTGTTTAAAAAATATGAAGCAATAGAATTTATTTTTAAAAACTGAAAGGGGAAGAACTCTTCAGGAATAAGATAAAATCAAATTGAATCGCTCTAACCCTTTGCAATGTAGGAACTTTCCTCTTCAGTATGAATTTAAATAAATTTTTAAAATACATAATTTTTTTAAAAAACTATTTTGTCTCCATTTGCAATTCATCTTTACATTCCTGAGCACTATATTGATCTGTGCTCTGTTGACTTTTCCTTGGAATAAGTTTTAATCTCTTTCTGAATCCCTCATATCATGAGTAAAATAAAATTTTTAACACAACAGTTTTTATGTCCATATGAAAATTACACTCTCCCTGAGTCCATTAAGTGGGTTATGGCAGGACATATAATGTCCTGCATCTGTCCCTGCAATATCATTTAGGGCAACTTAAAGTCCTGAAAATGTCCCCACATCACACCTCTTCTTTCTTCTCCTTGTCTTCAGAAATGCCCATGGCCACTGTCTCCATTTCAATGATACCATTTCTTCCATTGCTAGAGTCACAGTTGTTCTATAATAGAATACCAATAAGTCCACCCTAATGAATATTTTATTCCTCAATCCTGTGAACCCTGGGATGGTGATGTATCCTGCACCTTTATATTGAGATATGGCTTAAATACCACATGGCTGATGGATGCAAGTCTCCTGCTTGCAGTTGTAGACCCTCTTGGTTCCCTGGTGTGGTGGTTGACTATCTTCACCTCCCTGTTAGCTGACCTGGGTAAAATAGTTTCTTTAAAATCCCTAATTATAGTTTGACTGTTATGTTTTGGACTTGGTCCTTCCACCTCATTTAGTATTTCTATTTATCATACTTTCCTCTTGGGTTTGATTACCCTGTCCAGAATTTGGCTGGATTGGTTTCATTATATTTGCACAGCTTGTTCCTTTGAGAGGTTTAGAAGTGTTACATTCTGTTGCTGTTCTGTGTCTACTAATATTACCCCTTTTTATTTCCATCACTGTCCACACAGTCTGAAGGGGAGAGCCAAGGTCTCTGAACATGGGCAGATGCTACTCCATGTGTTTCTATGTTCCACTGCCCACCTCACCCCACCTAAGCCCATGAAGAATGAGGTGGGCTTTCCCCAGCTCTGTGCAGACAACTAGCACTGGCTGGTTCAAGGGCTAGTCCTGCTCACAAAAAATAATAGAAGTTTCCAGATTCCTATTTCTCCATCAGTTCGATCACACAAATTAAATCTTTGAGGTTTTCCTCAAAATTTGTTTTCTGCTAAATGAGTTCCAATCATGATTCTCCAACTATGAAATAAATATAGCAATTTTCTATTTTTTCTCTGATTTCAAAGATTTTGAGGGCATGAAACACTGAACATAAAGTTCACATGGACAGGGGTTTCAATCTCTTCTTTTCCTCCTGGTCTGCCTTCTTCCTATCTGCTCTTCTTTGTTGGAACTTTATCTAGGTCTCTGCCAGGATTACCAGGGCAGTGTGGGGAATGGGAGACAGTGGGCCTTGCTGCTTCTTCCCCAGCAACAGACCAGCAGGACTTAACTGCACCAGTGAGGATGAGTGGGAGAATCAGGAAGCAGCCTAGCTCAACCCTAACTAGAAAGCAGAGTCACCAGTCAAAGGAGAATCAAGGTTATGAGAGTGGCTTTAAGACATCCCATAAATCCCCAAGAGAAAATATGTTAATTATTATTTTATTTTTAAAGAAACTTTAGATTACATAAATGTTACATTAAAAATATATAGTGTTAGCTTCAGCAGCACATATTCTAAAATTGGAAAAATACAGAGAAAATGGTCCCTGCACAAGGATGACATGCAAATTCGTGAAGCATTCCATATTTTTTTGTCTTTATATTTTAATATTACATTCAAATAATATGAGGCTCCCACTTTCTCCACACCAATTCCACATTTTCTTCAATTACTAATCACAATAGTTCATGAATAGAATATCAGTAAGTCCACTCTAATCCATATTCTATTCCTCCATCCTGTGGACCCTGGGATGGCTGTGTCCACTCCACATCTATATCAAGAGAGGGCTTAGATTCCACATAGATGCTGGATGCAATCCTCCTGCTTTCACTTGTAGGCACTCTTGGCTCCCTGGTGTGGTGGTTGACCTTCTTCAACTCCATGTTAGCTGAGTGGGGTAAGTCCAATAAACCAGAGTGTAGGAGCTGAAGTCTTTTGAGGCTCAGGGCCTGGCTATCACATGGTCAGTCCAGAGATTCAGGTTCCCTGGGTATATATTAAACCCCAGCACAAACTACAGTTCCGGTAAAAGTAACAAGATAGGCTTGTGAACAAAGATCATATCTGAGTCCAATGTTTTTTAATGTGGAGAAAGTGGCCATAGTAGCTGCTGAGGGTAGAGAGAGGGAAGAAGAAATATGATGTGGAGGTATTTTCAGGACTTGGAGTTGTCCTGGGTGGTACTGCAGGGACAGTTTCTGGACATTGTATGTCCTGCCATGGCCCACTAGGTAGACTAGGTGAGAATGTAAACTACAATGTAAACCACTATCCATGTGGTACAGCAGTGCTTCAAAATGTATTCACCAAATGCAATGAAAGTGCCACGATGATGAAAGAGGTTGTTGATATGGGAGTAGTGGGGTGAGGGGGGTGGGGGCTATATGGGGATCTCATAGTTTTTTTAATGTAACATTTAAAAAATTAAAAGTAAAAAAATTTAAATTTAAAAAAATAAGTTTATAAGGGACTCCCTTAAGAATATATATATATATATTTTTAAAGATTTATTTAATTTTATTTATACTGTAGTACCTCAGATAGCTCTCTCATCTGTCTGCTCATTGTTTGGTCGCCTTCTCCAGGAGGCATCGGGAACCAAACCAGGGACCTCCCATCAGGGAGGCGAGTACCCAATAGCCCGAGTCACATCCACTTGTCGGCTGTGGCATCTGCTGGCTTGTGGCATATGTGTGTTGCATCGGGAGTGGCATCTAGCTCATTGTGGCAGGAGGTGGCATCTGCTCATCTTCTTTTAGGAGGCACTGGGACCCAATCTGGGACCTCCCATGTGGTAAGTTGAGCCATATCTGCTTCCCTATAAGAATATTATTTTGAAAAAACAAACACACAAAGAGAGGAAGAACTGAGTAGGAGGCAACAGCAGCAAAATATTAGACTGTATAATGCAGATGTCACGTGGTAACCAATTTAACTGACCCAAGAAAGCATATAAGAGCTTTAGTAGGAGCATAAAGCAGAGAGACATCAGAATCTTCCAGACACTGTGCTGGGAATATGCATTTCTGAGGCATGATACAGTGTCAGGGTGGTAAGAAGGAAAGATCAGAGTCTAGGCCTCTCATGGAGATAAGCAAGACCCAGAGGGAGAGGTCCTAAGTGCTGGACCCCAGACCAGCAGGGAGCAGTTGTGTGTCCATGACAGACCTGAGAACTTTGACAGCAGAGAGGGCAAAGAGCATGAAGAACCAATGAGAACATGCTGATCTCACAGCTCCTCCAAAGCTACCTGATCTCCATAGATGTCCATGATGGGCTTCTCTGCTGTGCCTGGAGCCAAATGCCAAGTAGGAAGCAGGAGGGCAAGGAACTCTCAGCACAGTCAAGGTGCTGTCTCACCATCACTCATGACTGTCCAGGGGAAACCACAGCGCTCAGTATGCAAATCTTGCTGGCTGAGATAAGCTCCTCCCAAAGTAGTAAATCCTGATACAGAAGCTACTCTTTTCTCTTCCATTCCGAGAAGCAGAACAATACCTGCAGTTTAATGTCCCCTTAGACACAAGAAGGGAGTCTGTATTTTCAAGAGTGGAACCAGAATCCGTGGTCTTGTTGCCTGCACACACATTTCCCCCTGGTCAATTACACTTCTCCCAGCACCTCCTTCTTCCAAAGGAGTGGAGCAGACACAGCTCTGAAGCAGCAGAGGAGCAGCTCTTTCGCAGGTGAACTCTCTGTCTCCTTCTTTCTGAACAAAAGGGACCCAGCCTAGCCCTTTTCGGGATTTAGGGAATGTCCTTCACGACATTCTTGGCACACTGTCATTGAAAACAGACAATTGCTCAGATTCTATGCATCACTGGATGGAAACCCCAAAATGTCTGCCTCTCCTTGTGGATATCAACTTCAATCAAGTGAAAATGGTCAATGTTATGATCCTATGGAGAAACCAAGCTGAGGTGCAAAGAATCACCTGCATTGAACTCTATCATGTCTGAGGGGCAGGACAAAACTTATATGCAACAACAGCCTTCAAGATGGATTATCAGACACAAACATCCCAGAACCAGGTAGGGAAGATACCACACCTCAAAACTTGCAGAGAGCAAAATTGTGGCATTGTGTCCATGATACACTAGGTGATTTACTGTATATGAGGGGTACCTCGCCATAAACACTAGCTAATTATGTCAAATAAAAGGTAAAAACAATGTTTCTCGACACCTTAGCCCTGAGGAACATGGATACAAGAGATTATCAATAGTTTTTAAAATGATTTATAAATGTATCCTTAGACTCTCTATTTCTCTATCTTTCCCCCATCTTTCTTTTCCTCTCTCTCCCCTTCTCTACTCCATAAGTAGTTTAAGAGTTTATTATGAGACTCTAACTTCCCTGGGGTTAAAGCTTCAGTGAAGAATTTGTTGGCATGCTCCCCAAGAAGTCCTATTTCCTCCCTTCTTGTACAGTCCATCCAAGAACCTATCTGACTGCTTCACTGACTCTTCTCTTTTCCTCCATCCATCTGGTCAACGTCCATCATGGACGCTTCATAGAATGACAGTTCCTGGCAACGCCTCCAAGGCATCCTTTGCCATGTAATGAACCACACACAGGCTAAGAATCTCAACACTTCTCAGTAATCCATTCTGTTACAACAGACATCACAAAAATCATTCCTATAGGATACAGTTGTGCATGATCAATAAAATGCCTTTCATTACAATGGCTTTTAAAATAATCATCTTTGATTAGTAACAAATACTTTTTTCTAACAGTCATTCCATTGCACTCTTCACATTATATTTCCAGTTTACTCATTTAGGATCATATATCCCTGTACAACCAGGTTATCTCTTCATTCCCCTTTCCAGCCCTATCAACCTCACAGCTTCTACATTTGTGAAAGAATTCTTCAAGGCAGAACCAGGAAAGGCCTTGACTTTTTTGCATTCTTGATTTAAAGGTTACAGAAAAGTATTTAATTTGACAAAGAAAGCTCACGTATGTAGATCCTTTAAGAATTATATGTAGATTTGCATATGAATGTTGAGGATTCTACTAGGCAAAATAATACACTTTTGTGTTTCTGAAGACCTTAAAATGAATTTATTACCATGGTTAAAAATCAAATAATAGAAAATATACAGGAAGGTAGAAAAAAAAAAGTGTCATTGCTCCTCTTCCCTTCACAGCATATCCTGTAATTCTAGCACATTACTGAGAATAGTTTGTTTCATATCCTGTATTAACCTGTATTAATAAACATTTAAATTCATTCAAATGGGATCATGGTATTACATTCTCCATAACATTCAGTTAAACCTGAGTGTGTACCTTCCATGTGACTATATACAGACCCACTTTGTCCTCTTACTAGCTGCATCTATTTCATTGCATAGCTCTATCCTAATTAGTTTAACTAAACCTATATTGATTAAGACATCACTTATTTTTCACTTTTCACCTTCTAAACAAGATTTATCTGAGAAGGCTCATATATACACCTGGGCACATTCACCCGGTCGTTTCCAGCCCCAGCACAGTCCAGGAGCTTCTTTTTCCTACCTGCTACCCCGCACCTTCTTCCATGCCTGCAGCTTCCATTGGGTGACTTCACCCTTGGGGTCTAGCCTGCCAAGCAGTGTGGTTCAGTGCATGAGCTCCCGTGCAGCTCGCAGTTCCATCCCTTACTGCCTTGAGCAGGTCACCGAACCTCTCAGCACTCAGTTTCCTCACCTACAAAAGGGGATAATATTAGTTTCTAGTCTATAAAATGTGGAGAATAATTAAATGTGTTGTCCATATACAATGTCTGGCACTTTGTAAGAGCTCTGTAAATGTCAATTATTATGGTAGGCATTGCTTGTATCTCTGCAGAGAAAGCCTCTTTCCATCCATCTTTCAAACCATCTTTGCTATGTCTGGGTCAGCTATTTTGCACATGTCATTTCCACTTGCCAAATTCTCTCTTTCCTCTACTTCCAGTTTGACTCCACTCTTTTCTCATCTTTGTTGTGACCCCACCCCATTGCTGATTTTGCTATTCAAGGCAACTAGCGAAAGCTCCCAGTGAGAGAACCAAAGAAACTTGCCCATGCTCTTCAGAATTACAATTGCGATTTCTTTTATAATGCTTGCTGTTGTGAAGGTCAGTATTAGATCTTAGTTCTAGTATAATTTATTACTGCTGATATATTATTGATTTTTAACTATTTGGTTTCTTCATTCATTCTACAAATGTTTGCCTATTATTTGCCTAGGAAAAATACTGGACTGGGCCTCCCAAATACAATAGAAATAACATAGCAACTATCTGACAATCTAGTAGGGTAGAAAGAATCTGACAGCACATAAGAACAATTAAGCATTCTAGGGCCAATTGCCTGCTTCTGTGCTCTACAAGATTTGGTCAGCTGCTTGGAGAAAATTCAAGAGACATGAATCTTAGAAACAATTAGGTATTCACATTCTAACCCAAGGAGGCAAATGTTTTGTCAAGTAGAGGAAGTGCTTTCTAAAAGCTGAAGGCCATAAAGATCTGTTAGGAGTTTAGCCTGGTGGCAGCAATGTAGGCTGAGGGTGGGAGTGGAGGGTTACAAGGCAAACAAGACTACAGTAGATGAAGCTGTTCACAAAACAACATGAGGTTTTGGTATCCCTGTTTGTGTTCCTATGGAAATGCCGTGGCATGCCATGATTCCCTGGCAGTTCCAAAGACAGCAAGATCTGGTGGAGCTCCATGAAAATGGTGGCACCTGTTTTGAGATTTACCTGTCCTATGACAGAGAACAATCAGCCAAAATAAAATCTACTTTCCTACTCTCTTGACATTTCATATCACATCATCAATTCTTAATATCAAGTACATTTCAAAGAAATGCATATGCCTTGGATTGGTGTACAGTTAGCCTGTCTGTTTTGAAACAACATCATGGCCAAGGAAAAGTTCCAACAGGAAGACAGTCTGACATTAATGTTAACTTAGAGACACTAACAAGTTACCATTTGCAAAGCACCTCTCCCCATCAGGAGAAGGTATGAACAGGTGGCAATCTTTTTATTTTGCTTGTTTTTTCTTCCCAATTTACATTCAGCCTACATTAGGGGAAGGAGGGAGGGAAGCAATCCTGATGTGGTAAAATGCTAGAGAAAGGGAATATCGGGCCATGGACAAAAATGTATTAATCTCTAGGACTGCAGATTTCACCTAAGGAAACAAACATTTCCTTCTTTCAGGAGAGCCCAGGGCTCCCATGCCTGCTGGAAAAGGGAGTTAAGATCCAGCAGCTGAGCCAGGCTCTGTTCCACTTCAATGAGAAGGGTTTTGTACAGCAAGAAATCAGAGAAATATCACTGTGTTGGCCTTCGGCCAAGGGACCAAGGAGGAACTCAAATGTGAGTAAAATCCAAATTTTCCTCCCTCGGCTGTCTGTGCCTTGTGATCCCTGTGTTATAAAATGACCTATCCCTAGGGGAGCAGCGACAGTCTCCCAGGTACAGTGGTGGGGACCGGGAGGGAGTGAGGGTTCAACAGTGAGCCCCTGATACTAATGACTATGCTCGTGAGCTGATAAACCCAAAATAATAACAAGGCCTAGAGCAACTTTGTGCCTGGGAATTTCCTTCTGTCAGCCTTCATGTTACTCAAATGTGGCCAGTCTCGAAGCCAAACTCAGCATGTAAATGCAATGCCTTCCCCCCAGCGTGGGACATGACACCCGGGGATGAGCCTCCCTGGCAACGAGGGACCACTATCAACTACCAACTGATGATGCAACTGGAAAATGACCTTATACGGAAGGTTCAATGCGGATCAGCAGAATATCCATGTCTACATAAAATACCATGACTTTAAAATGCTGTTTGACCTAAAGTAAGGGGGAAATGGAAAGGAGAAATGAGTTTATATGGCTACGAGTTTCTAAAAAAGAGTCTGGAGGCTGGCAGAAGGTTTGCCCTCATGCACAACTGAGCAGAGTCAGAGAGACAGATAAAGCAGATACAACCCCCAGATATTGGTTCCTTTGAGGGCTAAAGAGACCCATGGGAGTTATGGTCATGGCCGATGGGGTTAACTACCAGGGCAGATGGCCCCTCTTTGGAAATGGTGTTTATGTGTGATGAATCTGGACTCAGATGGGATCTCCCTTCATAAGACTTTCATGCTAATGTGCTGGAGGTGCAGTTAATGTTGGGGTTTAAGATATATTTAGGGGATTTGAATCTCTGGACTGACAATGTGATAGCCAGATCCTGAGCCTCAACAGACTCCAGCACCTACAATCTGATTTATTGGACTTACCACACTCAGCTAAGATGGAGGTGAAGAAGGACAACCACCACACCATGGAGCCTAGAGTGATTACAACTGAAAATGGGAGGATTGCATCCAGCATCCAGGTGGAATCTGAGCCTCCTCTTGACATAAAGGTGCAATGGACACAACCAATCCAGTGTCCACATAGAAGAGGTGGCATTGGATTGGGAAAAGTGGACATAATGGACAAAGGGTATGGGGAAAGGCAGGAAGAGATGAGAGGTGGAGGCGTCTTCGGGACATGGAGCTGCCCTGGATGGTGCTTCAGAGGTAATCACCGGACATTGTAAATCCTCACAGGGCCTACATGATGGAATAGAGGAGAGTATGGGCCATGATGTGAACCAATGTATATGAGGTGCAGAGGTGCCCAAAGATGTACTTACCAAATCCAATGGATGTGTCATGATGATGGGAACGAGTGTTGTTGGGGGGGGGGGAGAGGGGGGGTGGGGTGGTCGGGTTGAATGGGACCTCACATATATATTTTTAATGTAATATTATTACAAAGTCAATAAAAAATAAAAAAATTAAAAAAATAAAATAAAATAAAATAAAATGACCTATAAGCTCACTCTTTGCAGCCAGACTCTGATATCCTACAGGGTAAAGATAAAGATAAAGCCTTAAGCAAACTTGAGAACTGAGTGCACATTTTCTCTGTTTCTCTGAAGGACAAGATTCAGTCACTGCGTGAGAATAACTTGCCTGAGTGATAGCTTCAGAAATTTACTGGGGAGCATCATCATAGATTCTGAACAGAGCCTTGCTCAAAGTTCAGAAAGGGAAACTCAGTTTTTGTATGAGTGAGAGACTAAGAGAAACCACTGTGTGTACAATTTCATCAAGGGGACCAAGCTGGAAATCAAATGTATGTATTTTTCAAACTGATTCTTACTGTTTCTGTCCATTGGATTTGCCTTTTGTTCCTTTTAGTGTATTTTCAGTAGTGGCAGGCCAGGGATGTGAAAAATTTCATTCCTAGATTAGATCTAGAGAAGGGAAAATTGTTCCCCAGGAGGCTAGCTGATGGCTAATTTTTGAGATTTCCAAATCAAAATAATTTAATTGGAGAAGGGGTCATGCTGCCCCTCTCAGGAAAGGTTTTTTAGAGGAGGAAACTTAAGAAGATGCACTGTGGTTCACTTTCGGCCAAGGGACCAAATTGGAAATCAAATGTAAGTATGTTTTTCCTCAGTTATTTGTGAAGTTTTTGCATTGTTGTAACATTTGTATGTATTTGTGATATTTAGGCTAAATTAACCCTAGTGATAGAAAAAATTAATCTAGGTATTATAATCCCATCGCCTCTAAAAGAATTTATTAATTTGGCTTTCCTTAGCATCAGCTGATTTCAAAAGTGATGTTTAAGGGGGATTATTCTGGTCTCGACCAACTTGGCAGGAGTATTTAGGGCCTATAAAACTCTATTAAAAGCTAATAAGATTACTTGAAATAATGCCCAGATCTAATGGAGTAATTGTTCGGTGTTTTAATGTGTAGGGAAACCCAGATGGGAATATCACAGAATGTTTTCCCTCTCCTTAATTTCTAGAGATCACATTATTTTTCCGCCATGGCTAATTTTATACAATTCTCTGGGAAAATTAGGCATGTAAGTTTAAAAGAGAAAGTTAAAAAAGTTCAGTGTCTTATGTTGAATTGCTTGGCTAGCTTTATAAAAACCATAAACTTATCTGCTGACTTCTCCTAGCAAAGGATTCTTGATTTGTTTTGTGACTTTAAAGGAGAACAAACTGAGTGGGGCTGTTGGGGACTTGCTGTTCCCCTCGGGGCTGGAACAAAAGGGGGATTTCCAGGGGCCACCTGGCAGCTGCTCAAGGTCAGAACTGAAGCCAGCCAGCTCCTCCTGGGCAGGTGGCCAAGGTCACAGTGGACCCCAGATCTTCTCAGCAGCCCTGGGCTGACTGAACATCACCCCGCACAGCTACAGACTCAGGCCCGGGCCCAGGACTCACTTAGAGCTTCTGGAGAGGGGAGAGTGGCTGGCAGGGCCCACAAGGCAAAGGGGTCTCACCCTCCAGGAGTAGACACGGGCTTGGGGTCCACTCTGCAGGGTGCATCCAGCCCTGCCACGGCGAGGGAAGCACGGGGCGGGGGCAGCCTGGAGCCTAGGGCAGCTCTGGAAGGGGGACGGGGCAGTGGGAGCTGGAGCCTTCCCCAGTGGCGGCTGCCTCGTCTTCCTCCACGGGGACAGCCCACACCTGTCCTGGGTTCTGAACTCGGAGGGTCAGAAGAAGAGGTGTGGGTGTTTCTGCCTGTGGCACTGAGATCACTGCACAAGGCAGGGAGAACAGGGAAAGGACAGAAGGTGAGGTCAGACCAGCGAGCCAGGAGACCTCAGGTGGTGTCAGAGTTAGAGCAGCGATGAGCCACCCGAACGCAAGGAAAGAGCCACATGACGAAAGATGTTGTTAATGTGGGAGGAGTGGGTTGTATATTGGAAACTTAAAAAGAAAATGGGTAGGTGGCAATGAGCAGAAACTCAGAACCGTTGAGCCCAGCATGGTGCCTCCTGTGCTCGTTGCTGTGTGTCTGTCCCCCCGCCCCGCCTGACCACCCGTCTGTGCTTCCCTCCCCAGGGAGCGTGGCCAGCCCGTCCCTTCCTCTTCCCTGTCCCCGGAGCAGCTCGCTTCTGGAACGGCCTCCGTCGTGTGCCTGTGAACGGCTACTGTCCCGGTAACGCCAAGGTCACCTGAAGGTGGACGGAGCCGAGTGGACCAAGGACGTCCAGAGCAGCGCCCGGAGCAGGACAGCGAGGACGGCACCTCCACCTCCACAGCGTCCTGACACCGCCCGCGGCCCAGCACAGCGCCCACACCAAGGAGGACTGCAGGTCACCCCGAGGGCCTGCGCTCCCGCTGGTCAAGAGCTGCACCAGGAACCAGGCTGGAGCCTGCGAGGCCGCCCCGCCCAGGGCGCTGCCCTCTCCCCAGAGATGCCCGAGCCTCTCAGTCCTGCAGCCCCTCCCCAGCTCACCTCCCCTGCCCTTTTAGGTCAAAGATCCTAATAATTGGGGGAAAGAAAAAAAATGAATGAACTAATAAAGTAAATGAAAATGCTTTGCAAATGTGATTTCTCCTTCCTGACTTAATGTTGTAATATATTGTTTTCAAATTGCCAGTTTTTTCTTCTAAGGAACTAAGTCATTAGTTGCCCCAAGACACCACCATTTACAGAAATCCATCCTCCATCCTGCCCTCTATAAGAGCCCACCTGTCTTCAGAGCCTGCTCCACTGCACAGGGCATGAGAGGCTGCCTTGCTTTCCCTTCTCAGCCAGCCCATGTGGTCTTTCCAGGGTGGAAGTTCTCAAAGTCACACATGCTTGATCCTGATAAACCTCTGCTGAGAACTTAACCCAAAGCAAGATTTTAGAACGAAACAGCTATAAGGAGAGTCATTCCCTGCAGCGTTACATTAAAACAAAACACACACACACAGAAAAACACCAGATACCACCTAAATGAGCAAGCAATAAGAAAATGTTTAAGTCCATTATGGTACTTCAAATTAATGGAGAGTATTAAGCCTTGGTTACATTTTTATTTTTATTTTTAAAGATTTATTTATTTATTTGTTTCTCTCCCCTTCCCCCCCACCCCGGTTGTCTGTTCTCTGTGTCCACCCGCTGCATCTTCTTTGTCTGCTTCTGTTGTTGCCAGTAGCATGGGAATCTGTGTTTCTTTTTGTTGCGTCAGCTCTCCGTGTGTGGGGCACCATTCCTGGGAAGGCTGCACCCTCCTTCGCGCTAGGCGGCCCTACCCACGGGGTGCACTCCCTGTGCGTGGGACTCCCCCATGCAGGGGACACCCCAGCGCGGCAAGGAACTCCTTGCAGTGCATCAGCACTGGGCATGGGCCAGCTCCACAGGGGTCAAGGAGGCCCGGGGTTTGAACCTTGGACCTCCCATGTGGTAGACGGACGCCCTAACCACTTGGCCAAGTCCGCTGCCTTGATTACATTTTTAAAGGCGTATTGGGGGCCTTTTATCTTCCAAGCGCCCTAACGAGCACTTTAATGCTCACAACCCTGTGAGGTTAAAAATGAACATTAAACTCTCAGGCAGGTTCTGTACAGCTCAGAGCTGGTCATATTCCATAATCCAGCAGTTCCTCTCCTAGAGGGAATCGTTCCCCTCCTTACACCTGTCCACAAAAAAAATTTATACGCAGTAGCGTTCAGAGCCAAAAACTGTAAGTAACTGAAATGTCTACAACAGTGAAAGGGATAATTACCTTGTGGTATACTTACACATTGAAACACAGCTCAGTAAGGAGACTCAAGAAACCACAACTACACCCAACAACGTAGATGAATCTTATAAGCACGATGCTAAGCAGAAGAAACCAAATGCAAAAGGTACATTCTATATGTTTCTATCCATATGAAATTCAAAAACAGAGGGAACTAAAATAAAGTTAGGCATTGGGATGGGGTCCTCTTGCATCAGGTGGGGTGGGGGGATGACTGGGAGGGCCAAGAAGAGGGTCTGGAGCTCGGGACAATTCTGCCCTCCGTTTGTGCAGTGCTGCTTTGTGAAATCTGTACGATTACGACTTGTACACTTTTCTGTATGTATATTATATTTCAAAATAAGTTCGTCTAGAGAAATGTCTAAGACCCAGTTTACAGGTAAGAGAGGCTGAGAAGAATAACAGGTCGAGGCCCTACAGCTGGTAAACGGTGGGCAGGGATCAAATCCCTCCTGCCTGAATCCGCCCTCTGAAGCCCCCACTGCTCTCCTTCCAGCGCTAACGGGGCTCCACAGACCACGGGGTCAGACGTGCTCCTTCCCCGCCTCCACCCCCTAGTGAGGAGCACCAGGTATGGAAACAGAAGGGAGCAGGCTTCTGCAGGGCACAAAGGACAGCGCTGGGGGCCCACGTATGAAGCGTCACGTATTGGGGTGGGGCGGGGGAGCATGATAAACCCACTTTGATTCTCCTCCCCACTTTTGTGTGGGCACCGAGCTTCCCCTCTCCTTCTCCCACCCATCCAGCTAACGCTCACTGAGTTGCTCTCAGCAAACACTCATAAGGAAGTACAGAGACACCTAAGGCAGCATCCCTTCCCTCAAGCAACTGATAATCCAGTTTTTCTACTCTTTTTCCTTTCCCTCGTCCAACCTAGAGCAGTGGGTGGGAAAGCACGGTGGTGGGAAAGCTGGATAAGGAGACCCCTTGCTATCCTTCCTCTTAAGAATATTCTCTATCATCACATTTTTTAAACTTAGAAGGTCTGAATAGAGTTCAGAAAGGCTAAATACCTTCCCTTCAAATTACATGAACTTACTCACACATCCCTGGGAGCCACATTCAACAATTAAGGGCTCCCCTCTTTCTTTTTCACCCCACAGATATAAAACCACCTTTATTCAACCACTCCCACCCCACCCAAGGCTTAAGTCTCAGCTGGACACTCTACCCACCAGTGTTACTCCAAGAATCAGAAATTCCAATGACTTTTTGGGGAGGTAATTTACCTCCCCCTCCCTGTTGTTTGCACTCACACTATCTGCTCCTCTTTTCTTTTTAGGAGACACTGGGAACTGAACCCGGGACCTCCCATGTAGGAACGAGGTGCCCAACTGCTTGATCCACCCCCATTCATTGCCTTTTATGTCTCCCACTGTGTTTCCTCAATGCATCATCTTATTCCATCAGCTTGCTGTCTTCTTTATGAGGCACCAGGACCAAATCTGGGGGCTCCTATGTGATAAGCAGGCGCCCAACTTATTGAGCCACATCGACTTCCTCATCACTGCACAGATTCCATGGAATAGCCTGATGGACACTGAAGGCACAGGCTTTCAAGGATATTCCAGCTCTGGCATTATGGGAATTTTGCTGCTCAAACACCAGGGGAATGGTAGACTCCAAAGTGCTGTGCACCATGGTGGGAAGACATCACAGCCGAGATTAGTCTCCAACAGGAACCCTGCTGAGGTCCAACATGTTCAGCCTCTGCTCCCATACTGTTCTGGAGCTACAACTATTCCTCAACATTGAAACTAAGCTGAGTGTCAGCAGGTTTGGCACAAGATGTGTGCTCAGCAGACATTCTCACCTGACTCTCCAATGCTCTTTCATTAAATTCAGCTCATACTGCCCTCACCCTCCCCTAGTTCCTTAGGCATTCAGCTCTTCAGTAAAAACTTAGCCTTCGTTTCTCTAATTGAACATCCTGTATACTCAGAGCCTCTGAAAATCTGAATGTTAAATTTTACTTTCTGATAAACAAGCCACACATGGCCAGGTGGCTGCAATATTAGACAGTGCAGACAAGACGCCCAGTATACGAGATTCAGGAGAGGGCAAGCAACTGTCTGAAATTTCTATTGCCTTGAGCTGTAGAGGGAGCAGAGCAAGGCCTGAAACCATTTCAAGCCTGTTCTCACAAGCACTGTTTGCACAGGGTCACTGCAGACCCAAGCACGCTGGAGGCTTGCAAGCCCCTCGTCCTTCTGTAATTCATCTATGAACCTGATGTCAGTTTCTCTTCAGAAAGCAACATTCTGAAACCAGAACCTCCAGGACCCAACAAGTAAAACCAGGTGTCATGGGATGAATTGTGTCCCCTGAAAGGGTATATTGAAGTGTGAACCTCCCCATACTGTGACCGTGGCCTTGTTTAGAAATAGGGTCTTTGCAGATGCACTTAGTTCACATAAGGTTGTGCTGGACTGGGGTGGCCCTAACCCAGTGGCTGGTGTCCTAGTAAGGAGGGGGAGATGGGAAACACCAGCTTGGGGAGGTCAGGTGGGGAGCGCAGGGACACACCTGCAAGCCAAGGAATGCCAAGGCTGGCTTGAAGCCCCGGGAGCTGTGAGAGAGAAGGGGCGGTTTCTCCCTCTGAGTCTCCAGAGGAGCCAACCCTGCAACACCTTATTTCCAGCTTCTGTTCCCCAGGACCATGAGAGAATACATTTCTGTTAGCTTTTTAGTTCAATAAAGCTTTTCCTCAGGATGCCATGAGCAGAGGTTGTTCCAGGAGCTGGAGGGAAGGGAAGGCGGGGCAGACACATCCAGAATCCCTCGGGGGTTCCCTGGACTTCACAGACTGTGCTGATGGTGGGGATTTTCCAGGAGGCTGGTGGGCAGGTGGTGGAATCCTGAGCTGACGCAGCAGTTTCTGCTGTTTTCGGACGCGAAGTTTGTGCCCTTTGTTGCAGCATCACTACGAAACTAACCCAATGGGGCTGGCAAAGAAGAGCACTGAGCTCCTCAAGTGCAAAACATTGCTGAATTTTGTCTGAAAGTTTTTTGTGCAAAAAGCAGAACTCAAAATCAATAAACATCAATACTTAGCCTAGAGGATTTCCAAGCAACGAGTTCAGTCATGTCCCAGGTTCGTCTTGCTGTGTATACAAACTACATGAGGAAAGGTAAAATGGTAATGTGAAAAAAAAATCTGTTAAGTTGAATGGAACTAAGAATTATGATTTGGGTAATACTTCATCTGTCTAGATTGCAAAAGATACTAAAAGTAAGATATCAACTGCAAAGAAAGAATGAACTGTAGATAAGGTCAAGAGAGACTTGATAACTTTCACAAGTGGAAAGACATTAGGCATGTGCATAGGGATCACTTCAAACAAGGAGCAGAAATGAGGAACAGAGATGGGAATATCCTGGGAAGATCTGTGGAGGACCCTCTTGTCTAATGATATGTGAAATAGTCACAAGACATGTGTAAATTTAATACCTGGTACTCCTTCATATCAGGTATTAAATTTTCAATAATTCACTTATTTTTTCCAATATAAAATAAAAAGTTGTATAATTCACAGTAGTTACATTATTAAACCTGATGTATATATATCATCCAACATACAAGCAATAGATGCTTAATGGTCATTTTTTATTGAATTTAAGAAGAATATCTAAGCTACCCAAATAGATTTCAACCCATCTTTTTAATCAAATTTTAGATTGAACTGATCCTAGCTTGTCTTATCTTATAGACTTCCTGGAAGCTTCCATGCAGCTATGTCAGGTACACACATATTCCAAATTAGGATTTTTATACTGCTTTGTAGCAAAGTCTCTCTGAGTCAAGCAAACAGATGCCACTTAAAAGTTTCTGTTGAATGAACAGACAACATTAAGTCAACAATTATTTCAGTCTACGAAATTGTTTTCAGGTCATTCACATTTTTTAAATTTATTGGAGTGTATCACTCATACATAAACATACATAAATAATACATGTATAATAATAATTGTGAACTTACAAAACAAAAGTATATAACATCATACAGGACTCTCATACCTCGCCCTGCCATCATTAACTTGCACTGTTGCTAAACATTTTTAACTAGTTATTTTTTTTGTTTTTTTGTTTATTTTTTTGAATGTTACATTAAAAAAACATGAGGTCACCAGATATTCCCCACCCCATCACCCCACTTATCCCCCATAACAACAACCTCCTCCATCATCATGAGACATTCATTGCATTTGGTGAATTCATCTCTGTGCACCGCTGCACCTCATGGTCAATGGTCCACACCATAGCCCACACTCTCCCACAGTAAACTCAGTGGGCCATGAGAGGACATACAATGTCTGGTATCTGTCCCTGCAGCACCACCCAGGACAACTCCAACCCCTGAAAATGCCCCCAGAACACATCTCTTCCTCCCACTCCCTAACCCCAGCAGCCAAAATGGCCACATTCTCCACACCAATGCCACATTTTCTTCAATTACTAATAACAATAGCTCATGAATAGAATATCAGTAATTCCACTCTAATCCACACTCTATTCCTCTATCCTGTGGACCTTGGAATGGTTGTGTCCACTCCACATCTATATCAAGAGGGGCCTTAGATGCCACATGGATGCTGGATACAATTCTCCTGCTTTCAGTTGTAGGCACTCTTGGCTCCCTGGTGTGGTGGCTGACCTTCTTCACCTCCGTGTTAGCTGAGTGGGGTAAGCCCAATAAACCAGAGTGTAGGAGTTGCAAGTCTGTTGAGGTTCAGGGCCTGGCTATCACATGGTCAGTCCAGAGAGTCAGGTCCCCTGGGTATACATTAAATCCCACCATCAACAATAGTTCTGGTAAAAATAACAGGAGAGGCTTGTTGAGAAAGATCACATCTGAGTCCAGCTCCATCACAGAGAAACACAAACTCCAATGTAGGGCCAACTGACATGGCACTGAACTCCATCTGCCATGACCATAGAAGATGTGGGTCTCTGTAGCCCTCAGAAGATCCAATACCTGGGGTTTTATCTACTTTATTTGTATCTGGGACTCTGCTGAGGTATGCATAAGGGCAACCCCTCTGATAGCCTCCTGGCTCTTTTTGGAGACTCATAACCATATAAACTCATTTGTCCTTTCCATTTACCCCTTTTATTCAAGTCAAAAGCCCTTTTTTTTTTTTTCAGGAGTTGGAAAGCTGATTTAATGAGATTTCAAGGTGATTCTTACCACACTAATTTTGAGAGCCACTGATTTAACAACCCCTCATTAGTGGTGTCTTATTTTCCCAGCTGCTAAAATAAATACCATACAATGGGTTGGTCAAAAGCCTTTTTAACTCCTGGTATTATATGTAGACTGAGATATTCTGCTGGTCCAATTTGACCCTTTTATTCGAGGTCATTTTCTAGTTACATCATCAGCTGATACTTGGTAGTAATCCCTCAGCACCAGGAGGCTTATCCCTGGGAGTCATGTCCCATGCTGTGGGGAAGGCAACACATTTACATGCTGAGTTTGGCTTCGAGACTGGCCATATTTGACCAACATGGATGCTCTCAAGAGGTAACTCTTAGTCATCCTGCAGCTCTAGACCTTGTCTTATTTCAGGTGCACAGGCTTATAAGCATAGTCATTAGTGTCAAGGGCTCATTGTTGGGCCTTCCTTCTTTTTTTATCTTTGCTGATGAACTTGGGGAGTTGTTGCTGTTCCTTTAGGGACTGTGATAGAGCTCCCCTGGCTAGGAAATCAGCACTCATCAGTTGTTATTTTTAATTGTAACCATTTTGAAAATATCCAAACATTTTTATGTACCCTGGATATATGCCCTGGAGAACTTCCTGCCAACCATGAGTCCCCTGTCAATAACATTCCACACCAGTATTCCTCCCCTGCCATTGTTCAACCTCTCTGTGATCCAAAACTTCTTCAAAAATGAAGCCCAATATATTGCCAGGTTCTATTAATAGTAAAATGGAATACAGTGATGAGTTTAAAGATTATATATAGAATACATATAAATTTAGAAAAAATAAGGTAAAAATAAATTGGGGTATCAAAAAATTAAAAAATGCAAAAGCTTCGTTTTTGATGTTTTGCCTTCCATCACTGCAATAAGTGTTGCACTGTATTCAAATTAGCAAGACAACTTCTTCTATCCTTTCCTCAGCATCTACGTCCTTTGTTTTTCTTTTTATTTTCCTAATTATTAAGCTTATCTTCACAAAAGTTTTGGATCACAGAAATTCATATATATAATATACAGTACTCCCACATATCCAACATAAAACCCTTTTCCCTTCCACAGCAATAATCTTTTTACATATTCATACTATATTTACTGTAACTGATGTATAGATATTGAGACAATAGCTTTCAAACAAGGTAACATTTGGGTTTACATTGTGGTTTACATTGTGGTTTACATTTTAGACTATACAATTTTCTAAATTTTTAGTTACCTTATGATTTACATTATGATTCACATTTTAGCCTATCAGCCACTATATATTTTTGGTGTAATTTCCACACGTCTTATATCCATCCTTGTGTAATCTTGTGGAACACTTCTATTGCCCACACATATTGGTTCCATCTATTCAATACCTCTTTCCCCCTCCCATTAGGGCCCACAGTGACAGTCAGTCTTCATTGCTTGAAGGGCCGTGTTCAGAGATATTTGCAACACGTTGAGGGCTTGACATGCATGACTGCCATAATATATTGGCAGCCACCATTTCTCTTGAGAGATATAATTCCCTCTATTTGAGAACATCAGTCCTCCCCAGGATGTGGGTATACCTTCACTCTCATTATGTGTGTCTCTATCCAATGATATAACCCACTATGGAAAAATGAGCATTCACACACTCTCTAGGAGCCTGTTCTGCATTGGATTATCCCCATTAAGCATCTTAAACACGTAACCTTCCTTATCATATTTTTAAAAAAGTTTTCTCAGCATTATACTCTCAACCATATACCTGAAAATCTCCTATGTTTGTATGTTCCCCCACCATCCCCCCACTTGCTTGGGCAATATTACCCATCCTCCCATCCCTAGCCCCCCTCAAGCCTGCAAAACCCCACCCAAAGATCACCCTATTCCCCCATTTTATCCCTTCCTTTACAAATACTTACCTCCAGCTTATCATAGATTTCACCCATGTAGGTGTCAGCTTACAACCTTCCTCTACCCCCCAATTTCTTTTAAGCCTATCATCCAGTCTCTAGCTCTCTGAGGCAGCTTGGTTTACTTATTTCATATCATTGTAGTATTTGTCATGTAGTATTTGTCCTTGAATGCCTGGGTTGCTTCACTCAACATAAGGTTCTCAAGATTCATCCATTTTATCACGTGTGTTTGTAGTGTAGTCATTCTTAAAGCTGAGTAGCATCCATTGAATGTATATACCACGTATTATTTATCCATTCATCTGTTGATGGGCATTTGGGTTGATTCCAACTTTTGGCAATAGTGAACAATGCTGCTATGAACATTGATGTGCATATATCGGTTTGTTTCCTTGTTTTCAGTTCTGTTGGGTATATTATCAGCAGTTGAATTGCTGGGTCGTATGGCAAATCTATAGCTAGTTTTTTGAGAAACTGCCAAAATGTCCTCCAGAATGGCTGGATCCTTCTCCATTCCCACCAGCAGTGGATGAGTGTTCCCATTCCTCCACATCCTCTCCAGCAATTGTTACCTTTTGTTTATTTCATAGCTGCCAAACTAATGGGAATAAGATAGTATCTCATTGTAGTTTTGATTTGCATTTCCCTGATAACTAGAGATTAGGAGCATTTTTTCATGTGCTTTTTAGCCACTTGTATTTCCTCTTTGGAGAAGTGTCTGTTTAAATCTTTTTCCCATTTTTTAAATGGGTTGTTTGTCTTTTTATTTTCAAGATATAGGAGTTCTTTATATGTGCAGGTTATAAGTCTCCTATCAGATATATGGTTACCAAATATTTTCTCCCATTATGTAGGATCTCTTTTCACTTTCTTGACAAACTCCTTTGAGGTGAGGAAGGCTTTAATTTTGAGGAAATTGCATTTATCTCTTTGTTCTTTTGTTGCTCCTGCTTTGCGTGTGAATTTCATGAAGCCATTTCTTATTACAAGGTCCTGTAAATGCTTCCCTACACTGCTTTCCAAAGTCTTTATGGTCTTGGCTCATATATTTAGGTCTTTGATCCAAGTAGAGTTGATTTTCGTACAAGGTGTGTGTTGGTAATCCTCTTTCATTCTTTTACATATGGATATCCAGTTCTCCAGGCACCATTTGTTGAATATGGCATTCTCTCCCAGTTGAGAAAGTTTGGTGGCTTTATTGAATATTATATGACTACATATATGAGGATCAATGTCAGAAATCTCAATTAAGTTGCATTGGTCTGTGTGTCTCTCCTTGTGCCAATACCATGTTGTTTTCACTACTGTAGCTTTGTATTATGTTTTGAAGTCAGGTAGTATGATTCCTCCAATTTGGTTTTTCTTTTTCAATATGTCTTTGGCTATTTGGGGCCTCTTTCCTTTCCAAAAAAATTGCATATCTAGTTTTTCTAGTTCATTAAAGAATGCTCTGTTGATTTTTATTGGGATTGCATTGAATGTACAGATCAATTTTTGTAAGATAGACATCATAATAACATTTAGTCTTCCTATCTATGAACAGGGACTATTCTTCCATTTATTTAGGTCTTCTTTGATTTCCTTGAACAGTGTTGTGTAGTTCTCTGTGTATAAGTCTTTTACCTCTTTAGTTAAATTTATTCCTAGGTATTTGATTTTTTGTTTACTATTGTAAATGGTATTTGTTTCTTGATTTCCCCTGAGATTGCTCATTATTGGTGTAGAGAAATACTACTTATTTTTGCACATTGATCTTATAACCTGTGACCTTACTAAACATATTTATGAGTTCTAGAAACTTTGTTGTTGACCGATCAGGGTTTTCTATGTATAGGATCATGTCATCTGCAAATAATGAAATTTTGACTTCTTCCTTTCCAATTTGAATGCCTTTTATATCTGGTTCTTGCCTCAGTGCTCGAGTGAGTACTTCTAAGGCAATGTTAAATAGAAGAGGTGAGAGTGGGCATCCTTGTCTTGTTCCTGACCTTAGAGGGAAAGATTTTAGGATTTCACCTTTGAAAAAATTTTGGCTGTGGGTTTTTCATATATACTCTTTTTTCTTTTTTTTTTTAAGATTTTTTAAAATTTATTTATTTATTTCCCCTCCCCTCCCCCAGTTGTCTGTTTTCTGTGTCTTTTTGCTGCGTCTTGTTTCTTTGTCCGCTTCTGTTGTCGTCAGCGGCACGGGAAGTGTGGGCGGTGCCATTCCTCGGCAGGCTGCTCTCTCCTTCGCGCTGGGCAGCTCTCCTTATGGGTGCACTCCTTGCGCGTGGGGCTCCCCTACGCAGGGGATACCCCTGTGTGGCACAGCACTCCTTGCGCGCATCAGCACTGCGCATGGGCCAGCTCCCCACGGGTCAAGGAGGCCCGGGGCTTGAACCGCGGACCTCCCATGTGGTAGACGGATGCCCTAACCACTGGGCCAAAGTCCGTTTTCCTCATATATACTCTTTATCATGTTCAGAAAGTTTCCTTCTCTTCCAATATTTTGCAGTGTTTTTATTAAGAAAGGGTGCTGTATTTTGTCAAATGCTTTTCCTGCATCTATAGATAAAATCATGTAGATTTTTCCTTCAATCTGTTTATATGGTGTATTACATTCATTGATTTTCATATGTTGAACCATCCTTGCATACCTGGAATGAATCCCATTTGGTCTTGGTGTATCATTCATTCAATGTGTTGTTGAATAGCAAGTATTTTGTTGAGGATTACTGTGTCTGGGTTCATTAGAGAAATTGGTCTGTATTTTCCTTTCTTGTGGTGTCTTTGTTTCGCTTTGGTACTAGGGTAATATTGGCATTATAGAATGAGTTAGGTAATGTTCCTTCTGTTTCAATTTTTTGGAAGAGTTTCAGCAAGATTGATGTTAGTTCTTTCTGGAATGTTTTCTGGAATTCACCTGTGAAGCCGTCTGGCCCTGGACTCTTCTTAGTTAGGACATTTTTACTGACTAATTCTATCTCTTTACTTGTGCTTGGTTTGTTGAGATTATCAATTTCTTCTTTCAGCAATATAGACTGCTTATGTGTTTCTACGAATTTGTCCATTTCCTCTGAATTGTCATTTTTGTGGGAATATAGTTTTTCAAAGTATCCTCTTATAATATTCTTTATTTCTGTGGGGTCAGGGGTGATATCTCCTTTCTCATTTCTTATTTTGTGTATTTGCATCTTCTTTCCTTTTTTTCTTTGTTAGTCTACTAAGGGTTTGTCAATTTTATTGATCTTCTCAAAGAACCAGCTCTTGGTTTTGTTTATCTTTTCAAGTGCTTTTTTATTTTCTTTTTCATTTAGTTCTGCTCTTATCTTTGTTCTTTCTTTTTCTTCTTCCTGTGGGTTACTTTGGTTTTTTTCTTTTACTAATTCCTCCAAATGTGCAGTTAGTCTTCAATTTTAGCTTTCTTCTCTTTTGATGTATGAATTTATGACTATAAATTTCCCTCTCAGTACTGCTCTTGCTGTGTCCCATAAGTTTTGGTATGTTGTGTTATCATTTTCATTAGTTTCAAGGTAGTTATTAATTTTCTTTGAGATTTCCTCTTTGACCCACTGTTTTTCTAAGAGTGTGCTGTTTAATTTCCATATCTCATCGTGAAATCTGGACCTCTGGCCCTTGCAGATTTCCAGCGTCACTCCACTGTGGTCAGAGATATTATTTTGTATGATTTCAATCTTTCTGAATTCATTGGGCCTTTCTTTGTGGGCTAGCATATGGTCTATCTTGGAGAATGATCCATGTGCACTTGAGAAAAATGTATATCCTGCTGTATTCGGGTGTAATGATCTGTATATGTCTATTAGGTCCAGCTCCTCTAATATACTGTTCAAAGTTTTTGTTTCTTTATTGATTCTCTTTTGAGATGTTCTGTCCAAAGTTGACAGTGGTGTATAAAAGTCTCCCACAATAATTGTAGAGGCATCTATTCTTTCACTTAATTTTTCCAGTGTTTGCCTCACATATTGGGAGGCACCCTTGTTAGGAGCATATATATTTTATGATTGTTCATTCTTCTTGAAAGATTATCCCTTTTAATAATATGTAGTATCCATTTTTTCTCTCACAATCATTTTGCATTTAAAGTCTATTTTGTCTGATATTAATATAGCTACTCCTGCCTTTTTTGGTTATTGTTTGTTTGTAAGGTTGTTTTCCAGCCATTCACTTTCAACCTCCATGAATCCCTGGGTCTAAGATGTGTTTCTTGTAGTCAGCAAAGAGTTGGGTCATATTTCCTCATCCAATCTTCCAGTCTGAATCTTTTGACAGGTGAGTTTAATCCATTAATATTCAGCATTATTACGTTCAAGGAATTATTTATGTTAGCCATATTTTTTTGGACTTGTATTTGTCATACTTTGTTTTTTTCCTTCTCTTTCTGTCTTTTTGGTTGCTTTACACTGCGGTCACCCCTCGGGCTGAAGTGTGGTTTGCTGGCCTGGCAGGGGAGCGGCCGCGGTAGGCCTAATTCCGCTGCCCCCATAATAGGGTGGCTGGTCGGACTCACCGCCACCCCTGAAGGAAGCTCGGCATGGGCGCAGAGTGCCCTCGGGTCTCCCCTTCTCGGCAGCCATGCTTCCGCGGCCGCCCCTACTCCCAGATGGAGCCACCCGATGCCTTGTGGGGCGGCACCCTTCTTCTTCCTTCTCCCTGCGCAGGCGCAGGGCAGAAAATTCCAGTCTGCCCTTTTCCCCTCCCCCGACAGCAGCAACAGCCAGGTGTGGGTGGAAAAATCCAGCCCGCCCTTTTCCCCTCCCCCGACAGCAGCAACAGCCAGGTGTGGGTGGAAAAATCCAGCCCGCCCTTTTCCCTTCCCCCGACAGCAGCAACAGCCAGGCGTGGGCGGGAAACTCAAGTCTGCCCTCCACCCCAGCAACAGCAGCCACCAATCCCTAAACCCTGCCCCTTCCCCCAGCAACAGCAACAGCCAATCCCTAACCACCACCCCTCCCCCATCCAGTACCGCCCACTGACCTTTCGCCGGCAACCAATCAGAACAGGGCGTGGCTTCGACCAATCAGCCTTCCCCAGCCCCTATAAAACTGTTGCCTCTCCCTCAGTAAAGTGGACTTGCGTGTTTACCTTGTCTCCGCGGTAGTTCTTCTGCCGTGCGCCCTCCAGTCCTGAGAGCCCCCGACAAGGGCCTGGCCTCCCTTGTCCCCAGTTCGTCGCCTGCTTCTCCGGGCGACCCCTTCGTCGCCGGCTTCTCCGGGCGACCCCTTCGTCGCCGGCTTCGCCGGGCGACCCCGTCAGCCGAACCGCGCAACCCCTTGTGAGACCGATCCCTCGTCTGCTGCCGGACCGACCCCTCGTCCCAAGTGGGACCGACCCTTCGTCCCAAGCGGGACCGACCCCTCGTCCAGAGCTGGACCGACCCCTCGTCCGCAGCCAGACCCCACCTCTACCGACCGAGCAAACCGTCGCATTACACTCTCCTCCATCTCTGCCTCTCCTTTTTCTTTCTTCCTGCGGCACTCCCTTTAGTATTTCTTGAAGGGCAGGGTTCTTGTTGACATACTCTTTTAATTTCTGTTTATCTGTGAATATTTTGAACTCTCCATCATTTTTCAATGCTAGCTTAGCTGGGTAGAGTATTCTTGGTTGGAATTTTTTTCTTTTAGTACCTTGACTATATCATACCACTGCCTTCTTGCCTCTATGGTTTCAGATGAGAAATCAGCACTTAATGTTATGGAGCCTCCCTTGTATGTGATAGTTCTCTTTTCTGTTGCTTTTAGAATTTTCTTTTTGTCTGGAGCATTGGATAATTTGACAAGTATATGTCTTGGGGTAGGTCTTTAGGGATTTATGGTTTTTGAGTTGTGTTGTGCTTCCTCGACATTTACATCCATCTCCCTCAGCAGATTTGGGAAGTTTTCAACCATTATTTCCTCCAACACCCCTTCTGTACCCTTTCTCTTCTTTTCTCCTTCTGGGATACCTATAATATGTATGTTTGTGCATTTTGCATTGTACCAGCTGGATTTTTTCTAACTTTTTATCTATCAGTTATACTATCTGTTTGATTTCAGATGTACTGTTTTGCACATCACTAATTCTCTCCTCTGCCTCTTCTAATCTGCTGCTATTTGCTGAGAGTGTATTTTTGATTTCTTGAACTGTGGTGTTCATCACCATCATATCTGTTATCTTTTTGTGTATTTCCACAATTTCCTCTCCAAGTGATTTCTTCATATTGTTAGTCTCTTCCTTTACTTCATTAAGTTGGTCTCTAATATACGTTTTGCGATCTTTAATTACTTGTCCAATATTCTGCTCCTCTTCCTGGTGTTTAGTTTGTTCATTGGACTTGACCATGTTTTCCTGATTATTAGTTTGGTTTGTAGTTTTTTTCCTGTCTGGTCATCATTTTGTCTTGACGGGTTTAATCAGTTCCTTTGTTTCTTTGTCTAGTCTTGGGGATTGATTGGTTGTTGTCTGTGCATAAGTGTTATGTCTTTCTTAGTCACTTTGTTCTTCTTACTCTATTTTCTTGTTGCTGACTAAGTTCACGTTGAAGGAAAACATTAGGAGCAGGGAGAGCAAAACAAGTAAGAAAAGAAAATACATAAAGTAATATTGGTAATAAATGTTAACAGAGCAACAATGTGAGATCTAGGAGAATGGATATTAGACCCATATAAGTTGTTTAGAGTTATAGCAGTAAGTAGAGTTCCTATAATGAGAGAGTCAAACTGAATATGAGGAGGAATATAGTATGAATTAAAATGTCAGTGTTTTCATGAGAGAGGGAAAGAGAAAAGAAAGACAATAATATCAAGAGTAGATAAAAGACAGAAAACAGAACAAAGGTATTAGAACTTAAAAGTCAGACAATTTGGGAGTCAAAGAAAGGTAGGTGGAATGTAAGAGAAACCGTAGATAATGGAGGATAGAAAGATGTAGCAGAATGTGGATAGTTTAGGTGGCCAAAATCAATACACACAGAAAAGAGGAAATGGAGGATGAGAAAACACAGCAAATATGAAGCACTCCTTCTGGCACCTATTGTATAAAGAAAATAAAATAAAAAAGAAGAAAAAGAGAGAAAAGGAAAAAAGAGAAGAGTGAAAAGGTGCAAAGAAAATCAGAGAAACAAGCAAGAAAAAGAAAAAGAAAAAACTAAATAAATGAGAAAGAACCTTGGTGGATAAAATGGGAGAAAAGACCAGGAGACAATTCAATATTAGCAACCATGACAAAAACAAAAAACAAACAAACAAACAAAAAGAACCAACGTTGCAAGCTAGGAATCCTCTTTGCAGTTAAATAATACGCTTAGGGATCTGACCTTCCCTCTTTCTCCCTTTCTCACTTCTTTCTCTCCCAGGGCAGCAGAAAAGCTGCCTGAGAGTTCCAGTAGGAGATTCAAGTAGGTCCTTGTTGAACCAACTCAACACAGGAGACTATGGCTCTTTATTTCCAGCATGAGAGCACCTACACCTCACCAGAAATCTCAAATATGCTATTGGAAGCTTGGATAGCATGTCCTACATTCCCTCCCCCTTAAGCATGCTAGGGAGGTCTAATTGATTTTCTGACTCCACCTTCTCCCAGACCAAGTTTCCTATCCCAGAATGTTTAGGTAAATTGGGCTTTCTCAGCAGATTCACCTCTCCTTTCTTCCCAGACTCTCCCCATGTCAGCTGGTACACTTTTCCAAGTTTAAGGAGAGAGAGAGAGAAAAAAAATACAACACAAAATGCAGAGGGCTAGGGTAATCAAGGACCTCAGATGGACCTCAGGGCACAGTGGATTCAGGTATGGGAAGTCCATGATATTGCAGACTCAAAGTGTGTGAGTCTTTGGAGCATGGGTCAACAGGGTTTAGGGGATACAGACCTGGGAACGACACATCTGGTTAACATGGGACCTAGGAACACCGCAGCACAATAAAACCTTCAGGGATAGCTGTAGCCAGGATGCCAGCCCTAGGGGGAGGGGTCCCACCCACAACTTCTGACCTCCATGTCAGAAACCCAAAATTCCACCACTCACAAGAATCTCCTTAGTCACTGTCTCACCACATCGAGATCCAGACACCTCCTACCCTGCAAGCCCCTGAAACAGCCTGCTCAGGGCTTGGGAACACCCCAGCACAACCTTAACTAACTATTAAGGAGCATTGTCAATATATTACTAATAGGCAAAGAATTTTCTCCCAACCCACCCTATTATTATTATTATATTTGTATAATTTATATATGAAGACACAAAAAACAATAATCGTATAATAAAAGTTGTGAATTTATAAAGCAAACATGCATAACATCATACAGGAATCCCATACATCAAACTTTCACCACCACCTTGCATTGTTGCAAGACATTTGTTGCACATGAAGAAAGAATATTGTCAAAATCTTACTACTAATTATAGTCATTATCTTACATTTGGTGTATTTTCCCCCAAAACACACTGTTATTATTTTTTACTATATTTTTATGATAAAAGTTGTAATCCCATAAAACAATCATGTACATGTGCAGAATGTCCAAGCAACACCCCTCTAACAACACATCATACTGTGGCAGGATATTTATTACAGGTAAGATAATGTCATCTGATTATTACCACCTCCATAGTATACATTTGGCACACATTTTGCATACTGCCCCATTTCAACAAAGAACATCTTTGGCATAGATGCAAGAATATTATATAATTGCCTCTAACCACAATCCACAGTTCACTCCAGTTGTATTTTTCCCATGCTTCCCCACATTCCCACCACCCTGCAATAATGATGTAAATTTGCCCCAGCTAACAAAGGACATTCTTGCATTTGTACCACGCAACACAATTCCCATCCACCTCTTTGTTTGCCATGCTATTCAGTTCCTAAAATATTCTCTTGCATTCTGTCAACTGGCTTTTACATCCCTAGACAGCCATTTTCAGCCACATCCCCTTTTATAAACTAACTGTTAATCACTATGTATTATCATCCACTCTATACATTTCCACACTGATACAGTAAAGCTAATTAAAACTTCTAAAACACTAAATATCAGTAGTCCGTACCTGGCCTCCTCTTATCTCCTTTGAGAATCTTCCACCTACCACCAGGTCTTGAAGATATTTTCCTACATTTTCTTCTAGAAGCTTTATGGTTCTTGCTTTTACTTTTAGATTTTTGATTCACTTTGAATTAATTTTTGGATAAGGTGTGAGAAAGGGGTCCTCTGTTCTTCTTTTGGCTATAGATATCCAGTTCTTTCAGCACCATTTGTTGAATGAAGTGTTCTGCCCAAGATGTGTAGCTTGGACAGGATAGTAAACAAAATCACTTGACCATACATGTGATGGTCTGTTTCTGAAGCATCAGTTGGATTCCATTTGTCTATATGTCTTTCTTTATCCCAGTACCATGCTGTTTTACCACTATAGCTAGATAACATGCTCTAAAATCTGGAGATGAGAGTTTCCTCTTCCTTTTTAAATGTTTCTGGCTATTCAGGCCCCCTTACCCTTCCAAAAATTTTGGTAATTGCATTTTCAATTAAAAAAAAAGGTAGAATTTTTATCAGGATTGCATTGAATCTATACATAAATTAGAGTAGATTTGACATCTTAATGATATTTCATCTTCCAATGCATGAGATTGGAGTGTTCCTCCAGTTATTTAGGCCATTTTTTATTTCTTTTAACACTGAGTTGCAGTTTTCTGAATACTAATGATTTGTATAATTGGTTAAGTTTATTCCTGCCTATTTGAGTGTTATTTGCAATATTTTATTTTCACCATTCTTAACATTTGGTACTTTTATTGATATATTCTTCATTTATAGACTCTCTTCCAGGCCTCTATCTCCTGTCTTTTCTTTTCAGACTAAAGCACACCCTTTAGTGTTTCCTGAAAATCTGATCTCTTCTTTAGAAATTCTCCCAAGTTCTGTTTATCTTTGATATTCTAAACTCATGCTCATTTTTGAAATATAATCTTGCCAAATATAAGATTCTTGAATGGATGTTTTTCTTTTGTAGCATCATAAATATATCATACCACTGTCTTCTTGTCTCCATGGTTTCCTGTGAGAAATCAGCCCTCCGTCTTATTGGGTACCCTAATTTTTTTGCATTGCTTTTATCTTGTTCTCAGAATTCCCACTTTGTCTTTGGCATTTGAAATTTTGATCAGAGTATGTCCTGAAGTTGTTCTATTTGGAGTAGTTTGAATGGGAATGCACTGGGCTTCTTAGACAGGGATATCTATTTCCTTCAATAGGTTTGGGAAATTTTCTACCATTATTTCTTCAAATATCCCTTCTGCCCCTTTCCCCTTCTCTTCTCATTCTGGGATACCCATGAGATGTATGTCTGCATGATTTTTAATGTCATTAGTTCCCTGAGGCCTTGTTAATTTTTTTCCATTCTTTTCTTCATCTTTTATTTTGTATGTTCACTTTCAGAGGCCATTTTTGATTGCAACAATCCTATCTTCTGCCTCCTCAAATCTGCTATTTATGATTACAATATTTTTTAATTTGACTTATTGCACCATTCGTTCCCATAAGATCTGCTTTTTTTTCCTACGTATGTCTTCAAATTTTATTTTGTGCTCATCCAATCTCTTCTTAATATCCTTAATCTCTTTAACCATCTCATTGAATTTATTAAGGAGATTTGTTTGAACATCTATGATTAGTTGTCTCAACTCCTTTATGCCATCTGGAGGCTTATCTTTTCCTCTAACTGGGCCATAGTTTCCTATTTCTTGGTGGGGATTATAAGTTTTTGTTGGTGTCTTGGCATCTGGCTTACTAAAATATTTATTCTGGGTGTAGTTTTTCATTTTAGTTTAGGGCTTCCTGCCCTTTCTCCCTTGCTGGTTGTGTAGTAGGAGACAATAATATAGTTGGTGTTACAAGATATGGAGGCTGAAGCTGAGTTCATTTTACAAGACACCAAGGAAGTTTCTACCAACTTTCTTCTATGCTAGGGGTAGTGACAAAGTCACAGTTTGTGGAACAATACAAGTTGTGCAGGCATAGACTGTAGTTGCCCAGAGAGACTAATGAAGCTTCAAACCCTTTTCTCCCTTGAGTTGGTTTGGGGTGGAGCTGCAGGTGTGGGCAACAATCTATGCATTTTGGGTCCAAAGATGGCCACAGTTACCCTGCTAGAATTCTCATTATTCAGTGATTGCCAGTCTAATGTACCTGAGGTTATCTGGATAGACTTGTTCAGGGCCTGCCAGCATCCTCTCTGCAAGAGGTAGGGCTGAAGCCTGGTCTAAGGCTGCAGGGTGATCTGGGTGAAATAACCTGGTTCCTACAGTCAATGTGATTTTTGTTCAGCCCTGTTACCCCTCATGCTGGGAGAAGGGTCAAAGTGGAGGGTAACAACCTCTTTCAGACTTCGACAGTTTCAAACTTTAGAATTTTCTTAGGAGTATACTTTAGCCAGCCAAATTTACTAATCAGTAGCTGAAAGCAGTGGCCAAACATCTCCTCCTCCCCTCTTTTTGGGAATGGAGCTTCCAATTCCAGCCACAGAATTGCACTGGGTGACTTGCATTGCCAACATTGGGTAATCAAATGGCTCTGAGATCTGGCCAGTAATTTTCTAAAGAAGCTGCCACATGGCCCCAGCTTCCTCCCTGTAGAGGTAGGGCTGGCGCCTAGGCTAGACCTGCAATATGGCCTGGATGGACAGAAGCCAGTCTCCACCAGCACTGTAATATTCAGTCCTCCCTGCTTCTCCTCTGTCAGGCAGAGAGTTAAGATGCCAGCTACTGGCCTCTTTCTCACTTGAACAATTTTGAACTTTAGCTGTTCTTAGAATTATATTTTTGTTCAATGAAGTTAATCATGAGTAGTTGAAGTTGGTGCCCAACTGTCTCTTCCTCCTTCATATTTTGGGAGTGGAGCTTTCAATTCCAACCATGGAAGAGTGGCCAAACTAAAATCAACATATTTCATTGGCTGAGCATCATCCCTTATAACCTAAGCATTCTTCAATAGTATGGTACATTAAGGCATACAAAATTACTATTTGATGGCAATAAGAATTGAAAATAGTTATCTAAATAAAAAAAGAAGGTAGAGTAGGAAATCAAATCATCTTTTGTGACAATGAAAAGAAAGGCATGGATGGCAAAGGGTCCAGTGAAGGAAATGAGTAAGGGAGGTAAATGCCCTTCCATAGAGGAAGTTTTGAATATGAAGGATCAAGGATTTAATTTTGGGAAGGACCAGAGTTGGAGGATGATGGGGGAGAAGTAAGAAGATGCAAGGGATAAGGAAAGAAGATGATAAATTTTTAAACATTAAGGAGGTACAACGAAGAGAGAATCAATCCATCAGGGTATAAAATTTAAAAGACCCCAGCCTAGAGGGTCAATTCACCCTGCCGGCTAAGAGAAAAAAATATTTCTATGGTACAGTCCCCTAAAGAACATGGTTTCTCAGGCAGATGGAAGAAGCAAACATATTCAAGTCTATTTGAGAAGGAAGCAGCTGGTGCTGCAAGACTCATTGCCCTACAGCCCTGGGGAGGAGGTTTGTGTTCCGGGCTGAAGCACTGTGGGAGGTCTGCTGTAATACTGCTGACAGTAATAATTTCCCAGATCCTCAGCCTGGAATCTGCTGATGGTGAGGGTGTAATCTGTCCTAGACCCACTGCCACTGAATCGATCAGGGGCCCCAGATGGCCGGGTGGATGCATCATAGATGAGCAGTTTAGGAGCCTGTCCTGGTTTCTGGTGGTACCAGGCTAAGTTGTTGTAAACACTCTGATTGGCCTTGCACTTGAGGGTGACGGTCTCTCCTGCAGATGCAGCCACAGAGCCTGGAGACTGGGTCATCACGATGTCCCCACTGGCACCTGCAACCAGAAAAGAACATAGAGCATACATTAAATCATGAATGTATAAAATATGTATCTAAATGTAGGTTTCCTTTTTTAGCATATATATTCAGATCTGCTTTAGATGAAATGGTTTGCTTACTCTGCATGTTAAAACCATTCTCCAAATTTATAAAAATAATAGCCTTCTACACTTCTCACCTGAGGCCCAGAGTACCAGCAGGATGAGCAGTTCAAAATGTGACATCATCTTGCTCACCCGACTGATATGCTCAGTCCCCATCTCCAGGGAACCTGCATTAATAGAGCTCTGAGCAGACAACCAAGTCCCCGAGGAGCATATGCAAATCAATAGAGAGTATAAAGTCATATGTGTCTGTGCAGTGAGTTGTAAAGATAAATTATGGATGGAGATAAAATTATCATGACCACAGGAAATGTAACTACACACCTGCAAAAGGCAGGAAAACAACTTAGCACCACAATTTTCAACAATATTCAGCACAATTCAGAAAATGAAATACTTTATCAGCAATTGTACTCTTTCAAATCAACTGTGCCCATCTTGAAAACAAAAGGAATTTGTAAGAAAATACATACCTCTGTAAGTGTAATATCATAACTTAAATAAATGTTAAAAATATGGTGCCAAAACCAGGTGGAAAAGACTCTTATCATTGGATAAGATTAAGATGTAGTGCACGTATGGTGTATCTATCACAGTCTATTCTAAATTTTAAACAGATATTTGAAACTCCTCTTTAACATCCCAAAGGAACCTCACTTAATATTTCCCAAACTAGTCCTCTGTATTGCCCTTAGTACAGTATTACCCTCAGAAATGAGTCACCAAATACTTACAGGTCACCCTTAGGACTGTCGTTTAGTTCGACCACTTTCTGAAATCACTTATGTAGTAAGTAGGAGACACGAAGTGTAACACCTCCACCTTGGGGTCATAGGTAAAATGGCTTCAGCTCTCATGGTCTGATAGAGCAGTCTGATAAGTTTCGTTTATTTGTACCCAAAACCAATAATACTTTTAGAATTATGCAAATAAAAATATCATGAACACTTCTAGGCATAGGATATTAAATTAGGAACAAGTAGAACGATTCATTTTATTGGGGGTTACACAATAAACAAGTAACTTTTCTGCAGCCATTACTAACCTGCTTCTTTGAGATTTCCTCCTCTGAGCTAAGCTGTTACTCAGGAAAGGTAGGGCCGTGTGAACCTGGTCCATTTCAGGATCAACCCTCTGCAAGAACAGTCAGAGGTAAGAGAAAATTTAGGGCAATTTCACAATTATGTGGATAAAAAATTCTTCCACAACTATGAGTATATCTTTTCTGGCAGACTTTTTCCAAAGTTCCTAAGAGGTTTTCCTTGATGGAGAATGAACTAAGGCCTGTATTGTTCTAATTCTAATTAATAAGTTCATTTCCTGTACTTTGTCTCCTTATGAGTACTTTACCTTAGGAAGGGCCCTCTCCCAGCATTCAGGAATGGTGCTGCAGATGCCCACATCAGGGAAGGCATTCCTGATCAACAATCCACCCTGTTCTTATTTCACCATGTATTTATATTTAGATGTTAATAATTAATTCAGGTTTGCTCTTTCCACCCTTGTATTTTTTCCTCCTCTTCCATGAAGTTGCATTTAATATACATTCTTAAATTTCCTGATTTTTTTGAATTTCTACTACTTAATTGATAGGTTTCCTGCATCAGTGCAATATAATTTCCTTCCCATTCTTACACACACTCAAAAATTTAAAGCCATCATGGATGACAGGATAACAAATGAGGATGTGTCATGAAGGGTAACTGTGCCAGAGGGGTCCACGTAAAATGTGAAGTAAGGAAATGTTGTCTTCAAGTAGGGGACAGTTGACCTAATGTGTGAATAGAGGAGGGGGCTGTCCTTCAAAGCCCAGGGAAGAGCACTTCAGAAAACAAACAGGACTTGGGAAAAGATGGTCCTGGATATTTAAGAATGACTAATGAAACAGAGTGTGAAAGCAGAACAGGCATGTTCCAAGGGGAATATTAATTTGATGGAAGTTTGAGGATTAGGTTATGTACTATGAGAATCCATGGAACAAGAGTTTGAAATAATTTTTCATTTTAGCAGGTACTTGTGGATCATTTTACAAGCTATAACACTCCAAAGATGCAGACACAGTGGAAGGCACTAACATTTCAGTGCAGCTGGGAGACAAGCTTTCTGTCATATAAGGATTTTTAAAAGTGAAATTTTCCAAATGTTCCCCCAATCCCAAAGATCCAATTTAAGCCCAATCAATCTCTGATTAATGATTTAAAAAGAACACATTGTGTTAAGAGGAATTCTAAAAAAGCCTGGGGACTCCTGTCCCTAGCATATTCACACCTTCTCTCAGTTGTTGAAACACTGTTCAGGTGCTGCTGTGACGTGATTTTGCAGATATCATTAAAGCTATTAACTTAAGAAAGGGGGTCCATTAAATCTTGCTCTACTGGTCAGAGAGAAAGAACCCAGAGAAATTCATAAATAATTAGTATTTGAAATGGAAGAATATATTTGAAGTTGGTTGTGGAGTTCCAGGGGACCATGTGGCAAGGAATGCAGGCAGGCTCTAGGTGGAGAGAGCTGACAGCCAGCAAGGACATGTGGTCTCAGCAATTCCCCCTGAGGAACTGCTTCTGCCAAACCCCATGAGCTTGAAGAGAACTCTGTGCTCTGGACAGAAGGCAGCCCTCTTTAACCATGTAGGAACCTGAGAAAAGAACCATCAATACTGGACCCAGACTACTGATCTACAAAACTCTGACCTAATAAATTGCTAATTAGTTATGAAATAAGAGTAAAGTTATGTATATATATATATATATATATATATATATATATATATATATTTATTAGAATAACCACATAACCCAGCAGAACTGAAAACAAGGACAAAAACCGATATATGTACACCAATGTTCATAGCAGCATTGTTCACTATCGCCAAAAGTTGAAATCAACCCAAATGCCCATCAACAGATGAATGGATCAATAAAATGTGGTATATACACACAATGGAATACTACTCGGCTGTAAGAACACACTACAAACACATGTGATAACATGGATGAATCTTGAGAACCTTATGTTGAGTGAAGCAACCCAGACATTGAAGGACAAATACTACATGACCTCAATGATATGAAATAACCAAGCTGCCCTAGATAGCAAGAGACTGAACCATAGGCTTACAGGAAATCGGAGGGTGGAGGAAGGATGTGAGCCAATGTCTGCAGGGGTGGAATTTAAGACGAGATGGTGGTAAGTATGAACACAAAGAAGAGATAAAATGGGGGCAAGGGGTTGCCTTTGGTTGGGGCTTTGCGGGTTTGAGGGAGGCTGGGGATGGGCGGATGGGTAACATTGCCCAAAAGTGGGGGGAGGGAGGGGTAGCATACGAACACAGGAGAGGGTCAGGTGTTGGTGGAGAGTAAAATGCCGAGAAAATCATATCAAAATATAATAAAGAGGGTTACCTGTTTAGAATGCTCGGAGGGGAGGGTCTGATGCAGGACGGGCTCCTGGGGAATGTCTAAATGCTCATTCTGCCAGAGTGGGTAACACCATGGGGTAGAAACCCAAGTAGTGAGAGTGGGGGTGGACCCACATCCTGGGGAGGACTAATGCCATCAAATAGAGGGAACTGTATCCCTCGAGAGCAAGGGTGGATCCCAGGGCATTGGGGCAGTTGAGCAAGTTAGGCCCTGAACACTATTCCATCTATCTCTGGAAGTGGCTCCTCGGGAAACGGAGGTTGGCTGTCACTGTGGGCACCAAGGTGGAAGGGAAAATGGACGTTAAATGTGTGGAACCAAGGTAAATGGGGGGTAAGAGAGGAGTTTCGTGAGAGTACACAAGGATGGATATAAAACATGTAATATTACACCATAACATATAGGAGATGACAGACTGATAATGTAAACCATAATGTAAAACATAGGATAACTAAGAATTTTAAAAGCTGTGTATCCTAAAGTATGCACCACAATGTAAGCACAGATGTCACCTTGTTTGAAAGCTATTGTCTCAGACTCTGTACATCACGTTAAGTGAATATGATGTGAATAGGGTGTAAGAATATCACTGTGGAAGGGAAAAGGTTTTGTGGTGGATGTATGGGAGTGCTGTATATTATATATATGCCTTGCTGTGGTCTAGGGCTCCTGTGAAGAGAAGTTCAATAATTAGGGGAAAAAAAAAAGAAAAAGATAGGATGTAGAATTTTTTCCAAGTCAACACGTGTTCTTTATCTAACCTTTAAACCCATTGCTATATGCCATTTCCTAGTAAGGGACCCTGACATTATATTGTGCTTCAATTTTCAGGGAGTTCTGGATCACAGAGTGGTTCAACAATGGCAAGGGAGGAATACTGGTATAGGATACCATTGACAGGTGATATATGGCTGACAGGGAGCTGTACAGAACATATGTCCAGGGTGCATGGTAATGTTTGAATATACTCATAGTGGCAACAATTAAAAACCACAGCAGGGAGGGTACTGGGCTCCTGGCCAGTGGTGCTCTGTTGTGGTACCTAGGGGAGCAGCAACAGTCTCCCAGGTGCAGCGGCGGGGACCGGGAGGGAGTGAGGGTTCAACAGTGAGCCCCTGACGCTAATGACTATGCTTGTGAGCTGATAAGCCTAAAATAAGAACAAGGCCTAGAGCAGCATTGTGCCTGGGCATTTCCTCCTGTCAGCCTTCATGTTACTCAAATGTGGCCAGTCTCAAAGCCAAACTCAGCATGTAAATGCAATGCCTTCCCCCCAGCGTGGGACATGACACCCGGGGATGAGCGTCCCTGGCACCGAGGGACCACTATCAACTACCAACTGATGATGCAACTGGAAAATGACCTTATACGGAAGGTTCAATGCGGATCAGCAGAATATCCCTGTCTACATAAAATAACATGACTTTAAAATGCTGTTTGACCTAAAGTAAGGGGGAAATGGAAAGGAGAAATGAGTTTATATGGCTACGAGTTTCTAAAAAAGAGTCTGGAGGCTGGCAGAAGGTTTGCCCTCATGCACAACTGAGCAGAGTCAGAGAGACAGATAAAGCAGATACAACCCCCAGGTATTGGTTCCTTTGAGGGCTAAAGAGACCCATGGGAGTTATGGTCATGGCCGATGGGGTTAACTACCAGGGCAGATGGCCCCTGTTTGGAACTGGTGTTTATGTGTGATGAATCTGGACTCAGATGGGATCTCTCTTCATAGGACTTTCATGCTAATGTGCTGGAGTTGCAGTTAGTGTTGGGGTTTAAGATATATTTAGGGGATTTGAATCTCTGGACTGACAATGTGATAGCCAGGTCCTGAGCCTCAACAGACTCCAACACCTACAATCTGATTCATTGGACTCACCACACTCAGTTAAGATGGAGTTGAAGAAGGACAACCACCACACCATGGAGCCTAGAGTGATTACAACTGAAAGTGGGAGGATTGCATCCAGCATCCCTGTGGAATCTGAGCCTCCTCTTGACATAGAGGTGCAATGGACACAACCAATCCAATGTCCACATAGAAAAGGTGGCATTGGATTGGGAAAAGTGGACATGGTGGCTGATGGGTATGGGGAAAGGCAGGAAGAGATGAGAGGTGGAGGCGTCTTTGGGACATGGAGCTGCCTTGGATGGTGCTTCAGGGGCAATCACCGGACATTGTAAATCCTCACAGGGCCCACTGGATGGAATGGGTGAGAGTATGGGCCATGATGTGGACCATTGACCATGAGGTGCAGAGGTGTCCAAAGATGTACTTACCAAATGCAATGGATGTGTCATGACGATGGGAATGAGTGTTGCTGGGGGGGGGGGGAGAGGTGGGGTGGGGGTGGTGGGGTTGAATGGGACCTCATATATATATTTTTTTAATGTAATATTATTACAAAGTCAATAAAATAAATAAATTTTTAAAAAAAGAGTAACCACATGTGAAAAGGGAAGTCATAAATCCAGATACAAGAGTTATCATCCCATTTAGCTCATTGTTGAATGATGCTGACACATGTTTCTTCTCATGAAATGTGATGTGCTTTATGCACCTTTTACCCACAGATGATTTCCTGATGTTTACCACATCCATAGGGTCAGGGCTGAATACTGTGCTATGAAAATACAGGTAAGAGCAGAACTAGCTTTGAAGGTGGTCAGGATCTGTCCCCTCTGTGTCCATGGCCATGTTCTCTGACTAAAGAAGAAATTCTAGACATGACTGTTGGTAAGAGGGCAGTGACCTGGGGACATCCCAGGTAGACCTGAACCAAGCTGCTGCCTTCACTTTTGCTTAAGACGAGATGACTCATTCCTTTTACCTGGGACAAAATGGGAATGTTGCTTGTTGTCTTCATCTAAGAGATAAACTGTATTATGCTTTAATTTATTTAAAATTTATAATTCTATGTGTTTTATTTAATTTTGTATATTCCTGTTGTTCAAGTGACAAAAAAATCTCAATTAATTATACATAAAATCAACTAAGCAAGTACATTTTCTGGGCACATCTCACCCTTCCCCATGAACTTGCCAGGGGGCAGTCAAGCCAAGTGCTGCTGTTACAGACATGAAATCAGGCTGATCAATATATGAGGCACGATTCATGTGCAGCCAAACCTAATATGCTTCAGGTTCTCATACAATTCTACATTATCTAAGGAATTCTTGTTCCCCAGTGTAGATACAGGGCCCCAGTGAATGTGCTCAATTCATTTGGGCATGAATGGATGAAAGCAATGTGTTAGCAAATTCTTAATATGAGGGCAAAATTAATCTTTAAACTGGAAATGATGAGATTTGTTGTTAAATGCATAGGATATTGATGTATAGAATAAAACATTATGCTGTTTCCTTAAAATGTGAGCAATGCATTAGCAGTGACCAAGACATTTTCAGTAAATGTCACATGATAATCCTGTAATAGATTCATGGAAACCAAATGCATGTCATGTCTTGAATTGGAATCTGGAAGGGGCACAGTACAGGAGTAAAAACTTAGATACATCTGAATGAAGTCTGGAGTATAGGTACTAAATTTGTACCAATGTAAATCTCTTAGTTTGACAAATATACCATGATTATGTAAGATGTAAATATTAGGGAAAAGTAGGCAATGCTGTGCAGGGACTCTTGGGACAACTTGTACAACTTAATAGGAATCTAAAATTATTTAAAAATAAAAACTTATTTAACAAAACACGTGGAGAGAGATATCTGTATAGTTGAGTGAACATTGTATTTAACCAAGTGAGGTCTGAAATGATGAGGTCATATAAGAAAATCCTACTCTAAAGCCAGACCCCATCTGCAGTGATGTTAAAACACTTTCTCCACAGTAATTCATATATACAATATACAGTACTCCCACACATCCACCATAAAACCTTTTCCCTTCCATAGCGATAATGTTTTAACTTATTCATATCATATTTCCTGAAACTGATGTACAGACTCCGAAACAATAGCTTTCAAACAAGGTGACATCTGTGCTTACAATGTGGTCCATACTTTAGGATATACAGTTTTCTAAATTTTTTAGTTATCCTATGTTTTACATTATGGTTTACATTATTAGTCTGTCATCCCCTATATGTTTTTGGTGTAATATTACATGTTTTATATTTATCCTCGTGTACTCTCGTGAAACTCCTCTCTTGCCCCCACATTTACCTTGGTTCCATCCATTCAACATCCATTTTCCCCTCCCCTTGGGGCCCACAGCGAAAGCCAATCTCCATTTCCCGAGGAGCTACGTCCAGAGATACTTGCATCAGTGTTCAGGGCCTGACTTTCTCAACTGCCCTAATGCCCTGGGAGCCACCCTTTCTCTCAAGAGATACAGTTCTATTTGATGGCATTAGTCCTCCCCAGGATGTGGGTCCACCCCAACTCTCACTTCTTGGGACTCTACCCCATGGTACAACCCACCCTGGCAAAATGAGCCTTCAGCCATTCCCCAGGAGTCCGTCCCGCGTCAGAGCATCCCCTCCGAGCATCCTAGACAGGTAACCCTCCTAATTATATTTTGATACGATTTTCTCAGCATTTTACTCTCAACCAACACCTGACACTCTCCTATGTTCGTATGTTGCCCCTCCCTCCCCCCAATTTTTTGGGCAATATTACCCCTCCGCCCATCCCCAGCCCCCCTCAAACCCGCAAAGCCCCACCCGAAGGCAACCTCTTGCCCCCATTTTATCTCTTCTTTGTGTTCATACTTACCGCCAGCTCATCATAGATTCCACCCCTGTAGACGTCGGCTCACATCCTTCCTCCACCCCCCGATTTCCTGTAAGCCTATTTTCCAGTCTCTAGCTCTCTGAGGCAGGTTGCTTATTTCATATCATTGAGGTCATGTAGTATTTGTCCTTCAATGCCTGGGTTGCTATGATGTGGACCATTGACTATGGGGTGCAGCGATGCCCAGAGATGTACTTACCAGGTGCAATGGATGTGTCATGATGATGGGGGAGAGTGTTGCTGTGGGGGGAGTGGAGGGTGGGGGCAGTGGGGTTGAATGGGACCTCATATTTTTTGAATGTAATATTTAAAAAAAAAAGAATTAAAAAAATAAAAATAAAAATAAACAAAGTTAAAAAAAAAAAAAAAAACACTTGCTCCAGACATTCAGCATCTCACTTGGCAAGTGAGAGCTGCACAACTTGAAATAGTGATTTTTGACTCCTCATTTTCCTGACTTAATTGGACCCTTTGGCCCAAACAATCCTACTTTAGAGCAAAATCTTCAACAAGGGTATGTGTCCCACTGGTAGGCAAAAAGATTTTTCCATGGCTAAGAATAGGCTTTTTGGAATACATTTCTAAATCTAAGTATTCTGCTCAGATTCTTTCTTAAATTGGATTTTTCAAAGAATGGTCAAGTTGTGCTGCTGACTCTCCTTTCCCACTTCATGTGCATAATCACCATTTACTGCTTGAATAAGATAAGTGAGCAGTCACTCACTTATCTTATTATCTTTGGAGTGAGCACTCCAAAGAAATATGCAGTAAGAAATGCAGGGATTTTTCAGAAATCCATGTGGGTCAACATACAGAAAGTGAATGACTCTAGAAACTGGCAAATCTCCTGTGGTGCCAAATATTTCACACCCAACAAATTGAAGGAAAATCTACTTGAGTTGTCAGACCAAATATTCTGACTTGCATCAGGGAATTTCAAAATTCATGGACTGAGTCCACCTTGTTTATTCTTGTTTTCTATATTTTAATAACAACCTGACTGTAAACTTCCCAGTTACTAATTGGATCTAGCTAAACAGTACAAGCTGGAATTTCCCACTTGTTTGAATAAAGGGATTAAAGATTCCCAACTAATTTTGAGTATAATTTCAGAAAAACTTACATGATTTCTTTACAAAATGTTCATCAACATAGAAAGCACCTTGGTTACTTTATGTGTTTGAACAAAGACTCAAAAATGGTTGCAAATTAACCTATACTTAGCAAAGAGAGAATGTGTGGAATGGATTATTTTGTGTTTATTCATTATCAAATTGTCTAAGTCCCTATTCAGTTATGCTGTGTGTGCATGTGTGAGCATGTGTGTACAGATATGTGTTCTTAGACATATATTTTAATATATATGTATTATAATATTTATGAATATAAACATTTGTAAATTTTGATCAGCATAGTTTCTCTTTGAATGAATAGGATAACACCGGTTTCTTGGATCAAAGAATGAAAAACTTTCTACCAAAATCAAATAAAAGAAAATCTCATCATCTTTGCATTCTTAAATTGGAAAGATAACTATTCTTACCACCACATTTTGCTTTGCAGAAAACTTTCCTATCATTTCCAAAGACATCGAACATTTGTCTTCAATATTGAAGTTTTTTTTAATTATTTATTTTTTATTATTTTTTTAATTACATTAAAAAAAATGAGGTCCCATTCAACCCCACCGCCCGCCCCCCCACTCCCCCCACTCCCCCCACAGCAACACTCCCATCATCATGACACATCCATTGCACCTGGTAAGTTCATCTCTGAGCATCACTGCATCCCATAATCAATGTGGAATCTAAGCCCTCACTTGACATAGGTGTGCAATGGACACAACCAATCCAATGTCCACAGAGAAAATGTGGAATGGGTGTGGGAACGGTAGCCATGGGGGCTGCTGGGTTTGGGGAATATTGAAGTTTTTACTGAATTTTCAACAGTATTAACAATAGGAGACATTGGGGCTCCAGCAGAATGAATCTTCAGAAGCTTTTTCTCTCCCCTTCCACCTAGAATTGATGCCCACAAAGAACCTCAGAAGGTGAAATCGGGTCACTACAGTTGGAGTAGGTTAAATTAAGATGAGGCTGTCCTGGAATAGGGGACCAAATCCAGGGGCTGGTGTATTTCTAAGGAGGGGACGTGGAGACTCAGAGCCACAGAGGAGGGCGGTGTGAAGATGGGCAGAGAGACAGGTGCCCCCACGTCAGGCACCACCAAACACTGGGACCTTCCGAGGGTGGAGGGGCTCTCCTCGCAGCCTCAAAGGTGCTGGCCCTGCCAACACCTGGATATTGGACACCAGTTTCCAGAACTTTGGATGCCCTTGGCTTTGCTGGTGCACTCGTGCAGGTGTCCACACTGTCCAGGTACAGCCCAGGCCCACCAGAGGTGGTGCACGTGCATTGGCCACTGTGACCCCAGGTGCCAGCCAGGGTCAGTCCCAGAAGTACCTGACTGTGATAAAGGCTCCCCAGGTCGAGGCTACTGTGACAGAGTCAGCGTCACACCTCAGGAGCACATCCAAAGGGTGGGATGCTGGATTTCTTCTTTAGGGTCCCACAGGAGGGGAGGCTTATCTGGTGGTGCAGTGGGGACATGGACTCCCACACACCCTGCAGCTGCCAGGTGCCACTTTATACTCCTGGGGAGGCTGGAGATCAGGGGGTGCCCTCCAGGCCCTGGTGCTTTAGCTGCATGGTGGACTGCAAGGCCAGAAAGTGGCTCAACCAAATGCCATGGCCAAACTCTAGGACAGCACCTTGAGCAGGTTCATCTAGAAAGTTATTAAAAATATGATGCCTCCTAGAACTCATAAATGAGTTTAGCAAAGTCGCAGGTTATAAGATCAATGCGCAAAAATCAGTAGCATTTCTGTACACCAATAATGAGCAAGATCAGGAGGAAATCAAGAAACAAATACCATTCACAATAGTAAATAAAAAAATCAAATACTTAGGAATAAATTTAACTAAAGAGGTAAAAACTTATACATCGAGAACTATACAAGATTGTTCAAGGAAATCAAAGAAGACCTAAATAAATGGAAGAATATTCCCTGTTCATGGATAGGAAGACTGAATATTATTAAGATGTCTATCCTACCAAAACTGATCTACACATTCAATGCAATCCCAATAAAAATCAACACAGCCTTCTTTAAGGAACTAGAAAAACTAACTATGAAATTTATTTGGAATAGAAAGAGGCCCCGAATAGCCAAAGACATATGGAAAAAGAAAAACGAAATAGGAGGAATCACACTTCCTGACTTCAAAACATACTACAAAGCTACAGTAGTGAAAACAGCATGGTACTGGCATAAGGAGAGACACACACACCAATGGAATCGAATTGAAAGTTCAGATATAGAACCTCATGTATATAGCCATATAATATTCTATAAAGCCACCAAACCCTCTCAACTGGGAGAGAATGGCCTATTCAACAAATGGTGCCTGGAGAACTGGATAGCCATATGTAGAAGAATGAAAGAGGATTACCATCTCACACCTTATACAAAGATCAACTCAAGATGGATCAAAGACCTAAATATAAGAGCCAAGACCATAAAGACCTTAGAAAGCAGTGTAGGGAAACATCTACAGGACCTTGTAATAGGAAATGGCTTCATGAATATCACACCAAAAGCACGAGCAGCAAAAGAACAAATAGATAAATGGGACTACCTCAGAATTAAAGCCTTCTGCACCTCAAAGGAGTTTGTCAAGAAAGTAAAAAGGGAACCCACACAATGGGAGAAAATATTTGGCAACCATATATCTGATAAGAGACTTATAACTTGCATATATAAAGAACTCATATATCTTGAAAACAAAAAGATAAACAACCCATTTAAAAAATGGGAAAAAGAATTAAACAGACACTTCTCCAAAGAAGAAATACAAATGGCTAAAAACACATGAAAAAATGCTCCAAATCTCTAGCTATCAGGGAAATGCAAATCAAAACTACAATGAGATACCATCTTACTCCCATAAGATTGGCAGCCATGAAAAAAACAGTAGAATACAAATGCTGGAGAGGATGTGAGGAAAGGGGAACACTCATCCATTGCTGGTGGGAATGCAGAAGGATCCAACCATTCTGGAGGACAGTTTGGCAGTTTCTCAAAAAACTAGCCATAGATTTGCCATATGACCCAGCAATACCACTGCTGGGTATATACCCATCAGATCTGAAAACAAGGACACAAACCGATATATGTACACCATTGTTCATAGCAGCATTGTTCACTATCGCCAAAAGTTGGAATCAATCCAAATGCCCATCAACAGATGAGTGGATCAATAAAATGTGGTATATACACACAATGGAATACTACTCAGCTGTAAGAACCAATACACTACAATCGCACGTGATAACATGGATGAACCTTGAGAATCTTATGTTGAGTGAAGCAACCCAGGCATTGAAGGACAAATACTATATGACCTCAATGATATGAAATAAGTTAACTGCCTCAGAGAGCTAGAGTCTGGAAAAGTGGCTTACAGGAAATCGGGGGGTGGAGGAAGGATGTGAGTTAATGTCTGCAGGGGTGGAATCTGTGATGAGCTGGCGGTAAGTATGAGCACAAAGAAGGGACAAAATGGGGGCAAGGGGTTACCTTCAGGTGGGGTTTTCTGGGTTTGAGGGGGGCTGGGGATGGGAAGAGGGGTAATATTGTCCAAGAAATAGGTGGGAGGGAGGGGCAACATACGAATATGGGAGAGTGTCAGAAGTTCGTTGAGAACTAAATGTTGAGTAAAACGTATCAAAGTATAAGTAGGAGGGTTACCTGGTTAGGACGCTCAGGGGGTATGGTCTGATGTGTGACAGACTCCGGAGGGAATAGCTGAAGGCTCATTTTGCCAAGGTGGGTTCTATCATTGGGTGGGGTGGACCCATAGCCTGGGGAAGACTAATGCCATCGAATAGAGAGAACTGTATCTCTCGTGAGAAAGGACGGCTCCCAGGGTATTAGATTGGCAGGCGTTGTGGGCCCTAAGGGGAGGGGAAAATGGATGTGGAATGGATGGAACAAAAGTAAATAAGGGGGCAAAAGAGGAGTTATGTGAGAGTACACGAGGATGAATATAAAACAGCTAATATTACACCAAAAACATATAGGGGACGACAGACTAATAATGAAAACCATAAGACAAAACATAGGATAACTAAAAAATTTAGAAAACTGTACAGCCTAAAATATGGACCACATAGTAAGCACAAATGTCACCTTGTTTGAAAACTATAGTGTTGGAATCTGTACATCAGTTTCAGGAAATATGATATGAATAAGTTAAAAGATTATTGCTGTGCAAGGGAAAAGGTTTTATGGTGGATCTGGGGAAATACTGTATATTGTATATATGAATTTCAGTGATCTAAGACTCTTCTGAAGCTGACATTATGTTGGGATTCACTTTACGGGAAGTTTTGGATCACAGAGTGGTTCAACAATGGCAGCGGAGGAATACTGATATGGGATGTTATTGACAGGATATATATGGTTGACAGGGAGTTATACAGGGCATATGCCCAGGGTATATGGTAATGTCTATATATACTCATAGTGGAAACAAAAACAACAGCTGGGGGGGTACTGGGTTCCTGGCCGGGGGGTCACTGTTGTGGGCCCTGGGAGAGCAGCGGCAATCCTCCAGGTGCAACAGCAAGAACCAGGAAGGAAGGAGGGCCCAACAGTGGGCTCATGATACTAATGGTTACACTTTTGAGCCTATACACCTGCAATAAGAACAAGGCCTAGAGTAGCATTGTGCCTGGGGGTTTCCTCCGGACAGCCTGCATGTTACTCAAATGTGGCCACTCTCACAGCCAAACTCAGCGTATAGATGCGAAGCATTCCCCTCAGCGTGGGACATGACACCCAGGGATGAGCCTCCCTGGCACCGAGGGATCACTACCACATACCAGCTGAAGAAGCAACTATAAAATGACCTTGAATTAAAGATTCAATGCAGAACAGCAGAATATACCTGTCTACATATAATAACATGACTTCGGGAAGCTGTTTGACCTAATGTAAGGGGGAAATGGAAAGGAGAAATGAGATTATAAGGCTGTGAGTCTCTAAAAAAGAGTCTGGAGGTTGTCAGAAGGAATACCCCTATGTACAACTGAACAGAGTCTAAGAGACAGATAAGGTAGATACAACCCCAGGTATTGGTTCTTTTGAGGGATAAAGAGACCCACGGGTACTATGGTCATGGCAGAAGGGGTTCACTGCCATGACAGATAGCCCTTCTTTGGACCTGGTGTTTCTGCGTGATGGAATTGGACTCAGAGGGGATCTCTTTTCACAAGACTTGCATGCTACTTTATTGGAATTGTAGTCAGTGCTGGGTTTAAGATATATGTAGGGGATTTGAATCTCTGGACTGATAATATGACACCCAGGCCCAGAGCCTCAACAGACTTCAGCTCCTACACTTTGATTTATTGGACTTACTCCACTCAGCTAACATGGAGTTGAAGAAGGTCAACCACCACACCATGGAGCCTAGAGTGTCTACAACTGGAAGCGGGAGGAGTGCATCCAGTACCCATATGGAATCTAAGCCCTCACTTGACATAGATGTGCAATGGACACAACCAATCCAATGTCCACAGAGAAAATGTGGAATGGGTGTGGGAACGGTAGCCATGGTGGCTGCTGGGTTTGGGGAACGGGAGGAAGAGATGAGATGTGGAGGCATTTTCGGGACGTGGAGTTGTCCTGGATAGTGCTTCACGGACAATTACGGGACATTATAGATCCCCCCAGGGCCCACTGGATGGAATGTGAGAGAGTCTGGGCTATGATGTGGACCATTGACTATGGGGTGCAGTGATGCTCAGAGATGAACTTACCAGGTGCAATGGATGTGTCATGATGATGGGAGAGAGTGTTGCTGTGGGGGGAGTGGGGGGCGGGGGCGGTGGGGTTGAATGGGACCTCATATTTTTCATAATGTAATTTTAAAAAATAAATAAATAATTAAAATAAATAAATAAAAAATATGATGAAAAATGAGCTCAGTATTGGAATTAAACTATTTTCTAATGGGAGCTTCTTAGGTTATTGATGGATAAGAGACATCATTGAATTGTTTGCAAAACCATTATTTTTCTATTGGAGAAAAAGAAAGTCACTTTATATTTCATACTTGCCCCCCCAAAAAACATGGAATTAAAGAAAAGCAAAATTAATTTAGAAGAACTCCCATTTGATCTAAATGAAATCTCACATGTCAGAGATACTTAAATACAACCTCAGCAGATACATGTGGTAAATTGGTGTTAGGAATAGTGCTATTAAAATAAAAGTTTCCCTGAGATACAGATGCTAGTATTCTGTCACTCATGTGTGTTCTGGTTTCAATGAGGTTAGCCCTCATATCATACTGTAAGTTTCAATAAACCTTTAGTGCAAGTTATAATTTTGTTATCTCCTACTCTTTGTAAAAAGGAAATCATTGAGATCTTCCCCGTGGCTAAAATGTGGCCCTTCTCTAAGCCACACTAAGCATATAAATTCATTACCTACACCAATGTAGGACACAACTCAGAGGCATGAGCCTGCCTGGCAGTGAGGGACTACTACCAAACACCAAGCAGCAATGCAACTGGAAAAAGACCTTGACAAAATGGGGAAAGGCTAAAATGAGTTTATATATTTAAGAGACTTCACAGTGAGTTGGGAGGTCATTCCAGAGGTTGTGCTTATGCACATTTCCGCAGGATCTCATTGACAGCCCAAGTAAATATTGCCTTAAATAGCAGGGCACTCTAGAGCCATGGGACATCCAGACACTAAAGGCAGGGCAAATAACTCAGCAGTTTGGTGCCCTGCCACTGGGCCCTACTTTGGAAATTACCCTCCCCAGTGTGACAGAGATGGACTCAGTTTCCCTAAATATGGCCCTTCTACCCCTCCTATTTGAACTTAGAGTTAGTACTAGAGCTGATAAGAGTATGCCCAAGACACAAAACTTTGGGCTGTCCATGTGACAGTGTAACTGTTTATCTCAACAGTTACCAACACCTATTTTCGAGGTTATTGGACTCACCCAGGACAACTAACAAGGAGATGATGATGCACAATGAACATTTCAATAAAAAAGAGAGTCTATACCTGCAAGCAATGTAGTCCCATCCATCTGCCACATGGGACCAAATCCCACTCTCAATTGGAGGCATAGTGGGCATCACCATCAAAGAATCCTAAGGATTGGAGAATGAATGATGGACTAGAGTAGACTTACTGTTATTCTATTATAGATATGATTCTACCAATGGAAGAAATTTTCTCATTGATACGGAGGAACTGGGCACAGGATTTTCTGAGAGGAGGAAGAGGAGAAAACAGGTGTCCTATGTGGACGTTTTCAGGATGTGGGAATCATCCTGCATGACACTGTAACGACAGATACAGGCCATTGTCTATCTTGTCATAATTTACAAAATTGGTCAGGAGATAGTGTAAATTACAATGTAAACTAAAATTGGTGCCAAGCGGCAATATTCCAAAATGTGTTCATTGATGATAACAAATGTACCACAAAAAATAAGGATGTTGTTAATGTGGCAAAATGTGAAGAGGTTTGGTGCAATATTTTTTTGTAAAATTATGTAATATAAATACTTTGAAAACTTTTTTAAAGTATAAAAAAGATAGACCCATTTTAAAAAGAAAATATTCATTAATTTTTGCTTTTGAGCATTTATTTTTCTTTTTTTATTGCTGCTGAAAAAGTTTTTTGAGAACAAAATGCTGGGGAGAAACAATAAAATAGTCACAATGGATCCCACACACTAAAAAGACAGTGCCACTTTAGCAAGGGAATTTATATTGCCCTTTATTACTTCCATGGCAGGACTCCTGTGTCTCTTCTCCAGCAAATATTTTACATTTAATTAACCTATAAGTTCCCATGTTTGCCACTATTTATACCAAGTCCAACTTGGCATCTTTGTGCATCAAGGTGGATGGCACAGACCCAGGGAGTGTGCCCAAGAGAATGGGGGTTTTGAGATGCATCAAATATTTCATCCAATATCTTCTGAGACTAGATGGAGTCCCAAGATGATAAGGAAATGGTGAGGAAAACAAGAATTGTTGATACAGATGTCTTTCAGACTTAACCACAATGTAGAGACAGCTCTGTTCTCTACACTGGGATCTCATTAACTAAGACCAGAGCAAAGGCTAGAAGCAAAAACATAAACAAGCAATTACTAAAATGCAACAATTTTTTAAATTGTAGCGATTAATGACACTTTCTAGGTAATAAAAATTTTGGAACAAATGTTAAACAGCAAAATACACTACAACAATTAATATAAAGATAGACTTTTTCAGGCATTATTGAAAAGGGAAGGTTGAGAAATTGACAAAAGAACTCAGTCTCTGAAAGTTCACCAATTACATAATCAACTAAGATCATCTTGTCATCTCAAATTAGCTGAATATCAGAATCAGGTGTCAAAATATTTGGAAATATGAATCGTGAGCCACATTTGGACAAACTAGTCAGAATTTCCAGAATTGGAGTTTGGGAATCTGTCCTGAGCAAAGTCACTGAATTTGTAGCCTATCTGCACAGGTTCATGAACCGGCATTTAGAAACTAATGCTGCAACATATAAGCTGTCTCAGTGACATCAAGGACAGAATTCAATGTTTTTAGCATCATTTTATGAAGGTTGAAATGAATAAAACATAACATGATAATCATTACATTTATCTTAAAAGTAAAGAAATGACAACCTGGTTGAGGACTGAAAAATGACGATGTGATTTTGAAATTAAAGATCAGTCTCTGACTTTATTGTGGTCTTGGCAAAAGCAGGAATATGCTAAGTTTTCAAGAGAAGAACAGGCAAAAAAATAGGTTACATCAGAAACTAGAGGATTCTGAGATGTGAGGATATATCTTTATTATGATAAAGATTCAGGACACAATACACTAAGAAACAGCCACCTGTGGATTCTGAAAATGAAGACAGCGCCCAAATGTGGTCTTAGTGCCAGGCACTTCTCAAATATTTTATATGTATAGACTCATTGAGCCTCACAACATCCTAAAAAACAAGAAAGAGTTTTTATATACTTGTACCACACAGTAGTATAGTAGCTTCAATTTCTGGGCCTAGGAAGTGCCTGGACTATAAACATAAACTTCATACTGTAGAGATCAAGGTCATAGAGAAAACTGTACTCATTTATTCATAGGTATACTTACAAAATAGAGTGGTTCTTAGTAGTTGTATGAAAGAAACAGATGATTGCCATCTTCTGTGTATTGCTTTCTTTTATTAAAATAAATCAATTTATTGGGTAGATATCAATAAAGCATGAATCCACCCAAATGGTAAAATCAAACTTATCTGGTATAAATTATATTTAGCCTGATTTTTGCCTATTGATCCTGTATCCTAAACTCTACTGAAATTGTTTATTAATGCTAACTAGAAATAAATATTCATGTCCACTGTAGACCTCGTTTCTGTAACTGGTCACACAGCAAAGTACATATTCATCACTACATTCTTCCACTACCTATTCCACGTTCCCTTCACTCTCACCGAGCACCTCAGTTGGCCATTTTTCTTTGCGTGATGGGATGACTCAAGTCTTCATTCCTGAAGATTCTTGGCCATTGATAGTCATGCCTGAGTTGACTTGTTGCAGTGTTCCATTGACTTTAGTCACAGAGCATTGTAATACTAGGAGGTGCCCTAGGTCATGTGCATCCCAGACAAACTCTTCCTTACCACCATTCTGTAGTAGCAGTCTTTTTCCACTTGATAGGATCAATCACCCCAGCCAGTACAGTAATTCCCTCTTTCTCTTTTGATTCGGAGGTATCAAAAGACCAAAGTGAGCAGGTTGCAGTCTTACCTTCAAGATCAATGGAATTGTATTTTGTGTTTCCTGGTGGACGCACTCCTCCTTTTGGGACAAAGACCTGAAGACCAGTTGAGCTTAAGGTTGCAGGGACAGGAAACAAAAACTTTCCTGGTGGATCACAGGGATAATAGTGAGTGGTGCCACTTGCATTTCCACCCCTTGATTCCAGGATTGTGAATCACAACTAGGAGAGAATTAGCACCACATATTGAATGCTGATTTAGAGCATACAAATCTTCCTGGAAAGCAACACCTCATCCCTGCAGGTACTGTTACCTACTTGACAATTAGGATCAATACACTAAGATGGAAGAACCCTGTATTTTGTTGGGTTGATCTCCCATCCTCTCTAATCCAAAAGCCAGGTTATTCATTAAAACCCATTATTATAATCCTACTACAAAAATAGAGTATACGGACTGTATGAGACTGCAACTAGTATTTGTGTAATCAGTATATGAATGAAAAGATAAATAAATGACATAAATTATGTCTTTATTTACAAGTAAAAGAATTCTAAGTAATAAACTAATAAGTAATTTTAGATTTTTTTTGCTATTCATAAATTAGCAGAAAAGAAAATAGGTTAGCATAGTCATAAATATTCAAGGCGAAATAAAATTTGATAAAGAGTAATGCTACCAAACATGAAAAATATTTTGGGGATTAGTTCTCATGAATGCAAACAACAGAAATGGAGTGGGTTTTGCTAAGCAAAAATGAAAGTATAATATGAATATCATGTGGCTTACAAATCTGACGACAAGTTGGGGCAACATAGAAAATGTTTTGGAAGTCTGATGGCATTAACACAGTCTGGGACATCACAAAAGGAGAAAGACATGATCTCACTCTTACAACAGATGGATGGTGGACACTCCTGATGGCAACATCAATGCTGGATGCCAGTCATGAGACTTTGGAGTTTGAAGACATCTACTGCCACCATCATGGCAGAGGATTCAGTCTCAGTCTGAAATATTTTAGACTCAGAGATGCATATTAGAAAAATTTCTACATGTTATGCCAAAACTGTGTGAATCTAACAACTGTAAATAAATTGCTAAATGCAATTACTTCTTTCCAACTTAGTGTTAATAGAGAATTCAAGACAAGATATGACCTCTTCCCACATATAAATATATAAGGAAGGAGAAATAGAACCAGGAAGACAGTGGCAGAGTAAGGAGCTCCTAGAGTCAGCTCGTGCTACAGGGCAGTTAGTAATCACCCAGAGCTATCTAAAGCACCTGTCTGTTGGCTCCAGGAGACAAGAAGGTCATCCTGCAACGTCATTGAAAGATTGGAAGGAGAATACTCCCCATCTGCAGTGAAGATTTGCGAGTAGGACACTCCACATCCTAGAGACTAGTGCCCATCTTCCACTGGCTACACATGCTGCCTAAAGAGTGACTCCATGGCTGGCATTGGAAGCTCCGCTTCCTGAAAATGGAGAAGGAAGAGATGATTGGGCACCAATTTAAGATACTGATTAGTAAATACAGAGGGTTATATTATAATCCTAAGATGAGCTAAAGTTTGTACCGGTCCAAGTAAAAAAGAGGTCAGTAACACCATTTTAGCTCCTTCTCTGGCACAAGGGAAGCAGTATGTACTGAAAATTGCAGTGCTGGTAAGGACCAGCTTCTTTCCATCCTGACCAAATTGCACTTCTAGTATAAACCCCAGCCCCACCTTTGGCAGAGAGACATAGCTGGAAAGGCATGCACCAGCCTATCCAGGAAAATATAGGCCATACCAAGGGGGCTGGTGATCATCCTACTTGGCCATGCAGGTCACTTCAGGAGTTATCCTGTGATAGAATATGAATCTCCAATTCCCAAACACAAGGAGGAAGAGATGGTTGACCACTGATTTTAGCTACTAATTACTAAATTTGGATGGCTAGAGGATAACTCTAAAAATAGCTAAAGTTTTAAAATGTCCAAGTCAGAAAATGACTGGTAGCCACCATATTGACTATGCCCACAGCATGAGAACAAGCAGGCTCACTGAAAATCACCATGGTTGTAGGGACAGGTATATTTCAGTCAGGTTGGCCTGCAGCTCAAGCCTAGGATTCAGTCCCACCTCTTGCAGGGAGGAAGCTGTAGAGCCCTGCAGTAGCCTTTTCAGATAAATGATGGTGCATTTGGCTAACACTAATAGAGAGCATGATATGTATGGACAACTGCGATCATCTTGGACCTGTAATGCATAGATTGCTCCCCAAATCTATAGCTCCATCCCAGCCCCAGGAAGCAGAGAAAGGCACCTGAAGCTTCATAAGTCTCTCTGGGCAACCACAGTCTAGAACTACACAACTTGGATTATTATACACAGAAGTAGCTTGGTCTGAAAACCTGGCAAGAAGAAATGTGGAAGAAGTTTCATCAGTCCCTGGGGCACTGAGGGCAACTTGAGCCTCCACAGCTCACAACAACAACTGCATCCTTGGCTCCTACTACACAAACAGCAAGGGAGAAAGGGCAAGAAAGCTCTAAACTAGAGAAAAACTCCACCCTGAATGAATACTCTAGGATGCCAGACATCAAGGTACCAACAAAAAATTTCTATCAATACCAAGAAACAGGAAGATATGACCCAGTTAAAGGAGCAAGATAGGCCTCCAGATGACATAAAGGAGTTGAAACAACTAATCATACATGTTCAAACAACGCTCCTTAATAAATTCATTGAGGTGGCTAAAGAAATTACATGTGTCATGGGTTTCCCAGAAAGAGAAGAGAGGAGAAAAGGGACAGAAGGAATATTTGAAGATATAATGGAAGAAAATATCCCAACCCTATTGAAAGACAGAGATTTCCATATCAAGAAGCACAACATACTCCCATCCAAATAAACCAAGAGACCAGTTTTGCAGGACATACTAAAGGGTGTGCTACAGCCTGAAAACAGAAGACTGGAGAGAGAGGCCTGGAAGAGCATAAAGAAATGAAGATTTTATCAATAAAGTAACTAAAAATATCAGAATAGTGGTGAAAATAATATGACAGAATAAAACAAATATTCAGGAATAAACTTAACCAATGATGTAAAGCACTTCTATCCAGAAAAATAAAACTAATTGGTAAAAGAAATCAGAAAGACTTAAATAATTGAAAGAACATTCAATGCTCAAAGTTTAGAAAACCAAATATCATTAAGATGTCAATTCTCCTCAAATTGATATACAGATTCAATACAATCCAGATAAAAATTCTACCAGAATTTCTAAATAAATGGAAAACATGGTTACAATTTCATGGGGAAGGGTGAGCTGTCCTGAATAGGCAGAAGCATCTTAAAGAGGAAAAGCAAAGTTGGCAAACTCTCAAGTCCAGAATTTAAATTGTATTCCCTAGGTACCTTGGTAAAAACAGCATGCTACTATCATAAAGACAAACACATACACCAATGGAATGAAATTGATGGTTCAGAAACAGACATTCACATCTAATGGTCAAGTGATTTTTGACTAGCGTGTCAAACACACTTAGCTTTGGCAGAACAGTCCATTCAACAAATGGGGCTGAAAGAACTGGATATCCATACCCAAAAGAAGGAAAGAGACCCCCTATTCCATACCTTAATAAAATTTAACACAAAATGAATCAATAGCCTAAATATAAATGCAAGAACCATATTGCCTCTAGAAGAAAATGTAGAACATTTCCTCAAGGCATTGTAGTAGGTGGTGTTTTCTTAGAGGAGATAAGAGGATGACCAAGATGGGCTACTGATGTTTAATGTATCTAGACGTTTTATTTAACTTTATTGTAAAAGAGTGGAAATGTATAGAGTGGATAGTAACACATTTAGTGAGTAACAGCTGGTTTAAAAATTTGAATGTGGCTGAAAATGGTAGTCTAGGGATGTAAATACCAAATTAAAGAAAGCTAGAGCATTATCTAGGGAATGAATAGCACAGTAGACCCAGAAGTGGATGAGAATTGTGGTTTATCGTACAGAGACGAGAGTGACCTTGTTGAGCTAGAGCAAGTGTGCATCATTATTACAGGGTGGTGAGAATGTGGAGAAGCATGGGAGAAATACAAATGGAATGACTAATGGACTGTGGTTAACAGTAATAATGTAATATTCATGCATCAATGCCAAAGATGTACTGCGTTGATAATGGGGGAGTATGGAAAAGATGTGCCAAATATATGCTAAGGACCTTGTAATAATCTGATGGTACTTTCTCATAATCTCTAAAAAATGTTCCTTGATGGTGTGTTGTGTTGATAGAGGGGTGTTGTTTCTGAATTCTGCACATGTGTATGATTGTTTTGTAAGCTTAAACTTCTGTCATAAAAATATATTTAAAAAATAGTAGGTTGAGGGAAAATACACCTTATGTAAGATAATGACTATACTTAGAAATATTTTAGAAATATTCTTTCATAATTTGTACCAAATGTCTCAAGACAATGCAAGGTATTGGTGATGGGTTGACATATGGGATCCCTGTATGATGTTATGCATGTTTGCGTGTAAGTTGCCATCTTGCACTATACATTTATTATTTATGCATGTTCATGTATAAATGATACAAAAAATAATAGGATGGTTTGGGGAAAATACTTTGATTTGGTTAGCAGGAATATTTTGAAGTTACTCTTTACTCATTAGTTAAAAATGTTTCAAAACACTTCCAGTTATTGTTAGTAGGTTGAGGTATGAGAGACCTTGATGATGTTATGTATATTTGACTTGTAAGTTCACAACAGTTAGTATACGCTTACTGTTTATGCATATGTATTTATGACTGATATACTTGTATAACTTGAAACATATGAATTTATAAATGTATGTATATACATGTACATATATATGGAGAAACCAGCTTACAAGGTTTTATTCCCTAACACTGTGCTCAGAATTTCACCTTCATCTTCACTGATTCATTGCAGGAACCTCCCTCAGCCAAGATACATTTTGTAGCAGTATTGTTGGTCTAAGCCTCACAAATGGAGCCTTTTATCTGAGGTATATGGCCAGAGAAACAACAATTAGGGATAAGCTGAAAAATACTCAGGCTCCTGTTCTACAGTGATCTTATTACAGACTTTTTACACACCAGAAATCTTCCTAGTACATGATCCTCTTGTTTAAGTAGATCCAAGAAATAAAATGGGATATGACACAAATGCTATCAGAAACACAAGCTCCTCTACCTAACACTGTTAGAGACTGTATTTTTGCTTGATTATTTTTCCTATCATGAGTTGAACAACGTCTCTGGATCAGTCCCCTGTCATTTCCTCACAACATTAAGACTTTGATCGAATCATTCCTTCTCAGTAGAGACTTCCATGACAGTCAAAGTCCCCAATTTTTTAACTCCTCCATGTTCCATGCTTATGACCATGTGCCTTCACAACTTTTCCTACAAAGAAGTACAGAACATTTGCTTTCCTCTTAAATGTGAGCTTGTTTTGGGAATTCCATTAGTCAAAACAAGGCAACCATAGAAAAATTGCTCAGATTCTAGGTTTTCAAGAAATAAAGAAAGGCTACAAGATGATGAGACCATCCCAGAACTTCAGGCTCCTGATCCTCTGTGTTTCACATGAGAGAAGATGTGCAAACTTGAACAAGGCATTTTCCATCCAAGGTTGTCCTCCTGTTCAGATATAAAGTCCATCATATTAAAATAGGATATGAAATAAATGATGCAGTCATCTATAAAGTTAAAATCAAATGTAAAAAAAAAAGAAAAATAGATTTTCCTTCATACAAGAAAGTAGATGCCTTTACTCTCCTCCTTTTCCTTAGCTCACCTATTTTGGAAAAATTCAGATTTTAAGTGAGTTCTCTGTCCTCTTCAGAGGTATGTATATTTTTTGTTTTTATTTTTTATTTATTTTTAATTGGCTTTTTAAAAAAGATAAATAGGTCACAAAAAATGTTACATTAAAAATATGAGGTTACCATATACCCCACCACCCACCCCCCCAACTCTTCAAAGGCATATATTTTTAAAAGATAAATAGTTGCTTAACATACTCATCTGTTTTCTTATATTAAACACTACATATGTACTCTTGAGATTCTTGAACTCTATTAGAGAATGTAGCAAGACATACCGGGATGGGAATTTAATATTTCCTTTTTTTGACGTGAGTCTCCACCCAATAAAATGACACCCTAGAACAATATGAACACATTCAAGACCTTAATATGAATGTGAAACTATGAAAGTTATTCTTGGAAGGCTGAAACTTAGTGGTTCTCAAAGCTTCCAAGGGGCAGAGAGGGAAGAATAGGTACATAGGGCATATTGAGATCACTGGAATTGTCCTGCATTACTTTTCAGTGATGGATGCATTATGATATATTATACCAAAACCCATAAAATACTGTAGTGCAAAATGTAAACCATAATGGAGACCATTGTCCATGGATAATAGCAATTATTCAATATTTATTCATCAATTTTAACAATGGACCATACTCATGTCAGATATTATTAATAGGTTAAAATGTGAGAGGAGGGGGCGTGGGGTGTATAGGAAGCCCATATTCTTTCTATGTGACATTTCTGTGACTTAAATCTTCTTTGAAAATAATATGATAAACACAAATAAGACACTGAGGGAACAAACAGAAGAAATTGTCAATATTCATAAAAGAGAGATCATACAATGATGAAAGATGCAATACGAAAAATATCTGGTTTTGTTTTTGGGGGAAGTTTTGTATTACATTAAAGTTACAACTATGGCAGGAAGGATAACTGATACAATTATTGTGTGGTTCAAATTGTGTGGTCCAAGCATAAACCATAATGTAGATCATGGTAAGCAGTAATGTTTCAATATTTGTTCATCATTTGCAACAAGTATATCACACTAATAAAAATTTGTTAGTGGGGGGACGTATGAGTGATGGGTATATAGGAATCCCTCATATTTTGTATGTAACTTTTATGTAATCTAAATCCTCTATAAAAATAGGAGGAATATCTTTCCCAGTCACCTGGGAACCATCTCTTGGACTGGAACCATCAGGAAGACAATACCCTTCCCTCCCATTTTCCTCTGGGAGATGACATGCAAAACTTAAATGCACACCTGGCTCCAGGTTGAAAAACTACCTCATGCCATAAAAATATGAGAATTTTATGTTTCTTTTTTGTTTCCTTGGAAATCGTCAATTAACTAAGCCAGAGGCTCACCTCAATTGCCAGATGAGTTTCAGATGAACTATTTGAGATGAATGGAGCTGTCAAGTCTTCTTACCGGAGGACTAGTTAACATTTACTACAATAAGTTGTTATCCTCCTGACTGTCTAAAAAGGTGATATTTTGTTATGTCTTTGCAAAACCTTTAGAGAATTGTCTGGAAGTGTATCACTTTCCTATTTTAATTCATTAATCAAAATGTTTCCTTTCTCTTCTACCTTTTTGGAGTAGCTTCATGATTGGAAGAATGTTTTGTTTTGAATTATATTTTCCCCAAGTGTAATGACATGGGCCGAATTAACTGGAAACTTTCTGAATTAAACAGATAATTTACAGGAATTGTGGGCATGTAGAAGTCAGGTAAAATATGCTGAATTATTCAGTGTCCCTACTACATTTTCTTTTTTTGGAATTCTAAGCAGATAAAACACACTAGTGAAAAAGTCTGAGAATTATGAACTCTATAATCCCATGAAAAAACATGTGGTTAACTAATTTGGAAGCCAGAATTTTCTCTGCTAGCTTTTTCTCCTAAAGGAGTTCTATATCTCTATTATATTGGGAAAGGGCTTATGAGAAAACAGTGTTAATTTTGCCTCAAAAAGATTCCTTTGATTTGGATAAATTAATGTATTTCTTGGGTTCTTAGGTCTTGTCTCAAGCAAATAAAATCCTGGAGTACATGTAATGTATATCATTTTAGAGGAAAGGAGAACATCTTGTCAGAGACGTGAAAGTAAGATTGTGAAAATTGGAAGAGGAAATGAGAAAATAAAAGCCACTTTCTCTTTGATGGTACCTTCCTTCCTTCTCTGTTGTCCTCACTTGATAGAACAGAGTGACTCTCTTGTTGGGGGCTAATGTGTCTGGTGAAGCCTATACTCATTTATCATTCAGAAAATCCAAAGACTAATAAAAAGATATGCAAAATCTGCTCTGCCTGAGCTCTTGAAATTTAAAAGAAATACAGAATGCCAGTCCTCTGTTTCCAACATGGTTAGCTCAGTGGTGGGAAAGCTGGATAGGAAGACCCCATGCCATCCTTCCTCTTGAGAATATTCCCTATTACCACATTTTTAAAACTTAGAATGTCTGAGTAGAGTTCAGAAATGTTCAATATCATCCCTTCAAATTACATAAACTTGCTTACCCATCCCTGGGAGCCACATTCAATAACTAAGGGCTCACCTCATTCTTTTTTTCCCCACAGATTTAAAATCACCTTTATTCAACCACTCCCACCCCACCCCAGGCTTAAGCCTCAGCTGGACCCTTTAAGCACCAGCGTTACTCCAAGAATCAGAAACTCCAATGACTTTTTGGGAGATAATTTAACTCCCCCTCCCCGTTGTTTGCACTCACAGAGTCTGCTCATCTTCTTTTCTTTTTAGGAGGAACAGAGATCTGAACCAGGGACCTCCCATGTAGGATGGAGGTGTCCAAATGCTTGAGACACCCCTGTTGGTTGCTTGTTGTGCCTCTCACTGTGTTTCCTCATTGCATCATCTTATTGCATCAGCTTGCTGTCTTCTTTATGAGGCACCAGGACCAAATCTGGGGACCCCTGTGTGGTAGGCAGGTGCCCAACTTCTTGAGCCACATCGACTTCCTCAACACTGCCCAGATACCATGGAAGAGCTTGATGGACCCTGAATGAATAGCCTTTCAAGGATCCTCCAGCTCTGACATTATGGGAATTTTGCTGCTCAAACACCAAAGTGCTGTGCACCATGGTGGGAAGACATCACAGCTGAGATTTGTCTCCAACAGGATCCCTGCTGAGGCCCAGCATGTTCAGTCTCTGCTCCCATACTGTTCTGGAGCTACAACTATTCCTCAACATTGAAACTAAGCTGAGTATCAGTAGGTTTAGCACAAGATGTGTGCTCAGCAGACATTCTCACCTGACTCTCCAATGTTCTTCCATTAAATTCAGCTCATACTGCCCTCACCCTCCCTTAGCTCCTTAGGCATTCAGCTCCTCAGTAAAACTTAGCCTTCATTTCTCTAATCAAACATCCTATAGACTCAGAGCCTCTGAAAATCTGAATCTTAAATTTCACTTAGCATTAAACAAGCCACACATGGCCAGGTGGCTACAGTATTAGACAGTTCAGACAAGATGCCCAGTATACGAGATTCGGGAGAGGGAAGAAACTGTCTGAAATGTCTGTTACCTTGCTCTGTAGACGGAGCAGAGCAAGGCCTCAAACCATTTCAAACCTGTTCTTGCAAGCACTGTAGGAATGCACAGGGTCACTGCAGACCCAAGCACGCTGGAGGCTTGCAAGCCCCTCGTTCTTCTGTAATTCATCTATGAACCTGACCTCAGCTCCGCTTCAGAAAGCAACACTCTGAAGCCAGACCCCCAGGACCGAAGCTAGTAAAGCAACATTTCATGGGATGAATTGTGTCCCCTGAAAGGGTATATTGAAGTGTGAACCTCACCATACTGTGAACGTGGCCTTATTTAGAAATAGGGTCTTTGCTCATGCACTTAGTTCACATAAGGTCCTGCTGGACTGGGGTGGCCCTAACCCAGTGGCTGGTGTCCTAGTAAGGAGGGGGCGATTGGAAACCAGCATGGGAAGGTCAGGTGGGGAGTGCAGGGACACACCTGCAAGCCAAGGAACGCCAAGGCTTGAAGGAAGCCCTGGGAGATGTGAGAGAGGAGGTGCGGTTTCTCCCTGTGAAACTCCAGTAGGAGCCAACCCTGCAATACCCTGATTTCCAGCTTCTGCTCCCCAGGACTGTGAGAGAATACATTTTTGTTTGCTTTTTAGTTCAATAAAGCTTTGCCTCAGGCTGCAAAGAGCAAATGTTGGTTCCAGGAGCTGGAGAGAAGGGAAGGCAGAGCAGACACGTCCAGCATCCCTCAGGGGTTCTCTGGACTTCACAAACTGTGCTGATGGTGGAGATTTCCCAGGCGGCTGGCAGACAGGTGATGGAATTCTGAGGTGACCCAGGCAGTTCCTGTTGATTTTGGCCACCCAGTTTGTGCCCTTTGTTGCTGCATCGCTAAGATGCTAATCCAATGGGGCTGGCAAAGAAGATCGCTCAGCTCCCCAAGGGCAAAACATTGCTGAATTTTGTCTGAGATTTTTTTGTGTAAAAAGCAGAACTCAAAATCAATAAACTTCTACACTTAGCCTAGGAGATTTCCAAGCAAAGAGTTCAACCATGTCCCAGGTTCATCTTGCTATATATGCAAACCACAAAAGGAAAAATAAAATGGTAAACTGAAAAAAAAATCTGTTAAGTTAAAAGTAACTAAGAATTATTATTTGGGTAATACTTCGTCTGTCTAGATTGCAAAAGATGCTAAAAGTAAGATATCAACTGTAAAGAACGAATGAACTGTCAATAAGGTCAAGGGAGACTTGACAACTTTCCCAAGTGGAAAGACATTAGGTGTGTGCATATGGATCACTTCAGCCAAGGAGCAGAAATGAGGAACAGAGATGGGAATATCCTGGAAAGATCTGTGGAGGACCCTCTTGTCTAATGATATGAGAAATAATCAGAAGACATGTGCAAGTTTAATACCTGATACTCCTTCATATCAGGTATTAAATTTTCAATAATATTTCACTTATTTTTTCTAATATAAAAGAGATGTATTAATTCACTGTAGTTACATTATTAAACCTGACATACATGTATCATCCATCATACAAGCAATAGTTGCTTAATGGTCATTTTTTATTGACTTTAAGAATATCTAAAGTACCCAAATAGATTTCAACCCATCTTTCTAACCAAATCTTAAAGGGAATTGATCCTAGCTTGTCTTATCTGATACACTTCCTGGAAGCTTCCATGCAGCTATGTCAGGTACACACATATTCCAAATTAGGATTTTTATATTGCTTTGTAGCAAAGTCTCTCTGAGTCAAGCAAAGAGATGCCACTTAAAAGTTTCTGTTGAATGAACAGACAACATTAATTCAACAATTATTTCAGTCTATGAAATTGTTTTCAGGTTATTCATATTTTAAAAAAATTTTTGAATTGTGTCACTCATACATAAACATACATAAACAATACATTTATAATAATAATTGTGAACTTACAAAACAAACATATATAACATCATAAAGGACTCTCGTACCTCATCCTACCACCAATACCTTGGACTGTTGTTAAACATTTTAAACCAGCTATTAAAGAGCATTGTCAATATATTACTACTAACCAAAGAATTTTCCCCCAACCCACCCTATTATTATTATTATATTTATATCATTTATATATGAAGATACAAAAACAATAAATGTATAGTAAAAGTTGTGAACTTACAAAGCAAACATAAGTAACATCATACAGAAGTCCCATACATCGACCCTCCACCAATACTTTTCACTGTGGTAAGACATTTCTTACACATTAAGAAAGAATATTGTCAAAATCTTACTACTACTTATAGTCATTATCTTGCATTTGTTGTGTTTTCCCCCAAACCACCATGTTATTATTTTTTAATATATTTTTATGACAGAAGTTGTAATCTTATAACACAATCATGCACATGTGGAGAATTCCCAAACAACATCCCTCTAGCAACACACCACAGAGTGGTGGAATATTTCTTACAGGTAAGATAATGTCCTCTGATTATTACCACCTCCATAGTGTACATTTGGCACACATTTTGCATACTGACCCATTATCAACAAAGTACTTCTTTGGTATAGATGCAAGAATATTATTTTATTACTGTGAACCACAATCCATAGTTCACTCCAGCTGTTATTTTTCCCATGCTACCCAACATTCCCACCACCCTGCATTAGAGATGTACATTTGCCCTAGCTAACAAAGGACATTCTTGCATTTGTACAGTGAACCACAATTCTCATCCACCTCTTGGTTTACCATGTTATTCAGTTCCTAGAATATTCTCTAGCATTCTGTCGATTGGCTCTTACATCCCTAGACATCCATTTTCAGCCACAACCCCATTTATAATCTGTTAATCACTATGTATTATCATACACTCTATACATTTCAGCACTTATACAGTAAAGCTAATTAAAACTTCTACATATTTTCAACATCAGTAGTCTGTCCCTGGCCTGCTCTTATCTCCTTTGAGAAACCACCATCTAACACCAGGTCTTGAGGATATTTTCTTACATTTTCTTCTAGAAAGTTAATGGTTCTTGATTTTATTTTTAGGTTTTTTTTTATGAATTTTGAGTTAATTTTTGGATAAGATGTGAGATAGGGGCCCTCATTTCTCCTTTTGGCTATAGATATTGTACTTACAGCACCATTTCTTGATTGGACTGTTCTGACCAAGATGTGCAGGTTTGATATGCTAGTCAAAAATCACTTGACCATATATGTGAAGGTCTGTTTCTGAAGCATCAGTTTGTATCCATTTGTCTGTGTGTCTGTTTTTATGCTAGTACCAAGCTATTTTACCACTATTGCTAGATAACATGCTTTAAAATCTGGACATGAGAGTTTGCTTTCCTTTTTAAAAGTTTCTGGCTATTCAGGACCTCTTACCCTTCCAAATAAATTTGATAATTGTGTATTTATTTTTAAATGCTTGTGGAGCTTTTACAGGATTGCATTGAATCTCTATATAAATTAGAGTGAAATTGACATCTAATGATATTTAGTCTTCCAATGCATGAGCATGGAATGTTTTTCCAGTTATTTAGAACTTTTTAAAATTTCTTTTAACATTGAGTTGCAGTTTTCTGAATACTAGTGCTTTACATCATTGCTTAATTTATTCCTGCCTATTTGAGTGTTATCTGCCATATTTTATTTTCACCATTCTTTTGACATTTGGTACTTTTATTGATATAATCTTCATTTCCAAACTCTCATTCAAGCCCCTCTTTCCTGTCTTTTCATGCTCTAGGACACCCTTTAGTATTTCCTAAAAAACAGGTCTCTTCTTTAGAAATTGTCCCAGTGTCTATTTATCACTGATATTCTAACTCGCCCTCATTTGAAATATAATCTTGCCAAATATAAGATCCTTGCATGGTAGTTTTTCTCTTGTAGTATCATAAATATATCATACCATTGTATTCTTGTCTCCATGGTTTCTTGTGAGAAACTCTATCTTATTGGGTATCCTTATTTTTTATGCATTGCTTTTATCTTGTTCTCAGAATTCTCTCTGAGTCTTTGGCATTGGACAGTTTGGTCAGTGTGTGTCTCGAAGTCGCTCTATTTGGAGTATTTTGAATGGCAGTACATTGGGCTTCTTAGACATGGATGTCTATGTCCTTCAATAGGTTTGGGAAATTTTCTACCATTATGTCTTAAAATATTCCTTCTGCCCTTTTCCCTTCTCTTCTCCTTCTGGAACATCCATGACATGTATGTTTGCTCGATTTTTCACGTCATTAATTCACTGAGACCTTGTTCAACTTTTTCCATTCTTTTCTTCATCTGTTCTTTTGTATGCTCACTTCCAGAGGCCATTTTTAAAGCTCACAAATCCTTTCTTCTGTCTCCTCAAATCTGCAATTTATGATTCCAATATTTTAAAATTTGACTTACTGCACTGTTCATTCCAAAAAGACCTGCTTTTTTTGTATATGCTTTCAAATTTTAATTTATGATCATCCATGTCTTCTTAATATCCACAATCTCTTTAGCCATCTCATTGAATGTATTAAGGAGATTTGTTTGAACATCTATGATTAGTTGTCTCAACTTCTTTATATCATCTGGAGGCTTAACTTGTTCCTTTAACTGGGCCATATCTTTCTGTTTTTTGGTGGGTATTGCAAGTTTTTGTTGGTGTCTTGGCATCTGGCTTACTAGAATATTTATTCTGGGTATAGTTTTTCTCTTTAATTTAGGGCTTCCTGCCCTTTCTCCCTTGCTGGTTGTGTAGTAGGAGCCAAGGACGTAGTTGGTGTTATAAGATATGGAGGCTGAAGCTGCCCTCATCAGTCCAGATACCAATGCAGCTTTTCCCAACTTTCTCCTTTGTCAGGGGTAAGGACAAAGTCACAGCTTTGTGGACTAATACAAGTTGTGCAGGCCTAGACTGTAGTTGCCCAGAGAGACTAAGGAAGCTTCAAATCCCTTTCTCCCTTGCCTTGGATAGGGGTGGAGCTGCAGGTATGGGCAACAGTCTATGCAGTTCGGGTCCAAAGATGACCACAGTTGCCCCAGTAGACTTCTGATTGTTCAGTCTTTGCCAGCCAAATGTACCTGCGGTTACCTGGATAGACTTGTGCAGAGCCCGCCAGCATCCTCCCTGCAAGAGTTGGGGCTGAAGCCTGTTCTAAGGCTGCAGGGTGATCTGGGTGAAATAACCTGGTTCCTACAGTCAATGTGATTTTTGTTCAGCCCTGTTACCCCTCATGCTGGGGATGGGGTCAAAGTGGAGGGTAACAGCCTCTTTCAGACTTCGACAGTTTCAAACTTTAGATGTTCTTCGGATTATACTTTAGCCAGCCAAATTTCCTAATCAGTAGCTGAAAGCAGTGGCCAAACATCTCCTCCTCCCCTGTTCTTGGGAATGGAGCTTCCAATTCCAGCCACAAAATTGCTCCTGGGTGATTTGCATTGCCAACTTAGCATGACCAAATGCCTCTGAGACTTGGCCAGTAATTTCCTAGAGAGGCTGCCACAGGTCCCCCAGCTTCCTCCCTGTAGAGGTGGAGCTGGGGACTAGGCTAGACCTGCAATATGTCCTGGATGGAAAGAATCCTGTCCCCACCAGCACTGTGATATTCAGTCCTCCCTGCTTCCCCTCATGCCAGGCGCAGAGTTAAGATGGCAGCTACCGGCTTCTTTCTCACTTGGACTATTTCAAACTTTAGCTGTTCTTAGGGTTATAATTTTACTCACCGAATTTACTCATCAGTAGCTGAACTTAGTGCCCACCATCTCTTCCTCCCCCATATTTTGGAAGTGGAGCTTTCAATTTCAGCTGCAGAACAGCTCCCGAGGTGGCTTGTGCCTCTATTGGAGGATGGTCACCAGCCTCGTGGCTTGGAGTGCTCTACTTATGAGTCTTGTCTGCAGATGGGCAGTCTCCTCCTTCTATTCCTTCAAGAGTATTGCAGGATGCACTTAAGGTCTCCTGGAGCCCCCAGGCAGGTTCTTCAACTATCTCAAGAGCTCTGAGTCTTTACTAACTGCCCTGTATCAGGAGCTGATTCTAGACACTCCTTACTCTGCCCCATCTTGCTGGTTGTTCTTTCAGGTTATGCACCTTTTTAAAAGAATGTATGTAGAAATGAATTTGAGGATGTTGTGAGGAACTGGAAATATTGCAAATTTCTCATTTATTTGATCCTAATGCACTTGTTTCTTGTACAGCACCATGGCTCTCTAATAGAATCCAGTTGTAACCAAACTTTCCTAGTTTAGGAGAAAGACCTGTTAGAGTTCCTCAGGATTTATGAAATTTCAGACTCCTTATCCATAGACCCTCCACACATTATTGGTTTGTGTTCTCCTAAACCAGAATATTTTTGAGAATGTTATATTATCAAAAGTACTGTCTGCTGAGGTGAAAGAGACAATAAGAGGACAAAATTAAAGAAGGCTGTGGAATTACAAAATTCTACATGCTGATAAAACTATGAACTTCAAAAAACCTTTGAAGAAAAACAAAATATGATACCTTACTTTGCCAGGCTGCTATCACAGGTACTACAGAATGCGATGGCTTGAACAGTGGGAATTAATGGGCTCACAAGTTTGAGGTTAGAAGATGTCCATATTGAGACATCAGCAATCATTGCTTTATCCCAAAAGTCATTCTGATGCTGGCTACCAGAGATCCTTGAGGTTCCTTGGCTACTCTCCCTGCCTTGCTTTCATAGCAATGTCCTCTCCTTTCTCTTCTGGTTTCTGTTGACTTCTACCTTATGGATCCTCCCTATAGCTTCTATATCTTTGAATGAAGTTATCATGCTTTTAAGAGAATCCAATGGTCTGGATTAAGGTCCCCTTCCAATCATGTCAGCCACACCTTAACTCAAATAACATTTTCAATGTCCTACCTACAATGTGCCCACACAGACAGGGATACTGACAATGATTAAGAATACATATGTAATTCAATCTATACCTGATAAGACAGAGGTCAGCTCTGCAGGGAGAGTTATAACAAACATGGGCTCAGAGGCCAGAGACCCGGGTACAGAAGCCAAAGCAGAAGTCCAGAAGGCAGAGACATGTCACCAAGGACAAGTCATAGGCCACAGAGATGACCCCAGGCAATGAAACTAACAGAACTTTAGGATTTCAAAATCGCTTGGGAGCTGTGCTTCCTTTCTTCCTTTCATCCTCTCCATTTTGGAATCAGGATGTCTGCAATATTTATACTATGCAGGCCCCACCAGGGTGTTTTGGAATCAGTGAAATTCTTTTTTTGTTACTGGTCTACAGATAGAAATTAATTTACCCCAGATTGGACCCTACTGAGAATGTAATACATACTTAATTTACCTAATTTAGATGATATAGATGGTGACTTGTGACTGTTCAGGAGATGATATTTAGATGTTTTGGGAATTGAGTTGAGGCTATAATTTGTTTGGATATTTGGGTTTGTTCAGATGAGGACAGGGTATTTTGCATATGGGATAAATGGGCATCATTAGGGTTGAAGGAAACACACTATACACTGAATACCAGCCTGAAAATAACTTGTCCTAAATCCTGGAGCCCATGCAGGCTGCCTCATATGAAACATTCATTGTACTTTGTTTTATTTGAGATGGAGAGATTATCCTGAGATTTCAGGTTAGGCCAAAATACAATCACATGTATTCCTATAAAAGAGATAAAGGATAATTTGGCAGACAAACATAAAAATGCAAGAGAGAAAAGAGCATAGAGTAATTTGAAGATGCTGGACTTGAAAGCTAGAGTAATGAAGTCTCAAAACAAAAAATTCCAGCAGCCTCCAGGTTCTGGTAGAGTCATGGAATACATGCTCCTAAAGAGCTTCCAGAAGTGTGGCCTTACAGAAGCCTTGACTGCAGCCTTGAGACACTGATTTCAATTCTCTGGCTTCCAAAAGCATGCATGATTTGACTTCTGGTATTGTGAGTTATCAAGATTTTTTTCCTCAATTTGTTAAAGCAGTCACAAAATAATTAATTTAATCATTAATAATTGATGATTAGGCGGTGGACTTAGCCCAGTGATTAGGGCATCCATCTACCACATGGAAGGTCCACGGTTCAAATCCCAGGCCTACTTGACCCATATGGAGCCGGAGCATGCACAGTGCTGATGCGTGCAAGGAGTGCCGTGCCACACAGGGGTGTCCCCCACTTAGGGGAGCCTCACACGCAAGGAGTGTGCCCCATAAGGAGAGCCACCTTGTGCAAAATATCACAGCCTTCCGAGGAGTAGCACCACACACATGGAGAGCTGACGCAGCAAGATGCTGCAACAAAAAGAGACAGATTCCTGGTGCTGCTGATAAGAATACAAGCAGACACAGTAGAACACAGAGTGAATGGATGCAGAGATCAGACAACAGTCTGGGAGAGGGTGTGAGAGGAGAGAAATAAATAAAATAAATAAATGAATAAATAAATAAAGTTTATCTAAAGTGTTCAGATTACAGCGGTTTTAAGAACCATGAATTCCTTCAGGGCCAAAGGATGGTAGAAAGGAAGTCGGCGATTGGTGAAAGAGTTCAGGACATTTCTAGAAGGGTAAAGCTCAAGAATTAGAGAGTTGCCAAGAAAGAATGAGAATAGCTGAAAGAGATGGCGAAAAGGGAAAGGGATTTATAAAAAGAGGCAGATTTTCAGTTATACTATAAATATTTGGAATTAGACTGTTCTAGTTAGCCAGGCTGAAATGGGTTGGCTTCCACAAGAGGTATTTATTAACTTGCAAGCTTACAATTTTGAGACTAAGAAAAATGTCTAAATCAAGGCATCATCAGGCAATGCTTTTTTCCAAAAGACCAACTGCCAGTGATGCTAGATTCCTCTGTCAAATGGCAAGACACATGATGGTATCTCCTTTCTTCCATAACTTTCAGGATTCATTGCTTCAGGTTCTTGCTGCCATGGCTTTCTCCTTCTTCACTTATATCTCATTCTCTTATAAAAGACTAAAGTAAAGGGACTGAGACTCACAGTGATCCAGGCATGAACTGAAGTAACCTCCTTAAAGTGTTCCAACAACAATAGGTTATACCTTAAGATTCTACTTACTGAGGTCCACACTGCTTCACAACAACAAATATGCATATATTCTATTTGAATTATTTTTTCTTTTTTAAACAGATGGAACATACAACATTGGGTAACATTGTAAAGAATAAAATTATATGTGTGTCCTTTCAAATATATGGGAACAAGATGAAGTAAACACAGACCTTATAACAATATGGACAATATTTGATTTTTGGCAAGTTTTACACTTCAACCATTTTATAAGGGAACTATAGAAATAGTGTGACAATCACAGGAATATGAAGCTCACTGGAAAAATTTATATCCAAACTGAAATCAACATATTTCATTGGCTGAGTATCATCCCTTATAACCTAAGCATTCTTCAATGAGTATAGTATATTAAGGCACCCACAATTACTATTTGATGGCAATTAAAATGAAAATAGTTATCTAAATAAAAAAACAAGTTAGAGTAGCAAATGTAATCACCTTTTGTGACACTGAAAAGAAAGACCTGTATGACAATGGGTTCCGGGAAGGAAAGAGTAAGGGAGGTAAATGACCTTCCACAGGGGAAGTTTTGAATATGAAGGATCAAGGATTTAATCTTGGAAAGGTCCAGTTTTAGAGGATGATGGGGGAGAAGAAAGAAATTGATGAATTTTTAATTATTAAGGAGATACAAGGAATATAGAATCAATGCATCAGGGTGTAAAGTTTAAAAGACCCTAGCCTAGAGGTCAATTCACCCTGTCATATGATCTGGCCAAGTGAAAAAAATATTTCTATGGTACAGTCCCCTAAAGGATGTGGTTTCTCAGACAGATGGAGGAAGCAAACATATTCAAGTCAGTTTGAGGAGGAAGCAGCTGGTGCTGCAAGACTCACTGCCCTACAGCCCTGGGGAGGAGGTTTCTGTTCGAGGCTGAAGCACTGTGGGAGGATTGCTGCTCCTTTGCTGACAGTAATAATCTCCCAGATCTTCAGGCTGGAATCTGCTTATGGTGAGAGTGAAATCTGTCCCAGACCCACTGCCACTGAATCGATCAGGGACCCCAGATGGCCGGTTGGATGCAGCATAGATGAGCAGTTTAGGAGCCTGTCCTGGTTTCTGGTGGTACCAGGCTAAGTAGTTGCTAACACTCTGACTGGCCTTGCACTTGAGGGTGACGGTCTCTCCTGCAGATGCAGCCACAGAGCCTGGAGACTGGGACATCACGATGTCCCCACTGGAACCTGCAACCAGAAAAGAACATAGAGCATACATTCAATCACAAATGCATAAAATATGTATCTAAATGTAGGTTTTCTTATTTATCATATGTATTCAGATCTGCTTTAGATGAAATGGTTTCCTCACTCTGCATGTTAAAACCATCTCCAGCTTTATAAAGATAATACTCTTCTAAACCTCTCACCTGAGGCCCAGAACACCAGCAGGATGAGCAGTTGGGAATGTGACATCATCTTGCTCACCCGTCTGATGTACTCAGGTCCCATCTCCAGGGAAACTGCATTAATAGAGCTCTGAGCAGACAACCAAGTCCCTGAGGAGCATATGCAAATCAATAGGGAGTATAAAGTCAAAGGCACCTGTGCAGTGAGTTGTAAAGATAAATAATAGATGGAGATAAAAATATCATGACCAGAGGAAATGTAACTACATGCCAGCAAAAGGCAAGATATCAACTTAACAACACAACTTTCAACACCATTCAGCATAATTCAGAAAATGAAATATTTTATACACAATTGTACTCTTTCAAATCAACTGCACCCATCTTGAAAACAAAAGGAATTTGTAATAAAATACATGCATCTGTAAGTGTAATATAAGAACTTAGTTAAATGTTATAAATATGGAGCCAAAACCTAGGTGGAATATACTCATATCATTGGATAGATTAAGATGTAGTGTACATATTGTGCATCTATCCCAGTCTATTCTAAATTTTAACATCGCAAATGAACCTCACTTAATACTTCCAAAACAAGTCCTCTGTAAGCTCTTAACACAATATTACTCGCAGAAAGAAGTTACCAATATTTACAAGTCACCCTTAGGACTATCATTTAAGTCAACCACTTTCTAAAATCACTAATGTAGGGAAACGGACTTTGGCCCAGTGGTTAGGGTGTCCGTCTACCATATGGGAGGCCCGCGGTTCAAACCCCGGGCCTCCTTGACCCGTGTGGAGCTGGCCATGCACAGTGCTGATGCGCGCAAGGAGTGCCGTGCCACACAAGAGTGTCCCCCGCGTGGGGGAGCCCCACGCGTAAGGAGTGCGCCCGTGAGGAAAGCCGCCCAGCGTGAAAAGAAAGAGCAGCCTGCCCAGGAATGGCGCCGCCCACACTTCCCGTGCCACTGACGACAACAGAAGCGGACAAAGAAACAAGACGCAGCAAATAGACACCAAGAACAGACAACCAGGGGAGGGGAGGAATTAAATAAATAAATAAATCTTTAAAAAAAAAAATCTAAAATCACTAATGTAAGGAGTAGCACACCTAAAGTGTAACACCTCCACCTAGTGGTCATAGGTAAAATGACTTCAGCTTCCAAGTTCACATAGAGCATTTCTTCATTTATTCCTACACAAAACTAATAATGCTTTTTGAATTATGCAAATAACAATGTCATGAACACTTCCAGGCATAAGACATTAAATTATGAACAAGTAGAATGATTCGTTTTACTGGGAGGTTACACAGTGAACAAGTAACTTTTCTGCAGCCATTACTAACCTGCTTCTTTGAGATTTCCTCCTCTGAGCTAAGCAGTTACTCAGGAAAGGTAGGGCCATGTGAACCTGGTCCATTTTGGGATTAACCCTCTGCATGAACACTCAGAGGTAAGAGAACATTTAGGACACTTTAACAATTATATGGATAAAAATTCTGCCACTGTCATGAGTATAACTTTTCCTACAGACTTTTTCCAAAGCTCCTGAGGTTTTCCATGATGTAGAATGTCCCAAGGCATGTATAGTTCTAATTGTAATTATTAAGTTCATTTTCTGTACTTTGTCTCCTTATGAGCACTTTACCTTAGGAGAGGGTCCCCTCCCAGCATTGAGGAATAGCACTGCAGATGCCCACATCATCAGGGAAGGCATTCCTTCCATCAACAATCTGCCCTGTTCTTAGAACAGCAAAGTATCTGTGTTTAGAAGATGTTAATAATTCAGGTTTGTTCTTTACACCCATGTATTTTTTCCTCCTCTTCCATGAAGTTGCATTTAATAAACATTCTTAAGTTTACTTATTTTCCTTGAATTTGTACTCCTTAATTGATAGGTTTCCTGCATCAGTGGAATATAATTTTCTTCCATTCTTATACACAGACAAAAATTTAAAGTCACCATGGATGACAGGATGATAAAACAGGATGTGTCATGTGAAGTGTAACTGGCCCAGAGGGGTCCACGTGAAATGTGAAGTAAGGAAATATTGTCTTCAAGTAGGGAACAGTTGGCCTAATGTGTGAATAGAGAAGGGGGCTGTTCTTCAAAGCCCAGGGAAGAGCACTTCAGAAAATGAACAGGACTTGGGAAAAGATGGTCCTGGGTATTTAAGAAAGACTAAAGAAACAGAGTGTGAAAGCAGAATGGGCATGATCCAAGGGGAACATTAATTCGATGAAATGTTCGAAGCTTAGATTATGTACTATTAGAATCCCTGGAACAAGAGTTAGAATTAAATTTTCATTTTATCAGGTTCTTCTGGGTCATTTTACAAGCAATCACACTCCAAAGATGCAGACACAGTGGAAGTAACTAACAATTCTGTGCAGCTGGGAAACTAGCTTTACTGTCATACAATGATTTTAAAAAGTGAAATTTCTAAATGCTCCCCCAATGCCAAAGATCCGATTTAGGCCCAATCAATCTTTGGTAAATGATTTAAAAAGAACACATTTTGTTAAGTAGAATTCTGAAAAAGCCTGGGACCTCCTGCCCGTGGTATATACACACCTTCTCTCAGTTTTTGAAACACTGTTCAGGTGCTGCTGTGACATGATTTTACAGATATCATTAAAGCTATTGACTTTAAGAAGGGGGGTCTGTTAAATCTTGCTATACTGGTCAGAGAGAAAGAGCTCAGGGAAATTCATAAATAACTAGTATTTGAAATGGAAGAATACATCTGAAGTTGGTTGTGGAGGTCAGGGGGCCATGTGTCAAGGAATGTGGGCAGGCTCTAGTAGGAGAGAGCGGACATCCAGCAAGGACATGGGATCTCAGCACTGCCACCTGAGAAACTGATTCTGCCAAACCCCATGAGCTTGGAAGAGAACTCTGTACTCTGCACAGAAGGCAGCCCAATTAACCATGTAGGAACCTGAGAAGAGAATCATCAACACTGGACCCAGACTACTGATCGAAAATCTCTGACCTAATAAATTGCTAATTTGTTATGGAATGAGAAAAGTGATAAATAGATAGATATAGGTATATATATATATATTAAAATGAACCATGTGATAAAAGAAATATCATAACTCCTGATACAAGAATTATCATCCCATTTAGCCCACAGTTGAATGATGCTGACACATGTCTCTTCTCATGAAATGTGCTCTGCTTTATGCCCCTTTTATCAACAGATGATTTCCTGATGTTTACCACATCCACAGGGTCAGAGCTAAATACTGTGCTATGAAAATACAGGTAAGAGCAGAACTAGGTTTGAAGGTGATCAGGATCTGTCCCCTCTGGTTTCCATGGCCATGTTCTCTGACAACTGAAGAAATTCTAGACAGGGCTGTTGGTAAGAGGGCAGTGAACTGGGGTCATCCCAGGTAGACCTGAACCTAGCTACTGTCTTCACATTTGCTTAAAAGTCTGGAATCTTTCAGATTCTTAAAAGTGGATGACTTGTTCCTTCTACATGGGACAATGTGGGAATGTAGCATTTGGTCTTGATCTAAGAGATAAATGTCTTATACTTCTATTTATTTAGAATTTACAGTTCTACATGTTTTATTTAATTTTCTATACTCCTGTTGTTCAAATGACCAAAAAATATCAATTAATTATACATAAAATCAACTTAGCAAGAACATTTTCTGGGCACAGCTCACCCTACCCAATGATCTTACCAGGGTGCAGTCAAGCTAAGTGCTGCTGTTGCAGACATGAAATCAGGCTGATCGATATATGAGGCATGAATCACATGCAGCCAGACCTAGCCTGCTTCATGGTTCTCAAACAATTCTACAGTATCAATGGAATTTTTATTCCCCAGTGTAGAATCAGGGCCCCAGTGAATGTGCCCAATGGGTTTGGGCATGAATGGATGAACGTAATGTGTTAGCAAATTCTTAATATGAAGGCAAAATTAATCTTTAAACTTGAAATGATGAGGCTTGTTGCCAAATGCATAGAATATTAATGTACAGAATAAAATATTATGCTATTCCCTTAAAATGGGAGAAATGCATTAGCAGTGAGCAAGACATTTTCAGTAAAAGTCACATGATATTCCTGCAACAGATTCATGGAAAACAAATGCATGTGGTTTCTTAGATTGGAATTTGGAAGCGGGACAGTATAGCAGTAAAAAATTAGATATATCAGAATGAAGTCTGGAGTATAGTTACTAAATTTGTAACAATGTAAGTATCTTAGTTTGACCAATTTACCATGATTACGTATGATGGTAACAGGGGAAGTGGGAAAGGGCATGTGGGAACCCTCTGGACAACTTCTACAACTTATATAGGAGACAAATCTTTGTGCTGTCCATGTGCCAGCTTAACTGATTATCTCAACAGTTACCAACACCTACTTTCGAGTTCATTGGACTCACCCAGGACAACTAACAAGGAGATGATGATGGACAATGGACATTTCAAGAAACAAAGAGAGTCTGCACCTGGGAACAAGATAGTCCCATCCATCTGCCCCATGAGATCTAATCCCACTCTCACTTGGAGGCAGAGTGGGCTTCACCATTGAAGAATCCTCAGGATTGGAGAATGAATGATGGACTAGAGTAGACTTACTGTTGTTCTACTATAGACGTGATTCTAGCAATGGAAGAAATGTTCTCATTGGTATGGAGGCCCTGGGCACAGGAGTTTCTGAGAAGAGGGAGAGGGGAAAACAGGTGTCCTATGTGGGCATTTTCAGGATGTGGGAATCATCCTGAATGACATTGTAAAGACAGATACAGGCCATTGTATATCTTGTCATAATTTACAAAATTGGTCAGGAGATAGTATAAATTACAATGTAAACTAAAATCCATGCCATGTGGCAATATTCCAAAATATGTTCATCAATGATAAGAAATGTACCACAAAAATTAAGGATTTTGTTAATATGGGAAAGTGTGGAAGTGATTGGGTGCAATATTTTTATGTAAAATTTATGTAATACAAATATTTTTAAAACTTTTTTAAAGTATAAAAAAAGAAATTGACATATTTTAAAAAAGAAAAATATTCACTAATTTTTGTTGTGAGCATTCATTTTTCTTTTTTTATTGATGCCTAAAAGTTTTTTGAGAACAAAAAGCTGGAGGAAAACAATAAAATAGTTTCAATGGACCCCATACACTAAATGACAAAGCCACTTTAGCAAGAGAATTTACATTACCCTTTATTACTTCCATGGCAGGACTCCTGTGCCTCTTCTCCAGCAAATATTTTAAATTTGATTAACGTATAAGCTCCCATGTTTGCCACTATTTACACCAAGTCCAACTTGGTATCTTCATGCATCAAGGTAGACAGCACAGAGCCAGGGAGGGTACCCAAGGGAATGGGGATTTTGAGATGCATCAAATATATTTCATCCAATATCTTCTGAGACTAGATGGAGTTATCTTTCCCAGGATGATAAGGAAATGGTGAGGAACACAAGAAAGGTTGATTCAGGTCTCTTTCAGACTTAACAAGGAAGAGACAGCTCTCTTCTCTGCACTGGGATCTCATTAACTAAGACCAGAGCAGAAGCTAGAAGGAAAAACATAAACAAACAATTACTAAAACCACAATGATTTTTTTAATTGTAGCTATTAATGACACTTACTGGTAATAAAAAATCTGGAACAAATGTTAAACAGGAAAATACACTACAACAGTTGATATAAAGATAGACTTT